>NC_139219.1:256158517-257358517 GCF_055691185.1 Crinia signifera
GAATCCATCAGACTATAAAGTCTGCCAGATGAAGTGATAGCTGAAAGTGACCTAAAGTGATAGCTGAAAGTGATTCTGTTGATGAGCTGAGAGAACTGAAGATAGAGAACGCCAATTATTTGATGAGCACACGCTCAGCAGTTGCTATTATCTTTCTAGTGTGTTTTTGTGTTTCTAGTGCATCTTTATATAGTGCAGCATATTCCGTTGCGCTTTGCAAAAGGAGACAGTGATACAACAAACAGGGTATTTACAGACAGTCAAAATGTAGGAGGGCCCTGCTCGCAAGCTTACAATCTATAGGGAAATAGTTATTGATGCATAAGGATAGATACTGTATTCTTTATTGCATCGACTCCACCAGAATGCAAGGTTCCATGACTGGTTCTGGAATTTGATAAGCTTGCCTGAAGAGTTTTCAGGGAACGTTTATTTATATGGCCTGCAAGGTTTTCACAGCTCCTAACAACATATTGGGTGACATTCTATGGGTTCCGATTTTTAGGCATGTCTAAAATTCGCACCAAATCGCACTTTTTAAAATCGCATTTTTTGGACGATTTTCGCATCTCATTAAATATGCGAATTAGGGAAAAATTGCAAAAACGGCCGTTTTTACGATACAATTCGCCATAGTCAGATTATCTCATCCCATAGAATGTCACCCATAGTATATAAACTTACAACACACATAAACTTATGCTTGCTGCCCCGCACTACCGGACTCTGCAGAAAGCAGAGGGCGCAGTGATGGGAGGATGGGGGAGAGCCACCAGGGATGGCTGCTTCGCAAAGGGCATCTCCTAACGCAAGAGCTGTCCTTTGCGATAATAATCGCATATGCAATTATTATCGATGCAGAGCTGGCGATGTGTGGCGGCGAATGTTAGTGCACTCATTCTGTGGGTAAGATAATATAATGCCTCTAATCTTTGTTTCATGTCATTGTGTACTGTATATTCTGTATCCTAAGCTCGTCTGTCTACAAAGTTGCATAATATTTGGATATTTTATAAACAAAAATCAGCATTATTAATAAGATACTGAATAATGGCTGTCATACAGTGTCTAGCAGTGTCTGCTGCAGCTGTACAACAGCCATACATACATATTTACATTTTACATGTGTACTTGTCTTAATGCCAGCAGCTGGCACAGCTTTCCCCTCCTGCACTCTCTTTTTCATGCTTTGTCTAATATTTGGCATTTTGGATAACTCCCAATAATACCTTCCAAAGCAATACTGGGAATTGCTTTGAAGAGCTTTGACAAAGTCTCAGTCTGAAGACGGAACACAGCAGTAAAGTATATGTTGGCACATAGACAGACGTGGACTGAGAAAGGAGATTTTCTATATACAGCACTAGTAATAACTTTAATTTCAGCTGACAGAACATGTTTATTGTGCACTACTGAAGTGTCAGGAAACATTGGCGTGCACAGCACATTACATTAGGGTCTTGTGCCGCTGTTGGGACGCGCCGCTCACCTGTTCGTCTCCGGCGGCGGGGCCTGCGGGCCATCCGTCTGGGTGCAGGACGGGGAGCGCGGCGTCTAGGTCTTTCGGCCGCGACCATCTTCCTGGGGCCTGCAGCACGCGCATCCAGCATGAGAGCCAGCCAAGGTTGTTTGTCTCCAGTCCGGGCGCCGCCATGTTGTTGTAGCCAGCCAATGGTTCAGAGCTCCAGTTCAACTCCTCCAATCAAGATCTACCCTGGGGGATAAAGCAGAGCCCTCTGGGGCATACAAGCGCCAGTGCTTTGTTGTCAATCCCTGGGGAGGAAGCTTCAGCCTGTGCTCCTGTCCTTGCTCTGTGATATCCCTGATTCCTGTCTTCGTTACCTGCAGTTCAACACCTGATACCTGGATACCTGCATTTGCATTCTGCTCCCAGCCCTTACAGCTTTACACCTGTTTCCTGGACTTTGCAAATTGCATGCTGTCTCCAGCCCTTTCAGGTTTGCTACAGTCTCTCGACCCGCTGCACCTGCTGCCAGCCCTGCGTGCCTGTTGACACATCTCCACTCCTGCTGTCGACCAGCTGCACCTGTTGCCAACCCTGCGTGTCTGTTGACACATCTTCACGTCTGCTGTGGTCCAGCTGCACCTGTTGCCAGCCTTCCGTGCCTGCTGACGCCTCACCATCCTGCTGTCTGCATCCGCACCTACTGCCAGTCTTCCGTGCCTGCCGACGCTTCACCATCCTGCTGTCTGCATCCGCACCTACTGCCAGTCTTCCGTGCCTGCCGACGCCTCACCATCCTGCTGTCTGCATCTGCACCTACTGCCAGCCCTCCGTGCCTGCTGACGCTTCTCCATCTCGCTGTCTGCATCTGCACCTACTGTCAGTTCTTCAGCCCGCTGACGCTTCTCCACCCCGCTGTCGGCACCCGCATCTACTGCCAGTCATCGGAGTTCGCTGACTTCCGTCTCCTGCTGCTCCCTGCTGTCTGCACCCACAGTCAGTCATTAGTTTCCCCAGTAAGATAACAGAGACTCTGGGATTAATCCCATCATTCTGGACTTTCAGTTGTTACCCAGGAATTCCACTGGGTTTTTCAGCCTGCAGTTTCATTTATGGTTTTGCCTTCTCATGTTGGTGCTACAATAAAGAGTTATATTAAACCTGCTGTTCTCCAGTCTCCCTCAAGTCGCAAACACCCAACCTCCAGGCCTCAGACAGATCCACAAGGTACCCCTAGCGTGACAGTAAGCACTGGCCCAATGGATCCGTCCGCCAGCCAGGAGTTCTTTCAAAATGTGGTCGCTCGGCTGCGAGCACTGGAGGAATCCCAGCAGCAAGTTACTCAAGCACTCCAAGGCATTTCTCAAAGACAAGCCTCAAATCCTTCTCCACAGACTGTCTCCCCGTCTCTCCGATTGTCTACCCCTTCTAAATATAATGGGACCCCTCGTACCTGCCAGGGGTTTATCAATCAATGTGAAGTGCATTTTTCCCTGCAACCAATGAACTTTCCTTCTGATCGTGTTAAAGTGGCTTTTATTGTCTCCTTATTATCGGATTCTGCATTGGACTGGGTCTCCCCACTCTGGGAAAGAAATGATCCGCTACTCTCCAAATACTCTGACTTTATTTCTCAGTTCAGAAAAATTTTTGACGAACCGGGATGAGTATCCTCTGCCGCTTCAGAAATCCTGCGGATTCGTCAAGGCTCCCGCTCCGTTTCTCAATATGTTATCCACTTTCAAACTGTGGCATCTGAACTGAAGTGGAATGAGGAAGCTCTAATTTCCACTTTCTTGGCAGGGTTATCTGAACGCATGAAGGACGAATTAGCCACCCGAGATCTTCCCACCTCGCTGAGGCCCTTATTCTGGTTCGTGCGGTACGGCCCGCGTGCGGCCGTACCGCCGATGTTTTCCGTCTGCACATGCGCAGAGGTCAATCTGCGCATGTGCAGGCGAATTCGCCGCACATAACGTTAGTACGCCGCAAAGGGGGCGTATAGGGGCGTGAGGGGCTTCATGCCCTCATTTCCCTATGTATACGCCCCGCGTTTCATGAGCGTTCCCATGCAAACGCGGGGCGTACGCATGGTAATGAGGCCATGACGCAACTCATGGGGGCGGAAAGCTGACGTCGCCGGATGTCAGCTTTCAGCCCCCATACAAGCTACCACACGGACGATTGTCCGTGTGGTCTCAGCTTGCGGGAGCTGCCGCGGCGTGCGGACCTGCCTTCGATGGTCGACGACCATCGAATGCAGGGGGCAGCTCCCACCATGGTGGAGGCGTACGCCTCCACCATTTTCATGCGGATCGGCAGCCGTCCGTGTACGGACGGCCGTGCCGATCCGTCTTGTAGGCGGGGATTCGTCTGGTGCGGTCGGAGCCGCATATGCGGCTCGACCGCACCAACCAGAATAAGGGCCTGAGTGAGGTCATATCGCTCTGCAATAGGTTGGACCTTCGTTTTCGGGAGCGTCAGCTAGAGAGATCCCGGCAAGAGCGAGGCAAGTCTATCCCCGTTTCTCCTCGCCCAGGGTCTTCTCTTCCTCCAAATTCTTCTGATGAGCCTATGCAGATCAACCATACTCGTCTAACTCCCGAAGAGCGCCAGAGAAGACGGCGACAGAATTTATGCTTGTATTGTGGGGAATCAGGTCATCTGTTAGCCAAATGTACCCGTCGTCCGTTAAACTCCCGGTCCTAGTTGGTTGCGGAGAGGCCAATTTAGGACGAGTAGAAACTTCTCCAATCAAGTCCGACTCTTTGCTGTCCATACAGATTGTGTTACCCAACGGTTCACTCGCAGTATCTGCTTTACTGGACTCTGGAGCAGCCGCCAACTTTATTTCAGCCCAGTTTGTGTCCTATCATGGCCTGGACTCTCAGGAACTTTCGCAGCCACTCCAGTTATCTGCAGTAGATGGGAGTCTTATTCCTCAAGCCTCCATCACTCATCGGACTCTGCCCATCAAGATTCAAGTTGGGGCGTTGCATCAGGAAGAATTATCTTTTTTCATTATTCCTAAAGCGAACCACCCTGTAGTGTTGGGGTTTCCTTGGCTCCAGCAACATTCTCCGAAAATCAATTGGAGTACTATGGAGGTTCTGTCCTGGGGTACGAACTGCCGTCACACCTGTCTTCCCGGATTAGTGCGCATCCAGTCCACCTCGCCTACGTCTCCTGATCTTCTTCCTCAAGCCTATCAAGCCTTCTCCGACGTCTTCTGTAAAGGTTCAGCCGATAAATTACCTCCGCATCGGCGCTGGGACTGTCCCATCGATCTTATTCCAGGTAAAATGCCTCCAAAGGGCCGAACTTACCCACTCTCTCTTCCAGAGACAGAAGCCATGTCCCAGTATATTAAAGAGAACCTATTAAAAGGCTTCATTCGGCCTTCTACGTCTCCAGCAGGAGCCGGATTCTTTTTCGTTAAAAAGAAAGATGGAGGTCTGAGGCCCTGTATTGATTATAGGGGACTGAATAACATAACAGTCAAAAACAAGTACCCGTTACCCTTGGTGACTGAGTTGTTTGATCGAATCAAAGGGGCTAAGGTCTTCACCAAATTGGATCTCAGAGGAGCTTATAACCTTATCCGTATCCGAGCAGGCGATGAGTGGAAAACAGCTTTTAATACTAGAGACGGTCACTACGAGTACCTTGTTATGCCGTTTGGTCTTAGCAATGCTCCAGCAGTATTCCAAGAGTTCATGAATGAATTATTCCGTGATTTACTGTATTATTCCGTGGTTGTTTATCTCGATGACATTCTTATTTTTTCTCAGAATATTCCGGAACACCGTCAGCACGTGAAGGAAGTGTTACAGCGATTACGATCCAACCAGCTATACTGCAAATTGGAGAAATGTGAATTTGAAAAATCTTCAGTTCCCTTCCTTGGTTACATCATTTCAGGTACCGGATTAAGCATGGATCCTTCTAAAGTGCAAGCAGTCCTTGATTGGCCACAACCTCATACCCTAAAGGCTGTTCAACGCTTCATTGGATTTTCCAATTATTATAGGAAATTCATCAAAAATTTTTCTTCCATTATTTGTCCCATCACGGCTTTGACTCACAAAGGAGCCAATCCTGCCAAGTGGTCTCCCGAAGCGGTGGCAGCGTTTCAGCAACTAAAAAGTGTATTCACTTCAGCTCCAATTCTTCTGCAGCCCGATTGTTCTCGCCCGTTTATACTGGAGGTAGATGCCTCTTCTGTTGGGGTTGGAGCTGTACTTTCACAGAAATCTGAGGACGGTCACCTACACCCATGTGGGTTCTTCTCCAGGAAGTTTCTGCCAGCCGAGATGAACTACCCCATTGGTGAACAAGAATTACTAGCCATTAAATTGGCCTTTGAAGAATGGCGGTACCTGTTGGAAGGGGCTAAGTTTCCTATATCCGTCATTACAGATCATAAGAACTTGTTATATTTGCAGAACGCCCAGTGTCTGAACCCCAGACTAGCCCGATGGGCCTTATTCTTTACGAGATTCGAGTTTGTTTTATCTTTCCGTCCTGGGTCTCAAAATGGCAAAGCGGATGCACTCTCCAGATCTTTCACATCCTCTACAGAAGATCGTACCATAAGCCCAGTTCTAAGCCCTACAGTGTTTGCTAAGACTGCTGTAGTATCCATTCCTAGAGGAAAGACTTTTGTTGATACTGGACTCAGATCATCTTTGCTACAGTGGGCACAGTCCTCTCGTTTTTCTGGTCACTGTGGTGTAAAGAAAACTTTAGAATTCATTAAAAGAGTGTACTGGTGGCCGTCCATGAGGAAAGATGTCACTGACTTCATAGCATCCTGTACCCAGTGTTCTCGTCACAAGTCTTCTCGTCAAGCACCAGCTGGTCTTCTCCAACCATTATCTATACCTGAGTCACCCTGGTCACACATATCGATGGACTTTGTCACCGATCTGCCTCTTTCACAAGGGTTCAACACGATCTGGGTCGTTATTGACCGTTTTTCCAAGATGGCTCATTTCGTTCCACTAAAAGGCCTTCCGTCTGCTCCTAAATTGGCTCAATTATTCATAGCTGAAATATTCCGTCTACATGGTCTTCCGAGAGAAATTGTATCTGACAGAGGGGTACAATTTGTATCAAAGTTTTGGAGAGCGTTGTGTAGTGCTTTACAGGTAAAGCTGAACTTTTCCTCATCCTATCATCCGCAATCCAATGGCCAAACAGAAAGAGTAAATCAAGATTTGGAGGCCTTTTTACGCCTGTATCTGTCCTCCTCGCAAGACAATTGGAAGGAGCTTCTGCCTTGGGCCGAATTTGCACATAACAACTCTTATCATTCCTCCACCGAAAAGACTCCCTTCTTCATTGTCTATGGTCGTAACCCACGTGTTCCAGAATTCCAAAATCTTCCTGTTTTTGACATACCAGCAGTTAACTCGTCTGTCCGGTTTTTCTCAAACATCTGGAGGAATGTTCATGCTTCATTAGAGAAAGCCTCCCAATGTTACAAGAAATTCTCTGATCGGCACAGACGGGCAGCTCCGAAACTCAAGGTAGGAGACAGAGTTTGGCTCTCCACCAAAAATATTAGACTCAAAGTCCCGTCTATGAAGTTTGCACCTCGATTCATTGGGCCATATACAGTAACTACTGTGATCTCTCCTTTGGCTTATAAGTTACAGTTGCCTCGTTCTTTGAAAATTTCAAATACATTCCACATCTCGTTATTAAGACCATTGATATTAAATCGATTCCAGAATAAAGTACCCAAGTCTCCTCAGCCTCAGGCTCATCATGATGTTGCTTTTGAAATTAAAAAAGTTGTGGACTCAAGAGTTCGTTCAGGACAAGTCCAATATCTGGTAGACTGGAAAGGCTTCGGTCCAGAGGAACGATCCTGGGTGGATGCTGCTCGCGTCGATGCTCCCACTTTGGTCCGTAAGTTTCATCAACAATATCCAAGAAAACCATGGAAGTGTCCAGAGTCCACTTCAAAAGGGGGGGGGGGTGCTGTCACGGCCGCTGTTGGGACGCGCCGCTCACCTGTTCGTCTCCGGCGGCGGGGCCTGCGGGCCATCCGTCTGGGTGCAGGACGGGGAGCGCGGCGTCTAGGTCTTTCGGCCGCGACCATCTTCCTGGGGCCTGCAGCACGCGCATCCAGCATGAGAGCCAGCCAAGGTTGTTTGTCTCCAGTCTGGGCGCCGCCATGTTGTTGTAGCCAGCCAATGGTTCAGAGCTCCAGTTCAACTCCTCCAATCAAGATCTACCCTGGGGGATAAAGCAGAGCCCTCTGGGGCATACAAGCGCCAGTGCTTTGTTGTCAATCCCTGGGGAGGAAGCTTCAGCCTGTGCTCCTGTCCTTGCTCTGTGATATCCCTGATTCCTGTCTTCGTTACCTGCAGTTCAACACCTGATACCTGGATACCTGCATTTGCATTCTGCTCCCAGCCCTTACAGCTTTACACCTGTTTCCTGGACTTTGCAAATTGCATGCTGTCTCCAGCCCTTTCAGGTTTGCTACAGTCTCTCGACCCGCTGCACCTGCTGCCAGCCCTGCGTGCCTGTTGACACATCTCCACTCCTGCTGTCGACCAGCTGCACCTGTTGCCAACCCTGCGTGTCTGTTGACACATCTTCACGTCTGCTGTGGTCCAGCTGCACCTGTTGCCAGCCTTCCGTGCCTGCTGACGCCTCACCATCCTGCTGTCTGCATCCGCACCTACTGTCAGTCTTCCGTGCCTGCCGACGCTTCACCATCCTGCTGTCTGCATCCGCACCTACTGCCAGTCTTCCGTGCCTGCCGACGCCTCACCATCCTGCTGTCTGCATCTGCACCTACTGCCAGCCCTCCGTGCCTGCTGACGCTTCTCCATCTCGCTGTCTGCATCTGCACCTACTGTCAGTTCTTCAGCCCGCTGATGCTTCTCCACCCCGCTGTCGGCACCCGCATCTACTGCCAGTCATCGGAGTTCGCTGACTTCCGTCTCCTGCTGCTCCCTGCTGTCTGCACCCACAGTCAGTCATTAGTTTCCCCAGTAAGATAACAGAGACTCTGGGATTAATCCCATCATTCTGGACTTTCAGTTGTTACCCAGGAATTCCACTGGGTTTTTCAGCCTGCAGTTTCATTTATGGTTTTGCCTTCTCATGTTGGTGCTACAATAAAGAGTTATATTAAACCTGCTGTTCTCCAGTCTCCCTCAAGTCGCAAACACCCAACCTCCAGGCCTCAGACAGATCCACAAGGTACCCCTAGCGTGACATAGGGTAAGCACCTCAGAAAGTGTATATGTATATACAGTATATACTCACACAGTATATACAGTACATATTTGCCTACCTTTAAGGAGAATGTCAACAGCACTTCTGGGGACGGGGTTTGATGTAGAGGTCATCAAGCCCTGCCCCCAGTATGGCAAATCCCGCAATATATTATATAAATATAGATAGATAGATAGATAAAAATAGCCAGGGCAGGCAATCTTGGGGCTTGGTACATTGAAATCTCTGGAGGCACCATATTCGACCCCCCACCCTTACGTCAACACCCAACCTCATAACATGCATAACAGCGGTCGGGGAGATAACTTCTAAACCCTAGCCCATCCTGGCCGGCATCGGTACCGCTGCTTCTCCACTGCCAGCTGGTGCCGTGAATCTTCCTTCTTGATCTGGCCTGTTCAGCGACCACCAAACTCTTTATGCCCCCTTCACTGTCATCTGCTCTTCAGGAGCACTTCCATGCTCCGTCTCCGATTCTCTTCTTTCACCTTGAGTATGGTGCAACGTCCGCTGATCGGCTCGCTGCAGCCATTTCCCATTGACCACCAATTTGGAACATGTGCTTTGCTCCTGAATGGTGGGAAGTTAAAATTGCCACTGGTGTAATTTCTTATTATCGGCCATATATCCACGTTGCTTCCTGCTGCCGCTTACAGTCTGGTGCCAGGAACCAAAACATGGTCCCAGACACCCATCGCTGGTCAACAGGGGGATCAGATAGCCGATCCTGTGGAGGACACAGCTCCTTCTTACCCTGTTTCTGCTGTTGCTCTAGTGCTGGCAGAGAAGCCGTCTCAGCACCTGGGGACATCACACTGGCCCCCTGGATTCAAACTTAGTATAAAGGACCCACCTGAGATATGTGGTCACCTAGATGCTGGTTTGGTGGGCTATTATTTCTTGTCAAAAATATTCCAAGAAACTTGTTAATTGCTCAAATAGATAGCGGAGCTTAATATTGTGGAGTATGCACCAACACTGTTTTTTTCTTTGTAGAACTACAAGTCCCAGCACAATAGCACCTCTTGATACATATGTGTAATAAGGGTGTGCATGCCAAGATTTCATCCCCCAGACATATCCAATGTCCGCAGCACTGACCGCACTACTCTACCTCTACACTGCTTCAAGGGAAATGTGAACTTTTTTAATGACATATTATACTTGATAGACTCCAGTCCCTGGATCCCTTTCTGCCTGGGCCTGGAGTTCTGGCAGTCCCCCCAGATGGCAGCCCTGCATGAGGTTGGCATATTACATGAAGGCAAATGAAAGTTAAAAAATTATCCCCATGAATAATTTTTGACGTTTAAATAGATTCAAAGAATCTGGAAAATCCACCTGTAAATTTTGATTCTTCCAAGTCCTCAAATTGTTTGTTTTGTACAGAGTTATTGTCAATTTCTAGGCCAGTTATTATCTATACATTACATGGTGCATTCATTTCTCTAATCCTAACAGATAGTTTTTTTCTGCCGGTTATTTGGTTCTTTCATGAGAACTCATGTAGGTTTCCTGATGAATAAAATATATCCAGTCATAGGATTTGGAGAGTTCAAAAGTTTCAGATGCTGCTAAATCTTTTTACAGCAGCTGTGAAATAGCAAGATATTAAGCAAGAAGTGTCATCTGAATCTTTGGAACTGAAATAATGGGAGGACCGCTAAATACAGTACACCAGCATGATGCCCTCATCGCCTCCACTACAGGCCCACAGGTTTTATTACCATGAGACATACAGGATGTACCATAGGCTCTGCCTGATTCACAATATGAGGTTTAGATAAAAAATAAGAATGTAAAATAAAACAATAATACAGTTAATATAGACTGTTAATGCAAAATATCTTTATACAGGGTGACTGAAAAGTCGCAGTAAACACTTTTGTTTCAAATCTGTGCAGTAAATGGGAGAACTGAATACTCCAGTAAGGTATGTTCGGTACATGCCCAAAAAGATAAAAGATAGGCAGCCCACCTCACCCATACATTACTGGAGTATTCAGTTTTCCCATTTCCTGGGAAGTTTTTGAAACAACAGGGTGTACTGTGACTTTTGAATCACCCTGTATAGTTGCAGTAAGAACAAAGATGGTCTCACTACCAGTCCAAAATGAAATAGTCACCATTTTACTAGATAAACTGGGAAAGAAAATGATAGTATAGGTGAGTAGTATATAATAGTAAGTACTCTCTATAGGTGCAGTAAACAACTGAGAGGGAACGTGCTTTTCAGTCCCAATTGGTAGCAGCAGAATGTTATTGTAGATAGAATCAATGGGATAGACCCAAAGTTTGGGTGAATGGGTGGATTATGGAAGTGATGGGATCAGTCAAAATGATAGGTACGGTGGCACCCTATCGCCAGCCATAAAAAAAACAATGCAGAAGAGTTTCACATGGGACAATCAGACGGGGAGAACTATGTATAATACAGTAGTTCTGGCCAGGGTACCATATGGAAGGGATACAAAGGAGGATGAACTGGAAGTGACGTGGCCAAGCATCCGGTCGTGGACTTCAGGTCGACTTTTTCATTTAAATAAAAACAGTCACCCAGCCTTGAAGCATAGCCCACAGTGTCTTGAAACGCGTCATTGTTAGTGACTGTCAACTAGAGATGGACAAGGAGGATGCTACCTAGACCAAATGGTACTTGTGTAGTTTCATGGCGGAAGCTTACGCCGTCAGCGTAGTGTTCCTGAATCAGTGTAGTGTTCCCATGGCCAGTGTAGTTAGCGTAGTCAGTCAGAAGTAGCGTAGTGTTCCCAGGGCCGCTTAAGCGTCCCTGGCTACGTTATCAGCATAGACTGCCGCCGGGAAACTACACAAATAACTGCCGCACTGTTGCACTTGTGTAGTTTCACGGCGGCAGCTTACGCTATGTTTGCAGCTACGCTATTAGCATAGCCCAACGGCTACATTACTTGTGTAGTTTCACGGCGGCAGCCTAAGCTAAGTTTACAGCGTAGGCTGCCGCTGTGAAACTACACAAGTAACTACCGTACTGTTGCCGGGAACTGCATCTCTGTGCCCGGCGTCCATGATAAGCCTACTCAGCGCCTCTCGCACCGGCATGATCCCCTCTCAGATGCAGGAGCGTGTCATTGCTGGATTGTCTGAGACGCTCCTGCGTGTCAAACAGATGAAGCGCCTCTCACCCGGCACCAGCATGATCCCCTCTCCTCCAAAGAGAGGGGATCATGCTTGCGGCGGCGGTGTGAGCACTGAGTAGGCTTGCCAGGGATGCCGGGGACAGAGATGCAGTTCCCGGCAACAGTACGGTAGTTACTTGTGTAGTTTCACAGCGGCAGCCTACTCTGTAAACTTAGCTTAGGCTGCCGCCGTGAAACTACACAAGTAAAGCAGCTGTTGGGCTACGCTGATAACGTAGCTTAGGCTGCCGCCGTGAAACTACACAAGTAAGGCAGCCGTTGGGCTATGCTAATAGCGTAGCTGCCAACGTAGCGTAAGCTGCCGCCGTGAAACTACACAAGTACCGACCAAACTCTTTTGGAGCTTGCAGGGTGTGTTTTATCCAGGTAAATCAACCCTGCACCTTAACCACCTTGGCTCCAATAACCTGATCTGGGTAAGGACGTTCTTAAAATCAAAAGACTGGCTTGTTACAGTGCTGGTTTTTGATGATTCCTTTTAGGTCTTCATGTTTGTTTATTATTTTGTATTTTAGTAATAAAACCCTTTATTGTATCTGAGTGCCCATGGTTCACACACCTGTCTTTCTTTAAACACTGAAAGAACAGTTAGATAGCTTGGATGAGATCCAAGTGATGTGTCCTGAAGACCTAGGGATTATAGCAAGGGTGGCCAAACCTGTCCTCAAAATCTACAGTACCAACAGTTTATGTTTTTCAGGCAACCTGTGGGTCTATAGTAGGAATGAATGCAGCATGTTTGAAAATGTGACAGTTAGTAATGACCACAGCTGTGTACCAGCTAGGTGAATTGGAAAACGTGGACTGTTGGTAGATCTCAAGGACCGGTCTGGCCACCCATGGATTATAGTATTTGTATGAGAAGAGAATAGTCAACAGTGTCAAAAGCAGCAGAGGGATCTAGAATAAGTGTAAGGGAGTACTTGCCTTTAGACTTAGCAGTGACCAGATCATTTACTACTTTAGTCAGTGCTGTATCTGTGGAGAGTTGGGAACGAAAGCTTGACTGAAGTGGGTCCAATATAGTGTGTAAGTTAAGAAAGTGTGTGAGGCAAATGTAGGCAAGTCTCTCAAGAAGCTTGGATCAGCATGGGAGCAGAGAGATGGGATGGTAATTAAAGAAACAGTTTGGGTCAGAATTGTGTTTTTTTCAGAAATGGAGTAATCACTGCATCTTTAATCACTAAAGTTTAATGGGCGTGCCATATCTTTGTAAACTTTTGTCATCTTCCCAGTTATTTCTTCAGTACTGGCCACAAGATAATTGTATTCAATGGATGGGGGTTGCACCCTTTATAGATTTGCCAGTGAACCTACAGATGTAGCCGGGATCATCTTTGCAGGGACTGGCGATTCTATTCCCGCCGCCTCCCCCGCAGTCGCCGCCGGTCCCCCTCGCTGCCCCAACCCACCCCTCACCCCAAACTGGGCAGCGTCTCCCTGAAGTGGAGACAGGCAGGGAGACGCTGCCCCGCCACCGTGATACTTGGACGCGCGTGCAAGTGAGACGCATAAGCGTCATAGTCCATATCGCCGGTGCTCGCCAGTGAAAGGGATCTGGCGGGCGCCGGGATTGAATGAATGGCGCTACATCTGTATATCAGAGATTCCATCCCAGTAATATCTGCAAGTCCCAGTGTCCTGCATGATGGAGCCAGTTTAAAGCAGTGCAGTGCTAAACATTGGCCCTTATTCTGATCGGTGCGGATATTCCCGCATTCTTACGGTGCGGTCCGCACGCCACGGTGTTTTGCCGCGTGCGGCCATCGTCCGTAGAAACGCCCACGTGTCCTCCGCATTCGGACGGACTCACTCTTTAAGATCAGGGCGTGTTTACGGACGACATACAAAGCATGCGTGTGCGGGAGAAACACTCCGATTCGGCACGGTATTACAGAGTATTACAGAGTATGCTCGGGAATACCGCATCCGAACGGGAGCCAAGCGGTGCTACCGCCCGTAAGCGGAGTATTTACGCCAAACAACCCACTATGAAGTATCTTCTGCAATACATCACATGACATGGTCATTGCATCACAGTGGCATTGACTGTGACATGAATATAAATAAATGTGTTTACTTTACCCAAAATGTGTGGTTTCATGAGTACATGTCAAATACACATGTGTATTGCTAGTATTAATATTCTGTCATGTCCATTGTTAGCAGTTTGAAAGTGTCTGACAAGTACAGCATATGTGGGTGTTTAGTACGGGTTCCTTGAAGCAGCAATGGTTTCAATTAAAGCACTGACAAGCGTCCTATTAGTGAGTAATGAGTAAAGGAGTCGATTCTATTGGGTTCAGGTGTTAATGGTTGTAGTCATTAGGCGTACGTTCGCCTACCGCATGAACGAGTGGTGTCCGCAAAGCAATAGTACACTTGTGGACACCGCACATTTCTGCCCTTTTTGATCGCGTGCATTCGGAGTGGTTTCCGAATGTACGCCCCCCAACATAAGTGTACTCCCCCGTGTCCGCCCATGTTTCCGCCCCGTTTTGCCCACTTTGAAACTACGCCCATGTGTCATTCCGCATGACGCCCATAATACGCCCCTATTTCCCGACTGATAGCGGTGAACAGTTTTGGACGGGATTTGCCCGAACTGGTACCGAGTCAAGGCGTGGCACATGCGCGTAGCGTTCTCCACGCATGCGCAGACGCCATAAAGACGCGATCCGTAAGTACGCGGTAAAGTCCGCGTCAATCAGAATAAGGGCCATTGTGAGGTAAAGTTTACTTTTACTTTGTTTTTTTTTCAATCACAGCAAAAAAATTTCCTTTTCTATAATGTGAACAAAGAGAATTCCAATTAGCAACTAAAACGAGAGGGGGCAATAGTTTAATACCATTTCTATTATTGAGTAATGCTTTAAATCACTATTCTATCTGCGTATATTTGTAGATAATTACAGGCTAATCTGTACTGAGGTCTTGCGGCACTTATCCACTCTGAGTATAATTGTGGTACCGCTTGTGTATATAAAGATAGAGGTCTTGAACCACTTGTTATAATAATTCTGCCTAGACAGATTGAAAAACCATCATAGTATGGTATAAAAATAACTAATTTTATAGAAAATCGTTAAATATCTAAAAAAATATAATAGAATGTATAAGCCCTGTATAAAAGCAATATATTTCTTAAGTTGGACACATTTCCAAAGGAGTTCCTTGTATCAGCCTTCTCCAGCTACTAGATTTAGTTCAAGAGCCTCTCCTCAATTCTGCCCCCAGCCATTATAGCTTTAGCCAGATAGTCACAACTGTGCTTTTCGGGAAAACTCACTTCATTATGGCCCTCAGACTAATGAGCAACAGGATGCTATTTCCCTGGTATAGTACTGTACTTCTTATACTGTACTGTATAATTAGTGTTCAAGTATTTCTAAATCTCTCTCTTATGGAGAAGTTGCATGCAGTGCTCCCTTGAGCCGCCTGGGACCTTCCTTGCGTGAGTAACGGATGCAATATATCCCAATGTGGTTCTTCTGCATGCGGAATCTCCACCGAGCCTGTACGGACCCCTGCAGATTGCTTCTCTTGCCAGGGCAACTCGTAGGGTCTGGTCCATTGCGCACGGGACCGTGCATTGTATTGGACATGCTGTCAGTCACCTGCAATTTTGGCTCTTATCCTGCGATTGATTGCTGCAATCGCAGGATAATGGCCCAAATTGCAGCTGAATCGCCCAGTGTATCATTGCCACTATTACACTATTGTGCAGGTTCCATTTTGCCGATTTGTTACTAGGCCTTTTCCTTCGGAAAGTGTAGATACTATGGAGTAGCTGGACAAATGGATTGCAAACATGTTTTCAAAGATATTGTTACTACTACTTTTATCAACGAAGGGTGTGCATGAAATAATCAATTATATATATATATATATATATATATATATATATATATATATATATATATATATAGGGGTGGAGGCGGCGGCACTCCCAGCAAGCAACGTGGAAAGGGGTAAAAACAGCCGGTGCCTTCCAAAGGCTAAGCAGTGCAAGCCGCTAGCCAAATGTGGAGTGTAGGGGGGACGGCGGCACTCGGTACAAGAAATGACTCACGCGGTAGGCATGTGTAACCAACGTTTCGTGGCCAGGGTTGCCACTTTATCAAGGTGCCAATAACAAACAAACAGTGCATATACACTTACTTAAATAACCACCGAGACGTCCATGAGACACGGCGTCCAGCCCCGCTGCGTCAAGATGACGTCATCTGCTGCAAGCGGCGCAGTGTGCCACGGAGGAACCACATGATGAAAACACCAGAAGCTGATAGGAAGAGAAACAAAGAAACAAAAAGGATAGATGAACATGAAATGTAACGAGTACAGTGAAACATAAAAAGCAAGCATCGTAAATAACTCAAATGACTGTTGACAAATAAAGATACATGAACATGATAATATAGCACAGTAATGCAATAAATGAGTTTCATAAAAAACATGCTAACCCAAGGTTTTCATTAAGGCCCCGGGGGGCCAATGTGTCCAGCAGAAATATCCACCGGCTCTCTGCTTTTAAAAGTACCAGAGATCTGTCACCACCGCGTGATAGCGGGGGGACATGATCTATGATACGGTATCGTAAAGAAGTCAGTGAGTGTCTGGCTTCAACGAAATGCTTGCTCACTGGGTGCTCCCCATGCCCACAATTGAGAGCAATTTTTATGTTGGATCTGTGTGCGGCCGCACGTTCCTTAAAGGAACCTGTCGGTTTTACCGACATAGTGTCGGCCGCAGGGACAGCTGAGAAGGTAGACCACATACTTAGAATGACAGCTGACACGATGCTTAATTTTAAACTTCTTCCCTGTAAAGGGGTAATGGAAGGAATCCCCTTGTATCATGTAGCTGCACGTAGTGCAGCCACAGCATCGGAAGCACCCCGGCTTTGGAATGCCTAGGAATGTGGCTGCCTTGGGGGGTGGAAAGCTGATGTTGTTATGAACTAGATGGTCACGTAGATTTTTGCCCCTTTTGTAGGAACACATAATCGACTTATCCTTGAGCCCTGGAAGGGCAGGGTCACTGGTGATGAGCGGCCAGTATTTATTGGAAATGGATTTTATTTGTTTACTTTTATCATGAAATGAGTTAACCCATATAAGTTTATTATCCATTTTCTGCCTGTTGGGTTTGGCAGAAAGGGCTTTTTCACGGCCAAGGGCAAGAACCTTATTTTTAGCCTGTATTAGGTCTGCATGGCTGTAACCCCGCTGTAGGAATTTTTGGATCATGGAATTCAAAGAATTCTCAAGACCAATTGGGTCACTCTCAATTCGGAGCACCCTCAACATTTGAGAAAACGGTAACCCCTTTTTGAGGGGAACCGGGTGATGAGAGGAGGCTAGCAAGGTGGTATTTCTGTCAGTACTTTTGACATGAAATGAGGTGCGGATCTGACTATCGACTATTTTGATCTACCTTCTCAGCTGGTCTACCTTCTCAGCTGTCCCTGCGGCCGACACTATGTCGGTAAAACCGACAGGTCCTTTAAGGAACGTGCGGCCGCACACAGATCCAACATAAAAATTGCTCTCAATTGTGGGCATGGGGAGCACCCAGTGAGCAAGCATTTCGTTGAAGCCAGACACTCACTGACTTCTTTACGATACCGTATCATAGATCATGTCCCCCCGCTATCACGCGGTGGTGACAGATCTCTGGTACTTTTAAAAGCAGAGAGCCGGTGGATATTTCTGCTGGACACATTGGCCCCCCGGGGCCTTAATGAAAACCTTGGGTTAGCATGTTTTTTATGAAACTCATTTATTGCATTACTGTGCTATATTATCATGTTCATGTATCTTTATTTGTCAACAGTCATTTGAGTTATTTACGATGCTTGCTTTTTATGTTTCACTGTACTCGTTACATTTCATGTTCATTTATCCTTTTTGTTTCTTTGTTTCTCTTCCTATCAGCTTCTGGTGTTTTCATCATGTGGTTCCTCCGTGGCACACTGCGCCGCTTGCAGCAGATGACGTCATCTTGACGCAGCGGGGCTGGACGCCGTGTCTCATGGACGTCTCAGTGGTTATTTAAGTAAGTGTATATGCACTGTTTGTTTGTTATTGGCACCTTGATAAAGTGGCAACCCTGGCCACGAAACGTTGGTTACACATGCCTACCGCGTGAGTCATTTCTTGTACCGAGTGCCGCCGTCCCCCCTACACTCTATATATACATATATATAGGGTCAACTTCGTCAGCAGCCCTCTGACGAAGTCCAAGTGACGAAATGCGTTGGGGCTTGGCCTGGCGTCAATCAAAGAATTTGACGAGATTGTGAGTGTAACCACTCCAACTACCCTGCGTGTAGCAGAGACTGTTATGCTGAAATCACCTGTGGTTGTGTGAACCGCTGTCTGCGGTACGTTTCATTTAATCCAGTCTGTTATCCTTATGGATTTTTAGCAATAAACTTTTATATCAAATGATGCTTTGCTCCATGGAGCGCTCTTGCATTTTTTTTGTTGTAGAGTTTGTGACCTGTGGATCCAGGTGCCCGAACGGGCTGATTGCGAGAGCTGCCGGTCAGAAAATAAAGACCCAAGTGCAAGTGTTAATTGAACAGAAGTGGACTTTTCAGTCTAAGTACTTTAAAGGACTTGCGCACTATTTACTGTGTTTATATATACAGTATATATATATATATATATATATATATATATATATATATATATATATAGAAAGCACTTACCCCCTCGCAGAAAGGATTGGAGCCGGCACACAGTAGTAGGTGAAGAAAAAAAGGGTTTATTGCAATTACATCATTGCACAAAGAGACAGCTGCCGACTTGACAGCCGTTTCAACTGCATGTGAGCAGTTTTCATCAGAGGTCACATGCAGTTGAAACGGCTGTCAGGTCGGCAGCTGTCTCTTTGTGCAATGATGTAATTGCAATAAACCCTTTTTTTCTTCACCTACTACTGTGTGCCGGCTCCAATCCTTTCTGCGAGGGGGTAAGTGCTTTCTATTAACCACATTATGTGCCTGGCACCGGAACAGTTTTATCTTTAACCAGAGTGCCAACCTGAGAACCCAACTGTCTATATATATATATATATATATATATATATATATATATATAGATATAGTAGTACAGTCCGGCACTCACTCTGTGGTGTCATCCGCCCCGGTGCCTGTCCTGTTAGGCTGTTTAGGTAAGGAATGCAGACTGGCACTCGTAGGTCTTGTAAAACTTGTATTGATAAAACAGCGGAAAGACAACCAACGTTTCGGGACAGCGCCCCTTTGTCATGGTGTATGTGTACACACATACACCTTGACAAAGGGGCGCTGCCCCGAAACGTTGGTTGTCTTTCCACTGTTTTTTCAATACAAGTTTTACAAGACCTACGAGTGCCAGTCTCCATTCCTTACATACATATATATACAGGGGCGGATTGGCCCACCGGGAAACCGGGCCGTTTCCCGGTGGGCCGGCACATTTTAAAGTTTTAGCGGCCGCCCACCCTCCCTGGCTGGGCCGCGGCCCGCCGAACCGCCATCTCCGCGGTTACCGGCCGTGGCCGCAGCAAAGTACTCTAATCAAAGATGGCCGCGGCCGGCCTCAGCTGTGACCAATTTAAAAATGGCCGTGGGAGGGCTGGTGCGCATGTGCGGCCGCACGCAGCACCTCCCGCGGTGCTTTCAGCCCGATTCACAGAGCTGACAGCTTCGGGCGGCTTCCTCCTCCTAGTGAGTTTTTTTTTACTGCTGTGCTGCTGGCTGACAGCAGGGGGAGCTAGCTGTGGATTCAGCGTGCAGCTCAGCTCCTCTCAGGCTGTGTACTCCACGAGGCCGGGGGATGCAGGAAGTTTCTTGAACCTGAAGCAAGCAGGGAAGGGGTGAGTGTTAAATGCCTTTGTTATGGGCTTTGTTACTATGCTGGCATTTGCTCTCCTGATATTGAGAGGGCAGTGTGTGTGTCTGTATGCTATATGTGTCAGTGTGTACATTATGTGTGTGTCTGTGTACATGCTGTATATGTGTGCTATGTTATGCTTTGTGTGTGTGTCAGTGTGTATATGCTGTGTCTATGCATGCCATGTGTATATGCTGTATGTATGTATATGATATATGTAAGTAATGTGTGTATATGCTATGTGTGTTGATGATTGTATGTGTGTGTGTGTGTGTTTGAAGTGTGTATATATGTGCTGTCTGTGTCTGTAGTGTGTAGTATGTGTGATGTTTTTGTAAGTATGCCATGTATGTATGTATGTACAGCATGTATGTACAGTATGTCTGTGTACAAAAGTGTGTGTGTAATGATGTACAGTACATACAATACATGCACAGAACCCCCCCTTCCCCCACCCAACAAAATTCTGCATTTTCCCCAGTTCAGAGGTGGCATTGAATAGACAGGCTCCGGCAGGGGCGGATTGGCCCAATGGAAAACTGGGCCATTTCCCACAACTCATTTGAAGGGGCACTTTGCCCAAATAAAAAATGGCTGCGGGAGGGCTGCTGCGCATGCGCGCGCTGCACCTCCCAGCGCCCGTTCCCCCTCCACCCGGCAGCTGAAGACTCGAGCAACAGCAGGTGAGCCGACTGTCAGCAGCAGCGTTAGAAGCAGGCAGACAGCAGCAGGTCTGAGGGCGGCCAAAGGAGGCAGGTATATGGCAGTGGCACTGCCAGAAATAATAATTTTTGGTCTCAGGGAAGTGTATTTGTGTGTGTATGTGTATACCAGGAACTTTCTTCGAGCACTGATTTACTTATTTTTCTTTGCTCCCCTGTCTACTCAGCGCCGCGGCTCAGTGGAGCTGTCTGTTTCCGCCCATGGGAACTCCGTCGCTCCCGTCATCCCCCTTCCGGCTGACAGATGGGGGGGGGGGCAGTGTACTGCCGGGCGGACTGGGAGGGAAGTTATTGCGGTAGGAAGAGGCGGTGGGGCTTATTGCAGCACTGCTGCTGCTGGGTTTCCGGAAGACAGCCGAGGTCGGACCTGGATACAGCGGCGGACCCGGAGCTTCCTGACCGTGCCAGGAATCTGCCTCTCGTGCACGCCGTCTCCTGTGGGTGCAGGAGGAAGCACCACTTCCTACATGTGTGCATAGTATGTATGTATTTATGTATGAATGAGGATGACAGTGTGTGTAGGATGTATGAATGAGGGTGGCAGTGTGTAGTATGTATGTATGTATGACGGCATCAGTGTGTGGAGTTTGTATAAATGTCGGCGGCAGTGTGTGTGTGTAGTATGAATGAGGGCGACAGTGTGTGTAGTATGTATGAATGAGGGCGACAGTGTGTGTAGTATGTATGAATGAGGGCGGCAGTGTGTGGAGTATGTATAAATGATGGCGGCAGTGTGTGTAGTATGTATGAATGAGAGCGTCAGTGTGTGTAGTATGTATGAATGAGGGCGGCAGTGTGTGGAGTATGTATAAATGATGGCGGCAGTGTGTGTAGTATGTATGAATGAGAGCGTCAGTGTGTGTAGTATGTATGAATGAGAGCGGCAGTGTGTGTAGTATTTATGAATGAGAGCAGCAGTGTGTGTAGTATTTATGAATGAGAGCGTCAGTGTGTGTAGTATGTATGAATGAGAGCGTCAGTGTGTGTAGTATGTATGAATGAGAGCAGCAGTGTGTGTAGTATTTATGAATGAGAGTGGCAGTCGGTGTAGTATGTATGAATGAGAGCGTCAGTGTGTGTAGTATGTATGAATGAGAGCGGCAGTGGGTGTAGTATTTATGAATGATGGCGGCAGTGGGTGTAGTATGTATGTATGAATGAGGACAGCAGTGTGTGTAGGATGTATGTATGACGGTGTCAGTGTGTGTAGTTTGTATAAATGATGGCGGCAGTGTGTGTGTGTAGTATGTATGTATGAATGAGGGCGGCAGTGTGTAGTATGTATGTATGTATGTATGACGGCATCAGTGTGTGTAGTTTGTATAAATGACGGCGGCAGTGTGTGTGTGTAGTATGTATGAATGAGAGCGGCAGTGTGTGTAGTATGTATGTATGTATGAGGGTGATAGTGTGTGTAGAATGTATGAATGAGGGAGGCAGTGTGTGTAGTATGTATAAATGAGAGCGTCAGTGTGTGTAGTATGTATGAATGAGGGAGGCAGTGTGTGTAGTATGTATAAATGAGAGCGTCAGTGTGTGTAGTATGTATGAATGAGAGCGGCAGTGGGTGTAGTATGTATGTATGTATGAATGAGGGCGACAGTGTGTGTAGGATGTATGAATGAGGGTGGCAGTGTGTAGTATGTATGTATGTATGACGGCGTCAGTGTGTGTAGTTTGTATAAATGACGGCGGCAGTGTGTGTGTGTGTAGTATGTATGAATGAGGGTGGCAGTGTGTGGAGTATGTATAAATGATGGTGGCAGTGTGTGTAGAATGTATGTATGATGGCGTCAGTGTGTGTAGTTTGTATAAATGATGGCGGCAGTGTGTGTGTGTAGTATGTAGTATGTATGTATGTATGAATGAGGGTGGCAGTGTGTAGTATGTATGTACAACGGTGTCTTTGTGTGTAGTTTGTATAAATGACGGCGGCAGTGTGTGTGTGTGTGTGTGTGTGTAGTATGTATAAATGATGGTGGCAGTGTGTGTAGAATGTATGAATGAGGCCGGCAGTGTGTGTAGTATGTATGAATGACGGCGGCAGTGTGTGTGTGTAGTATGTATGAATGAGGGTGACAGTGTGTGTAGAATGTATGAATGAGGCCGGCAGTGTGTGTAGAATGTATGAATGAGAGCGGTAGTGTGTGTAGTATGTATGAATGAGAGCGGCAGTGGGTGTAGTATGTATGAATGTAGAAGATGCTGCTACCTGGTAGAATATGCTGCTATCTGGGTCCTGGGGGAGAGGGAATGTAAAATGAAGGTAGATTCTACCTCCATTTTACATTTTAATTTAATTTGATTGCTCTGCATCGGATTAAACATTCCAAAGTGCACTAGTGGAGGGGGGCCTTTAAGCTGGCCATACATCAGAAAGATCGATCTTAAGATCGATTGCGCTCATGATTGTGTACAATTTCCCTTGAAATCCCCAGCAGTCCTTGGTGGTTTTTGGACACACAATCTACACACAATCGATCATACAATCAATCATACAATCCATCTACTGCATGATTGTGTACACAAGATGTGCACACAATCTGCATACAATCCATCTTACAATCAGTCATACAATCCATCTGCTGATTGATTGTATGATTATGTACATAAGATGTGCACACAATCTGCATACAATCCATCTTACAATCAGTTGAGATTGTATGATTGGGTACAATATCTTTCTGATGTATGGCCACCTTAACACTTGAAAAGAGACCCCCTCCCACCTCATAACATTTTGCATCATTCAGTGAGGAGCATACAGCGAGGAGCCCTAGAAGACAGAAGGAGAAGAAAAGAGAAGAAAGACAGAAGGAGAAGAAAAGAGAAGAAAGACAGAAGGAGAAGAAAAGAGAAGAAAGACAGAAGGAGAAGAAAAGAGAAAGACAGAAGGAGAAGAAAGAAGACCAAGAACATGGTAAGTAAAAGAAAGATCATTATCTTGGCAGACAGTGGTTGTTTTAGGGGAGGGCAGTGCACCAACACCAACACATGCCCCCTGTCATTAAACACTAGTGAACAACATAATATTGTGTATGGTGGAGGCAGAAGCAGCCTGATCTGTGTCCCACACAGGGACGTAACTATCTGTGTGCCAGTTGTGCCTTGCCCACAGTGCATTTGCACTGTGGGCACACCATCTGGCAGCACCGTTTACCCACCACTGGCTGCTAGCAGCTGAACTACTGATGATGAGCTGAGAGACAGGGACAGGAGGAGAGTGCAGCGCAGAACGCACTCATACTCCCCTCTCGGCTGACATTTCAATTATGTATAATGGGCATCACGGTGTATGGCATATGTATAATGGGCATCACAGTGTGTGACCTATGTATAATGGACTCATTATACATAGGCCACACACCGTGATGCCCATTATACATTTGCCACACACAGTGATACTCAATATACATATGTGGCTCTCTCTGTGTCCTCGCTGTCACTCTCTGTCTGCTGTCACTCTCTCTGTCCTTGCCGGGGACATAGCCAGCAGCTCAGAGCCACTAGCCATGCCCCACCGCGTCAAAAATGGGGCGTGGCCTCATTAAAATAGGCCACACCCCCACATTGCTAGCCCACGCCCCCAAAAAAATTGGTCGCGCCTGCGGCGCGCAACATCCTACCTCCCCGCCCCCAGGGCTGCCTCAAGATATTTCCCGGGCTGGTTTTAATTCCCAATCCGCCCCTGTATATATATATATATATATATATATATATATATATATATATATATATATATATATGTGTGTGTGTGTTTAGGGGACTCCCAAACTTTTTTGAGTCAAGGCACCCTAGAGTGCCAGAGTATTATTCATGGCACCCCTATGCCAAAAGTTGCTTGTTGAGAAATTTAGAAAAAAATTATTAAATTAAGAAAATTGTGTTTGTATGTTATCCTTAGGTTCAATTATTGTGGAGGGACCAGATTTGCTTCTGCTTGCCAACTGATGTTATTATGCTCAGCCACCACCACTGATTTTGAGTATTGCATTGGTCCTGGACCACCAACCTGAGGCACCCCTGCAATTGTCCCGAGGCACCCACACAGTTTGGGAACCACTGGTCTAAATGATTATATTATTATAGTCTTCTTCTTTCTGAAAGACCAGAGAGATAATTGTTGTTTTAGGATAGCAGTAGTGGAAAAGTGTTAGTCTGGCAGTGAGAGCAGTTTATTTTATTAATGCAAAGATTGAACACAAAGCATATAGGGCCTAATTCAGCTTGGGTTGTTGTTTTGGCGAATCCTTACAAAACTGCAAGTGGCAGGCTAGCCACATTAGCTATGCTGTCCTACAGTAGCTCCCCTTTCCACCTTTCCACCTTGATAATATGTGGTCTTTATGGGGCTATTATCAGCCCCGCTGGTGGCATTAAGAGTGAATTAGTTTCTTTTCCCTAGTGCTGTGTGTAGGAAGATCTTCCATCCCTCCTTTCTCTTCTTTGATTCTGCCACACTTCATGGTCTACCTCTCCAATCCTCTACTGTACAATGGGTCTACTTAAAATAATCCCACTCTCTTCTTGAATGAGCAATGCTCTATGCTAAGGAAAGACAAAAACAGTTATGTTCTCATGCATATATATTGGATCCACACGAGGCAGAAAGTGGTCCGCACACCAATTTGCAAATTGGTGTGCGGACCACATGCATATAGAATTTTGACACCATGTGGCATGAGATGCATGAACAACTTAAGTTGGCCATACAATTGTGCAACTTCAGCTTTCGTAGAAGTCGCACACGACTCATCATTGACCATCCAGGAAGGTCCCAGCCAAGCCTGTCCAGCTTGGCTGCAATTCAACATCTCTCCTGCAGCCGGTTTGAATTGTAGGCTCTGATGTTAATCACATGCGATTTGGATGCTTTTCATGTGATTTATTGTCACAATTGCATGAAAATTTACCAAATTGCATGTGAATTGTCCTAGTGTATGGCTACCATTAGACTTGGAGTCGCAAATTTTCATTTGCTTTTCGCATTGCATAGCGTCTTTTTTCGGACTGTGACAAGTTACTTATTTAGTGCCCCAGTTATACAGGGAACTCAACTGCCATTGATCCAAAGCACCCCAGGGTGTACATTACACTGTTTGGGAACCAAAGAACTACGGGAACCAAGAGGCCCCCCCCCAAGGAGCTGCCTAGTTCTGACGATGTAATAATATACCCCTTTCACACAGCTTAAATTTCCCTGGTTGGGCCCGGGAACAACCTGTGACTAGCACTGGTGTGAAAGGCCAAAATCCTGAGACCAATGTCCCGAGATTTCAACCCTGCTAGCCAGCAGGGTTGCTCCCAGGACCAGCCTGGGATACAAAGGTACTTGCCTGGCTTCCCGGCTTTGCTGTCCTGAACCTGGGGACACAGAGCTGCTGTGCCCCCCCCCACACACACACACACACACCAGCCGCTGCCCTCGCTTGGAGGACTGCTGAGGACACAGAGCTGATGGGTGCCCCCCCCGCCCGTCACTGCCCACCACTGGGGGTCTGCCGGGGATATGGAGCTGCTGGGGACATGGAGCGGCCGGGTGCCCCCCGCCCACTGCTGACCAATGCTGGGGGTCTGTTGGGGACCTGGGGACACGGAGCTGTCAGGTTCTCCCTCACTCCAGAAAATGCAGGGACTAGGCTAGTGTGAAAGAGGCCAACACGGGAATATGCCTGCATGATCTGTGGACTGTATTCCTGGGTAAGTCCCTGCATTTTCTGGTGTGAAAGGGGTATTAGTAGTTTAAAATATCTATCTCACCTTCATAAATCTCAAGCTTTGTAATATTATCTTGTCAAACACTCAAAATGCAGTTTTTAAAAAAAACATACTTTAGAAAATGCCAACCATGTTCTTTATATTACTGGCTTATGAAAAAAAATCAGTATAGTTGGTTTTGCTACTGCTGCAGATACAGTGCCCTCATGCAGTCACAATAAGTAATTAGGACCTAGATAATCCTCAATTATCCTGTTCCTTGCCAGCAGCACATTGGGGTAAATGAGAATGTGCCTTACGTCCCAGCTATTCTTAATGAATGGGACGTACTGTAACACACATTCTCATTTACCCCAATGTGCTGGCAAGGAATAATTGTAATGCAACCAGCAGGTACAGTCAGGTTGTGCTAATGAAATTGATGATTTTGCTTCAGAGACCTGATTCCTAATAGCATAAAATAATGTTTCTAACATGAGTCAGTTCTAAACCTTACACTGACCCCGAGTAGTGACATGTCTGCTTTTTTTATGCTAACAATACCCATAACCCACCACAGAATAAGGATTTGATGCTTCATGGCTTTGTTTTCATATATACATTGACAGCTGAATGAGGACCGCTGTATTAAATAACAATAATTACATTACAGGATTACTAAAATGGGAGAAGACACTAAGTAGCTTGATGACTTTTTAAAGATAGTGAAATGGAAATACGTAAAGTGTAAATGTAATTTGCTATAAATAACATGTCTGGTCATATAATAGCCATAAACATTCACTTAGTGATCCTTTTATCTTCTGGAGTTTTGTACAGCATTACTCAGACGAATGCACAGATGATGCTTAGTAATCTGTTTTCATTATCAATGTGTTAATATTAAACATCTGACAATGCTTACAAATCTTCAAAAATAAAAAAAATCAATAGAACACATTCTCATCTGGTTTAAAATACTTTACCTTTATTTATTTATTTCTTTATTTTTTAGTAAGGGAGTTTATGGCCACCAAAAGTATTAGGGAATTTTATTAAGAGAAACAGAGATTTACAGCGCTTGGGTTTAACTGATGAAAAATAAAACAATTTGAAAAAATACCTGGTAATTTATTAGACACAATATACATACATTGTACACACAAACACACACATATATATATATATATATATATATATATATATATATATATATACCTCTCATCAAATATAAAAAATAAGAGCTGAATAAAGTTAACATCGACTGCCAGGAACAAAATGTCTACCAGTGGGTCACAGGGAGAGCATCGGACAACAGATCCCAATTCCGCAGACCCCCACAACAGAGACACAATCGATACAATACGAGTCAATACAGCAACCAGCCATCATCTAAAAGCGATATAGAGAACTCATTTGCCTCTATAACTTCAAGGCCCCCTTTAGGGGTGAGCACACGTTTGGGGATAAAAGAAGGAGGTCGAGGAGAAGGAGGAGTAAGCAAAACAAAACAAAAAAAGCGGACATACAACAGGAAGAAAACGTAGTGGTAAATTTGTCCAGCAGACCTTTATCCTCCTCAGAGATAGAGGTTACTCAATAAAGGTCTAAGCTACGTTCCCACCAACAAGTTCAACTCCTTCAATTGGAAGGTCGACCTTTGGAAATATACATATAAAATTGAAAGAACATTTCGCAGAGGCACCAGCAGCGCCCGTTAAAAAATCATTACAACAAAAATCGAAATATGATCCCCAGTCCCATAACCCTTTGATGAAGAGATTTAACAGACTTTTGGACCAGGAAGTTATGCAGAACTATAAAAAAAGTAACCTTACAACCCACCAGGTACGATACAATCTACCTAAAGACAAGTACTTGGCCCTAAACTCGCTAAATAAAGACCCCTCAATAGTGATATGACAGGCCGACAAAGAGGGCACTGTCGTTATACAAAACTTGTATGAGTATAAAACAGATCCCACCATATATGAAAATCTTCCAGCAGATCCAACAACCTTGTTTAAAGCAGAAATAGACAAAGTGTTAGAGGAAGCGGGTCACAACAAGGGGATCACACAATCCGACCGATATAAACTCACTGTGGATAAACCAGTGGTGCCACTGTTATATACTCTCCCTAAAATCCAAAAAAACATTGACCTCCCCCCACAGCGGCCAATTATCTCAGCTCGCGGTTCCCTGCTTAGTCCCATCTCCAAATACCTTGACCAGTTCATCCAACCACTGATACAATAAGAGGAGACATACTTGAGAGACACCAATATGTTGTTGGAAAAAATACACAACTTATCTGATCTTCCAGCTAATCTGTTACTTTGTACCATAGACGTGCAGTAAAACAATACATTGTCTGCCAGCCTGAGTACATTGGACCTAATCCAAACCTGTAAATCACACTATTAGAATTGACATTAAAACAGAATATTTTCATTTTTAATGATGAATTCTTTTTACAATGCCATGGCTGCGCTATGGGGTCCCACTTGGCCCCAGCGCTAGTTAACATGTACATGTTCGAAGTAGAAAGAGAACTATTCTTGGAAATCAAAGAATTCATGCCACACGTAAAAACTTTCTTGCATTATATAGACGACATATTGGTCATATGGACCCAAAGAAATGTTTGAAGATGTAATGAATAAAACCAATCTGGCCCATCAATTCATTAAATTCCCTTACTCCTGTGACTTTGAAAAAATACACTACTTGGATGTATTACTAGCTTGGGGAAGCTATCACCTCTACTATCTATCACAAACCCACCGACTGTAATTATCTCCTCCATGCCACTAGCCACCATCCGGTCTCCCTAAAGAAGGAGCTTCCCTACTCCCAATTTTTAAGAGCCATCAGAATTAGCCAAAAACCAAGTAAAGCGGAAGAAGAGCTAAAATGCATCATCTCACAGTTCAAAATGAGAGGATATGATCCCTGTGAATTCAAAAGGCTAAAGAAAAGGCATTTAAACAAGGTGGAGGCAAGAAACCAACTAAGAAGATGATTTTTCCAATCAATTACACCCCAGAGAGTACTTTTATTGGTAACACCACCAAAAAATTGTGGCCAATTGTTAAAAAAAGACACTCAGATCAAGCCACTATTGAATTCAAGAGTCATGCTAGCCCATAAAAGGGGCAGAAACTTAAAAAATTAGTTGGTTCATAATGATATAGCATGTAATAACCAAAATCCTGAGGTCCATTTTCTATCTAAAAAGCCGGGATGTTATACTGTAAGTGCATTGGCTGCACTACATGTCATTATATGGAACCAGGACTGAACGTTTATCACCCACATTCAGGCAAAAAACTCCCGATACGGCAAGTACTCAATTGCCTGAGCAAATTTGTAATATATGCATTATGATGCCGCTTTAAAAAAAACTGGAGATTTCTGACCAAATCTCTCACTTTCTTAATCTCTCATTTTATTACGTTTCACCCCAAGTGTTTTTCAAGACAATTCTAATCTGTCCAGAGCAGAAAAAAAGAGTTCTGAAGCAACTAACCACAGGCACATCAATCATAATTAAGGGCAAGGGCGTAACTACCATAGGTGCAAGGAGTGCAGTTGCTATGGGGCCCAGAGCTGAAGGGGGCCCATATTTACTGTCTAAGTAATATGTTTTACATAAATTTATCACCATCAGTTGCTGAATAGGGGGCCCTTACAAACTTTTGCTATGGGGCCTACGAATATCTAGTTACGGCACTGATTAAGGGGGCTGTCATAGGAGGGGGTCTGGTGATACAAAATAAGAAAGATTATATACAGGAAGCATTTTATAAACTTAGCGACACAACTTTTTACAAAATTCTCAAAAACGACCCCACCCAATTATTTCAGAATATAAATTTAACTGAGGTACTAATAATGTGGATCACATTACCCTCGAATCTGACCCAGGGTTGGAATGATAGTTACCTAGTCAACAGTGTTGTTTAAATGTGTGACTTGGGTCAAAAGCAAAGGGAGAGCTGGATCACCAAGTGCCAGCACAGGGAAGATTGGTAAATAACCTGGATGTACAGTAGCCTACAGTGTGAACTGGTTTGAAACCAATGTGACACAGACACAGCTTGAAACTGTGGTAAACCACACTTGGTTTGTGGTTAACCACAGTTTCAAACTGTATCACTTTGTTGATGTTATTTGTCACCTGTGCTCAAGCTTGGATATTTTTAACACCTGGACTATATTTTGTGGTTTGATTAAAATCTGAAATTTTAATAGCAGAATTTATAATTTTATCAATAAAATTGTGGGAATGTTGCATAGTATTACTGGTTACATTTAACTGTGCATACACTAAGATCATTAAATTACAGTATAATCATTTCAATGAAACTGCAGTTATGTGAATGCACAATATAAAATGTGGCAAGTAGTGTGAATATATAATTCACTCGCTGGGTACAAATTTAAGCAGGACATCAAAGCACATCAATAATGCATTGCCCCTAAGATAGTCTTGTAATAACAGGAGTTATTTATAGCCAGCGGAGTACAGAAAAAAAAACTGAAATAGCTTTTCTGTCCCTCTTAATACATCTTACATCCTGCATCTCAGCTTGCAGATCAGCAAATCAAGAAGCATATCTGATGGGCACAGAATCACACAAATCTCTAGGTGACTTCTTAACTTCAATATAGAGAACATCTTGAAACAGCTCCTCTGAGCTCCTTCAATGACTGAATTAAGGGATGGAAAAATATATATTTTCCATTTTACATCTAGGTCTTCAGAATCTATGCAATAAATATTTCAGAAGTGCGGCTTGTAAAGCTGCATGTGGTTTGGGGATTTTATCTACACATCTTCAAAATAAGACCTGGCAAATATACATATTGTCCCATTTACACAGCATCACTTTGCCAACCTGCATGCAGGGCCGGCCCACCCGTTACATGGACTACGCAGCAGATTAGGGCGCCATGGTAATCAGGACGCTGTCAGTGTCTTCTTCATTGCTATCAGTTTTTTTTTCATACTTAACTGTTCCAGGGATGCCTACTTTTAAAGTCTCCTCTCCGGGAGAAGCCTGGAGAGGAGACTGTCAGCAGCACTTCAGGGGCTGGGCCTGATGTAGATGTCATCAAGCCCCACCCCCAGTATGGCAAATCCTGGGTCTTCGAGGAGGGGTGGGGCTTAAGCCCCGCCCCCTCCCCGATAAGTCGCACATCACAGTAATTTACAGCTGTGGCCATGGAGGTTCCAGAGGGTGCTGCCAGTATTCAGGAGGGAGGGAACTATCCACGTGGAACTTAGCGAAGCACTGTGCTTGCAGTGGTACACTGATATGGTGTCCATGTCAAAGTGAGTCGACATAGACTAAAAACCTGCGAAAATTCATGTCAAGCTTTTCCATATTGTTGCGTGTGTCAACCTTTTGCCCATGTCGACCTAAGCAATTGTCAACCTTTTAAGGTGTCGACAGATGGCCTGTCGACCAATAGGGGTCAATCTATTGAGTGCTGACCTTAATTGGGTTGACTTTATGACCCATAACCTAGTACAGAAACCCTTATACAAAACCAAATTAAAGGGGTAATGAACTTTTGGAGTTTTCCCCCAAAGTAAATCATACTGAAAAAAATGCCAAAAACCTGTGATGTTTACATAATATGTAATGTAATTATATTACATATATTCCAAAAGAGAGGAATTTAATTGTTAAAACACTGGCACAGGCAACTCTACTTGCACCCATTTTCCCGGCTGATCGTAGCCCAATCTGTACCCAATGGGGTAGTGAACACATTTGTGTAAGATCCCACTTCCATAATGTGCAGCAGATGCCATGATGATATGACCAGGGGTGGGATGCTCTAAACCAGAAATGTGGTAAAAACCCTGTTATCAGGGTTTTTACCGCATTTCTGGATTCTTCAACCCCCCCCACCCCCCCCCCTCCGCAGTGTCAGCGCTGCAGGGGGAACCAAAAGCTGGCGATTCCCTGCAGAAACCTATGTGCTTCTTACCGCAGCGCTGTGTGAGGGATCTGTCACGGATCCCTCCCAGCATGTCCAGTGGCCGGCGCCGTGCTCTTATCGCAAGAGCTGTCCCTTGCGTTAATAACTGCATATGTTAGAGCATATTCGGTTATTAAGAATGCGGTGCCCCGCGATACAGGGCAGCAGATGTTAGAACATCCCTCCCCAGGTGAGATAATCGCCAACAATTGAATTCCCCCCAAAAGTCTGATGCAGTGAGATTAAATTCCCACTCACTCACTACTACTAATAACTGAGAGGCACGTAGTGTAGTTACCTGCATTGACACATCCCTATATGCATATATGTGTTCTCCCTTGACTTTCCCCATTTCTGGCTTTCCCTAGTTCCAAGATAATTCACTTCATTATTATATCTGCTAGTTGGTCCAGCATGGATCACCCTGCCCACAGGAACTAGCTTCTTTAATGCCTAAGCTCTATGTAATTATACTTTGTAGGTCTCTTCTCTGGGAGAAACCCAGAGATGAAACAAAGCAGGACACATAGACCCTGCCCCCAAGAAAAGGAAACAATCACAATTCGTTGGTCCACAGTGAGGAGGCAGAGCTAAATTAGTTGATTCCGTCATTTAGCCTGATCCTTCCCACAATTGCCGGTGAGTAACATATAATGCTGCCCACTTCACTAGGAAGATCCATCTACTCTTCCAGGGCTGCAGGGTGCTACACCAAGAATCAGGAGCCCCCCACCTCTCCTGGGACGGTATGAGCAAGTATGCTGTAGGCAAGTATGATGTAGACCAGTGGTGGAAAAACTGGACCTCATCTCCATGTTTTCCAGGCCACCTGTGGATCTGTAGAATGTGTTCGTTAGGAATGAATGCAGCATATAGTATTGACTGCACCTTTGCACCAGCTAGGTGACCTATAATGTCTCCTAAGCCACCTTACTGATAACTCCATTCTAGACCCCCTCCAATCCGGGTTCAGCCCTTTACATTCCACTGAAACTGCCCTGACCAAAGTCACTAACGATCTACTATCGGCTAAATCCAAAGGCCTCTTCTCTATCCTCATCCAGCTTGATCTGTCGGCTGCCTTTGACACTGTTGACCACCCTCTCCTGCTCAACACCCTCTGCTCCTTTGGCATCACTGGCATGGTCTTCTCCTGGTTCACCTCATACCTCTCCGATCGCTCCTTCTCCATCTCCACTCTGAGCTCCTCCTCTCCTACTACCCCGCAGCCAGTCGGTGTTCCCCAAGGGTTAGTCCTCTGCCCTCTCCTCTTCTCCCTCCACACCCCCTTTCTGGGCACCCTCGTCAGCTCCTATGGCTTCCATTACCGCCTTTATGCTGATGATATCCTAATCTATTTCTCCTCCCTGACCTATCCCTATCACTCCTGTCCAAGGTCTCCGAATGCCTCACGGCCATCTCAGCCTGGATGACCCAATGCTTCCTGAAACTAAACATGGCTAAAACTGAACTTCTAATCTTCCATCCCCTGAACATCCCTTCTTCTCCCACTATCTCCATCAGCATTGGTGATCACCTCTACCGACCAAACGCGCTGCCTCGGTGTCATCATTGACTCCTCCCTCTCTTTCACCCCCCACGTTCGTGCTCTCTCACAGTCTTGCCGCTTTCACCTCCGCAACATCTCACGCATCAGACCATTCCTCTCCACTGACGCAACCAAAATTCTCATTCACTCCCTTGTCATCTCCCGCCTTGGCTACTGCAACATCCTTCTCTCTGGGCTATCTCTCACCCGCCTCGCCCCTCTCCAATCCATTATTAACGCTGCTGCTAGGCTCATCTTCCTCTCCCGCCACTCTACCTCCGTCTCCCCCTCTGTCTATCTCTTCACTGGCTCCCCATTCCTTTCTGGGTTCTCTTTAAACTCCTCGCCACCACCTACAAGGCTCTCTCCTCCTCCACCGCTCCTTTTCTCTCTTCACTGATCTCTATCTACACTCCCTCCCGTCCTCTTCGCTCCGTCGCCGACTGCCGACTGACCTCTCACCTAATCACCTTCTCCCACTCCCGTGTCCAAGACTTTTCTCGCACTGCCCCCCTGCACTGGAACAACCTCTCGCCACCCATCAGGCTTTCTGATTCCCTTACCTCCTTCAAGCGCTCCCTCAAAACCCACTTCTTCCGATTAGCCCATCCCTCCTCCTCCTAACCTCTTTTGCTCCTCCTATCCTGCCTACCCTACCCCTCCATCCGTTCCTACTTATCCTATTGTTTTTCATTCGTCCACCCACCTCCTTTTAGTCTGTTAACTCTTATGAGTACGGCCCTCCTTCCTCATGTACTCACCCTACCTCTTTACCTCACCAGTTCTCCTGCCCTGTTCTTCCCTTCCTCTACTTCATCTTTAGTCTCCTCGACAATTTCCACACCTACTTATGCTGTATTTTAACAACACAACCTGTACGTTACCTTGTAATTCGTTTTTTTGTTTGCTATGTACGGCGCTGCGGACACTTTGTGGCGCCTTATAAATAAACGTACTACTACTAGGTGGTCTGTAAAATGTGAACTGTTGATAGATCTGGAAGAGCAGTTGGTATTTGTGTAATATCTGGGCGCCCGATTTTTTGATCGGGTCGGAAAAATCGCGATCGCATCGCATGCAACCAAATCGCATGCAATGCGATCTACGTAATTTTTCCATAGGATTCAATGTTAAATGGTCCTGTTAATACCCCCACTATCCAAGTGGGCATAGAGTAGATTTTATATAGCGTGGCGAGCCCGAAGCGTGGCGAGCGCAGCGAGGCCCGAGAGGGGACGCGGAATACATTTTAAGTTAATGCATACAATCAATCGCATCAAGCGCCCATATATTACACAAGTACCGAGCAGTTTGACCAGCACAGCTGTAGACAACCACATGTCTCCTACCTGGCTCTTCTCTTTCCAGCATGACTGTAATGTCCTTTACATTTTTTGTATCTGTGTCATCTATGAGCACCCTTTATATATCACTGCTGACCTTATTTAATCTGTTGATCACACAGTACAATGTCTGCACTCCCCAGTCACCATCCTAATGCTAACCTGCATCTTTGCTTTCCCTTAGTTTTAGATATACAAAGCTGACATGCTGTAGAAGGAAAAGACTCAGGAAGATAAGAAGCTTATTCCCAGGGAAGCTATTAAACACTTGCCCATCAATACGGTACAAAGGTGGGAAGTTTAGATGATAATAGGTTGTCTGACAGTGACTGACCCTGCAAGAGGACTAATGTAATCCTTTTTAGATTCTATGGAAGAGGACTAATGTAATCCTTTTTAGATTCTATGGGGGAAATTTCTGTCGTATTCGTGAAATTTTAATTTATCAAGTGAAAAAATCGTAGAATCGTGAAATGTGTCTTGGCGTAAACTTGTCATATAGAGGTCGTATTCGTATATAAAAATACGACTACGCATGTGTACGAAAAGTCTACACCATCGATAGAATACGAATGATTTTTGCATTGGCTAGCCGTATTTTCATCATGTACTAACAATTCGTATTCGTGAAGTTGTAAAATAGGATTCGTAAACACCTACGATTCGTAAAAAAATTCGTGAAATAAAATACACCCTCCTTGACAAGGTCTATTTTGAAGTGTATTTCACCTGCTTCAATGGAACACATGTGTTATCATTTTAACAACACATCACAGACCTTTGTAATCACAAATGCGTGCCTTATAAAAGCCAAACATCCACCTACAAACACTTCCTGACTTCTAGCATGGCAGACTATATGCTATATCAGGGTGCTTCAGTGTGGGCTTTGAGACAGCTGATGTCTTGGCTGTGCCAAGGAAGAAGACGCCGGCGTCATGAAACTGAGCATGACCAGCAGGTCCAGCAGGTATCACAGAGGCTGCGTCGGCCTCGTTTATTTAGACCGCGTTTATGTTTAGACGCATTGCCGAATGATGTGGTTATACAGATGTTCCGGCTTAATCGTACCAACATTCTCCGTCTGTATGGGCTCATTAGACTGGAGCTAGATCCTGTGACAGGACGCTCATGCGCTGTCTCAGGCCTGCACAAACTGCTGGCTGTGTTGTACTTTCTGGCGTCTGGCAGTTTTCAACATGTCACTGCCCAAGGCATTGGCATATCTCAGCCCACACTGTCCAGGTACCTGACCCAGGTGCTTGAAGCCCTTCAGCCACATATTCCTCCTCCTCCTCCTCATCCAGCTCCTCGTCACCCACCATCACATCAGCCACCTCCTCCACCTCACCCATGAAACTCTCACCACTCTCAGACATGAGCACAAACTTATAACACACTAAATAAATGAAACACAAACAACACAAAACACACTCCTACTCCTTCCCTCAAACACACACACAAACACACACAAATATCGACTTTAGTACAAAAAAAAAAAAAATGTGACAAACTTTTAAAAGGACAAGACAAACAATAGCACAAGACAACTTACAGAACAATACACACTCAGAAATCATTTAGAACAATCACCAATCCTCACCTCACAAATCTCCACTGCACCTCTTTCCTACACACTCCAAACTACACCCACAACAAGTTTTGGCGCCTCCACGACTTATATATGGCTGTGAGAGCCCTCCCAAGTGTAAAAGAAATACACCAATCAAGATTGTGCTTTCATTTTCGTAGTGACACATGTGGAAAAAAATAAGATTTTTCGTATTTTGTTTCCCGACAATTCGTGAAATATCTTTGTTTTACAGCAAACTTCCCTACGACATTTGTATTTCGTCTACGATTCTACGACAATACGAAAACATGTGTAAAACAAAATACGAATGGCTACGACATCGATAAATACGAATTTTTCTATTACAACTATATAGTAAATAAAACCCCGGAATACGACTTTTTTAACAACAATAGCAGTCGTACACATTCGTAGACGGTCGTAGGAGAAATACGAATACGATTTTTTATACAGATCCATTTTGGTAAATTTCCCCCTATGTGCCTTTTTACGGGTGTGGATCAGTTGGTCACAGCAAGTTGTTAGACAGTCATTAGGTCAACACCATTATGTTGATATGCATTTAGGAAGACATGTGCCTAGGTCAACGTGCAGGAAGGTTGACATGAATCTAGGTTGACATGGGTTAGGTCGAGAGTCAAAAGGTCGACATGGGGTTTTTCACTGTGCTCGCCATGCTGATGTTTTTATCTACCACATGAGAGTGTATTAAATAAATGTCATTTATATTTTAAAAGACGTTTTTGCACTATATATTTTTCATGAAGTCCCTAGGGAAAAACTTGATGGGGAAGATCCTCTTTGGATTGAACAGAAAGACCTATTGATATGCACATTAACTCCTAGTTCCACCTACAAAAACAGGTGGTGGAACTCAGTTCCACCCTGTTCCCTCTCACTTTAACCCCTGGGGAAAAGTATCACTTATCTGAAAAGCTGACTCACAGAAAAGGTAGCCTTATGGAAGCAATGGAGATTTTGTTAATGAGGCATGATGAATGCCTAAAAATGGTACTTTGAACTTGCAGTAACTTGAAAACATAATAATCTCTATTGATAATTATGTAATGATGAATAAGCCCCCCCCCCCTGTATATAAGCCACCCCCCACCCCCATGGCCGCACACTGTCTCCCCCACCCAGCGGCCCCCCAGTGAGGCACGCACAATACACAGTGCAGCCTGCAGAGCACCGAGCCTAGGACTCAGACAGAGGGGCTCGGCGTTCTGCAGGCTGCACTGCGCAGTGTGCGCTCCCGGAGAGGAGACGTGGAGGCATCCGTGCAGGAACAAGGCCAATGCAGCAGCTAGGTAAGTAATGGTGCTGGGGGGCGGGATGGTGCGGGTGCGCAGGTGGTGCCCGGACTGAAGGTCAGTTCTGAGAGGTTGGGGGTGCGCATGCAGGGGGGCCCCAGACTGAAGGTCAGTCCTGGGCCCCAAGATTACTAGTGGCGGCCCTGCTGATTGTATTCAAATCACATGCAAATATCTGGGACTGCACCAGCCCTGCACACACTAGAGCAGATGTCATTACTGTCACCATTACTTACACCTAATCAATGGTAAGTGCAAAAGGTACAGTATGACAGAATTGGGTGTCCCATTGTTATATGTATGACAACCCTAAGACAACTCTGTTATGTATACAAGCCCAGTTGAAAGACAGTTATGCCCATTTTGCAGGCATAGAGAAGAGAAACACCAGAGATGTGTACAATGTACTCAGATATGTGCACATGGGTATCTCTGGTGCGGCACATACTGTATGCCTGTAGATGCGACCACATGCGGTCTTGCATGCAGTGCACAATCAGACCAATGTTGCTGAGCAGTGTCTGTTAATTTGCAGGATGATAGAATCCTACAGTTCTGTGAATGACGCTGAGATCATACTGAGAACAGAGAACTCATGTTTTAATCATCAACATCCTTCCTCTACTGTACTGTTGTGATTTATTAATGAACCCATATATATATATACATATACATATATATATATATATATATATATGTAGACAGACCACCCACCGTTACCCCCAAAGGGCGGTGAGATTGACAGGCGGCACTCCACGGGCTTGAAATGATTCAGTTTATATTAGTGCATAACAGCAAAACATAAGACAGACGACGTTTCAAGACCGGTGCAGTCTTTTCATCAGGTCCAGTAAGTACAAATATAGTGCACAGACACTTACTGGAACTGACAAAAAGACCACACTGGTCTTATGTTTGGCTGTTATGCACTAATATAAACTGAATTGTTTGAAGCCTGTGGAGTGCCGCCTGTCAATCTCAATTGGTGCTTACCGAGCCAGGAAACACCGCCCTGCTGCCCGGAAGAAGACCCGCAACCCCCACCTATCACTGTTGAATCCCCTCAGTATCATTCATCCTCAAGCAGGAGAAATCATTCGATGGTTGCTGACCATCAAATGATTTCTCTTGACTTCGGCGATACAAGTATTTTTTCCTTTGGTGTCCACCGGAGAGAGGGCAGGCGCTTACCTCCTGTGACATCAGCCCGCCTGTCTTACCATGGGAATGCCATAAAATGCTGGGCATTCCCATGGGCGAGCCATGTTTCAGCCCCCGGTCCTGCCTCCCCGCAACGAACAGCCCGTCGAGTGTGTAAGTCTCCGAAGTTCATTACCGGGGTTTTCACCTGTGCAAAAGTGTGTGCGCATCGGAAAAGGGATGAATTTGTTACCTTCCGAGTGTTATTACATCAGGCCCCTTGTCTAATATGTGCACGTTGACCCAAAATTCTAGCAACGTGGTGTAAAAACAAAACAAAAAACCTTTGGATCCTGAATAATATTTTACTGAGAGCAGCGGGTTAGGTATTTTATTTATACCTTATAACTAACCACAATGTGTCAGGACAATTTATCCTGTCACTGGTGATATTTTAGAGGTAAGGAGCAGTGGTGCATTACATTTCACAGAACGCTATAGAGTCATTGCAGAGCTGGAGTATAAAAGAACACAGACTCTAACTCATCTCAGCTAAGGTAACCATAGAGAAGGCAGCAGAGCATCACCATGTACAGCACAGACACACAGAATTATATCGTACTGTGTATGGCCCTTTAAGTGACAGTTTAACTATAGAACCCTCTGCTGCAGGGGGTGGAAAATCAGCTTGGAAAATTTCTGGCAGCAGGTTTAGATGCAGCGGTGATCTTCAGTCGCTTGTTGCAGTTGCGTTTGTGACTTTATGCTAATGTTGCTACAATGCCCTTCCATGGTGTACATCCATGCTGAACAAGCACTGACATGCACTTTTATCGCCTACAAAAAATGCATTTACCTGATCCACTTACCCCAGGAACAATGGGGGTTACTCTGGTCCGTTCGCTTGGACCCCTTCGTTCGCAAGGGGTCGGTCGGTGGGCGTATGAGAATACGCAGGCCAATTTCTGCACATGTGCATACACCGGGTGCGTGCGGCCATGGCGAACAGGGTGTTTGCCCAGTACACGCACCCAAGATAGCAGGCGGGGGGCATGGGGGGGCGGGGGCGGATAGGTGTGCCAATGGGAACGCTCATCATTTCATGGGCGTTCCTATGAAAACTTTGGCCATTCCCATGGTAATCGCCGGTGACGTGGGCACCGGGGGCGGGCAGCTGACCTCACCAGATGTTAGTTGCCCGCCCACTTCCTCCCAAATGTCCACGCATCTAAGGTTATCTGAGAGTGGGCCTTCCACATAATTTCATGGTCGCAGAAGAACTGTCAGGACTTAGTTTATTGTGATCACTGCTAAGGCCGAGGCTGGGGAGGTAGGGGGTAAGCATTTTCCTGATGCCATGGGGGGAATAGGTTGTGTATGCATCTGGGTAATAGATCTGCAATGTCTCTAACAAAAGGTAGACAGATGAAAGGTCAACAGTGCTTAAAGTCGGCAGGTACAAAATTTTGACAGGTTCAAAAGGTACACATGAGAATGATTAAGACTCAAATGGTCTATACATGATTTTGAGGTTTTCACATGCTTTACCAACATTTCCTTGATTTACATAGCATAGAATGTAGAATATATAAGCTGTAGCGTAAAAAACTTGTGTCATGTCAATATTTTGACCCTGTTAACCTTAACCCTGTTGACCTTTTATCTGCTGACCTTTTGTGCCTGTTGATATAATGCATGTCTACCATACAGATATAGCTGTGCTCATTGTTGCACCGATCGGGCCACTCGTGCTTGCTATGATATAGCCTCATGCGGTGTTTCTACGATCCGCGGAGTGAATTAGACATGCACACTTGGCGATAGGATCACATTAATCACCATGGGACTTGGGCGTGGCAGCGATGAGCACGGCTATGTTGTCGACCTAATGACTGTCTCCACAGATACTGTAGACCTATTATACCACACTCGGCTGGGTGGTGTGTGATTCAGAGGTGGTGGGTGTTTGGTAATTTGGCTAATGCATATACCTGGGCCAGGGATGAACTTACATCACTGGAGTTCGGAGGAAGGTAGGCGTGTATTTTATGTCCACTGGGCTGGAGGGGGGGGGGGGGGCAGTAGGCGTGATAGTGTACTGTACTGTAAGTCCCTGGGTTGGGGGATCCGATGTTTACCAAGCTTCCAAGAGTTGTGACCCTCTTTCTCCCACATAAACAACGATAGCATTTTCACAGAACAGAGTACGTGATGCTGCAAATACTCATATAGGGTGGGACAGACACTGGTGCTTTTCTGCTTTTCTAGGGGTGTAAACATTCTGGGGTGCTTCTGGGTTCCACTGGGTTAGGGGTGATGATATGTTTAATATTTGGGCAATATTGTAATCAGTTGTTTGTCTGCTTGATAGAGGGTTTGGGTCCTGTACCAGGGGTGGGGGGTAATCGTATAGATTGTAAGCTTGCAGCAGGGCCCTCCTACCTCCAAGTCTGTCTGTTATTACCCAGTTTGTCTTATCACTGTCTACTATTGTAAAGCGCAACGGAATCTGCTGCGCTATATAAGAAACTGTAAATAAATAAATACTATGTGATACTGTATGTGGAAGTTTGTGATTTGTCACAGCAGTTTAAAGGTGTGGGGTACACTAGATTGCCAGTGACTTCCCCAAAGGTGAAGTAATATATTAATCCCACCTATTTTGGTGTTGGTCCCGCCTACATGTTTTTTAAATCTTTCCAGGGCATCAATTAATTCTCTTAATTTCTCCAGAGATCATTTGTATTGTCACCTCAGTTTTCATGTTCTGAGCCTGCAGAACTTGTACTTCATCTAAGCTGACCTCTGTTCCTCTCCCCACCATCGTATAACTGTCCATAACCAACTCTACTCTCATTTTCCTCACCAGGCCTCACTTCTGCCTCTTTACCATTGAGCATTTTTAATAAAAATAAAGACACCAACAAGCAAAATATATTTAAAAATTTAAGTTTTTATTTCAAGCTAAATTTTATTTATTTCTTTATTTACTAAATCGTGAATTCTGGACTGAGATTGTTCATCATTATTACTAACTTGTCCTATAAGAGGAACAAGATGGCAGAAGCCTTGTGATTCACAAAGAATCATCCTTCAGCACTCAGGAGAGGAAAACCCCCCTGTGGAGGAAATCTCCGGGGACCCATGGCTGAAGGACTAACAGTCCCTCTGGGCATTAAGAAGCTATGCAGAATGTGCCCAAAAATGTACAACAACAATTGTCAAAAGCCACAAGGGCAGCAAGTGAGCAGACCTATAACAAGGTCACAAGATGCTGCAACCGGGACCCTGCGTGATGGATGGCAGAAAACACTACAGCACATTAATCAGATAACATTGATCAGTTTGTGTTAATGTGTGCGCTACGTGGTCTCATGGAAATGTAAAAAAATACTTATTTCCTATGGATGGGGGCTGGCCATACCGGTCTGCATTGCCTACACCCCTTCTAAGTACCTGGGCCTGGCACAACTGTTGGCACCGCTACTTATAAGCAGGGGTATATTGTGTATTTTGTTCCCAGGGAAGACCCTGACATACCACTGAGGCTGGTTGTGTTTGCTGACACGTGGACCCATATGACAGACAGTCCACTGCACTCATTACACTGCATTGTCCTCATTCATTCTACTATTCTATCTCTGCAGTACAGTAACTCTGCCATCCAGTCATGCTGTCATGGCCACATGGCATTTTATACCTCTGGTGCTGCCCATGTGGAGTCACTTGCCACCTTTTCCAGGGCTACTTTTAGTTACCAATACACCCTTGCACCCTTGTGTGTAACAGAGGATGATAGATGTAGCATAGGAGGCTGATGTGTGGTGAAGGATGAAAAAAGGTGCAGTCATTTTGAAATAATAATAATGGGGCTTCTTTTTAATGATACCCCAAAGTTCCATTCCCAAAATTAATGACAGCTTCTGGTTTTCATTCTACAGTAGAAAACAAATCCAGGAAGCATGGCAGCTGGCCTGTCTGACATATGAATCGCACCAGCCGGCAGTGCAAGCCAGTCTGGGAGATGAGGGTGGTGTGTGTGTGTGTGTGTGTGTGAGGGGGGGTACTGACCCAGCAGTGTCTTTCCCACATTCCCGGTGGCACAATTCTCCTCTGCCTTAACACTAATTCAGTAGCTCTATGTAAGTAGACACTTCCAGCAGTAGCTTTCTAATTTGTAACATGATTTGCTACATATGGGGCATATTCATGATCACTAGAAGTAACTTTTCACAATTATTTCACCCCGTTTTAGCCTTATTCATCAAGGCTGTCACTCATCTCTCCTTGTCACAGTCTTGCCATGATAATGTCCACACTCACCATCAGCGGCATAGCTAGGGCGGAGCACAAGCTCCGGGCGCAGAGATATCACAGGGAGCCGGAGCTGTGCACTCTGCCGCCGGTTACCCACCCTGCTCGCCCGCTCCCCCAGCTTACCCCACCGGTGCCGCAGTATTGTTGGTCTCTGCCTGCCTGCATTGGCCAGTCCAAAGATGGCCACCGCCTTGCAGGAGACAGACACTAGAGGTGAACATGACCTCTAGTGTCTGTCAGAGGAGCTCAGCGCGTCCAGAGCCAGTGCTGCTCGGCTGGAGCAATGATTAAAGGAACTTCAACTGTCTATCAATAGTTCCCTCACACTATGGGGGAAGCAGAAACTCTGTCCTCCTGCTGCCGCACCATGGAGGAAGCACTTCCTCCAAGTCCTATTCCTGCTCAGGGTATGTATTTTAAGCCAGGCAGCGCTGTGGTACAGAGACCGACCCATTCGGGTATCCCTTTGCCCTGTCCCTGAATTCTCAAGCCTCTTTGACACCCTGCAACTCCCCCCACAGATTGGTGAGTATCCAAGGATCATCCCTGGTGTTTGACCCCCCCTGTACCCCCTTTATCTGTATGACAGCTTGTCACCTGCTACCTCCTTCCTCTGTGACCCCATATACCCCAACTTCCCTGGTGTGTGACTCTGCTCATCCCCCTATCCATATGTGTGTGAGAGACACCATTCCCACATCCTTGCCCCTCTACCCCCCTTATCCCTAGGGTATGACCCCTGTACCCCTACCCCAATGTCTGTGGCATTACCGTGTTTGGTATAATGTGTAATGAGCATTATGGTGTTTGGTATAATGTGTAATGACATTATGGCGTGTGGCATAATATGTAATGAGCATTACGGTGTGTGGCATTATGAGTAATGGGCGTTATGGTTTGTTATATAGTATGTAATGGGCATCATGTGTTCATGTGTGGCCTTACGTGTAATTGGCATTAGTTCGCAAAAATGTGCAATGGGCATTATGTGGTATAATGTTAGGTCGCTCCCCCTTTTCGATGCATAAGAGCCCCACCTACTACAAATCGGGGGGGGGGGGGGGGGCGGCGAAACATGCCCTTGCTCCTGACACCGTGGGACCTAGCTACACCACTGCTCCCCATACTTAAATATGGGCTTCAGTGCTCACCTCTGCAGCCAGGCAGACCTGATAGATGCCAGGCAGGTGCAAGCACACATGAAACTGCAGCATCCATTAAGGTTAACCAGAATCTTTTACATGGCATGGCCATGGACCTACGACGTGTGGCCATGCACCATTTACACCAGCTCCGAACTTGGTGGCCAGGTATAAAACTTTCCATGTGTTTTTATGTACTTCAATCAGCTAAGGTTCATCGAGTACACACAAAACACCACTTTTCTCAGGCTAGATCTCATCTGTGAGTTGCAATTTATTTTATTCATTTATAACACAAAAGAATTGCCATTTATTTTGCACTGGTTATTTATTTACCTCATGTCTAGATTGTCACGTTCAATTGATTCAATAACCATACTGTATCTCATTTAAAACATTTTAATTGCTAGTTTTCATTTCCTTTGTGATCCTTTAGGTCAGGGGTGGGGAAACTTTTTTTTGCCAAGGGCCGTTTGCTTGGGTGACAAAATCCTTCGGGGGCATATATAAAAATTTCTCTTACAAATTCCCCTGCTGCGGCCGTTCCACGCTTCGGCGGCTGCCACTGAATAGCATTGACTGTTTCCGGCTGATGTTGATTAAGAGGAATCTCGTGAGAACTACCGACTTCTCGTGAGAATTTCCCTGTACTAAACTTCCAGCAAAGCCGCCGGGTGGGTGGACAGGCCACTCAGACCGGCTACGAGTCTTCCCCACCCCTGCTTTAGGTTATGACACCAATCACCTCCTTTCCCTAAAACTTTAGCTATGGCTGTCCTCTTCTTTGGCACTAGGGGCCTGATTCAGACCTTTTCGCTAAGCTCCATATTCTTGCTGAACAGCCGCCAAACAGCAGACATCTTTCCATTACAGTTATATGTGCTTACAGGGTCTTGCGTTCCCTTAGGATTTGTACACACATGCAAGAGACACTATTATGAAAAGTCTGTCACAAAGCCAATCACAAGACTGAGGGCCTTGTCATTGAACAAAATCAAAGTCAGGGATATAAGTCAAGAGGTCAAATTTATACACAAGAGACCAAACTGAAAGAGGTGTTACTGTACATCAAAGGCATAAAGCAGAGATCAATAGTCTGCCAGAGATCAGTAGTCCAGCCGTATATAGGGGAAGAAAGGTATAATCTAAAGTCATTTCACTGGTCAGTTCTGGTTTGTTTGATTTCCCGACTGAATCCAGGCAAATCCACCTGTCGCAATACCATTTTGAATTGTCTGTCCCTTCCGAAACCAGTTTTACAAAACACTATGTGATTTTAATAGCCACACCAATATGCAATACATTAAGTAGGTCAGAACATATAAAGGAAATGTCTAAATAAAAGGCAGCCTGCTAGCCCAAGTACAGTCATGGATATTAAACCTTCTATCAGATTAAGTGTGACATGTGCAAATCACTTAAAACTGAAATGTACAATTAAGTATTTCAGACTTTTCAAAAGAAACCGTTAGCTATTTATTCAATGAAATAAATATTAATTTAAGGGAAACTATGGGGGAAATAAAGTATAATCAAAACCAACTCAATCTAGAATCCCAATTAACACCAACCACATGCATTGCTGTCGGTTACCGATGAAAGTGCAAAAAATCAACTACAAAGCAACAGCAAAATAAAAGTCAATGAAGGGATTGTACCCTTACTAACCTGGACTGATAACCTTCCATTTATAATTCGTTAATACACGAGCCCCAAACTCACATGCTCAAAGGGAAAGGATGATGTGAAGACTGGAAACAAATAATCTCCAGGCTGCACATGTGCTTTACCTGATGGAGACCTGGCAATGCCCTGGAAGGCTTTGCTGAAGCTGATAAATGGGGCTGTACCACTCTCATCATCTATCACTGGCAAGAGTGGTACTAGGAAGTGGCGGTTTTTACCTACAGACTGCAGGGCTGCAGCCCGCCAGGGAAAATCTGCCACTGTGTGAAGCCAGATGTAGTCTGTGAGACTTCACTGTAACTGGCAGGGGCTTCTCATTGGCCTGCCAGTCACCCAAGGCAGTACCATTGGGAGGCATTCCCTCTCTCTGGGATGCCTCTATGGGCTGCTGTGGCGACAGCCCATAGAAATGGAGGAAGATTGCAGTAGTGTCAACAGTGAGGGGGGGGTGCCTGTCGTAATCCCGACTGTCAGGGTGTTATAACACACCCATTGCAGCTGCCCCTCTTCTCCACAGAGGTACGAGTCGCCACTGGTACTAACGCAGTTAGTGATAAATTGAATTTGAAGCAGTTTGGTGAATACTGCAATTATTACATAACCCCTTTAGTGAGTGTTAGAGGGGTTATGCATTGTTTATTAATGGGGACTAAATGTACATATTTATAAATGTCAGAATACAGCATTGTTCAAATGATTGTATTTAATGTATGGGAAATATATCCAGTAACAAACATAACAGCGAATAACAAGAAATCACATCAGCTGAGCTCATCATCAAACATTCCAATCAATACATTATGAAGGGATACTTCAGGTCTGTCATTTTGGCCATGACAATGAGTATAATTACAGATGCAGTGAATTTTCCAGAACAGGCTCTTGTTGAATATTTCAGCATGTACTGTATTCATTTCTTTTGTTAAATCATTCTCTTTAGTTTCTGATAGCATTGTGTCACTGCTGATAAAGGAGATCAGCCTTTCTTGATTTGTCTGAGGTGAAGGTTAATGGTAAAAGCACGGATGAAAATGTATGACATGGACACACAGCCCACACACAGCCAGCAATTGAATACTGAAAAGCCTTTCAGAGAATTTATTATAATATGTTGCCGTATCTGAGATAATTTATTATATATTATGCAAAGACCTGAGATCAGGTGTTAATGCTAGCGTTAAGAGGAACACATCAGTCATATGTAGTTATATAGTAGCACAGGGACTAGATGCTTACAATATAAATGCACTATGTGCATAATTTAGACAAAAACAGCAAACAATATGTTCACCTATTTGTATACCTACTGTATATTGTGAGGTGACTATATCTTTAGCGCTGTCTCTGTCCCTTGCATCCCCTTCAGTCAGTGGCGTAACTATTAATTATGCGCCCCCCTGCCAAAAATTTTGCCAGCTCCCCCCTCCAGTTAGGGTTACCAACCCCCCCCCCTCATAGGGTTAGCACCCCTCCCCCCCCCCCCCCCCCCCCCCCCCGTGGGGCCGGTACCTCCTGACGCATCTGTCTTGCGGGTCCCGGCTCTCCCGGCTCCTGCTGCTTATAAAAAAAAAGTGACATTCAGAAAATGCCTGCCCCAATACTGCAGACCGTTTTTAAGGTTGCTAAAGGAGGACGCTGCCTCCTCTAGCATCCTCAAAAACTGTCTTTCGTATGAGGGCAGCCATTTTCTGAATGTCACTTTTTTTCTAAGCAGCAGGAGCCGGGAGAGCCGGGACCCGCAAGACAGAATTGCCGGTGGCAGGGGCAGAAAGCAGCGGCTAACTATTGCCCCGCAGCCCCCAGTACCCACACCTTAGCCACGGCAGCTGCGTGGCTATAGATACGCCTTCTCACTGTGTAGTCCTACTCAACGAAGTTTGACTTAATCTGTGTGGCATAATATGACTTCATGACTCATTTCATGTGAATTTTGGCTCAATCCGTGTGGCATTAAGTGACTTTTGGCTCAATTTGTGTGCCATAATGTGAATGTTGGATGTTTATCTCTCTCTAACATCCTTGCATTTATCTCTTGTTAATGCTTAATAGAACTGCCCCATTGGGTCATATGCACCAAGCTTCAAAAAGTGATATCATGGAGAGTGATAAACAGCCATGCAATCAGTTCCCAACTCTCATTTTTCAAACCCATTCTGTAACTTGACAGTTAGGAGCTGCATGCTGGTTGTTTATTACTCTCTATCACTTTTTGAAGCTTGGTGCATCTGGCCCATTATGATATAAGTTCCCCCAGTTTGTATAATGTCACATTACAGTGCCTCCACTTGATAGTATGCCACACGACAGTGCTTCTCCCAGTTTATTTTTTGCACACTAGAGTACCTCCATCATATGTTCTTTTACTGTTTGTTATTGATATATTTTAATAAGTTTTGGAGATTTGCGTTGAAAGTTTCCATGGTTATTAGATTTTCAGTTTCCCGTTTAGCTGCTTTGATTTCCCTTTTACAGATTTAAATTACCATATATACTCGAGTATAAGCCTACCTTTTCAGAACATGTTTTATGCTAAAAGAAAGCCCCCCTGGGCTTATACTCGAGTGAGGGTCCCTCTTGAGTCAATAAGTTTTCCCAGTTTTTTGTTGTTGTAAAATTAGGTCCCTCGGCTTATATTCGGGTCGACTTATACTCGAGTATATACGGTACTTCTTTGTTCTTTATGAATGTATCCTTGTCACCTTTAGCCTTGTATAACTTTAAACACTCTCTTCTTATTGTTTATTGCTTCCTTTGCTTTCTTGTTCAGCCATGAAGAATTTGTTCTGCTGAAATTACCCTTGTTTTCCTTTGAGATAAATGTATTCATTAATGTATCTAACAGCTTTTTAAAAGTTCCCCACATGTCCACCTCTATATAAATAACTGTTATTAAATGCTGTACATAAATAAATGTTAACAATCATAAGTTAGAACATAAGGGTACAATAAGTTTCAATATTTCCAGAGGTGCGGGATGCCGTGCAATCTCCCTCGTTTTTTTTAAGTTGCAATCATTTACAAGGCATGGTTTTTGCCTTGTAAATGATTAATGCTTTACAAAAAATATATAGTCCGAGATCATCTGACATCCCACACATCAGGCAAACTCAGACCCTATTAGAGGACTGGACTGGCCCACAGAGGTACAGGGGAACCCCTGGTGAACCCCACTGACTTTAAGTCAACCTCCTTTTCTAAGGATCAGGTTCCAGACTGTGCACTTCAATTATTATTATCCTTTATTTTTATAGCGCCACAAGGGTTCCGCAGAACCTAACAATATAAATGATATGTTAATTATACATTATACATATGGTACTTGTTTCCTATCTGGGCGCCCAGTTTTTCTACGTACGGCACCGTAATGAAATCGGATCGCATCGCATCGGATTCGGTCTACGATGATGCACGATGGCATACGATACGATCCGATCCGATCCGATTTCATTTTAAATCGTATCGGATCGCATGCGGTACACAATGCTGTACGATGCCGTCCGATACGATACGATCCGACTACATTTTGTAGGGAAGACAATTTGGTACCCATTAATAAAATTAACAATTTTATTAATGGTTTTACAATACAATTTTATTAATGGTTTTACAATACAATTATAATAAAATAATGAGACGACACATTAATTTCATTCAAATGATTTTATTAGAATATTTTTTTTTTTTTTTCATTAACCATTTCAGGCCCTGGCCTGGATTCCTTGCAAAATAACAAGAGAACAGCTGCCTTTTGGGAACAGACAGCCGGAACCAGAGAACTTGGATTCGGGCATACAAACATACAAACAGTGCTGCAAACTGCACATGGGTTCAGTGTAATCAACAAATATGAGGAACAGTGCTTCGTGAAGGAGCACAAAAAGTAGGGATTCACAACGTTCAGAAGTTCGGGACTGTGTCCCGAATAAGCCAAAATTGTGGTACAACAGAGGAAATAAAGAATGTCCATGGAACAAACACAGGGAGAACAACAACAGCATTGCTGTATAATAATTTAGGAAAAATCTTAAAATGCCAAATTGGGGAGAATTTAAGAGAAACGCGCATCATCTGAGGAAGGTGATTGTGTACTCACCAAAGATGTATACACAACCCCAGATAATGTCGAGGAGTCAGTGGCAGAGGTAGATGGGATATGGGGTCCCGCAGCATAAAAAGAAGGGGGAGGCGGAGGATTAACCGGCGCATAGTACATAGGGTGTGGATGTGGGTATTGGGGTGGTGGGGGCAATTGACTTGGGGTACTAGCATGTGGTACGATATCACACGCATCAATCAAAGTCTTGTCTGATGCGCGGATCAGACCAACATGCAGTAGACGCTTGAAAATGCGGAACTGGTTTGGATCCATATTCCGCATTTCATCGATGACGTAATTTCCAAAACGTTGGAAAGAATCTGGAGGATTTTTCCGTGCTTCCTCCGCATATATACAGCCACACTGTTGCCCACTAGAAAGAGAGCTGGTCGGCTGGGAGCTTTCTCTACTCCTTCGCCTCCTTGAAGAAGCAGCAGTTCTTCTAGTAGCCTCACGCGAAGGAGGAGGCGCTGCTTCTGCTAATTCACCAGCTTCTTCCTGTGGCTCAGGGGAAAATTGCTAGTGGGAAAAAAAAAAAAAAACATGATTACATAAAAACACAAATTTACAGTTGGTCTAATACAATAAATGGCATATGAAACACTTACTAATTCTGCACTCTCAGAATCACTGCGTTGAGAGGCATCCTCATTACAACTTTCCTCTGGTGTTCTCCCTGGTGTCTGTTCCACGACAAACTTCATTTCCTCGTAATACCACAATGTTGGCTTGTAACGGGGAACAGTCTCGTCTTCTGAACGCTGTGACTCCAAAACTTTTTTGTGCTCCTTCACTAGCACAGTCCTCATATTTGTCAGCTTACGCCGAACCCATTTACAGTCTGCAGCACTGTTTTTAGTTTTGCTATAATCCACTAATTTCTTGTATGCCCGATTCCGCATTCCCTGGTTCCGATAGTTAGGATTTTCCACATTCCAAAGGCAGCTGTTCTCCTTGAAGATTGCAAGGAATCCAGACCAGAACTTGTTGCTATATGTGCGTGGCATGTCTAAAAAAATTCAAAGAAAACAAAAACATTGCTTTATGTAATCATGAAATGCACTGTTAAATAGTCACTGTGAACTCAGAAATGGCCCTCACAATTGTTAACGCCACCCCACTATCCACGCGTACCCGAAGCGTGGCGAGCGCAGCGAGCCCCGCGAGGGGCGGCGGTACGCGTCCTCCGACCTTTTCATGCCCTACTATCCACGTCGGCGTGGAGTTGAGAATATAATAGTGTGGCGAGCGCAGCGAGCCACCGAGCCCGAAGCGTGGCGAGCGCAGCGAGCCCCGCGAGGGGACGCGGATACCTTCACAGTTAAGCGCGTCCCTTCGCGGGCTTCACAGGTGTCCGGGTCGCCATGGACACCTGTGAAGCCCGCGAAGGGACGCGTTTAACTGTGAAGGTATCCGCGTCCCCTCGCGGGGCTCGCTGCGCTCGCCACGCTTCGGGCTCGGTGGCTCGCTGCGCTCGCCACACTATTATATTCTCAACTCCACGCCGACGTGGATAGTAGGGCATGAAAAGGTCGGAGGACGCGTACCGCCGCCCCTCGCGGGGCTCGCTGCGCTCGCCACGCTTCGGGTACGCGTGGATAGTGGGTGTGGTACACTGTGAAAAAAATGCATTTGGGTTACATTTACAAATTTACTAGAAGCACAATTTAAGGAAGCCTTACCTTATTAGGGGTCAAACACGAAATGTAGTTTATACGTGTCTTTTCGGCGAAAATCTCCGATAACAGCAACTTCAATTCCCCAAAAAAATAAAAAACACATCATGAATCATAATTCAATGAGATAGAAATTCACCTACACTATCCACGCGAACCCGAAGCGTGGCGAGCGCAGCGAGCCCCGCGAGGGGCGGCGGTACGCGTCCTCCGACCTTTTCATGCCCTACTATCCACGTCGGCGTGGAGTTGAGAATATAATAGTGTGGCGAGCGCAGCGAGCCACCGAGCCCGAAGCGTGGCGAGCGCAGCGAGCCCCGCGAGGGGACGCGGATACCTTCACAGTTAAGCGCGTCCCTTCGCGGGCTTCACAGGTGTCCGGGTCGCCATGGACACCTGTGAAGCCCGCGAAGGGACGCGCTTAACTGTGAAGGTATCCGCGTCCCCTCGCGGGGCTCGCTGCGCTCGCCACGCTTCGGGCTCGGTGGCTCGCTGCGCTCGCCACACTATTATATTCTCAACTCCACGCCGACGTGGATAGTAGGGCATGAAAAGGTCGGAGGACGCGTACCGCCGCCCCTCGCGGGGCTCGCTGCGCTCGCCACGCTTCGGGTACGCGTGGATAGTGGGTGTGGTACACTGTGAAAAAAATGCATTTGGGTTACATTTACAAATTTACTAGAAGCACAATTTAAGGAAGCCTTACCTTATTAGGGGTCAAACACGAAATGTAGTTTATAGGTGTCTTTTCGGCGAAAATCTCCGATAACAGCAACTTCAATTCCCCAAAAAAATAAAAAACACATCATGAATCATAATTCAATGAGATAGAAATTCACCTACACTATCCACGCGAACCCGAAGCGTGGCGAGCGCAGCGAGCCCCGCGAGGGGCGGCGGTACGCGTCCTCCGACCTTTTCATGCCCTACTATCCACGTCGGCGTGGAGTTGAGAATATAATAGTGTGGCGAGCGCAGCGAGCCACCGAGCCCGAAGCGTGGCGAGCGCAGCGAGCCCCGCGAGGGGACGCGGATACCTTCACAGGTAAGCGCGTCCCTTCGCGGGCTTCACAGGTGTCCGGGTCGCCATGGACACCTGTGAAGCCCGCGAAGGGACGCGCTTAACTGTGAAGGTATCCGCGTCCCCTCGCGGGGCTCGCTGCGCTCGCCACGCTTCAGGCTCGGTGGCTCGCTGCGCTCGCCACACTATTATATTCTCAACTCCACGCCGACGTGGATAGTAGGGCATGAAAAGGTCGGAGGACGCGTACCGCCGCCGCTCGCCACGCTTCGGGTACGTGTGGATAGTGGGGGTGTCGATGGTAATGGGGTGTGAAATTAACATTATCAGTCCAATAAAAATTGCAATCAACTTTTGTGGTCCTTATACCAGACTTAGATCTACATTTATTAAGTCGACACCATAAGGTGGACAGGGTTGAATATTGACATGACTTAAGGCCAACATAGGGCAAGGTTGACATGGGTTTATGTCAACAGGCATTTTGTCAACAGGAGTTTTTCACTGTGTTTTTGTGAAAAAGTTGACACAGTCAACATGGCGACAGTTGAAGTTGAACTGCACACACTATTTTCTTTTACAATAACGTCCTAGTGCATGGTAGGGCATGAAATACTGCCTGTTGGCACATGTTGGCTCAATATACAGTGCAACCCTCTTGGGAACCAAATGCCTGTTGACTTAAACCCATATAGACCTTGGCCTATGTTGGTCTTAAGGCATGCACCTCAGCCCCCCCAAAAAAACAACCCCCTCTCCCCACAGCCACATAAACATGCCCCCCACCCTGTGCATGCCTCCCCCACCCCCATCCCCCCACCCCCATATATCCCCAAATGTGCAGCTATGTGCTGGATTTCACTTGCAAGGACTTACTTTATTATCACTCAGCCAGGGAGCCAGCCAGCGATTCTGTCGGCCAGTGTGTTCTGTGATTTCCTGGTTTCATGTACGTTTTGGCGCCTGTACAATGTGATTGACAAGAGGGCGGGAAATCGCGTCGCCTCTATACAGACGATGCGACGCGACGCGACGCGATTTCATAGCTACATGTATTGACTGAGACGACTGACTTAACATATGAAAACTATGGTAAACGATATGAAATCGTGTGTCATCGCATCTTAAGCCATAAGATTTGGGCATAAGATGCGACCACACTCAATTTAATATTACACTGCTTTTGTAATGTGCTGTATACCCCAGCACACCCCATACCCCAGCCTACACTGCTCCCCCCAACCACAACCAAAACCCCCATCCACAATCCAACACCATATTCAACCCCCCCTTTAGCCCACACACTAAACATGTTTTGCAGAAGTGTGGCAAGCGCAGCGTGACTGCGCAAGATGCGGCAAATTATTTAACTGCACTCAGCACACATTGTGAAGTGAAGGCCAGTGGGAAGGAGGGGGGGGTGGAAAAGGGTGGAGGAAAAGATTGTAATCAAGCATATCATACCGTATCAATCATATCATCCATCTGAGACAGTAAAGATTACCTGCTTTAACAATGTTTTTTTTATATTATGTGATTAAGATATAACTTTCAATGCAGACAAAACAATTAATAGTTTATTCATCCTTAGGGAGGAGGGTTAATGCATAAAGTGCCCTTTGGAAAACATTATCCCTGGCTAATGTCTGTCTCCAAATAAACTCCTGGAGGTATGATTTGAGCATGTGGCGTGCTGTTCCTCTATGGCGTTTGTTGCGCCACTTACACGCACCCCACATGCGTTCGACATTTTGTGTATGTACACCTGTATTTGGGTCAACAAAATGAAATCTATGGTTAACTTGGGCATGAAAGTAACCAGCTTGTGTGAGTTCATGGGTTGTATAGCCCCGCCAGCAGTCACTGTATATTTCAGTCCCTGGTTCAATATTTTCAATAATGGCAGCCACCAATGTGGCAGCATCCCTCCGCTCCACCATACACAGGAAACACTGGCCTGTCTCACGACAAATGCCCCCAAAAACCCACTGCTGTGGGAGAATCCTGCAGACATTATATTTTCGCTTCACAAATAAGGATTCATCGACTTCTACGATCCTTCCTGGACCGCCAATTCTGCGCTGTGGCTGCGACAGGAGGTCACAAGTGCAGGCCTCTCGCATAGTGCGGTTATACAGTACAGCAGTCTTCTTAGACATAGTAAGTTCTTCCGCACAATATTGGATTGAAGTGTGCTCCTTGGACCAGGAATAAACAAATCTTGCCATAATGACAAGTGGCATGCGGCTTCCTGGGAAACAGCAGGTGGCCCGGACACTCACTTTTTTGCGGCACACTTTAACGTGGCAGCGCCACTTCATCTCTTTCACTGACATCTTCATGTTATGTCCATTTTCACATGTCATGACGGAAGGGATCAGACTATTACGTTGGAAAAACGTAATTGCATCCTCCTCCGATGTAGGCAGTGAGAACAAATTAGGGGGGGCAGATGCCATCTCTGAAGCAAGCACTAATAAAATAAAATGAAAAATCCACCATCACTACTTTATCTGTAATATATGCAAGCACTATTAAAATAAAATGAAAAATCCACCATCACTACTTTATCTGTAATATATTTTAAGCAATATTAAGACCCATATAATTCACCATTATAACTCACCAATATAATTCAGATGAATACTGGAATCAGCAAAGGAAGTCTGGGGAATGAAACTCAGTCCAAAGCACTAATAAAATAAAATGACAAATCCACCATCACTACTTTATCTGTAATATATTTTAACCACTATTAACACCCATATAATTCAACAATATAACTCACCAATATAATTCAGATGGATACTGGAATCAGCAAAGGAAGTCTGGGGAATGAAACTCAGTCCAAATTCCAATAAATCGTCAATTATCTCTCAAAAATCAGCAGCTCTCACAATAACAACCTCTCTTATCACCAACAAACCCACAAAGATTAGATGTGACAGGGGGCCGGCTTGGGGCACCTGTCATGACACTGATAATGCTGATGTCATGTGTAACTGTGCAGAAACTGAAGGGGGCAGGATTAACATGTACATATGAAAACACTTTATTTTCATTGTTTCTGTGCAGATGTGACAAGGGGAGGGCTTTCAGGGGTAAATAAACACTGTAGTAATCAGATGGGCCATTCTATGGGCCAACCATACAAGCGGGAAAAAATCGGATCGGATCGCATCGCATCGTTCAATATCGTGTGTATACATATGTGACATCCGATGCGATGCGATCCGATTTCAGTACGGAGAATACATAGGAACGCAAGTAACGTACTGGGCGCCCAGATAGGAAACAAGTACCGTACATATTGCCTTATTCTGATCAGGACTATTGTGTATTGTCCCGTGCACTGCTGTTATTAATCTGTTACATTATCATGCAAGCACTATAATTTTTTAAACATGAAAAATGCCAAAAAGTGAAATGTTGACATCTCTTGTTAACCCACACCTTAACCCTACTGTTTTACCCTAACATTAGTTTTGTTGACTATTTTAAGTGTGTCAACATGGTGCAGGTGACAATATGTAGAAGTTTGACATTTTAACCATGTTGACATTGTAAATTTAGACATTCTGGTGTTGACATTATGGCTGGCTACAGTATATAGTCATTGTTGGCTTTTTGATTGCACATCCTCCAGACAAGTCATCAGCAACCGTCATCAGAATATACAGTACAAGAACTGTGACCACATTATATTGTATGATAATTGGGGCTGGTAAAGACGAAAATCACTATCTTGGCTATGGTAGCTGGGCCCTGGACATTACAAACCAAGAACATTATGCTTAGTTCTGTAACAGGAGATGTCTAATGAAGATACTATAACTGAAAGTCAGCTGCTGATTGAAAGACGGGTGCTCACAATGGGGCAGTTATGGGGCGTTATGGGGGAGAAGGGGCATCAGCGCACGTTATGTGCACTGATACTGCTTCTCCCCCATGTATGAAGGAGCCAGCGTGCGGTAAAGGACAGGGGCGCATAGCGGCGCTGCTATCTAAATGATAGCAGGCCGACCATTCTGCCCGATGCTGGTTTTGGCTTCGCCAGCACCAGGCTGGTGAAGCCCTATCTCAACAGCAGGGACAGCGCTGTCCCGGCTGTTGGCTCTTAGCTGCGCTGGGGATCTCGCATGAGTAGCGAGATCCCGCGCATGCCCAGTCCAGCCGGCCGGGGGAAGGAGACGGCGCATCAGTGTAAACTGATGCGCTAACTCCAGGAGGGGACATCGCTGGAGGGGGGAGTTAGCGCTCCCCAACTTCGGCAGACTAAGGGCCAGATTCTCTAAGCTTCAAAAGTGATAAAATGGAGAGTGATAAACAGCCAGCCAATCAGCTCCTTTCTGACATTTTTCAAACACAGTCTGTGACATGGCAGGTAGGAGCTGATTGGCTGGCTGTTTATTACTCTCCTTTTTATCACTTTTGAAGCTTAGAGAATCTAGCCCAAGATGTTAATACATCTTGTCAGTCTCCCCTCATGCTTCACCTCGTTATTGAGGGGAGAACCCCTTTAAATTTCCACTTCTATGTTTATTTGTAGAATTCATAGATCTATGATGCAATCTGTAATATAGTTTTAATTCATCCAAGCTATTCATCTTCAGTTTCATTATCATTATAATATATCTTTGGACACAAGTGGCATAACCAATAACCATACCTCCCAACATGTAGAATTAGTTAGTTGTGACTCCCTAAAAAGTGTATCGAATGTATCTATTTACAGCACATACTGTATGTGATGAAGAGCTAGCCGCCATTGTGCAATCATTTCTTGTAATGTTATTTGTGCTGTATGTTACTGTATGTAACAGTATATGTATGTGCTGCGCAGTTACCGGTGCCAACAGTTTTCTTTTCTTTTTCTCCAACCCAAACTAATGTATTTCCACATGGCAATAGTACAGGTACAGTATTAGATATTTTATAATATAATATTAATTAATACATTACAATTAAGAAATTATCTTATGAACATATAGAACAAATAATCTACATTTGTTCACATCTATAAAACTGTTGTGCCCCTCTCCTCCACCTAAGGCCAACATGCAACAATATACCCTTAGTTAAGGAATGTTTGATGACTTGTACAGTACATACATCAGTGCGGATTGCAGTTTAAATGACACTTTGCACATACAGTAAATGCCTTGTGAATACTGATTGAGGAATACAAAGTATCTTCTGCACCGCTGCTGCTAACAAGGGGGATTTTTTTAAATGTCTGCTTTGCTGTCACATTCACAATAAGGAAAACAATCTGGACTGTATTCAACACGGTGTAACCAGGCACCATCCCTCCCTCCCTCATGGTACATTTTAATGAGAAAAAAAGGATATGTCTAAAATGTCCACTTAGCTGTCACGCTTCTGCCAGATACAAAAGCCCAGTTTTTAGAAAACTATCTACCATGCTATTTCAGTGAGAAAAAGCTCTCAAAACTAAGAGAAATGTCTTGCATGTACTGTACAATATTCTATATTAGGCTACCATGAAACCCTATTGTGTTACTGTACATGTTAGATGGAAAATTACTAAATACAGTGTATGTTCACTTTTCCCCCTACTGGGATATAGATACTGTGTATGAGTTTCTATGGTCTCTATAGCGACAAAAGGCTATTTATCCTTTCACAGAAAGATTGAGAATGCACTTTTAGTCACATGATGGCTACTGTTATGGGCCCCATACATCAGCAATTAATTGTGACAATCCTCAGCTCTGGAGATGATTGTCACAATTAATCTTTAATGTGTGGGCTCCCCCTTTTGGCAATCCCAATCAACAATTAATAGGGATCGCCAATCGATTGCTGAATCAGATTTTTAAACATGTTTAATAATCTGGTATTATCTGCGGTTGTTTTTTATATGTGTGGGCATTCCCGTTTCGTCTTCTTCGTCTATTTATATTATGAAAAGAAGTAACATCTGAAATGACAATCGATTGAGGTGATGTTTGGCCACTTTCCAGATATAAAGATGCAATCTTTAGATGGGAAAAATCTGCCGATCACTGAAATAAATCAGTAATGTGTGGGCAAGTCAAACAGATTGTAGAAACCATTTAACTGGCCAAAAAATCACTGGATCTGGAAAACCATTAATTGTGATTGCTGATGTATGGGGCCCATTAGATAGCTAGTGGCTGTGTATGAATTAGGAGCAGGGCCGGCGCCACCACTAGGAGTCTGTGTACTAAGATTTGGAGCATACTTACCTACTCACTTAGAAGTTGCGGGAGACTCTCAGTTTCTGGGGTGGTCCACTGCAACCCCAGAAGAGGGTGAGCTGCCGCATCCAAGATGCTTTTAGGACAGGGGGCAAGATACGCAGATAAAGCGAGGAATCATGAGTTTGTTCCCCCACAGAAGTGAGCGGGGCTAAAATGATATGATTCACAATCATTTCAGCTCCGCACTTTGCAGGATTTCACATAATGGCGATGGAACCGCTTGACTCTTCCCATGCAGACCCCTGCTATGTCACCTCTCTGGGGGCCAGATGTATTAAGCTTGAAAAGTGATAAAATGGAGAATGATAAAATACCAGCCAGTCAGATCCTAACTGTCATTTTTTTCAGACTGTGATTAAACAATGACAGTTTGACACTGATTGGCTGGTACTATATCTCTGTCCATTTTAACTCTCTCCAGTGCATAGTACATAGACCCCACAGTCACATGATGGATACTATGCTATTGCTATATTTTTGTATTTTAGTCACATGATGGCTACTTTTATATGGCTATTTTGGTGTTTGTTTTAGTCATGTAAAGTCTACTGTAGTATTGCAATTGACTCTGTTCCATAAATTTGAGTGTTATGGCAGAAAGTTATTTTTATTTTTTGGATCATATTCATATTAAGGGCCAGATTCTCTAAGCTTCAAAAGTGATAAAATGGAGAGTGATAAACAGCCAGCCAATCAAATCCTACCTGCCATGTCACAGACTGTGTTTGAAAAATGTCAGCTGATTGGCTGTCTGTTTATCACTCTCCATTTTATCACTTTTGAAGCTTAGAGAATCTGGCCCTTTATCTCAATTTGATTCTGTGTCTAAAATTGTCAATGGGATCTATTCACTTATTTATTAGTAGTTTCTTATATAGCGCATACATATTCCGCAGAGCCTTACAGAGGATATTTGAACATTCACATCAATGAAGACAGGTCATATTCAGTTCATAAGAATTCTGCAAATGTGTCTCAGTAGCGCACGCAGGGGGGGTTTCTGAGTACCCAGAACCCCCCCCCCCCCAGGAGTCTAAAGGCCCTAGGCTGAAAGCTGAGGGTTCCCTCTTTCCATGGGTACAAGAATTTTAAAAATCGGCCCTTGGGAACCGGAGATATCTGACTTCAAAGCAGTGGTCCCCATCCAAGCCTGTTAATTGTTTTCCCAGTCAGATATTTCTGGTTCTGTCTGACTCAGAGTTTTTCTGAGGGTATATTCCAAAAGCTGGGACTCTTCCCCTTTGAGGGACACTAGAAGCTTGTCTCTACTGTGCCCAGAACCAGAGATATCAGCCTTCCAGCAGCTGGTTACTGCTCCAGCTCCACACACCTGGTATGTAGTTTTATATTCTCGTTGGCAGATTGCTCTGCCTCCTGAACTCTCATCCCCTAGTCCCCAATACCATTTAGTAGGTGGGATTCTCTAGTTTTTAATTCCATTAAAATCTAAGATATCTATTTCTGGGAACTGAAGATATCTGCAGTCAAGCAAGCTGTCCTCCCACCAGAAAATTATGAATAATAAGCCCACTCCACTATACACCCCTCCTCTGCATATTAAACATCCCCTACCACCCTGGAAGTTATGTATCAGGGCCCCTTCACTCAGCCCAATGCCCCCTTCTCCCACCCCATCTCCCACCATCTGGGCAGTAAAGGGGTAATTAGTGGAAATTACTGATCCAGGCCCTACATGCTGAGCGGTTGATATAATACCCCCTACCACCCAGGGGACATCAAAGCTTCCCCCACCCCTACCGCTGGAGGATCGGTAGGTGCCCCCATACATTGCTATGCCCAGGGGTCTACACTGCTGTTGACGCCCCTGTATGTATGTATGTATATACAATATATATTATGTATGTGTATATATATACATATATATATATATAGAAACAGGATGGGTTGCCCAGAATGCGCCTTTCCTAAAATACAGGATAATAATTCGGTATATCCAACACTGAACAGATCTATATTGACAATACAGAAATAATTTTCCTTTTACAATACAAAATCTTAAAAAATCTTTTTTATTGAAAGATGTCTTCTCAGTGACGATTTGAGCCCAACGCGTTTCGTCAATGAATTGACTTCATCAGGGGCATTTTGACAGCAGAACAATACACACTGTAAATTGTAACAGAACTGTGTCAATGCAATATATACACAAAATTATTAAAATATAGTTAAAAAAATGAAATAAATAAATATAAGACATGATGAGGAGGGAGGACAGGACCTGAAGTGAGGGATGATGGAGAGGTCACCATACCAAAGAAACATTCTTGTTCTTAATTAAGAGAAAAAAATGATAGATGGTAATCAAGGAGGTATATGAAAAACGTGAAAGACCTGGACTTTTTTGTGTGAAATAGCCAATCACCAAATTTAAGACCTGCAAGGTCATCATACCCAGTATATATTCCTTAAATTGGATACAAGTAGCGATGTGTTCTCATATATTGGAAGTAGTCTTGACAATAAGATCTGAGATAAAAGACAATAATCCATGCTATAAACTGTCTTTACTCCTTATGGAGACCAAAGGAAGGAGGGGCTAATGGAGGTTACATACCATTGGATATTACCATTAAAGAAAATCCCAAGTGGAAACTAAGTCCACTGATGAATCCCAAAAATCTTCTGAGGGAAGTTATATGACCTCAGGGGCAGAATTTGAGGAATTGGCACCGATATACAATTTTTTATCTATAAATGCAAATACAAAGGATTCCATGTAAATATATACAATTATGTGACAGTGATTAAGCACAGAAAGAGGGTGAAATTGGATTACTTACAGAGTGGTGGTCAAACCGGATGTGCTCTCCTGGATTCCAATCACTGAATGAAATCCTAGGACCTATTGAGCTCTTATATAGGGAGTAGCTTATTACATCACTTCCTGTTGTACTACTTGCCATGTACGTTTTTTGGATACGGAGGGAACTGCTGTATCTGATCAGTGTTCCTAAACACATTCTAACTATGTGGGGACTACTTTTCTGGTGGATTTCCGGGTGTGTGGAGCGCATAATGCGTTCCATATTATCTAACTTCAATTTGCGCTCCACACACCCGGAAATCCACCAGAAAAGTAGTCCCCACATAGTTAGAATGTGTTTAGGAACACTGATCAGATACAGCAGTTCCCTCCGTCAGGGGGACACGATAGAGGACGGCACCACTCGCTTCTAACTCCTCCTGGCGCTTCAGACTGTAGGACGCATACAGGAAGTAAGATGGCCGCCGTTTGGAACGCAGGACGCTGCAGTCATGCGTTCCACGGCATTAAAGCATCTTTTATCGTTATAATCAATCCAGGATTGCACACTAAAGTACCCCTTAGGGTAAGCTGGCACTAGGCTATTATTACATTAACAGTTTCAGTCCATTTAGAGGCTTGAAAGCCTGTTAAAAAACGTACATGGCAAGTAGTACAACAGGAAGTGATGTAATAAGCTACTCCCTATATAAGAGCTCAATAGGTCCTAGGATTTCATTCAGTGATTGGAATCCAGGAGAGCACATCCGGTTTGACCACCACTCTGTAAGTAATCCAATTTCACCCTCTTTCTGTGCTTAATCACTGTCACATAATTGTATATATTTACATGGAATCCTTTGTATTTGCATTTATAGATAAAAAATTGTATATCGGTGCCAATTCCTCAAATTCTGCCCCTGAGGTCATATAACTTCCCTCAGAAGATTTTTGGGATTCATCAGTGGACTTAGTTTCCACTTGGGATTTTCTTTAATGGTAATATCCAATGGTATGTAACCTCCATTAGCCCCTCCTTCCTTTGGTCTCCATAAGGAGTAAAGACAGTTTATAGCATGGATTATTGTCTTTTATCTCAGATCTTATTGTCAAGACTACTTCCAATATATGAGAACACATCGCTACTTGTATCCAATTTAAGGAATATATACTGGGTATGATGACCTTGCAGGTCTTAAATTTGGTGATTGGCTATTTCACACAAAAAAGTCCAGGTCTTTCACGTTTTTCATATACCTCCTTGATTACCATCTATCATTTTTTTCTCTTAATTAAGAACAAGAATGTTTCTTTGGTATGGTGACCTCTCCATCATCCCTCACTTCAGGTCCTGTCCTCCCTCCTCATCATGTCTTATATTTATTTATTTCATTTTTTTAACTATATTTTAATAATTTTGTGTATATATTGCATTGACACAGTTCTGTTACAATTTACAGTGTGTATTGTTCTGCTGTCAAAATGCCCCTGATGAAGTCAATTCATTGACGAAACGCGTTGGGCTCAAATCGTCACTGAGAAGACATCTTTCAATAAAAAAGATTTTTTAAGATTTTGTATTGTAAAAGGAAAATTATTTCTGTATTGTCAATATAGATCTGTTCAGTGTTGGATATACCGAATTATTATCCTGTATTTTAGGAAAGGCGCATTCTGGGCAACCCATCCTGTTTCTATTTCTATCTCGGGTCCTGTCTAACAGAGGGCCCCCCAGTATTGCTGCCACATATCTCTAAAGCGCGGTTGGGGTAACCTGTCCTTACATATATATATATATATATATATATATGTGTGTGTGTGTGTGTGTATATATTTTATTATTATTATTATCTATATACATTTGGTCTATCTATATTACTTTAACTGACCCGGCATATACTGGGTCACCTAAGTGTCCACCTCCGTGCTTTGCTCCGCCCCTCTGGAAACCCCCTTCTGAAAATCCTGCGTTTGCCACTGTGTCTTAAGAGTCCCGCAATTGTGCATTGTATGTAAAATGCATACTATACAATCGGTAATATATACTAAGCAGCCACAACAGAAGTCTACTACAATGCATAGCCGTGCCCATAGGGGTGCGCAGCACATTTTATTAGGGGGTGCACCGTCAAAGGGTGTGTCTAGCACCACCTATTGGGTGTGTCTACCATCATCTAAAATGTCTCTCAGCCGCACCACAATCTCCTGCCTACAGTATTTCAATTTTAGTCTTCTAATGACTCTGTTAGAAGTCATTAGAAGTCAAAAACATATATGGATGACGCAGGTATGTAGTTATATAACAATGGTCTACTACAATTAACAATGCAATTAAAGCACATTTAACTGATTGATGGGTGCTTCTTTTAATGGAATACAGTTCTAAAAAGCAAAAGCGAGCCACATTTTCAGGTTAGGGAACAAAAAGAAGTCACAGGGAGCTAAGTTGGGTGAGTCCGGTGGATGCGGCAACAATTCATAGCGGAATTCATGCAATTTGGCCTCAACAATTCCGGATGAGGGAGCAGATGCATTGTTATGGAAAATAAAACTAACCTATGAATCAAACTGAAATTTGGTATGGCATTGTTTGAAAGATTGTAGTACACAATAGTAATACCAACTTTCCTCAGCAACGCCACCTGCCTTCAAACACGGGTACTTATTGAGTCACCCTCATACAAATTTGTACCCTCGTACAAATAGGTGTTTTCGGAGTCATTCTATGCCATATACAGCCATAAATTCATATTTTCGCAATTTACTAACGCCAGTATACGGCTGTTCGGATTCTTTTACGAACACTACATTCATTTGTATATCATTTTTACGAATGAATACACTTTGAAAGTATAAGAATGGATTTCACCATTAATTTGAATGGCAATTCCAAATTTACTATCAGGCCTTAAGCTAAATACAGCTGGTAATTGGGCCTAAAATAAGCCTGGAAAAAAATCCTAATTTTGCTACCTGAATTTCGATAACCAGCACCAGGCGCATGGGTCGGTCCTGGTTCCCAAAATACAGGGAGCAAAATGAGTAGGGGTCCCCTGTGTTTTGTAAACCAGCACCGGGCCCAAACAGCCAGGGAGACTTTTTATACAAGCTCCCCTGGTCAAAGCATTAACCTGTGGCTGGTCAGACCAGGCCGGGATCCTGGGGGAGTGGGGGCTGAAACCCAGGGCTGTCCCCGGTGCCCCTTGGGCGGTGGGCACCGAGCTGATAGCCAAACAATGTAAAAATAAGAATAATAAACTATTGGGTTATGTTTTGGAACTAATATGGCCATCAAATAAAAATGGCTAATACGAATCAGGAGTGCAGGAGTATACGGCAGCTTAGTAAATTTGCCATATACACCATTCATGTTTTCGGCCGATTACAGCCACTACTGGTCGTAGCCGTTCATACCGCGGATCTTAGTAAATTTCCCCCCTACTGTATGTGATCATCCAAAGTTTATTTGGATGAAATATGTAAAAAAAACAATAAGGTTTCTCATATAGAACAACATGACTAAGATAAAGAACTGAGGGGTAAGATTTGTGACGCAGTGATAAGGGAGAAGAAGTGATAAAGTGCACTGGCCAATCAGCTACTAACTGTTCCTTTTTAAACCCAGCCTGTAACTTAACTGCCCGGAGCTGATTGGCTGGTGATAAAGTATCAGGCACTTTATCACTTCTCGTCCCTTATCACTGCTTCATACATCTACCCCTAAATCTTCATTCATCTTAAATTCAGTTGAAAAGTAAAGACTGCATTTGATATTTTATTCTTATTGATGCCATTCTGTGCCATCCTCAACAGATCAACTTCAAAAGCTTGTAGCAGATCAAATAAAGATTATCAAACATGAAACATCACTGATGTATGACATTTCTAAAGTAAACTTGGAAAATAAGAAATATTAAATCAGACAAAAGTTAACTGATTAATCACTGCAATTAGAATTTATGTCTCAGCAGACTACAGTACAGTACAATGTTGTTTTGTAACACAATGTTAGTATTTGAAATAAATGATTAAAGGGTACTTGTTTCCTAGCACGGTGACCATCGGGTCCCATTGCATACCTTAAGTTAAGGTATGCGGTGGGAACCGACCAACGCGATTTCTGGCTTTTTTTCACCTTTCCCGACAACTGTAAAATCGTGTACATTGCATGCCATTATAATGGCATGCGATGCGACCGACCCGATTTTACATTGTATGCATTGTACTCAATGTTAAATTCCTATGTAAAATCGGGGTCCATTGTATGCCATTATAATGGCATACAATGCGACCAATGCGATGGACCCGATTTTACATAGGGAACAATGTTAAATGCCACACCATACCCGATTTTTGATTGTATACCCACCCTAATGGGTAATTTGTATGTGAAATGCCCCCCCCCATTGTTAACGCCACCCCACGATGAATGCCAACCTGAAGCGTGGCAAACGCAGCGAGCCCGCGAGGGGCGGCGGTACGCGTCCTCCGACCTTTTCATACCCCCACTATCCACGTTGGTGTAGAGTTGATTTTATATAGTGTGGCGAGCGCAGCAAGCCACCGAGCCCAAAGTGCGGTGAGCGCAGCGAGCCCCACGAGGGGACGCGTAATACCTGTTAAGTAATGTAAAAATCGGGTCGATCGCGTCGATCGCATCGCATGCGATTTGGTTGCATGCGATGCGATCGAACCGATTTTTTCGGACCCGATGGATACAATTAAAATCGCTGGCGCCGTGCTAGGAAACAAGTACAGATTAAAGAGTTTTATTTCATTAATATACCCTAATGTGCTTGCACACTAAGCAAAAGTATATTATATATCCATTTATGACAGGGTTGCCTACTTTTAGGCTGCCCTCTCTGGGAGCAGGGGGAGGAGCTACCAGGGAGAAATCTGTGTTGGGGCATGGTCACTGTGATCATGTCATTGTGAGCAAACCTTTACTGCCATGGCAGGGGATTTCCCCACCTCTCTGTGGGGGGCTGAGAATTGGAGCGGATTATCGGAAGCCTCCCATCCTTTCCAGGTGGGTAGGCAAGTATGATTTTTAAGCTTTGTTGCATCTTATTCTTATGACTCCATGTGAATGGAGAGGCAGTACAGAGAAAGGAAAAACTGATGGTAGGCAGTTCACAGAAATTATGACTGAGGTAGACCTGAGCTCAGACATAGCGGGTGAATGAGGTTGGTTTGCAAAAGCAAACTCCTTCTTTAATGGACAAAACTATGTGCACTGCAGGTGGGGCTGATGTATTATTTATTTATTATTTATTTATTTACAGTTTCTTAAAGTCACAGTGGCGGATAGGGTGCAGACCTAACTGAATGCTACATGTTTGTTTGTCTCACGGCAGATGCCGGATATATTGGTCTAGCCTTGTGACGGTGATGCATAGACGGTTAGGTTGCAGACCTATCTGCAATACCTTAGTTATAGCTCATGTTTGGTTTATTGTGATTCGCGTTATAGCAGTTAGGCCGCAAATCCTGTGTTCAGTCCTTGTTTGCAAGGTTGCATATTCTAGTCCATGTTCATGAACCAAGCCTAGGTTATCTTTGTGTTGTCTAGTCAGTTTATCCTCTTACTAATACCCTGACTCGGTTGGGACTTTGTGTCACTGCGAAAGACCAGGTGACATCCAAGTATGGGGTGGAGCTAGTCTGCCCTGGAAAGGTTGCTATTAGTGGTGAAGTCTATGACCTCTGCAGGTGCCAGCCATCTCAGGGTATAGTAATTGAGTCAGGGTCAGGTGTTGTTGTGGCTTCACCACCTCGGCCACAGAAGCACAATTCAGGCTGTAATCAACATCTTGCAGACCTGCCAGTCAGAGCGAGGGTTAACTCCAAATTCACTCCAGATTATCATAACAATAGGGTTATTTCCTTAAATGTATGTAGTTGCCCGTGAAAATATTTTGTCCTTTAGCAAAGTCAGACTCATTTCCACTTTTAAAGTATCACTGTGATACGGGTGCATAGGGAAAACAAGTTGGAACTGGTCAAGATAATCTTTATACTAAGATTGACCTCCATTGATATTTTACGGAAACATGACTGGAGGTTCAACACTGAAAGACAGAGACTTGTACTTCATCCAGACATCCATGAATTATGACTATTTGAGCTTCTAATTAATGTACTTGAATAACAGCTGATGAGGGTATTGTTTGTGGTGTTGAACTCCTCAGACTGTGAACTCCTCAGGCTTGTACTTTACAGTATGTGCAAGTTTTTCAGCCAAATACAGACAAAGCAGTAAGGCTTTGCTATGTGTGGATCTAAACAGATAGGCAAAGAACAGTACAGTCAAGGTCTAGGCAAGAACATGTTTTGGTATTCATGGAGCTAATCAAGCTGACAAGGTACAGACAAAGGTTAGGCAGTAGTAAGGCTTCAGTTCAGATGGATTAAATCAGTCCAGTGAGGTACAGACAAGAACTAAAAAACAATAAGGGTAGTTGCGCTATCTGGTGGATGTGGTAGTGCAGTACTAAAATGAATTAAATATTAAGAAATAAGCATTTATTGTTATATAACACTGTAAAAAGAATCGTCTGAGTAGCCTAAAAATGTATTAAAATTAAATAAAAACATGAAGTATATAATGAAGCTGCGAGAAATCGTGCACATTTGAATTGGTTATTTCAATTACCTCATCTCCTTATGTGTCCCTTTCCTTTTGGGCCCAAAAGGTGCAAGTCGTCCCGTTGGTAGGTATTAAATAGTATTCCTTTAAGGTACTTCCTCCAATCAGGGTGGAGGGTATGGCGTTCCTCCACACAGATGGAATATCTGAAGTTTTCACACGGTCCTCAGCAGGCAAATTAGAGAGGTGGCATATGGATGGAATATCGTTAACACTATTTTAATGCATATCGTTCAGTGTGTTCCCACAAGCCTCTATTGTTTGTACAGTAAAACTTTGCCTACTGTACAGTATGTCATTTTTGAATAGATGCATATCATTCATTGTGTACTAATGATAAAGATACAGTTTTCATAAAACAAGATGGTCACTGGTAAAGCAAATGATATATGTCTTCTATTGTATCATTCAGTGACTGAGCATATCGCATAGTTGCATTACTCAGCTTTAGTGACCCAAAGGATGATGTTTCACAGTGAGTACATGCAAGGAACCATTCCTTAATCTGTAGGGTGATTAATGATATGACGAGCACCCAATGTGGAACCCTTTGAAGATACTCCTTATACATTACTTCAACATTACAAATTGTTGTTCCTGGGTGTTATTGTTTCTTCCTTTATGACCTAATATTTTGTTTATCAAAATTCACTTCTGTCTGCTATTTTCTATGGACTATTACATAGAACCACAATACAGCTCTATTGTTTATCTGTCTGGTGCAGTACAAGCTACAGCTTTGAGGGGTTTTATAGTTTTTTTCCCCTTTTTTACATATTAAGAGTTGAAGCTATCGTAGCATTCTATTATTAATGTGCCTGCACATTTCAGTAACTGAGGTAATTTCTTCTCTAATACAATATTTCCAGATCTATATTGCATTAAAATCTTATCTACATGACAACCTCTATAACTGCGGAAGAACCTTGTGATGTAATACCTTGGCAAATAGCCTTAAAGAAAAAAAAACTATGTGGCCATCCTTGTGGAGCATGACTTCTGCTGTTTGCTTGGAAGATGCACATGCGTTTGTTATATGTATATATTGTAACTGTTTAGGATTACCCTATGACCAGGTAGAATTAGGAATCATTAAAAACATGGATATTCCATGGAAAACAAAGGAGAATGCATTGAAGTAATTGTAAAATCCATTTTATTTTATGACACACATCCTCTTATGAAAATGTAAACAGATAAGTAAAATGTCATGGAGAGTCTTTATTTACCCACAGGAAAAGAACAGATTTCTTTGTATTAGATCATTATTATGTTCTTCCTTAATAGAATGCTTGGGAGAGACTGAAAGAATCAGCACCAATGTTGAGGTGAAAATTATTGTCTGTGGAGGTAGACAGGTTCAAATTAACTGATTCCTCCATTTGTGACATCTGTTGGTTGGTATTGTGGGGGGAGATAGCAAGCTATCGCATACCTCCCAACAGTCCCGATTACCGCGGGAATGTCCCGGTTTTCGGGGACATTCCCGCATCCCTCCCACGGCCGTCAGTGTTCCGTGGCGAGGGGGGGGGCTGTTGGGAGTACCCCATGTCGGCTGCTGAGCATCGGTGAATAAACGCTGTGTAAAGGAAACGAGGTACCTGTGTAATTCCGTTTGTTTGAGAGGTGGCATTCCTCCCAAGAGTTCTTTGTTTCTGGAGGTCCCTTGACTCCAAATGTGGTGAAGAAAGTCCTCCTCCACTTTGATATGGGAGCTGGTATATAGCTTGACAGAGTGGTGATGGTGGGATACAGATACAGCACTGATAGATCACTGACGCGTTTCGCTGGTCCTCCGCTTTATCAAGGTGTTGGTTGGTGTTCATGGACCCCAACTCCCTTTATTTCCAGCTGGACCATTCAATGCAACAGCTATGACTCTCTACTACCAATATGAACCACTTAGTTTACTGACTTTCAAAGCCCTTCATAACCAGGATTAAAGGTACACAAAGCAGCTTCTGATTCCATACTGCTCCAATTTGTTTATTATTGTCTCTTAGCAGTACTGAGAATCTCCCCTTCAGTCTGGGTTCTGAGCTTTTAGCTTTGTTGCTCCAACTCTTTGAAACTTGGGGGTTATTCTGGTTGATTGCGAGTCCACCAAACCCCTCCTTGCGAATGGTGGTACACTGGCCCGCCATTCGCACGGCTTGTCCCTTCGCACAGCATGCGAATGGATGTTTCACATAAACATCCATTCACATGCCACTGGGACCCTCCCACATCTTTCGATGGTCGCCGACCATCAAAAGATATGGCAGGTGCACGCATATGTAAGGTTGCTCTGTGCAACCTTACATCTCCATGGTCGCTCGGGGGAAGTGGGCAGGAAACTGACATCCGGTAATTTCAACTGCCCCCCCCCCCATTTGTCTGTCATGGCTGCATTAGCATAAGAACGCCCAGCATTTTCATGAGAAAGCCCATGGAACTAATATACTAATGGGTCAGCCCAGCACCCCCGCCCCCCACCCACCAACAAGGAAAAGGGTTTGTGCACCCTGCAAATAGTTTGTATGCTGTGGGCGCACACACACACTCAGCGCATGCGCAAAGCACAAACACGCCCCTTTTCAGTATGTGTACCGATTTCTGCCCTTAAAATGTTGGAGGGTATGTGATATCAGTCAATGGGAAGCCCCTCAGCAAGTCGGCTCTGAGCTTCAGAGGAGCTGTGCACCTGATTGGTGGTTTGTGCCCTATAAAAGTTTATGTTATGAAAAAAATGGGCTCATTTGAGGGATCCCAGCATAGGACACAATGTTATGAAAATAAAGTTGGCTCCTATGATGGGAACTAACAAATCAGCCTGACCATAACCTGTGTGGTTTCCTTTTATTAACGTTGCAGTCAGGCTAAAAAATATACTGCCGTGACTGGGGATTGGTGGACCCAGGCATGACCTAGGTGGTTATCAATGTTAGCTGAATACCAATGGAAAGAGTACACAGATGCAATAGGATAAGATGAAGAAACTTTATTCACACAATGGTAAGGATGGTACAAGTGAATACTTGAGAAAGGGTTAATATTAGAAATAAAGTAAATAATTAAATTAGGTTGTAGACTGTGGCTTTGAGGCTGAAGAATTGAAGACTGTGGCTTTGAGGCTGAAGAATTGAAGACTGTGGCTTTGAGGCTGAAGATTTGAAGACTGTGGCTTTGAGGCTGAAGAATTGAAGACTGTGGCTTTGAGGCTGAAGATTTGAAGACTGTGGCTTTGAGGCTGAAGATTTGAAGACTGTGGCTTTGAGGCTGAAGAATTGAAGACTGTGGCTTTGAGGCTGAATAATTGAAGACTGGCTTTGAGGCTGAAGCATTGAAGACTATGGCTTATTGAATTTGGAGAATAATACTGGAACCAGACTTGGAAAATTATACTGGAACCAGACTTGGAGAATAATACTGGAGGAATTTGGCAGACTGCAGGATGAAGCAGGCAGTGGAGCATGGACACATATGCAGTAACAGGTGAGACCTGCAGACTGGAAGGCACTGGAAACCTGGAGGCTGTCTGGAAGCAATCTCACACAGCATCAGAGCTGATAAGTGACAATGCACAAGCAATGACTGCTACTTTGAGCTGGGACCTTAAGCAGCTTGGTTTGCACTAATTGAACAGCAGGCAGTACCAGGTCACAAATATCTCACACAATTTAGTCACGTTCCAACCATATCTGTCCCAGCACTGTCAAGGTAAATGCTATTCTATAAATAGTAGATACAGCAGTATAACATTGTGTTAATTACAGTATAAAACAGATCACAATCTAAGATGAAATCCAAACTGAGAATACTGTATATTTATAGTTACTAATTACACATAGCAAAAACATAGCAGTCCCAATAGAAACCCACACGCGTTTTGGTGTACAAAATATGTTTTGATCAAAACTTGGATGAACAAGCCTGATTCCCTCTATGTTGTATTCCACATGAGAAGGAAGATTGTCCTCTGGTTTGGGAACCTCTAGACGTATCTGAGAAATGAAAGCATCAATAATGTTGGTCTGTACGCCTGTGATTAATCTCTATGGTCAAAATCTTGGCCTCAAGTCATGTCTAGGGTTGCCATCTCTCCCGGATTTCTGTGATTCTCCCGGTTTTGGGGGCAATTCTCCAGGAGGCTTTTCCATTCCTTTGGAATCCGGGTGTCTAAAAATGCCTCCAGCTCTCTTCCAGTGGTGCTGTGCCAGTGGTGCTGTGCCACTGCTGCGGAGCTTCCTTGTATGACAGAAGCGCCCGCGATATGATGATGTCATCATCTCGTGAGTCTTTGTCTGCAGGCCCACCGCCCACCACTGGTGTCTGGTGACCGTGCAAAGAAGTAGGATGCGGATGCTGTGCTACCCTACCTCATGGTAAGTAGTGTGCGCTTCCCAACCCGCTGGTCCCAGATCTTGGCTGTCCACTGCAGCTGCTCCCAGCTGGCTGCCCGCACGCTGCTTCTGGCACTGCAAGGCACATGTTGAGTAACCCCTTGGGTGGTATGCCTGGAAATTTTCACTGCCGCAGTGGGCTATCCCGGAAAATTTCCAGGCATACCATTAATATAGAATAGGTGCGCGCAAGTGGTGTACAGGTGTGCACCACTGGCGCACCACCTTTATAGCCCCCCCCCATCACCTCCCATCACCTTTGCTCCAGTGAACGTATGCCAGAGCTCCCCAGACCCAGCCATCACTCATTTTACAGAAGCAGTGACATCGGCGGCAGGCTCGGAGGGATTCGGGAGCGCTCAGGTGCCCGAGTCCTCCCGTGCTGCTGCGAACATCCCCAAGCCTGCCGCCTACGTCACTGCTGACTGTGACTGGCGGCTGGGGCAGCGGTGGTAGGGAAGCTCCGGTGTACAAACGCCGGAGCGGAGGTGAGGGGGGCCTTCCAACATCCTGTGGTGGGTTTTGCTGGGGCAGTACCAACCTGTAGATAAAAGGGTATGGGGGGAGAGGGATTGAGTCCTGGTAGGTTTGTCCTGCCCCAGCAAAACCCACCACTCAAGGGGTTAAATGAGCATTTGCCAAAATATAGCACATATCAAAGGCCTGCAGCCGCATTGCCGGAATTAGGTGAAGTGCTAATTCAGGAAATAGTCTTTTTAAGTTAATTTATTCAGCACATTTCTCCTGTTTAAGTTGTTGAACCCACTCCATAATGTAAAGTAAGCATTCTTTTCAGATCTGCAACCAGTAACCCTTATACCTGGATTAGCTTGGGAAGTTCACACTATGGAACACTCTGTCTGTATTACAGAGGCCACATCCACTTTCCTGAATAGGCCACTCCTATTTTACGAGACCACACCCACTTATCCTGTAGCGTGTGCGCCTTAGCCGCACGCATTAGGGTGAGGGGGGGAATCTCCAGGAATCGATGATGAGTGGCAACCCTAGTCATGCCTGCATCAAGGTCAACATATTTCAAAGATTCACATAGCTATCTATATTAGTCTACCATGGTAACCATCTGAGAATCAGCAACAATGAGCTTGTAAGCATTCAGAAATCTTTTCAGACTATGGGGGAGATTCTCTAAGAATCTCCGCCCCCCTAGGCCGCCCATCGCATAATAATTATCGCATATGTTGTAACATATGCGATAATTAAGGCAAAGGACAGCTCTTGCGTTAAGAGCTGTCCTTTGTGGTGAGAGTCGCCGGGTCCCACTTTAGTGGGGACTACTTTTCTGGTGGATTTCCGGGTGTGTGGAGCGCAAATTGAAGTTAGATAATATGGAACGCATTATGCGCTCCACACACCCGGAAATCCACCAGAAAAGTAGTCCCCACATAGTTAGAATGTGTTTAGGAACACTGATCAGATACAGCAGTTCCCTCCGTATCCAAAAAACGTACATGGCAAGTAGTACAACAGGAAGTGATGTAATAAGCTACTCCCTATATAAGAGCTCAATAGGTCCTAGGATTTCATTCAGTGATTGGAATCCAGGAGAGCACATCCGGTTTGACCACCACTCTGTAAGTAATCCAATTTCACCCTCTTTCTGTGCTTAATCACTGTCACATAATTGTATATATTTACATGGAATCCTTTGTATTTGCATTTATAGATAAAAAATTGTATATCGGTGCCAATTCCTCAAATTCTGCCCCTGAGGTCATATAACTTCCCTCAGAAGATTTTTGGGATTCATCAGTGGACTTAGTTTCCACTTGGGATTTTCTTTAATGGTAATATCCAATGGTATGTAACCTCCATTAGCCCCTCCTTCCTTTGGTCTCCATAAGGAGTAAAGACAGTTTATAGCATGGATTATTGTCTTTTATCTCAGATCTTATTGTCAAGACTACTTCCAATATATGAGAACACATCGCTACTTGTATCCAATTTAAGGAATATATACTGGGTATGATGACCTTGCAGGTCTTAAATTTGGTGATTGGCTATTTCACACAAAAAAGTCCAGGTCTTTCACGTTTTTCATATACCTCCTTGATTACCATCTATCATTTTTTTCTCTTAATTAAGAACAAGAATGTTTCTTTGGTATGGTGACCTCTCCATCATCCCTCACTTCAGGTCCTGTCCTCCCTCCTCATCATGTCTTATATTTATTTATTTCATTTTTTTAACTATATTTTAATAATTTTGTGTATATATTGCATTGACACAGTTCTGTTACAATTTACAGTGTGTATTGTTCTGCTGTCAAAATGCCCCTGATGAAGTCAATTCATTGACGAAACGCGTTGGGCTCAAATCGTCACTGAGAAGACATCTTTCAATAAAAAAGATTTTTTAAGATTTTGTATTGTAAAAGGAAAATTATTTCTGTATTGTCAATATAGATCTGTTCAGTGTTGGATATACCGAATTATTATCCTGTATTTTAGGAAAGGCGCATTCTGGGCAACCCATCCTGTTTCTATTTCTATCTCGGGTCCTGTCTAACAGAGGGCCCCCCAGTATTGCTGCCACATATCTCTAAAGCGCGGTTGGGGTAACCTGTCCTTACATATATATATATATATATATATATATGTGTGTGTGTGTGTGTGTATATATTTTATTATTATTATTATCTATATACATTTGGTCTATCTATATTACTTTAACTGACCCGGCATATACTGGGTCACCTAAGTGTCCACCTCCGTGCTTTGCTCCGCCCCTCTGGAAACCCCCTTCTGAAAATCCTGCGTTTGCCACTGTGTCTTAAGAGTCCCGCAATTGTGCATTGTATGTAAAATGCATACTATACAATCGGTAATATATACTAAGCAGCCACAACAGAAGTCTACTACAATGCATAGCCGTGCCCATAGGGGTGCGCAGCACATTTTATTAGGGGGTGCACCGTCAAAGGGTGTGTCTAGCACCACCTATTGGGTGTGTCTACCATCATCTAAAATGTCTCTCAGCCGCACCACAATCTCCTGCCTACAGTATTTCAATTTTAGTCTTCTAATGACTCTGTTAGAAGTCATTAGAAGTCAAAAACATATATGGATGACGCAGGTATGTAGTTATATAACAATGGTCTACTACAATTAACAATGCAATTAAAGCACATTTAACTGATTGATGGGTGCTTCTTTTAATGGAATACAGTTCTAAAAAGCAAAAGCGAGCCACATTTTCAGGTTAGGGAACAAAAAGAAGTCACAGGGAGCTAAGTTGGGTGAGTCCGGTGGATGCGGCAACAATTCATAGCGGAATTCATGCAATTTGGCCTCAACAATTCCGGATGAGGGAGCAGATGCATTGTTATGGAAAATAAAACTAACCTATGAATCAAACTGAAATTTGGTATGGCATTGTTTGAAAGATTGTAGTACACAATAGTAATACCAACTTTCCTCAGCAACGCCACCTGCCTTCAAACACGGGTACTTATTGAGTCACCCTCATACAAATTTGTACCCTCGTACAAATAGGTGTTTTCGGAGTCATTCTATGCCATATACAGCCATAAATTCATATTTTCGCAATTTACTAACGCCAGTATACGGCTGTTCGGATTCTTTTACGAACACTACATTCATTTGTATATCATTTTTACGAATGAATACACTTTGAAAGTATAAGAATGGATTTCACCATTAATTTGAATGGCAATTCCAAATTTACTATCAGGCCTTAAGCTAAATACAGCTGGTAATTGGGCCTAAAATAAGCCTGGAAAAAAATCCTAATTTTGCTACCTGAATTTCGATAACCAGCACCAGGCGCATGGGTCGGTCCTGGTTCCCAAAATACAGGGAGCAAAATGAGTAGGGGTCCCCTGTGTTTTGTAAACCAGCACCGGGCCCAAACAGCCAGGGAGACTTTTTATACAAGCTCCCCTGGTCAAAGCATTAACCTGTGGCTGGTCAGACCAGGCCGGGATCCTGGGGGAGTGGGGGCTGAAACCCAGGGCTGTCCCCGGTGCCCCTTGGGCGGTGGGCACCGAGCTGATAGCCAAACAATGTAAAAATAAGAATAATAAACTATTGGGTTATGTTTTGGAACTAATATGGCCATCAAATAAAAATGGCTAATACGAATCAGGAGTGCAGGAGTATACGGCAGCTTAGTAAATTTGCCATATACACCATTCATGTTTTCGGCCGATTACAGCCACTACTGGTCGTAGCCGTTCATACCGCGGATCTTAGTAAATTTCCCCCCTACTGTATGTGATCATCCAAAGTTTATTTGGATGAAATATGTAAAAAAAACAATAAGGTTTCTCATATAGAACAACATGACTAAGATAAAGAACTGAGGGGTAAGATTTGTGACGCAGTGATAAGGGAGAAGAAGTGATAAAGTGCACTGGCCAATCAGCTACTAACTGTTCCTTTTTAAACCCAGCCTGTAACTTAACTGCCCGGAGCTGATTGGCTGGTGATAAAGTATCAGGCACTTTATCACTTCTCGTCCCTTATCACTGCTTCATACATCTACCCCTAAATCTTCATTCATCTTAAATTCAGTTGAAAAGTAAAGACTGCATTTGATATTTTATTCTTATTGATGCCATTCTGTGCCATCCTCAACAGATCAACTTCAAAAGCTTGTAGCAGATCAAATAAAGATTATCAAACATGAAACATCACTGATGTATGACATTTCTAAAGTAAACTTGGAAAATAAGAAATATTAAATCAGACAAAAGTTAACTGATTAATCACTGCAATTAGAATTTATGTCTCAGCAGACTACAGTACAGTACAATGTTGTTTTGTAACACAATGTTAGTATTTGAAATAAATGATTAAAGGGTACTTGTTTCCTAGCACGGTGACCATCGGGTCCCATTGCATACCTTAAGTTAAGGTATGCGGTGGGAACCGACCAACGCGATTTCTGGCTTTTTTTCACCTTTCCCGACAACTGTAAAATCGTGTACATTGCATGCCATTATAATGGCATGCGATGCGACCGACCCGATTTTACATTGTATGCATTGTACTCAATGTTAAATTCCTATGTAAAATCGGGGTCCATTGTATGCCATTATAATGGCATACAATGCGACCAATGCGATGGACCCGATTTTACATAGGGAACAATGTTAAATGCCACACCATACCCGATTTTTGATTGTATACCCACCCTAATGGGTAATTTGTATGTGAAATGCCCCCCCCCATTGTTAACGCCACCCCACGATGAATGCCAACCTGAAGCGTGGCAAACGCAGCGAGCCCGCGAGGGGCGGCGGTACGCGTCCTCCGACCTTTTCATACCCCCACTATCCACGTTGGTGTAGAGTTGATTTTATATAGTGTGGCGAGCGCAGCAAGCCACCGAGCCCAAAGTGCGGTGAGCGCAGCGAGCCCCACGAGGGGACGCGTAATACCTGTTAAGTAATGTAAAAATCGGGTCGATCGCGTCGATCGCATCGCATGCGATTTGGTTGCATGCGATGCGATCGAACCGATTTTTTCGGACCCGATGGATACAATTAAAATCGCTGGCGCCGTGCTAGGAAACAAGTACAGATTAAAGAGTTTTATTTCATTAATATACCCTAATGTGCTTGCACACTAAGCAAAAGTATATTATATATCCATTTATGACAGGGTTGCCTACTTTTAGGCTGCCCTCTCTGGGAGCAGGGGGAGGAGCTACCAGGGAGAAATCTGTGTTGGGGCATGGTCACTGTGATCATGTCATTGTGAGCAAACCTTTACTGCCATGGCAGGGGATTTCCCCACCTCTCTGTGGGGGGCTGAGAATTGGAGCGGATTATCGGAAGCCTCCCATCCTTTCCAGGTGGGTAGGCAAGTATGATTTTTAAGCTTTGTTGCATCTTATTCTTATGACTCCATGTGAATGGAGAGGCAGTACAGAGAAAGGAAAAACTGATGGTAGGCAGTTCACAGAAATTATGACTGAGGTAGACCTGAGCTCAGACATAGCGGGTGAATGAGGTTGGTTTGCAAAAGCAAACTCCTTCTTTAATGGACAAAACTATGTGCACTGCAGGTGGGGCTGATGTATTATTTATTTATTATTTATTTATTTACAGTTTCTTAAAGTCACAGTGGCGGATAGGGTGCAGACCTAACTGAATGCTACATGTTTGTTTGTCTCACGGCAGATGCCGGATATATTGGTCTAGCCTTGTGACGGTGATGCATAGACGGTTAGGTTGCAGACCTATCTGCAATACCTTAGTTATAGCTCATGTTTGGTTTATTGTGATTCGCGTTATAGCAGTTAGGCCGCAAATCCTGTGTTCAGTCCTTGTTTGCAAGGTTGCATATTCTAGTCCATGTTCATGAACCAAGCCTAGGTTATCTTTGTGTTGTCTAGTCAGTTTATCCTCTTACTAATACCCTGACTCGGTTGGGACTTTGTGTCACTGCGAAAGACCAGGTGACATCCAAGTATGGGGTGGAGCTAGTCTGCCCTGGAAAGGTTGCTATTAGTGGTGAAGTCTATGACCTCTGCAGGTGCCAGCCATCTCAGGGTATAGTAATTGAGTCAGGGTCAGGTGTTGTTGTGGCTTCACCACCTCGGCCACAGAAGCACAATTCAGGCTGTAATCAACATCTTGCAGACCTGCCAGTCAGAGCGAGGGTTAACTCCAAATTCACTCCAGATTATCATAACAATAGGGTTATTTCCTTAAATGTATGTAGTTGCCCGTGAAAATATTTTGTCCTTTAGCAAAGTCAGACTCATTTCCACTTTTAAAGTATCACTGTGATACGGGTGCATAGGGAAAACAAGTTGGAACTGGTCAAGATAATCTTTATACTAAGATTGACCTCCATTGATATTTTACGGAAACATGACTGGAGGTTCAACACTGAAAGACAGAGACTTGTACTTCATCCAGACATCCATGAATTATGACTATTTGAGCTTCTAATTAATGTACTTGAATAACAGCTGATGAGGGTATTGTTTGTGGTGTTGAACTCCTCAGACTGTGAACTCCTCAGGCTTGTACTTTACAGTATGTGCAAGTTTTTCAGCCAAATACAGACAAAGCAGTAAGGCTTTGCTATGTGTGGATCTAAACAGATAGGCAAAGAACAGTACAGTCAAGGTCTAGGCAAGAACATGTTTTGGTATTCATGGAGCTAATCAAGCTGACAAGGTACAGACAAAGGTTAGGCAGTAGTAAGGCTTCAGTTCAGATGGATTAAATCAGTCCAGTGAGGTACAGACAAGAACTAAAAAACAATAAGGGTAGTTGCGCTATCTGGTGGATGTGGTAGTGCAGTACTAAAATGAATTAAATATTAAGAAATAAGCATTTATTGTTATATAACACTGTAAAAAGAATCGTCTGAGTAGCCTAAAAATGTATTAAAATTAAATAAAAACATGAAGTATATAATGAAGCTGCGAGAAATCGTGCACATTTGAATTGGTTATTTCAATTACCTCATCTCCTTATGTGTCCCTTTCCTTTTGGGCCCAAAAGGTGCAAGTCGTCCCGTTGGTAGGTATTAAATAGTATTCCTTTAAGGTACTTCCTCCAATCAGGGTGGAGGGTATGGCGTTCCTCCACACAGATGGAATATCTGAAGTTTTCACACGGTCCTCAGCAGGCAAATTAGAGAGGTGGCATATGGATGGAATATCGTTAACACTATTTTAATGCATATCGTTCAGTGTGTTCCCACAAGCCTCTATTGTTTGTACAGTAAAACTTTGCCTACTGTACAGTATGTCATTTTTGAATAGATGCATATCATTCATTGTGTACTAATGATAAAGATACAGTTTTCATAAAACAAGATGGTCACTGGTAAAGCAAATGATATATGTCTTCTATTGTATCATTCAGTGACTGAGCATATCGCATAGTTGCATTACTCAGCTTTAGTGACCCAAAGGATGATGTTTCACAGTGAGTACATGCAAGGAACCATTCCTTAATCTGTAGGGTGATTAATGATATGACGAGCACCCAATGTGGAACCCTTTGAAGATACTCCTTATACATTACTTCAACATTACAAATTGTTGTTCCTGGGTGTTATTGTTTCTTCCTTTATGACCTAATATTTTGTTTATCAAAATTCACTTCTGTCTGCTATTTTCTATGGACTATTACATAGAACCACAATACAGCTCTATTGTTTATCTGTCTGGTGCAGTACAAGCTACAGCTTTGAGGGGTTTTATAGTTTTTTTCCCCTTTTTTACATATTAAGAGTTGAAGCTATCGTAGCATTCTATTATTAATGTGCCTGCACATTTCAGTAACTGAGGTAATTTCTTCTCTAATACAATATTTCCAGATCTATATTGCATTAAAATCTTATCTACATGACAACCTCTATAACTGCGGAAGAACCTTGTGATGTAATACCTTGGCAAATAGCCTTAAAGAAAAAAAAACTATGTGGCCATCCTTGTGGAGCATGACTTCTGCTGTTTGCTTGGAAGATGCACATGCGTTTGTTATATGTATATATTGTAACTGTTTAGGATTACCCTATGACCAGGTAGAATTAGGAATCATTAAAAACATGGATATTCCATGGAAAACAAAGGAGAATGCATTGAAGTAATTGTAAAATCCATTTTATTTTATGACACACATCCTCTTATGAAAATGTAAACAGATAAGTAAAATGTCATGGAGAGTCTTTATTTACCCACAGGAAAAGAACAGATTTCTTTGTATTAGATCATTATTATGTTCTTCCTTAATAGAATGCTTGGGAGAGACTGAAAGAATCAGCACCAATGTTGAGGTGAAAATTATTGTCTGTGGAGGTAGACAGGTTCAAATTAACTGATTCCTCCATTTGTGACATCTGTTGGTTGGTATTGTGGGGGGAGATAGCAAGCTATCGCATACCTCCCAACAGTCCCGATTACCGCGGGAATGTCCCGGTTTTCGGGGACATTCCCGCATCCCTCCCACGGCCGTCAGTGTTCCGTGGCGAGGGGGGGGGCTGTTGGGAGTACCCCATGTCGGCTGCTGAGCATCGGTGAATAAACGCTGTGTAAAGGAAACGAGGTACCTGTGTAATTCCGTTTGTTTGAGAGGTGGCATTCCTCCCAAGAGTTCTTTGTTTCTGGAGGTCCCTTGACTCCAAATGTGGTGAAGAAAGTCCTCCTCCACTTTGATATGGGAGCTGGTATATAGCTTGACAGAGTGGTGATGGTGGGATACAGATACAGCACTGATAGATCACTGACGCGTTTCGCTGGTCCTCCGCTTTATCAAGGTGTTGGTTGGTGTTCATGGACCCCAACTCCCTTTATTTCCAGCTGGACCATTCAATGCAACAGCTATGACTCTCTACTACCAATATGAACCACTTAGTTTACTGACTTTCAAAGCCCTTCATAACCAGGATTAAAGGTACACAAAGCAGCTTCTGATTCCATACTGCTCCAATTTGTTTATTATTGTCTCTTAGCAGTACTGAGAATCTCCCCTTCAGTCTGGGTTCTGAGCTTTTAGCTTTGTTGCTCCAACTCTTTGAAACTTGGGGGTTATTCTGGTTGATTGCGAGTCCACCAAACCCCTCCTTGCGAATGGTGGTACACTGGCCCGCCATTCGCACGGCTTGTCCCTTCGCACAGCATGCGAATGGATGTTTCACATAAACATCCATTCACATGCCACTGGGACCCTCCCACATCTTTCGATGGTCGCCGACCATCAAAAGATATGGCAGGTGCACGCATATGTAAGGTTGCTCTGTGCAACCTTACATCTCCATGGTCGCTCGGGGGAAGTGGGCAGGAAACTGACATCCGGTAATTTCAACTGCCCCCCCCCCCATTTGTCTGTCATGGCTGCATTAGCATAAGAACGCCCAGCATTTTCATGAGAAAGCCCATGGAACTAATATACTAATGGGTCAGCCCAGCACCCCCGCCCCCCACCCACCAACAAGGAAAAGGGTTTGTGCACCCTGCAAATAGTTTGTATGCTGTGGGCGCACACACACACTCAGCGCATGCGCAAAGCACAAACACGCCCCTTTTCAGTATGTGTACCGATTTCTGCCCTTAAAATGTTGGAGGGTATGTGATATCAGTCAATGGGAAGCCCCTCAGCAAGTCGGCTCTGAGCTTCAGAGGAGCTGTGCACCTGATTGGTGGTTTGTGCCCTATAAAAGTTTATGTTATGAAAAAAATGGGCTCATTTGAGGGATCCCAGCATAGGACACAATGTTATGAAAATAAAGTTGGCTCCTATGATGGGAACTAACAAATCAGCCTGACCATAACCTGTGTGGTTTCCTTTTATTAACGTTGCAGTCAGGCTAAAAAATATACTGCCGTGACTGGGGATTGGTGGACCCAGGCATGACCTAGGTGGTTATCAATGTTAGCTGAATACCAATGGAAAGAGTACACAGATGCAATAGGATAAGATGAAGAAACTTTATTCACACAATGGTAAGGATGGTACAAGTGAATACTTGAGAAAGGGTTAATATTAGAAATAAAGTAAATAATTAAATTAGGTTGTAGACTGTGGCTTTGAGGCTGAAGAATTGAAGACTGTGGCTTTGAGGCTGAAGAATTGAAGACTGTGGCTTTGAGGCTGAAGATTTGAAGACTGTGGCTTTGAGGCTGAAGAATTGAAGACTGTGGCTTTGAGGCTGAAGATTTGAAGACTGTGGCTTTGAGGCTGAAGATTTGAAGACTGTGGCTTTGAGGCTGAAGAATTGAAGACTGTGGCTTTGAGGCTGAATAATTGAAGACTGGCTTTGAGGCTGAAGCATTGAAGACTATGGCTTATTGAATTTGGAGAATAATACTGGAACCAGACTTGGAAAATTATACTGGAACCAGACTTGGAGAATAATACTGGAGGAATTTGGCAGACTGCAGGATGAAGCAGGCAGTGGAGCATGGACACATATGCAGTAACAGGTGAGACCTGCAGACTGGAAGGCACTGGAAACCTGGAGGCTGTCTGGAAGCAATCTCACACAGCATCAGAGCTGATAAGTGACAATGCACAAGCAATGACTGCTACTTTGAGCTGGGACCTTAAGCAGCTTGGTTTGCACTAATTGAACAGCAGGCAGTACCAGGTCACAAATATCTCACACAATTTAGTCACGTTCCAACCATATCTGTCCCAGCACTGTCAAGGTAAATGCTATTCTATAAATAGTAGATACAGCAGTATAACATTGTGTTAATTACAGTATAAAACAGATCACAATCTAAGATGAAATCCAAACTGAGAATACTGTATATTTATAGTTACTAATTACACATAGCAAAAACATAGCAGTCCCAATAGAAACCCACACGCGTTTTGGTGTACAAAATATGTTTTGATCAAAACTTGGATGAACAAGCCTGATTCCCTCTATGTTGTATTCCACATGAGAAGGAAGATTGTCCTCTGGTTTGGGAACCTCTAGACGTATCTGAGAAATGAAAGCATCAATAATGTTGGTCTGTACGCCTGTGATTAATCTCTATGGTCAAAATCTTGGCCTCAAGTCATGTCTAGGGTTGCCATCTCTCCCGGATTTCTGTGATTCTCCCGGTTTTGGGGGCAATTCTCCAGGAGGCTTTTCCATTCCTTTGGAATCCGGGTGTCTAAAAATGCCTCCAGCTCTCTTCCAGTGGTGCTGTGCCAGTGGTGCTGTGCCACTGCTGCGGAGCTTCCTTGTATGACAGAAGCGCCCGCGATATGATGATGTCATCATCTCGTGAGTCTTTGTCTGCAGGCCCACCGCCCACCACTGGTGTCTGGTGACCGTGCAAAGAAGTAGGATGCGGATGCTGTGCTACCCTACCTCATGGTAAGTAGTGTGCGCTTCCCAACCCGCTGGTCCCAGATCTTGGCTGTCCACTGCAGCTGCTCCCAGCTGGCTGCCCGCACGCTGCTTCTGGCACTGCAAGGCACATGTTGAGTAACCCCTTGGGTGGTATGCCTGGAAATTTTCACTGCCGCAGTGGGCTATCCCGGAAAATTTCCAGGCATACCATTAATATAGAATAGGTGCGCGCAAGTGGTGTACAGGTGTGCACCACTGGCGCACCACCTTTATAGCCCCCCCCCATCACCTCCCATCACCTTTGCTCCAGTGAACGTATGCCAGAGCTCCCCAGACCCAGCCATCACTCATTTTACAGAAGCAGTGACATCGGCGGCAGGCTCGGAGGGATTCGGGAGCGCTCAGGTGCCCGAGTCCTCCCGTGCTGCTGCGAACATCCCCAAGCCTGCCGCCTACGTCACTGCTGACTGTGACTGGCGGCTGGGGCAGCGGTGGTAGGGAAGCTCCGGTGTACAAACGCCGGAGCGGAGGTGAGGGGGGCCTTCCAACATCCTGTGGTGGGTTTTGCTGGGGCAGTACCAACCTGTAGATAAAAGGGTATGGGGGGAGAGGGATTGAGTCCTGGTAGGTTTGTCCTGCCCCAGCAAAACCCACCACTCAAGGGGTTAAATGAGCATTTGCCAAAATATAGCACATATCAAAGGCCTGCAGCCGCATTGCCGGAATTAGGTGAAGTGCTAATTCAGGAAATAGTCTTTTTAAGTTAATTTATTCAGCACATTTCTCCTGTTTAAGTTGTTGAACCCACTCCATAATGTAAAGTAAGCATTCTTTTCAGATCTGCAACCAGTAACCCTTATACCTGGATTAGCTTGGGAAGTTCACACTATGGAACACTCTGTCTGTATTACAGAGGCCACATCCACTTTCCTGAATAGGCCACTCCTATTTTACGAGACCACACCCACTTATCCTGTAGCGTGTGCGCCTTAGCCGCACGCATTAGGGTGAGGGGGGGAATCTCCAGGAATCGATGATGAGTGGCAACCCTAGTCATGCCTGCATCAAGGTCAACATATTTCAAAGATTCACATAGCTATCTATATTAGTCTACCATGGTAACCATCTGAGAATCAGCAACAATGAGCTTGTAAGCATTCAGAAATCTTTTCAGACTATGGGGGAGATTCTCTAAGAATCTCCGCCCCCCTAGGCCGCCCATCGCATAATAATTATCGCATATGTTGTAACATATGCGATAATTAAGGCAAAGGACAGCTCTTGCGTTAAGAGCTGTCCTTTGTGGTGAGAGTCGCCGGGTCCCAGCAGGTCCCGGCGGCTCCCCCTCCCTCACACACCCGGCGCTGCTGCGCTGGGCTCTCCTCCTCCCTGCACCCGGAAGAGGATCAATGCAGGGAGGAGGTCACAGGTCCGGGCAGCACAGCTCTGTGCTGCCCGGACACAGGTGAGGGGGGAGGGGGCGATGCGGGGCGGCGCGGGGTCGGCGCGGGGCGGCGGAGGGTTGATTTTTCTGGCGATGCCCCCGCCGCGGTAACCCGCATCCCAGCATCCCAAAATGCGGTAAAAACCATGATAACGGGTTTTTACCGCATTTTTCGCTTAGAGAATCTCCCCCTGTTGCTCTACTGCCTGATTTACTCAGGCAGAAGACAACAAAGGTGTAACAGCAGCCCCTGTTATTTTATAAGTTGACTCCTAACTTCTTTCCTGCGCTGTCCTTCAGAGAGCCATTGTTTGGATTTTCTAGTCACGCACAATAGCTGCATTAACTCACTGGGTCAGATTTATGCGCTTGCAAGGTTACTGAGCAGCATAGTAGATTTTTAAATGGTTTCTAATGAAGAAGATACACAAGTTTTATACTGTGCACAGATTTTGCTCCCAGGTAGGCTTCATCTGTGTCTGCGGGCTGGAATCTGAAATTGCCTAAGGGAACGATTTGTTCCCTAGGGTGTCTGCAGTGTCCAGACTGGCTCTATCATTTCAACTGCATTCCCTTTCAATGTCCATGGCCTGGGTCCCCATCTTCATTATCCGCACATTAGATGAACGGCTTAGGCTGCCTATTCAGCAACTTAGCCTGACAAGTAAAATATATAAAATAAGTAACAGTATAAAATCTTACACACCTCATCACTCAAGCATGGATTTGTACCAAAAATATATTTTTTTCAAAATTGTTTCAGAGTTGTTAGTGTAGGACATGCAAATAAAGCGGAACCTTGATAAGGTCTGCAAGCTTAAATGTTTTGATCAAAAAATATTATCTAACATTTCATGCTTTAATTTCCTTGCTATATACAGATTTGCAGTAACTAGGGCAAGAGCTGAGCCAGGGGTGTAACTATAGCACCGCAGCCCCCGCCACCGCGGGGGGGCGCTGTGCATGTGGGGGCGCCGGGGGCTGCGGTGCTATAGTTAAAACCCCCCTCAATCCCCCACAGACTTACCTATCGCGCTGGTCCCGGCGGCTCCGTTCTTCTGCTGAGGACCACCACAAAATGGCCGCCCCCATATAGCACACAGTTCTCTGTATGGGGGCGGGCATTTTCTGGTGGTCCTCAGCAGAAGAACGGAGCCGCCGGGACCAGCGCGATAGGTAAGGCTGTGGGGATTGAGGGGGGGTTTGCATGGGCGGCGAGGTAGGGGTGCGCGGCGGGGTAGGGGTGCTCGGCGGGGCGGCGACGGGGGGGGCACCCCCCCTAACGGCGGGGGGCGCCCAAAACGTAGCTACGCCACTGAGCTGAGCTGGCCATTATATCATACCTCAAAACTTGTCAGCCCTATAAAGAGGGACAGCTGCCCAAAATTAGGGGATGTGGCTTAGTGACAAGGGGTGTGGCCTGCAAATCATGACATTCATGTGAGGCCACACCCCCATTTTACAGCTGTATCCCTTTACTATCACTTTCATTTTATAAAAATGTAATGCTGTGTGGTTGTTCTGCTTAAGGTAACTTAAGGTATGCGATGGATGCGACCGACACGATATTTGGCTATTTTTAGCCTTTATTGCCGGCAATGAGAAAATTGCGTTGATCATGTCAATCGCATGCCATTATAATGGCACGTGATGCGATCAACACAATATTACATAGGGAGCAATGTTAAATTATCCAGCTATTACAAAATCGCGTTGATCGCGTCCATCGCATGCCATTATAATGGCATGCGATGCGACCAACGCGATCAACGTGATTTTACATAGGGAACAATGTTAACAGGGCCAATGGCCCAGATTGTTGATTGTATAGGCACCCTAATGGGTAATGTGTATGTTAAATGCCCCCACATTGTTAACGCCAACCCACGATTAACGGCAACCCAAAGCGTGGCAAGCGTAGCGAGCCTGCGAGGGGCGGCGGTACAGGTCCTACGACCTTTTCATACCCCCACTATCCACGTTGGCGTGGAGTTTATTTTATATAGTGTGGCGAGCGCAGCGAGCCACCGAGTCCAAAGTGTGGCGAGCGCAGCAAGCCCCGCGAGGGGACGCGTAATACCTGTAAAGTAATGCGCATGCCCTTGTGGGGCTCGCTATGCTCCCCACGCTTCGGGCTCGGTGGCTCGCTGCGCTCGCCACACTATATTTTACATTATAGTGTTTACATTACATTTACATCATGTCTCAGGGACCATTTTACATCATTTCCAATGTAAAAAATCGCTTTGATCGCATGCGATTTGGTTGCATGCGATGCGATCAACGCGATTTTTCGGGTCCTGCTGGATGCAATTAAAATCGCTGGCACCATGCTAGGAAACAAGTACCGACTTTTCCAATAGAGGTCACCTGGGCGCATTGGACAAGTCTGTAATAATGGCCATCATTATGCTAAGAACCGTTATATTACTCTACAGCTGTTGCGCTTTAAGAAGGCAGGATGACAGTGTGCAGCCCCCTCCCTAAAGCACACAGACCTCAGAATAAATAGCGAGGTGGACATTGTTTTAGCCATTCCGGCAGCGCTGCTGCCTTTATCGCCAGACTCCAGAGGGGGTAAGTATTAGAAAATGGGTGCAATGTGTGCAGTGTTGGCCCCATGTGTATCAAGCACATTGCACCCATCATAAATACACCACTTTCTGTTGCCCAGGGTAGTATGACATTTATTTATTCCACAATATTTTTTCTGTTCTAAGCATGGTACATAAAAAAGGGGAACATGCAACAACCAATGACAATTCACTCTTAAGATTAATTGAAGTAATAAATTAGGCTAAACAAAGCTGTATTTTAGGAAACCAGTTGTATTTTTAATGGAGACAGTTATTCTAAATTGGAAGGTGGCTTTATTTTGATGTGCTCTATCACCCAAACAGAGGCAGAACTCTGGGAGGCAATGGAGTCATCTGCCGCCGGGCTCCTGCTCCCAAGGGGGCACCTCTCCTCCCCTTTGAGTTTGAATAATTTAATTGAAAGCTGTTGATATCACTTCTGTGGCTGTCTCCTCCTCCTAGCAGGACCATAAATGTCACACTCTCTTTATTCTAAACATAATATCCATAACATACATACATGCATACATATAGTTATATAAGATGGTGTGTGTGTGTGTGTGTTGGGGGGGCACCAATTTTTATCTTGCCTCCGGGCAACTGTGACGAACTTACGCCACTGACCCCAAGTCTCAGAGCTGCAACCATGTGGACATCCATATTTAAAACATGGGGCAGGATGTATTACAAGACAAATTCACGCCTTGTAAATGATTGCAGCACAGTTTGGACAGTACCCTGCACCTCTGTAGCACAGGTTGAGCATCCCCCATAGATTATTCCGTATTTCAGAATATTTATATATTGTATTTGAATGAGGTATCTTGCATTTATGTTGTATAAGCACATTAAACACATGAAATGCACACATATATATTTTATTTGTGCAGGAAACAAGGTTTAAATTCATGAAACAAAGTTTGTGTACAATCTCAGGTACTGAATTTGAATGTCAAGCAATCATGTCCTTGCACATATTTTGTGCCAGTTACATGTTTTTTCCCCCAATAGTGCCAGTTACAAATGTACCCTGTGGGTTTTTAGCAAAAAATAAAAGTACATTTAGGAGGCTATGGTTATCGGAATAATTTGGATAATGGATATTTGGATAAGGGATACTCAACCTGTATTACATCCGGATAAATTGTATCCACCCCCCCCCCCCCCACCCCCCCACACAGATCGGGTGATCTAAAGCTGTATTTACACCATATTTTATTACAAAAGTGGTCCCTCATTTTATGTAGCACTTTATAGAAGGTTGTGTATAAACGAGACCTTTAACCCCATCGTTGTTTTTCTCATTTTATATATTTTGCTATTTGGCAAATCACATATACTTCTAGATGGACTCTTAGGCTTTTATAGTTCTTTACCCTTTGAGTGTCAAGTGAATTTGTCAAAATTGGTGTCAAAATTGCCAAGCAAACATTTTTATTCATCATAATGGCCGTTGATGTTTACCTTTTATAGGAAATATAATTTTTATTTACGCAACATTTTTTGTTTACATTCATATCACAAATGTGAGTGACACTTAGCCGATATCACAGAGATGTTAGTACTCATATTTTGCCCATCTCTCACAGAGATGTTGCCATTTTTTAGCAGATATTTTTGCGCATCTCTCTGAGATGTTGGCACTCAAAGGGTTAATGAATGAAAACAGTCTAAAAGATCATTTATTAAACTTCCATCCTGCCACTGATGTGCCACTTTGTTCCATAGGGTACTTGTTTAGTTTCACGGCGGCAGCGGGCATGCGTCTGAGTCCCCTTGCGGGGCTCGCTTCGCTCGCCCACGCTGCGGGCTCGGTGGCTCGCTGCGCTTGCCACGCTATCTAAAATTAACTCTATGCCAATGTGGATAGTAGGGGTATGAACTATCTTCATGGGCATAGAGTTCATTTACCTTATTTTTGATAGTTTGATGAGCGCAGCAGCCGGAAGTTCACGGCGGCCATACTGCCGCCGTGAAACTAAACAAGTACCTTCCATAGTTGCGCTATATTCTCTGAAATGGTTACGGTATACATGATAGACAATATGGCTGATCCTATTCATTGCGAAGGGTGCAAGATGTCAACCAGTTGCTGTTCCAACGGCATTTAAACACCGGCAATGGCACCCGATTTATCCAATTTCGCACCATTCGCAGGCCCGAATTCACTCAAAATTGCTTACAACCCTATGGGGCAATACAAAAAAAGGGGGGGAGAAAAAGAGGACTCTGTTTTTGGGGCACTCTTGTGATATGATGATTTGATGATAAAACTTAGTTTTTATTTATTAAAATTAAAATTAGAGGGCTATAATTCATGGATAAGGTAGCCGTAAAAATTTAATCTCCCTGCTGGCAGTGAGCTTTTTAAGATATATGCTATGCACTAGGGATTATGAACAAGGGTCCAAAGTGGTCGGACCAATTGAAATTGTTGATGTGTTACCTAGTAAGCCTAGCGGCAATGGTAACTAGGGCTCGTAAGAGGCAAATTATAAAAATTTTAGGAGGGGTTAATTCCCTGTAGTTTGTGGGGACTGCTCACACGTGGAGCGTTGTTAGTACTAAGTTAAATAGTACTTGTGTTGGCACCGCAGTAGTTTTTAAGATGTAAGTAAGACGTTCCTTAGTTACGGTTTCCCACGATTCTGTGGGTGTGTAGTGTGCAGCTCTTTGATAGGTGCTATCAGGGAGTGCCTGGCTCCTTGGTGAGTTGAATTATGCGCTGCGCCTTGCTAGGCTAAAGTTGAAACCGGCATCATATAGGCCCCACCGTGAGAGTTTTAATTACACTTACACCACAGTGATAATTGATACACCAAAAAACCTGACACAGTTCTCTCGCTGCTTCAATAGCTATACCACATGCTGCTCTAGGATTGAGCTTGAACGCAAGTTTAGCTATTAAATGGGCACCAGTGACCATACACTTTACATCGTACACTTAATGTCAAATCAGATATTTGCACACCAATCTGGTGGTTGTTCACAGTGTTGCTCCCGGGTTAGTGTTTAGACAGGCACCTTGCTACAGAGTAAGCAACCATGACAGCTATAAAGTACAGGCAACTGTTGCTACTTTTAATCAGACACCTTGCTGCTAAATGAGCGACTGTTAACAGTTACAGAGTACAGGCAACTGTTGCTAAATGGGTAAACACAAATAACAATGAATGTTAGCCACATGTGGTTTGATATCTACTGAGCTGGCTGCACATCAATCAAGTAAAAGTCCACAAAGTTGCTCTTAGATTGGGCTTAGAATACACACCTAACTGTTAGATGAGCATCAATTGACAGTTTCAACAAGCAGGTAATTACAGTTACAAAGTGCAAGCAACTGTTGCTAAATGGGTGAACACAAATGACAGTGAATGTTGGCAACATGTAGTTTGATATTTGCTGAGCTGGCCGCACATCAATCAAATGAAAGTCACCAGTGTTGCTCTTAGATTGAGCTTAGAATACACACCTAGCTGCTAGAGGAGCATCAATTGACAGTTTCAAACAGCAGGTAATTATTGCTGAATGTCGACTTATGCTAAGTTAGACAGTATAAGCGCTGCTCTTGGCTGAGCATCACACTGAACATTTGAAGCTAAACAATTTTATGCACACAGTACAGACTCCTCTTACTTGTGTCGACCATCGGTGTTAGTCTGTACAGTTAGCAGTCTGTGCTGGTTCAGAAATTAATGCTCACCCCTGTATAACTGTATAGATAGACCCCTCAGTTTACAGTTGTGACTTCTGTTTTCCTAGAGTCTTGCAGACGTGCATTGGACTCCTGGGTGAGAGAGTCTCAATCTGTACTGGGGGGTCAAGTAATGATAGTGCAGGTAGACACTTCTGCTGTCGACAGTGGGGTTAACAGTGTGACCCTGTTGCTAAAGTTAGCATAGCAGGATATTAAACTGCCCCTAGCTTGTCAATGAGAGAGTGCCTGAAGGGTAGAGAAGGGGTGGTAGACAGAGAGGGAAAGATAAATTGCTTGGCGGCACGTCTGGGTTAGTCCTTCTGCTTCCCACTGAGTCGTGCTCCCGCAGTGGACTCCGTGGGTGAGAGAGGCTGGTTCAGAGGGCTTAGAAGCCGAGTATATAGGTGGATATAAATGAATCGCTTCTAATGTCAGTGTTAAATGTCTGGTTGCCCTGTTGTGTACGAACAGAGCAGGGACACCCCAGACAGGTCACTGACAGTAGGGCGAAGAAATACCTTCAGGTGTCACTTGGTTGAAAGTTCCCCCTTCTGTCGTTTTCTAAGAACTCCCCGGCTGCTGGCGCTGGTTGATCTCTCAGGTGTGGGGGGAGAGAAAAGTTTTTGCAAGGTTTGCGATTGTCCCCGGCTGGTTGGTAGCGAGGGTGCTTAAAGGCTTGGTGCCCAATACGGCGGAGAGTGGGGGGCGGCGCGTGTCTGCGCCGGGTGTTATCTCCTGGCTGCTGGCGGTAAGGGTGTTGGACGGCTAGGTGGCCGGGACCAGGGAGAAGAGAGCGGCGCGTGCCTGCTCCGGATGCTCTCTCCCTCTTCTGTGCGGCTGCTGCTGCGTGCGGCTGCGGTGAAACGGGCTCTGTGCGGCTGTATTGCCCTGCAGTCCCCCGACACTGACCCACCGGCGCCGGTGGTCAGTGACGTTTGGATGACGCGCGTTTCGCCTCGACGGCTTGTTCACATCAGGTGACGTATGCCGTGTTAGTTCCATGGATTTAAACTCTCTGGGGGAAAGGACTCCCCGCCCATTTGCGTACTGCAATAGGCTACTGTTATTTGAGTGACATCGTTTGCCTCCTCCTCTAAGGGAGGTGACATTTCTCTCATATGGTAGTGTGTTTAGATTAACTCACTAACAAATTGATCCATTCAGATCAGATAGTACTGGGGGCATTAGTGTCGGCATCATAAATTGGCATGAACCTTCTGTGACTGTATTTCTATTTATATTACATTGGTTCAGGATAATTTAGGGTGATTAGATAATTGTTGGGGCTTCAAGGTTCTTTATCTTATTGGTCTATTTTTGTGGCGATGTGTTATTACACATGTCCACCTGGTCCTCATTCTGGGGTGTGAAAAATGAGGTAGAGGAATTTTTTCTCGAATAATTCCTGGAGATATTAATAATATTTAATCGAACATCAGAGTCTGATCCTGAATTGAAGATGAGCTCAGTCATCCCTTTGTGGGATGTGATATATCCGTGTCCAAGCAGGGTGAGTAGTATAACTAAAGTGGGTGAGATATACATCCAAAATTGGGTGAAGTGTGGTGGTATGTGCCCCAAAGGGGAGTATGAGCTTGGTGGGGATCACCAAGGTGAGAGGTGTCATGATCTAGTGTGGTGAGAGGGTTCTGACTTGTGAGTCAGGGGATTGTGTGGATGAGAACTCCTGGGGAGTGAATATTAGGGATGTGTTCTCTTGTAAGTGCTTAGAGAATATTGGGCCGTGCATGGCAGTGCTAAGTTGGTTAAAGCAGGGATATCCTGGCAGTGAATGCTTATTCTGTGATTATCGAATGTGGGCAATGGTGTCTAAAATGCCCACCCGGGAGGTGCATAATTTGGACTGTACGGTCCGTGCCCTAGTGTATAACAGGTCATGTGATACCGTCAAAAAAACCGTGCAATAACCAAGTGGAAAATAAAAATAAATAAAAATAAAGAATACACCAAAAATACGTGAGGGCGGACTTTTCTATTGAATTAAATTAAATTAGAGGAAGGCACTGTAGTTGATGTATTCGTTGAGCCCTCCCGGAGTTAGGGCTCCGAGTTCAAACGTCCAGAAGCTTTCGCGTTTGAGTAGCTCTTGCGTCATGTCTCCTCCCCTGATGCCTAGACGGACCCTCTCGAGGCCGAAGGCTTTGAATGTTTTAAGGCTTCCTTTATGTTTGTAGTGAAAGTGTCTGGCCACTGTAGTCAATTGTTTCATTTTCTTTTTGCCTTGTTCAGCATTTCTGATGGACCCCAGGTGTTCTAGTATGCGTTGCTTCAGCATTCTTGATGTCATTCCTACATACCTTTGGCCACATTCGCAGGCTATGCAGTATATAACCCCCTGGCTTCTGCAATTAATGTAGTCTTTGATTTTGACTTTATTACCATGTCGGTTCAGGGTTTCCGTAGTTTTTGGCATGACCTCGCAGGCTTTGCATGAGCCACATGCATACGACCCAGATGTTGTTGGGTTCTTCGGTTTGACTTTTGAGAAGTGGCTTTCAACCAGGTGGTCTCTCAGGTTGGGTGACCTCCTCCAGCTCATGGATACCCTGTCTCCTAGGTGTTCTGCCAGGTCTGCGTCCGTTTTCAGAATGTGCCAGTGGTTTTGTATGATTTTGCTGATTTCTTTCCAGTTTTGATTGAAGTTACCCACGAATCTAATTTGGGTGTCTTCTTTCTTGTTAGTGTCTTTAGATGGTTGAAATATGAGTTTGTCTCTGTTGATTTGTTGTGTGAACCTTTTAGCTTTTTTGGTTGAGTTGTGGCTATACCCTCTTTCCCTGAGCCTGTGTGTGAGTTCTTGGCTTTTTTCTTTAAAGACTGCATCGTCTGAACAGTTGCGTCTCAGGCGTAAGAATTCGCCCTTGGGTATATTTTCAACGGTTATACAGGGGTGAGCATTAATTTCTGAACCAGCACAGACTGCTAACTGTACAGACTAACACCGATGGTCGACACAAGTAAGAGGAGTCTGTACTGTGTGCATAAAATTGTTTAGCTTCAAATGTTCAGTGTGATGCTCAGCCAAGAGCAGCGCTTATACTGTCTAACTTAGCATAAGTCGACATTCAGCAATAATTACCTGCTGTTTGAAACTGTCAATTGATGCTCCTCTAGCAGCTAGGTGTGTATTCTAAGCTCAATCTAATGCTGGGTACACACCAGGACGACTAGGGCACGATTCTGTCAATTTAGATCCAATTCCGACCGGTTGTATGCAGATTGTATGTACTATCGTGTGTTTTTGACATTTATTTGATCCGATTCCGATCAAATGCGCGTTCACGCCGCTCGTTTGGTCGCATCTTTGGTCCTACGTGCTGCAGGTAGGATCCGTCAATCCCAGGCCGACCGACCGTCAATCGTATGCAGATCGTGAGTGTTTTTTGCCGCCTCCGTCGTCCGTCCGTCGGTGCGTCCGTCGTTTGATCCAGCCTATTTGAGTGGCATTTCCTAAACACTCCCCCGGCGCCATGTTTTTCCACATAGCAAACAGCGCTGGCGCAGCAGTTGGACTCTCCTTCTTGTCTCATCTCCCAGAACAACAACCTGGTATGTTTGCACTCCCAATGCTCTTCTATGCATGCCCACTGTTGCCACCAATGTATATAGTGTGTATAAAGCACTGGTTTGGCAACCGTGCACCCGACCATGTCACTGTTTTTTTTGGGTGGGCCCCATGTCTGTGTGTATACATATAACCAATGTCCACCATTGCAGTATTCCAAGCACTCCTCTCTGCTAGGCCCCATTCACCTGTGTGTGTGTGTTTGTGTATATATAGATATATATACATAAACCATTGTCCACCATTGCAGTATTCCAAGCACTCCTCTCTGCTAGGCCCCATTCACCTGTGTGTGTGTGTTTGTGTATATATAGATATATATACATAAACCATTGTCCACCATTGCAGTATTCCAAGCACTCCTCTCTGCTAGGCCCCATTCACCTGTGTGTGTGTGTTTGTGTATATATAGATATATATACATAAACCATTGTCCACCATTGCAGTATTCCAAGCACTCCTCTCTGCTAGGCCCCATTCACCTGTGTGTGTGTGTTTGTGTATATATAGATATATATACATAAACCATTGTCCACCATTGCAGTATTCCAAGCACTCCTCTCTGCTAGGCCCCATTCACCTGTGTGTGTGTGTTTGTGTATATATAGATATATATACATAAACCATTGTCCACCATTGCAGTATTCCATGCACTCCTCTCTGCTAGGCCCCATTCACCTGTGTGTGTGAATAGCAATCTGCACAATAAAATGTATAGTGGTTTTCATAAAAGTTTATTAACATTTTAAATACTTAAAACATAAGAACTAGGTAAACTGGTAACTATAACTATAAAAATTTAAATATGAAACAAAACATGGGTATAACTATAACAACTAAAATGGTTTTATCTTTTTACAGTCCCAATGTCCAACGCAAAGGAACAAGAGTTTTTGGAAGGGTTTATTGAAAAATATCGTACACACGAATGCCTGTGGAGAACCAAATCCAAGGAGTATTCAAACAAAATTAAAAGAAACCAAGCCTTGGAGGAGTTGGCACGCTACAGTCTTCCATTTCACCCAGAGGCCAATGTTGAATGGGTGAGGAAACGCATCCAGAATATGCGCACGGTGTTCTTAAAGGAACACAAGAAGATGGAGGCTGCAAAGAAGTCTGGTGCTGGAGTCGACGAGATGTATCAAACATCGCTCTGGTACTATGACCGGTTGACATTCACCCTCAGCCAGGAGTCGATGAGGACAGGAGTAGTCCTTATGGTCGAACAGGAAAACCAAGAAGTCGCGGCGCAGGAGGAGGAGGAGAATTCGCAGTCTGCATCGGTGAGTCTATTTTTTTGGCTATCTAATTGATTCCTCCTGCCAATCCACAGCGCCCTCCCCATTAAAGTAGGCCATGTACTCTTCCCTCACCTGTTTGGCTCGTGCACTCCCTGTGTAGCGTTGTGTTGGGGTTTGCAAGGAGGATATCTGCACTACCTCCTCTGGCAGTTCTTGGTCTTCTTGGAGTGCTGTGCCTGTAGCCCTTTGCTGTGTGGCTTTTCTGCGGAGCAAATTGTGCAGGACACAGCACGCCGTGACAACCCAGTCAATTTTGTCCACCCTCAGGTTAATGGCAGTGTGAAAAATGCGAAACCGGCTTGCCAGGATGCCAAAAGCATTTTCCACAACACGCCGTGCCCTGGATAGCCTGTAGTTAAAGATCCTTTTGTCATGGTTCAGGCCCCTTTGCGCATATGGCTTCATGACATGCTCGTGCAGGCCAAAAGCCTCGTCAGCCACAAAAACAAAGTTAAGCCCCTGTTTAGTTTCCTGGACAGACGGCAAGTGAAGGGTGTTCGCTATGAGCCTTTCGTAGAACTTTGTGTCCTTGAAAGTGCCACCATCCGATGCACGGCCATTCCTTCCTACATCCAGGAAGATAAACTCATAGTTGGCATTCACCACAGCCATTAGTACAATGCTAAAATAGCCCTTGTAATTAAAATAGTAGGAACCACTATTGATAGGCTGGGCTATGCGGACATGTTTGCCATCAATGGCTCCACCGCAATTTGGGAAGTTCCATCGCTGTTCAAACTCCTCTGCGATGACTTTCCATTCATTCACGCTGGTAGGGAACTGAAATTAGAAGTAAATAGAATTGATTAGTAAACATGTTCAATTTTTTTACAGCTTGGTGACTACCCACCTGCAACCCCAGACCTATCTGTCCTATCTGATAATGCATGCACATCTAACGAAGTTCCTACTCCGGCACGCACTCCGCCACCCACCCTGGAACCCACTCCACCACTCCCCCGTGCCAAAAAAATGCGTGGCAAAGGAAAAAAAGGAGAAGCAGCGGCACATGAAGAATTTATGATGCGGGCACATCAAGTCCTGCAAAGAAACCCGGACAAACATGACAACTACTTCACTTATGTGGCAGAGTGTGTTCGCAACATGGCTCCTGACCAGCAACTTACTTTTGAAAAGTTATGCATGGAGTTGGTGTATAATGGCAGTTTAGGGTATCTCAACAGTGGCACTAAAATAGTTGGCATTGGTAGTGCACCAGACACACCACTGTCATTAGAATCACCAGTGCCTACTCCGCCTGCCACCGTAGCAGGCCAGTCGAGCACAATTCCAACACATACCCAGTCAACACCTACACAGCCTTCTCAACCCCCCCAGTACCGTCAATTCTACAGTTCTTTACTGATAGAAGATCCAGAGTGTCCTGTTTTTGAGGATCTGTCTTAAAAAATAGGCTACTTTATCATTTACCATCGACATGGTCTCAGCTGCAGGTATGTGATGGCCACTGCTCACATGGCGTATGGCGCACATCAATGGGGCCGGGACCATTGCATCTGCGCCATGCGCCATGTGGGCCGCAGCCTTTACATATCTGCAGCAGACATCCTCTGCCACACAAGGGCCACAGTGTGTATTTTTGTTTATTTATATGCTGCTACCTGTACCTGCATTACCAGAGGGAGAACAGGATTCTCCTCAATCTGGATAGCAAACTCCATTTATTGCCCTTTTTTCTTTGCCAATAGTATGGGGTACTGTGCGGCAGACATGGTCTCGGCTGCAGGTATGTGATGGCCACTGCTCACATGGCGTATGGCGCACATCAATGGGGCCGGGGCCATTGCATCTGCGCCATGCGCCATGTGGGCCGCAGCCTTTACATATCTGCAGCAGACATCCTCTGCCGCACAGTACCTTATCCCTACTGTTGTAAGGGCATGTTCCAGAAGTTACCAGAGTGTCTTTTGTCTTGGTTTTCTACATATATGCTGCTACCTGTACCTGCATTACCAGAGGGAGAACAGGATTCTCCTCAATCTGGATAGCAAACTCCATTTATTGCCCTTTTTTCTTTGCCAATAGTATGGGGTACTGTGCCGAAGACATGGTCTCAGCTGCAGGTATGTGATGGCCACTGCTCACATGGCGTATGGCGCACATCAATGGGGCCGGGGCCATTGCATCTGCGCCATGCGCCATGTGGGCCGCAGCCTTTACATATCTGCAGCAGACATCCTCTGCCGCACAGTACCTTATCCCTACTGTTGTAAGGGCATGTTCCAGAAGTTACCAGAGTGTCTTTTGTCTTGGTTTTCTACATATATGCTGCTACCTGTACCTGCATTACCAGAGGGAGAACAGGATTCTCCTCAATCTGGATAGCAAACTCCATTTATTGCCCTTTTTTCTTTGCCAATAGTATGGGGTACTGTGCCGAAGACATGGTCTCAGCTGCAGGTATGTGATGGCTACTGCTCACATGGTGTATGGCGCACATCAATGGGGCGGGGGCCATTGCATCTGCGCCATGCGCCATGTGGGCCGCAGCCTTTACATATCTGCAGCAGACATCCTCTGCCACACAGTACCTTATCCCTACTGTTGTAAGTGCCTGTTCCAGAAGTTACCAGAGTGTGTTTTTTGTTTTTTTATATGCTGCTACCTGTACCTGCATTACCAGAGGGAGAACAGGATTCTCCTCAATCTGGATAGCAAACTCCATTTATTGCCCTTTTGTCTTTACCAATAGTATGGGGTACTGTGCGGCAGACATGGTCTCAGCTGCAGGTATGTGATGGCCACTGCTCACATGGCGTATGGCGCACATCAATGGGGCCGGGACCATTGCATCTGCGCCATGCGCCATGTGGGCCGCAGCCTTTACTTATCTGCGGCAGACATCCTCTGCCACACAGTAGCCCGTACTTATTGGGAAAGTTTAAACTGGGTCATACATACTTAAATCTTTATATATAGTGTGTGTTTTTGTACAATATCTTTTATATATGGTATTATAATATATTTTTGTTGACACAATCTATTTACTATTTTACATGTTTTAACCATGAAAGGCCTAAAAAACCTGTTTCTGTCCTAGGCCTAAATTATAAATAAAAATATTTTGTTTGCACAATAAAGTGTACAGTGTATATTTCATCCTTACCTTGCAATACTGGTACTGCAGCACCTTCACAATGGCTTTGCAGGTCTCCGGGATGATGAGGCCCAAAGCTTGCGGGGAGATGAGGGATCCAAACTTTAGGTCAGCAAGAGACCGTCCTGTCGCCAGAAACCTCAGGGTGACCACCAGCCGTTCCTCAGCAGGGATAGCCATGCGATACTTGGTATCCTGCTTCTCGATGTGGGGAGTCACCAGACGCAGCAATTCCTGGAATGTGGCATCATCCATCCTCAAGAAGTTACGGAAATCGTCTGGGTTATTCTCCCTGATGTCCCTGAGCAGTGGCATGTGCGAACGAGTCTGACGCTGAAGTAGCCACTGCTTTGTCCAGCATGATCTTTCTCTCCTGCGCTGGGCTCTCTGACGCCTGAGCTTCAAAACTGCATAATAGAGCAGGTACTGTTGCTGGTGACTACCCATCACTGCATTCTCCATAGTGCAGGGTTAAAAGACACTTTGTAATGGCAGGCAAAACAAAGTAATGTGTAAATAGCTATGTCCAGCGTTCAGCAGGTATAAACCAAGCCTCACTAGTAACAAAGCAGAAATACACTGGTTTAAAATGGCTGCTGCTATTCCTATCCCCCTCTGCTAGTCCTCCCCCTCTGCTAGTCCAGCCCCTTCATTCAAATTTCAAAGGCCCATCTGACGACGGTCGCATGTGTTCTTGCAAAAAAAACAAAAACCAGCGATCCGACCGTCTTAACGACCATCGCGGGCGCATCGGGATCGGATCTAGATCGTTCCGCAAAAAAACACAATTTTTGCTAATCGTTTGCTGGGGACTGCCTGGGAGCTCCCGGGAAGTCCAAGGGAAATCGTTCCATGGTCGTCTATCGGTCGTGAACGACGGTGGTCGTCCTGGTGTGTACCCCACATAAGAGCAACACTGGTGACTTTCATTTGATTGATGTGCGGCCAGCTCAGCAAATATCAAACTACATGTTGCCAACATTCACTGTCATTTGTGTTCACCCATTTAGCAACAGTTGCTTGCACTTTGTAACTGTAATTACCTGCTTGTTGAAACTGTCAATTGATGCTCATCTAACAGTTAGGTGTGTATTCTAAGCCCAATCTAAGAGCAACTTTGTGGACTTTTACTTGATTGATGTGCAGCCAGCTCAGTAGATATCAAACCACATGTGGCTAACATTCATTGTTATTTGTGTTTACCCATTTAGCAACAGTTGCCTGTACTCTGTAACTGTTAACAGTCGCTCATTTAGCAGCAAGGTGTCTGATTAAAAGTAGCAACAGTTGCCTGTACTTTATAGCTGTCATGGTTGCTTACTCTGTAGCAAGGTGCCTGTCTAAACACTAACCCGGGAGCAACACTGTGAACAACCACCAGATTGGTGTGCAAATATCTGATTTGACATTAAGTGTACGATGTAAAGTGTATGGTCACTGGTGCCCATTTAATAGCTAAACTTGCGTTCAAGCTCAATCCTAGAGCAGCATGTGGTATAGCTATTGAAGCAGCGAGAGAACTGTGTCAGGTTTTTTGGTGTATCAATTATCACTGTGGTGTAAGTGTAATTAAAACTCTCACGGTGGGGCCTATATGATGCCGGTTTCAACTTTAGCCTAGCAAGGCGCAGCGCATAATTCAACTCACCAAGGAGCCAGGCACTCCCTGATAGCACCTATCAAAGAGCTGCACACTACACACCCACAGAATCGTGGGAAACCGTAACTAAGGAACGTCTTACTTACATCTTAAAAACTACTGCGGTGCCAACACAAGTACTATTTAACTTAGTACTAACAACGCTCCACGTGTGAGCAGTCCCCACAAACTACAGGGAATTAACCCCTCCTAAAATTTTTATAATTTGCCTCTTACGAGCCCTAGTTACCATTGCCGCTAGGCTTACTAGGTAACACATCAACAATTTCAATTGGTCCGACCACTTTGGACCCTTGTTCATAATCCCTAGTGCATAGCATATATCTTAAAAAGCTCACTGCCAGCAGGGAGATTAAATTTTTACGGCTACCTTATCCATGAATTATAGCCCTCTAATTTTAATTTTAATAAATAAAAACTAAGTTTTATCATCAAATCATCATATCACAAGAGTGCCCCAAAAACAGAGTCCTCTTTTTCTCCCCCCCTTTTTTTGTATTGTTCATCTGGACTCACGGGAGCACCACCAACTGTGTAGTGTCCGCCCAATTAGGTACCTAGACACACATTATTAGTTGGTTCCAGGCTACTCAAGCCGAACCCCAGCACGGGGGGCAGGGATCTCTCTTGATCCCCCCCCATCCCGAGTGGGGGCAACCTTGTGCGGAATCCAAACAAAACCCTTTCCCCAACCCTATGAGGCAGCAAGCATTCTAGTGCAAATTCCCAGTAGCGCACGCAGGGGGTGTTTCTGAGTACCCAGAAACCCCTCCAGGAGTCTACGGGCCCTAGTCTGAAAGCTGAGGGTCCCCTCTTTCCAGGGGTACAAGAATTTTAAAAATCGGCCCTTGGGAACCGAAGATATCTGACTTCAAAGCAGTGGTCCCCATCCAAGCCTGTTAATTGCTCTTCCCAGTCAGATATTTCAGGTTCTCTCTGACGTAGAGTTTTTCTTAGGGTATATTCCAAAAGCTAGGACTCTTCCCCTTTGATGGACACTAGTAGCTTGTCTCTACTGTGCCCAGAACCAGAGATATCAGCCTTCCAGCAGCTGGTTACTGCTCCAGCTCCAAACACCTGGTATGTAGTTTTATATACTCGTTGGCAGATTGCTCTGCCTCCTGAACTCTGATCCCCTAGTCCCCAGTACCATTTGGTAGGTGGGATTCTCTAGTTTTTAATTCCATTAAAAGCTATCCTCCCACCAGAAAATTATGAATAATAAGCCCACTGCACTATACACCCCTCCTCTGCGTATTAAACATCCTCTACCACCCTGGAAGTTATGTATCAGGGCCCTTCATTCAGCCCAATGCCCCCTTCTCTCACCCCAACTCCCACCATCTGTGCAGTAAAGGGGTAATTAGTGGAAATTACTGATCCAGGCCCTACATGCTGAGCGGTTGATATAATACCCCCTACCACCCGCGGGACATCAAAGCTTCCCCCGCCCCTACCGCTGGAGGATCGGTAGCTGCCCCAATACATTGCTATGCCCAGGGGCTATACTATACTGGGTCACCTAAGTGTCCATCTCCGTGCTTTGCTTCGCCCCTCTGGAAACCCCCTTCTGAAAATCCTGCGTTTGCCACTGAATTCCATCTGCCGAGATGCTTTGCCAAGATGATTCGCCCTCGTGAATAAATCACGGCTAATAGGATCGACACCAATGTCTAGGTTGACAGTGACTAGGTTGACCATTAATGGTCAAATGTGACTAGGTTGACACCTAACAATAGTCGATACCCTAGGTCAACATTGACAGAAGGTTGACACAAGCTTTAGGTCGACATGGACATGACTGTCGACCTAGACGTTTTTGACCCAAAGACCTCATACCCTCTTAAATTGTCACGTGTTGGTCACTTTCAGTAGCAGCCAGCCTTTGGCGAAGATAATATTGTGATTTATGAGATGGTCAAAAGTGACCGGAGATGACTGAAAATAAATGCTACTGATATTAATAATACTGTAGGCGCCGGCGCCGGTGGTCAGTGACGTTTGGATGACGCGCGTTTCGCCTCGACGGCTTGTTCACATCAGGTGACGTATGCCGTGTTAGTTCCATGGATTTAAACTCTCTGGGGGAAAGGACTCCCCGCCCATTTGCGTACTGCAATAGGCTACTGTTATTTGAGTGACATCGTTTGCCTCCTCCTCTAAGGGAGGTGACATTTCTCTCATATGGTAGTGTGTTTAGATTAACTCACTAACAAATTGATCCATTCAGATCAGATAGTACTGGGGGCATTAGTGTCGGCATCATAAATTGGCATGAACCTTCTGTGACTGTATTTCTATTTATATTACATTGGTTCAGGATAATTTAGGGTGATTAGATAATTGTTGGGGCTTCAAGGTTCTTTATCTTATTGGTCTATTTTTGTGGCGATGTGTTATTACACATGTCCACCTGGTCCTCATTCTGGGGTGTGAAAAATGAGGTAGAGGAATTTTTTCTCGAATAATTCCTGGAGATATTAATAATATTTAATCGAACATCAGAGTCTGATCCTGAATTGAAGATGAGCTCAGTCATCCCTTTGTGGGATGTGATATATCCGTGTCCAAGCAGGGTGAGTAGTATAACTAAAGTGGGTGAGATATACATCCAAAATTGGGTGAAGTGTGGTGGTATGTGCCCCAAAGGGGAGTATGAGCTTGGTGGGGATCACCAAGGTGAGAGGTGTCATGATCTAGTGTGGTGAGAGGGTTCTGACTTGTGAGTCAGGGGATTGTGTGGATGAGAACTCCTGGGGAGTGAATATTAGGGATGTGTTCTCTTGTAAGTGCTTAGAGAATATTGGGCCGTGCATGGCAGTGCTAAGTTGGTTAAAGCAGGGATATCCTGGCAGTGAATGCTTATTCTGTGATTATCGAATGTGGGCAATGGTGTCTAAAATGCCCACCCGGGAGGTGCATAATTTGGACTGTACGGTCCGTGCCCTAGTGTATAACAGGTCATGTGATACCGTCAAAAAAACCGTGCAATAACCAAGTGGAAAATAAAAATAAATAAAAATAAAGAATACACCAAAAATACGTGAGGGCGGACTTTTCTATTGAATTAAATTAAATTAGAGGAAGGCACTGTAGTTGATGTATTCGTTGAGCCCTCCCGGAGTTAGGGCTCCGAGTTCAAACGTCCAGAAGCTTTCGCGTTTGAGTAGCTCTTGCGTCATGTCTCCTCCCCTGATGCCTAGACGGACCCTCTCGAGGCCGAAGGCTTTGAATGTTTTAAGGCTTCCTTTATGTTTGTAGTGAAAGTGTCTGGCCACTGTAGTCAATTGTTTCATTTTCTTTTTGTCTTGTTCAGCATTTCTGATGGACCCCAGGTGTTCTAGTATGCGTTGCTTCAGCATTCTTGATGTCATTCCTACATACCTTTGGCCACATTCGCAGGCTATGCAGTATATAACCCCCTGGCTTCTGCAATTAATGTAGTCTTTGATTTTGACTTTATTACCATGTCGGTTCAGGGTTTCCGTAGTTTTTGGCATGACCTCGCAGGCTTTGCATGAGCCACATGCATACGACCCAGATGTTGTTGGGTTCTTCGGTTTGACTTTTGAGAAGTGGCTTTCAACCAGGTGGTCTCTCAGGTTGGGTGACCTCCTCCAGCTCATGGATACCCTGTCTCCTAGGTGTTCTGCCAGGTCTGCGTCCGTTTTCAGAATGTGCCAGTGGTTTTGTATGATTTTGCTGATTTCTTTCCAGTTTTGATTGAAGTTACCCACGAATCTAATTTGGGTGTCTTCTTTCTTGTTAGTGTCTTTAGATGGTTGAAATATGAGTTTGTCTCTGTTGATTTGTTGTGTGAACCTTTTAGCTTTTTTGGTTGAGTTGTGGCTATACCCTCTTTCCCTGAGCCTGTGTGTGAGTTCTTGGCTTTTTTCTTTAAAGACTGCATCGTCTGAACAGTTGCGTCTCAGGCGTAAGAATTCGCCCTTGGGTATATTTTCAACGGTTATACAGGGGTGAGCATTAATTTCTGAACCAGCACAGACTGCTAACTGTACAGACTAACACCGATGGTCGACACAAGTAAGAGGAGTCTGTACTGTGTGCATAAAATTGTTTAGCTTCAAATGTTCAGTGTGATGCTCAGCCAAGAGCAGCGCTTATACTGTCTAACTTAGCATAAGTCGACATTCAGCAATAATTACCTGCTGTTTGAAACTGTCAATTGATGCTCCTCTAGCAGCTAGGTGTGTATTCTAAGCTCAATCTAATGCTGGGTACACACCAGGACGACTAGGGCACGATTCTGTCAATTTAGATCCAATTCCGACCGGTTGTATGCAGATTGTATGTACTATCGTGTGTTTTTGACATTTATTTGATCCGATTCCGATCAAATGCGCGTTCACGCCGCTCGTTTGGTCGCATCTTTGGTCCTACGTGCTGCAGGTAGGATCCGTCAATCCCAGGCCGACCGACCGTCAATCGTATGCAGATCGTGAGTGTTTTTTGCCGCCTCCGTCGTCCGTCCGTCGGTGCGTCCGTCGTTTGATCCAGCCTATTTGAGTGGCATTTCCTAAACACTCCCCCGGCGCCATGTTTTTCCACATAGCAAACAGCGCTGGCGCAGCAGTTGGACTCTCCTTCTTGTCTCATCTCCCAGAACAACAACCTGGTATGTTTGCACTCCCAATGCTCTTCTATGCATGCCCACTGTTGCCACCAATGTATATAGTGTGTATAAAGCACTGGTTTGGCAACCGTGCACCCGACCATGTCACTGTTTTTTTTGGGTGGGCCCCATGTCTGTGTGTATACATATAACCAATGTCCACCATTGCAGTATTCCAAGCACTCCTCTCTGCTAGGCCCCATTCACCTGTGTGTGTGTGTTTGTGTATATATAGATATATATACATAAACCATTGTCCACCATTGCAGTATTCCAAGCACTCCTCTCTGCTAGGCCCCATTCACCTGTGTGTGTGTGTTTGTGTATATATAGATATATATACATAAACCATTGTCCACCATTGCAGTATTCCAAGCACTCCTCTCTGCTAGGCCCCATTCACCTGTGTGTGTGTGTTTGTGTATATATAGATATATATACATAAACCATTGTCCACCATTGCAGTATTCCAAGCACTCCTCTCTGCTAGGCCCCATTCACCTGTGTGTGTGTGTTTGTGTATATATAGATATATATACATAAACCATTGTCCACCATTGCAGTATTCCAAGCACTCCTCTCTGCTAGGCCCCATTCACCTGTGTGTGTGTGTTTGTGTATATATAGATATATATACATAAACCATTGTCCACCATTGCAGTATTCCATGCACTCCTCTCTGCTAGGCCCCATTCACCTGTGTGTGTGAATAGCAATCTGCACAATAAAATGTATAGTGGTTTTCATAAAAGTTTATTAACATTTTAAATACTTAAAACATAAGAACTAGGTAAACTGGTAACTATAACTATAAAAATTTAAATATGAAACAAAACATGGGTATAACTATAACAACTAAAATGGTTTTATCTTTTTACAGTCCCAATGTCCAACGCAAAGGAACAAGAGTTTTTGGAAGGGTTTATTGAAAAATATCGTACACACGAATGCCTGTGGAGAACCAAATCCAAGGAGTATTCAAACAAAATTAAAAGAAACCAAGCCTTGGAGGAGTTGGCACGCTACAGTCTTCCATTTCACCCAGAGGCCAATGTTGAATGGGTGAGGAAACGCATCCAGAATATGCGCACGGTGTTCTTAAAGGAACACAAGAAGATGGAGGCTGCAAAGAAGTCTGGTGCTGGAGTCGACGAGATGTATCAAACATCGCTCTGGTACTATGACCGGTTGACATTCACCCTCAGCCAGGAGTCGATGAGGACAGGAGTAGTCCTTATGGTCGAACAGGAAAACCAAGAAGTCGCGGCGCAGGAGGAGGAGGAGAATTCGCAGTCTGCATCGGTGAGTCTATTTTTTTGGCTATCTAATTGATTCCTCCTGCCAATCCACAGCGCCCTCCCCATTAAAGTAGGCCATGTACTCTTCCCTCACCTGTTTGGCTCGTGCACTCCCTGTGTAGCGTTGTGTTGGGGTTTGCAAGGAGGATATCTGCACTACCTCCTCTGGCAGTTCTTGGTCTTCTTGGAGTGCTGTGCCTGTAGCCCTTTGCTGTGTGGCTTTTCTGCGGAGCAAATTGTGCAGGACACAGCACGCCGTGACAACCCAGTCAATTTTGTCCACCCTCAGGTTAATGGCAGTGTGAAAAATGCGAAACCGGCTTGCCAGGATGCCAAAAGCATTTTCCACAACACGCCGTGCCCTGGATAGCCTGTAGTTAAAGATCCTTTTGTCATGGTTCAGGCCCCTTTGCGCATATGGCTTCATGACATGCTCGTGCAGGCCAAAAGCCTCGTCAGCCACAAAAACAAAGTTAAGCCCCTGTTTAGTTTCCTGGACAGACGGCAAGTGAAGGGTGTTCGCTATGAGCCTTTCGTAGAACTTTGTGTCCTTGAAAGTGCCACCATCCGATGCACGGCCATTCCTTCCTACATCCAGGAAGATAAACTCATAGTTGGCATTCACCACAGCCATTAGTACAATGCTAAAATAGCCCTTGTAATTAAAATAGTAGGAACCACTATTGATAGGCTGGGCTATGCGGACATGTTTGCCATCAATGGCTCCACCGCAATTTGGGAAGTTCCATCGCTGTTCAAACTCCTCTGCGATGACTTTCCATTCATTCACGCTGGTAGGGAACTGAAATTAGAAGTAAATAGAATTGATTAGTAAACATGTTCAATTTTTTTACAGCTTGGTGACTACCCACCTGCAACCCCAGACCTATCTGTCCTATCTGATAATGCATGCACATCTAACGAAGTTCCTACTCCGGCACGCACTCCGCCACCCACCCTGGAACCCACTCCACCACTCCCCCGTGCCAAAAAAATGCGTGGCAAAGGAAAAAAAGGAGAAGCAGCGGCACATGAAGAATTTATGATGCGGGCACATCAAGTCCTGCAAAGAAACCCGGACAAACATGACAACTACTTCACTTATGTGGCAGAGTGTGTTCGCAACATGGCTCCTGACCAGCAACTTACTTTTGAAAAGTTATGCATGGAGTTGGTGTATAATGGCAGTTTAGGGTATCTCAACAGTGGCACTAAAATAGTTGGCATTGGTAGTGCACCAGACACACCACTGTCATTAGAATCACCAGTGCCTACTCCGCCTGCCACCGTAGCAGGCCAGTCGAGCACAATTCCAACACATACCCAGTCAACACCTACACAGCCTTCTCAACCCCCCCAGTACCGTCAATTCTACAGTTCTTTACTGATAGAAGATCCAGAGTGTCCTGTTTTTGAGGATCTGTCTTAAAAAATAGGCTACTTTATCATTTACCATCGACATGGTCTCAGCTGCAGGTATGTGATGGCCACTGCTCACATGGCGTATGGCGCACATCAATGGGGCCGGGACCATTGCATCTGCGCCATGCGCCATGTGGGCCGCAGCCTTTACATATCTGCAGCAGACATCCTCTGCCACACAAGGGCCACAGTGTGTATTTTTGTTTATTTATATGCTGCTACCTGTACCTGCATTACCAGAGGGAGAACAGGATTCTCCTCAATCTGGATAGCAAACTCCATTTATTGCCCTTTTTTCTTTGCCAATAGTATGGGGTACTGTGCGGCAGACATGGTCTCGGCTGCAGGTATGTGATGGCCACTGCTCACATGGCGTATGGCGCACATCAATGGGGCCGGGGCCATTGCATCTGCGCCATGCGCCATGTGGGCCGCAGCCTTTACATATCTGCAGCAGACATCCTCTGCCGCACAGTACCTTATCCCTACTGTTGTAAGGGCATGTTCCAGAAGTTACCAGAGTGTCTTTTGTCTTGGTTTTCTACATATATGCTGCTACCTGTACCTGCATTACCAGAGGGAGAACAGGATTCTCCTCAATCTGGATAGCAAACTCCATTTATTGCCCTTTTTTCTTTGCCAATAGTATGGGGTACTGTGCCGAAGACATGGTCTCAGCTGCAGGTATGTGATGGCCACTGCTCACATGGCGTATGGCGCACATCAATGGGGCCGGGGCCATTGCATCTGCGCCATGCGCCATGTGGGCCGCAGCCTTTACATATCTGCAGCAGACATCCTCTGCCGCACAGTACCTTATCCCTACTGTTGTAAGGGCATGTTCCAGAAGTTACCAGAGTGTCTTTTGTCTTGGTTTTCTACATATATGCTGCTACCTGTACCTGCATTACCAGAGGGAGAACAGGATTCTCCTCAATCTGGATAGCAAACTCCATTTATTGCCCTTTTTTCTTTGCCAATAGTATGGGGTACTGTGCCGAAGACATGGTCTCAGCTGCAGGTATGTGATGGCCACTGCTCACATGGTGTATGGCGCACATCAATGGGGCGGGGGCCATTGCATCTGCGCCATGCGCCATGTGGGCCGCAGCCTTTACATATCTGCAGCAGACATCCTCTGCCACACAGTACCTTATCCCTACTGTTGTAAGTGCCTGTTCCAGAAGTTACCAGAGTGTGTTTTTTGTTTTTTTATATGCTGCTACCTGTACCTGCATTACCAGAGGGAGAACAGGATTCTCCTCAATCTGGATAGCAAACTCCATTTATTGCCCTTTTGTCTTTACCAATAGTATGGGGTACTGTGCGGCAGACATGGTCTCAGCTGCAGGTATGTGATGGCCACTGCTCACATGGCGTATGGCGCACATCAATGGGGCCGGGACCATTGCATCTGCGCCATGCGCCATGTGGGCCGCAGCCTTTACTTATCTGCGGCAGACATCCTCTGCCACACAGTAGCCCGTACTTATTGGGAAAGTTTAAACTGGGTCATACATACTTAAATCTTTATATATAGTGTGTGTTTTTGTACAATATCTTTTATATATGGTATTATAATATATTTTTGTTGACACAATCTATTTACTATTTTACATGTTTTAACCATGAAAGGCCTAAAAAACCTGTTTCTGTCCTAGGCCTAAATTATAAATAAAAATATTTTGTTTGCACAATAAAGTGTACAGTGTATATTTCATCCTTACCTTGCAATACTGGTACTGCAGCACCTTCACAATGGCTTTGCAGGTCTCCGGGATGATGAGGCCCAAAGCTTGCGGGGAGATGAGGGATCCAAACTTTAGGTCAGCAAGAGACCGTCCTGTCGCCAGAAACCTCAGGGTGACCACCAGCCGTTCCTCAGCAGGGATAGCCATGCGATACTTGGTATCCTGCTTCTCGATGTGGGGAGTCACCAGACGCAGCAATTCCTGGAATGTGGCATCATCCATCCTCAAGAAGTTACGGAAATCGTCTGGGTTATTCTCCCTGATGTCCCTGAGCAGTGGCATGTGCGAACGAGTCTGACGCTGAAGTAGCCACTGCTTTGTCCAGCATGATCTTTCTCTCCTGCGCTGGGCTCTCTGACGCCTGAGCTTCAAAACTGCATAATAGAGCAGGTACTGTTGCTGGTGACTACCCATCACTGCATTCTCCATAGTGCAGGGTTAAAAGACACTTTGTAATGGCAGGCAAAACAAAGTAATGTGTAAATAGCTATGTCCAGCGTTCAGCAGGTATAAACCAAGCCTCACTAGTAACAAAGCAGAAATACACTGGTTTAAAATGGCTGCTGCTATTCCTATCCCCCTCTGCTAGTCCTCCCCCTCTGCTAGTCCAGCCCCTTCATTCAAATTTCAAAGGCCCATCTGACGACGGTCGCATGTGTTCTTGCAAAAAAAACAAAAACCAGCGATCCGACCGTCTTAACGACCATCGCGGGCGCATCGGGATCGGATCTAGATCGTTCCGCAAAAAAACACAATTTTTGCTAATCGTTTGCTGGGGACTGCCTGGGAGCTCCCGGGAAGTCCAAGGGAAATCGTTCCATGGTCGTCTATCGGTCGTGAACGACGGTGGTCGTCCTGGTGTGTACCCCACATAAGAGCAACACTGGTGACTTTCATTTGATTGATGTGCGGCCAGCTCAGCAAATATCAAACTACATGTTGCCAACATTCACTGTCATTTGTGTTCACCCATTTAGCAACAGTTGCTTGCACTTTGTAACTGTAATTACCTGCTTGTTGAAACTGTCAATTGATGCTCATCTAACAGTTAGGTGTGTATTCTAAGCCCAATCTAAGAGCAACTTTGTGGACTTTTACTTGATTGATGTGCAGCCAGCTCAGTAGATATCAAACCACATGTGGCTAACATTCATTGTTATTTGTGTTTACCCATTTAGCAACAGTTGCCTGTACTCTGTAACTGTTAACAGTCGCTCATTTAGCAGCAAGGTGTCTGATTAAAAGTAGCAACAGTTGCCTGTACTTTATAGCTGTCATGGTTGCTTACTCTGTAGCAAGGTGCCTGTCTAAACACTAACCCGGGAGCAACACTGTGAACAACCACCAGATTGGTGTGCAAATATCTGATTTGACATTAAGTGTACGATGTAAAGTGTATGGTCACTGGTGCCCATTTAATAGCTAAACTTGCGTTCAAGCTCAATCCTAGAGCAGCATGTGGTATAGCTATTGAAGCAGCGAGAGAACTGTGTCAGGTTTTTTGGTGTATCAATTATCACTGTGGTGTAAGTGTAATTAAAACTCTCACGGTGGGGCCTATATGATGCCGGTTTCAACTTTAGCCTAGCAAGGCGCAGCGCATAATTCAACTCACCAAGGAGCCAGGCACTCCCTGATAGCACCTATCAAAGAGCTGCACACTACACACCCACAGAATCGTGGGAAACCGTAACTAAGGAACGTCTTACTTACATCTTAAAAACTACTGCGGTGCCAACACAAGTACTATTTAACTTAGTACTAACAACGCTCCACGTGTGAGCAGTCCCCACAAACTACAGGGAATTAACCCCTCCTAAAATTTTTATAATTTGCCTCTTACGAGCCCTAGTTACCATTGCCGCTAGGCTTACTAGGTAACACATCAACAATTTCAATTGGTCCGACCACTTTGGACCCTTGTTCATAATCCCTAGTGCATAGCATATATCTTAAAAAGCTCACTGCCAGCAGGGAGATTAAATTTTTACGGCTACCTTATCCATGAATTATAGCCCTCTAATTTTAATTTTAATAAATAAAAACTAAGTTTTATCATCAAATCATCATATCACAAGAGTGCCCCAAAAACAGAGTCCTCTTTTTCTCCCCCCCTTTTTTTGTATTGTTCATCTGGACTCACGGGAGCACCACCAACTGTGTAGTGTCCGCCCAATTAGGTACCTAGACACACATTATTAGTTGGTTCCAGGCTACTCAAGCCGAACCCCAGCACGGGGGGCAGGGATCTCTCTTGATCCCCCCCCATCCCGAGTGGGGGCAACCTTGTGCGGAATCCAAACAAAACCCTTTCCCCAACCCTATGAGGCAGCAAGCATTCTAGTGCAAATTCCCAGTAGCGCACGCAGGGGGTGTTTCTGAGTACCCAGAAACCCCTCCAGGAGTCTACGGGCCCTAGTCTGAAAGCTGAGGGTCCCCTCTTTCCAGGGGTACAAGAATTTTAAAAATCGGCCCTTGGGAACCGAAGATATCTGACTTCAAAGCAGTGGTCCCCATCCAAGCCTGTTAATTGCTCTTCCCAGTCAGATATTTCAGGTTCTCTCTGACGTAGAGTTTTTCTTAGGGTATATTCCAAAAGCTAGGACTCTTCCCCTTTGATGGACACTAGTAGCTTGTCTCTACTGTGCCCAGAACCAGAGATATCAGCCTTCCAGCAGCTGGTTACTGCTCCAGCTCCAAACACCTGGTATGTAGTTTTATATACTCGTTGGCAGATTGCTCTGCCTCCTGAACTCTGATCCCCTAGTCCCCAGTACCATTTGGTAGGTGGGATTCTCTAGTTTTTAATTCCATTAAAAGCTATCCTCCCACCAGAAAATTATGAATAATAAGCCCACTGCACTATACACCCCTCCTCTGCGTATTAAACATCCTCTACCACCCTGGAAGTTATGTATCAGGGCCCTTCATTCAGCCCAATGCCCCCTTCTCTCACCCCAACTCCCACCATCTGTGCAGTAAAGGGGTAATTAGTGGAAATTACTGATCCAGGCCCTACATGCTGAGCGGTTGATATAATACCCCCTACCACCCGCGGGACATCAAAGCTTCCCCCGCCCCTACCGCTGGAGGATCGGTAGCTGCCCCAATACATTGCTATGCCCAGGGGCTATACTATACTGGGTCACCTAAGTGTCCATCTCCGTGCTTTGCTTCGCCCCTCTGGAAACCCCCTTCTGAAAATCCTGCGTTTGCCACTGAATTCCATCTGCCGAGATGCTTTGCCAAGATGATTCGCCCTCGTGAATAAATCACGGCTAATAGGATCGACACCAATGTCTAGGTTGACAGTGACTAGGTTGACCATTAATGGTCAAATGTGACTAGGTTGACACCTAACAATAGTCGATACCCTAGGTCAACATTGACAGAAGGTTGACACAAGCTTTAGGTCGACATGGACATGACTGTCGACCTAGACGTTTTTGACCCAAAGACCTCATACCCTCTTAAATTGTCACGTGTTGGTCACTTTCAGTAGCAGCCAGCCTTTGGCGAAGATAATATTGTGATTTATGAGATGGTCAAAAGTGACCGGAGATGACTGAAAATAAATGCTACTGATATTAATAATACTGTAGGAACAAATGCAAATGATATGATAACAGTTTTTATTAATTTTTTTAAGTAATTTAAAACCAGAACAATTGAGGGCGACATTGTGCAAACCAAAATAAAAAGAGAACCGAAAGCAAAAAACAAGTCTGCACTTGTGGTTAATTATCTAACATTACTGTATGTTGAAATGCATATATACATTTGACATTATAATATAGAAGTATTACTAGCAGTACTAACATGGCATAAAAGAGTAAATGTGAATGTATTCAGATATTTTGCAGTAGATGCTGAGTACAGTATATCCTGAGCCCAGGTTTATGCGAACATATCAAGTATTTTAATTATGTGAACAAAAGCAAATACATTTATTCCTGGCAGAACATCTACTTCAGTTGTAAAAGAACAGTGTTTAACTTTCAGAAAGATGTGCGCCAGTGTGCAGTACAAAGTGGTCACATCGTGTATATGCTAAACGTCTCTCCTGTCAACAACCACCTCTGGAAGACATTCTAAATGCAAGGAACACACAGTATAAAACTTCTAGTTAGTGACAGCATTTGCATCTTATACTGTACACTTATGTGTTGTGCTTACTTGTTACAGTTTCTCACTTCAACAATTCATAAAGTCCTTGAGCTAGAACTTACCCCTGCTCATCGAAGGCTTCATTCCTTTATTGGTTTCTTAGATTGTAAGATATTACAGACAAGGTTCTCTTACCTCATCTTATTTTCCCTTCCTCGCTTATACCATCCTCTCCTCCTGAATGGCATATAGGGCACTAAACCTTGTCTTGAACTGGTGCTGCTCTCTAATCAAAATCTCTGATCAAAAATCTTGTTTGTCAGGTCCCTCCATTGTTGATATTCTGTAGACTACACATTTCCTCACACGCTTTCCCTCCATCAGAATAAGTTATATTATTTCCTGTATGTTGAAGCCCTCATTGTGGTGTAGTCAATGCCTATGATGAGCTGTTACGGGGAGCAGTGCCGATAGCTTGCCATCACAGCTCGCCGGTCAGTATTCAACTGACCCCCCCTGCACTCGCCGTTTCCACCTCGCCGGGTTTTTACTGCAAGGTGGAAACGGTGATTGCGGCCGTCAAAATGGCATTGGTCACCGCTATATCCAGTGGGCTTACTGCATTAGCGGTGAACCTAGCCGCTCGGGGGAATCCTTGCCGTCCTCTGATGGCGAGGATTCCCCTGGAACATAGAATAGGGTGAGCGGCTGGTGAGGGGGTTAGATGGCGAGGATGGCTTGTTTTCGTCAATCCTCACCAAAAACAAACCACCCTCCCTGCAGAAACCCCCTCGTTGTCGGCATTGAATACTGCCCATTGTCTGCATGCGCTGGCTACAGCCTAAAGTCACAAACATCTGACTACCCAAGGGGAGGGCAATAAACAGCCCACCAGCTGTTGATGAATTACACATCCCAGCATGCCTTACCTTAGATTTGCTATTTGGCCATGCTGAAACTGATGCAAGGCATGCTGGGATGTGTAGTTCATCAACAGCTGGAGGGCCGGTAATTGCCCACTCCTGGACTACCTTATAGATTATTCTGTTTTATGACTACTGGGTACAGGGCTTTTTGAATTTATTCTTTCTTTGGAATTATCTTGTCCTGCTATTGGAATCCACCAGTTAAATATTTGGCAATTACAATATATTCATGAACTGATCTGAATCTGTTAAAAGTTTCTGGTCTTTTTAGAGATGTGCGGCGGCCACTTTTTCGGGTTTTGGTTTTGGATCTGGATCTCCCTTCGTGTTTTGGATCTGGATTGGTTTTGGCAAAACCACCCTTGTGGGTTTTGGTTTTGGTTTTGGATCTGGATTTTTATGAAAAATTCTAAAAATGGCTAAAATAACAGAATTTGGGCCTGTTTTTGTCCCTAAAGTATTATTAACCTCAATAACATTAGTTTCCACTCATTTCTAGTCAATTTTGATCACTTCACAGCTTACAAAATTGTTTTCATTTACTGTAGTTGGGCCAAAAGGGTATACCGAGGTAGCTGGATGACTAAGCTAAGCGACAGCAGTCGGCATCACATACATGTGGACCTTACACTTCCAACCTGGCAGAGCGGCACTGCAGGGGCAGACAGGGTGGCAGTTTAACCCCTTCCTGACAGAGCCAGTTTTTGCGTTCCTGACAGAGCCCTTTTTTTCAAATCTGACATGTCTCACTTAAGTGGGGATAACTTTTTTTTGCTTTTACTTATCCCAGTGATTTTGAGATTGTTTTTTCGTGACACATTGTACTTCAAATTAGTGGTAAATTTGGGTCGATACAGTCTGTGTTTTTTTGTGAAAAATACCAAAATATCGTGAAAAAATGGAAAATTTAGCGATTTGCAAAATGTTAAATTTTCTGCTTGTGAGACAAATAATCTTACCACTCAAAATAGTGAATAACTAACATAGACCATATGTCTACTTTATGTTGACATCATTATTTCAACTTCCTTTTAATTTTTTGGGACACTAGGAGGCTTACAATATGAATAGCAAATTCTCAAATTTTCAAGAAAATTTCAAACACTGATTTTTTTAGGGACCAGTTCAGTTCTGATGTGACTTTGAGGGACTTGTATGTGAGACACCCCCATAAATGATGCCATTTCAAAAACTGCACCCCTCACAGTATTCAAAACAGCATTTTGGAAGTTTGTTAACCCTTTAGGTGTTTCACAGGAATTAAAACAAAGTGTAGGTGAAATTTCAAAATTTCTTTTTTTTTGCAGATTTGCAATTTTAATACATTTTTCTAAGGAACACAGTACATTTTACTAGAGAAATGTGACTGAAAATTGATTCCCCCAATTCTTTTGTTTTCATAAATATCCTATATGTGGCCCTAGTGTGCACGGTGACCAAACCACAGGCTTCATAATAGAAGGAGCACCTACTTGATTTTGGAGCCTCCTTTTTATGAGATTATTTTTTAGGCACCATGTAGGTTTCTAGGCACCATAAGATGCTAAAAGTTAGGAACCCCCCCCACAAGTGACCCCATTTTGCAAACTACACCCCTCAGGGAATTCATCTAGGGGTATAGTGTACATTTCAAACCCCCAGGGGTTTCACCAATTGTGGTACAACTGGGCAGTGAAAATGAAAAATTATTTTTTTTACACAAAAATACAGTTCTGGCTCCAAATTTGTCATTTTCAGAAGGTATGAAGGAGACAAAGCACCCCAAAATCTGTGCCCCAATTTCTCCCGAGTACGGCAATGCCTCACATGTGACCAAAAAATACCAGTTGGGTGCATGGCAGGACTCAGAAGGGAAGGAGTGATTTTTGGATTTTGCAGCTCAGATTCTGGTGGAATTTTGGTGGGTGCTATGTCGCATTAGCAAGACCCCCAAAGCACCAATACAGTGGAACCCCCCCACAAGTCACCCCATTTTGAAAACTACACCCCTCAGGGAATTCATCTAGGGGTATAGTGTACATTTCAAACCCCCAGGGGTTTCACCAATTTTGATACAAGTGGGCAGTGAAAATGAAAAATTACATTTTTTTACACAAAAATGCAGTTCTGGCTCAAAATTTTTCATTTTCAGAAGGTATGAAGGAGAAAAAGCACCCCAAAATCTGTGCCCCAATTTCTCCCGAGTACGGCAATGCCTCACATGTGACCAAAAAATACCAGTTGGGTGCATGGCAGGACTCAGAAGGGAAGGAGTGATTTTTGGATTTTGCAGCACAGATTCTGGTGGAATGAATGGTGGGTGCTATGTTGCACCAATACAGTGGAACCCCCCCACAAGTCACCCCATTTTGCAAAGTACACCCCTCAGGGAATTCATCTAGGGGTATAGTGTACATTTCAAACCCCCAGGGGTTTCACCAATTTTGATACAAGTGGGCAGTGAAAATGAAAAATTACATTTTTTTACACAAAAATGCAGTTCTGGCTCAAAATTGTTCATTTTCAGAAGGTATGAAGGAGAAAAAGCACCCCAAAATATGTGCCCCAATTTCTCCCGAGTACGGAAATGCCTCACATGTGACCAAAAAATACCAGTTGGGTGCATGGCAGGACTCAGAACGGAAGGAGTGATTTTTGGATTTTGCGGCTCAGATTCTGGTGGAATTTTGGTGGGTGCTATGTCGCATTAGCAAGACCCTCCAAGCACCAATACAGTGGAACCCCCCCACAAGTCACCCCATTTTGAAAACTACACCCCTCAGGGAATTCATCTAGGGGTATAGTGTACATTTCAAACCCCCAGGGGTTTCACCAATTTTGATACAAGTGGGCAGTGAAAATGAAAAATTACATTTTTTACACAAAAATGCAGTTCTGGCTCGAAATTTTTCATTTTCAGAAGGTATGAAGGAGAAAAAGCACCCCAAAATCTGTGCCCCAATTTCTCCCGAGTACGGCAATGCCTCACATGTGACCAAAAAATACCATTTGGGTGCATGGCAGGACTCAGAAGGGAAGGAGTGATTTTTGGATTTTGCAGCTCAGATTCTGGTGGAATTTTGGTGGGTGCTATGTCGCATTAGCAAGACCCCCCAAGCACCAATACAGTGGAACCCCCCCACAAGTCACCCCATTTTGAAAACTACACCCCTCAGGGAATTCATCTAGGGGTATAGTGTACATTTCAAACCCCCAGGGGTTTCACCAATTTTGATACAAGTGGGCAGTGAAAATGAAAAATTACATTTTTTTACACAAAAATGCAGTTCTGGCTCAAAATTTTTCATTTTCAGAAGGTATGAAGGAGAAAAAGCACCCCAAAATCTGTGCCCCAATTTCTCCCGAGTACGGAAATGCCTCACATGTGACCAAAAAATACCAGTTGGGTGCATGGCAGGACTCAGAACGGAAGGAGTGATTTTTGGATTTTGCAGCACAGATTTTGGTGGAATGAATGGTGGGTGCTATGTTGCACCAATACAGTGGAACCCCCCCACAAGTCACCCCATTTTGCAAAGTACACCCCTCAGGGAATTCATCTAGGGGTATAGTGTACATTTCAAACCCCCAGGGGTTTCACCAATTTTGATACAAGTGGGCAGTGAAAATGAAAAATTACATTTTTTTACACAAAAATGCAGTTCTGGCTCAAAATTTTTCATTTTCAGAAGGTATGAAGGAGACAAAGCACCCCAAAATCTGTGCCCCAATTTCTCCCGAGTACGGCAATGCCTCACATGTGACCAAAAAATACCATTTGGGTGCATGGCAGGACTCAGAAGGGAAGGAGTGATTTTTGGATTTTGCAGCTCAGATTCTGGTGGAATTTTGGTGGGTGCTATGTCGCATTAGCAAGACCCCCCAAGCACCAATACAGTGGAACCCCCCCACAAGTCACCCCATTTTGCAAACTACACCCCTCAGGGAATTCATCTAGGGGTATAGTGTACATTTCAAACCCCCAGGGGTTTCACCAATTTTGATACAAGTGGGCAGTGAACATGAAAAATTACATTTTTTACACAAAAATGCAGTTCTGGCTCAAAATTTTTCATTTTCAGAAGGTATGAAGGAGAAAAAGCACCCCAAAATCTGTGCCCCAATTTCTCCCGAGTACGGCAATGCCTCACATGTGACCAAAAAATACCAGTTGGGTGCATGGCAGGACTCAGAAGGGAAGGAGTGATTTTTGGATTTTGCAGCACAGATTCTGGTGGAATGAATGGTGGGTGCTATGTTGCACCAATACAGTGGAACCCCCCCACAAGTCACCCCATTTTGCAAACTACACCCCTCAGGGAATTCATCTAGGGGTATAGTGTACATTTCAAACCCCCAGGGGTTTCACCAATTTTGATACAAGTGGGCAGTGAAAATGAAAAATTACATTTTTTTACACAAAAATGCAGTTCTGGCTCAAAATGTTTCATTTTCAGAAGGAATGAAGGAGACAAAGCACCCCAAAATCTGTGCCCCAATTTCTCCCGAGTACGGCAATGCCTCACATGTGACCAAAAAATACCATTTGGGTGCATGGCAGGACTCAGAAGGGAAGGAGTGATTTTTGGATTTTGCAGCTCAGATTCTGGTGGAATTTTGGTGGGTGCTATGTCGCATTAGCAAGACCCCCCAAGCACCAATACAGTGGAACCCCCCCACAAGTCACCCCATTTTGCAAACTACACCCCTCAGGGAATTCATCTAGGGGTATAGTGTACATTTCAAACCCCCAGGGGTTTCACCAATTTTGATACAAGTGGGCAGTGAACATGAAAAATTACATTTTTTACACAAAAATGCAGTTCTGGCTCAAAATTTTTCATTTTCAGAAGGTATGAAGGAGAAAAAGCACCCCAAAATCTGTGCCCCAATTTCTCCCGAGTACGGCAATGCCTCACATGTGACCAAAAAATACCAGTTGGGTGCATGGCAGGACTCAGAAGGGAAGGAGTGATTTTTGGATTTTGCAGCACAGATTCTGGTGGAATGAATGGTGGGTGCTATGTTGCACCAATACAGTGGAACCCCCCCACAAGTCACCCCATTTTGCAAACTACACCCCTCAGGGAATTCATCTAGGGGTATAGTGTACATTTCAAACCCCCAGGGGTTTCACCAATTTTGATAAAACTGGGCAGTGAACATGAAAAATTACATTTTTTTACACAAAAATGCAGTTCTGGCTCAAAATTTTTCATTTTCACAAGGAATGAAGGAGACAAAGCACCCCAAAATCTGTGCCCCAATTTCTCCCGAGTACGGCAATGCCTCACATGTGACCAAAAAATACCAGTTGGGTGCATGGCAGGACTCAGAAGGGAAGGAGTGATTTTTGGATTTTGCGGCTCAGATTCTGGTGGAATGAATGGTGGGTGCTATGTGGCATTAGCAAGACCCCCGAAGCACGGTGAAATTATGAACCTAATATTCCATAGATGTGTGGTATATTTTAAAACACTCCTTTATACATAGGCCGGGTTTGTCGGGGCAAGTGTCACACTGGAAAATAGTTTGCTTTCTTATTCCCTTTTTATAGCAAACTTTGCACCTTTTTTGTGTCCTGCCCTTTTTTCCAGTGGAGGGGATTTCATCAGGAAAATGCTGCCCTGGTACAATACGGGGGCCAGTACTAGAAGTACTGGGGCCCTCTGCCTGCTGGTTCCCAAATATTAGGCCCTTTATGACTTCCTCTTGAAAGTGCATAAATGTCCCCCTCTGGCCGGTAGAACGGAATAGCACGTAAGCGTTATACAGTGCCATCTGGATGATATACACGGCCACCTTCTTGTACCAGATTTTTGTTTTCCGCAGGGCACTGTACGGCTTCAGTACCTGATCTGAAAGATCCACTCCGCCCATGTACCTATTGTAATCCAGGATACAATTAGGTTTGGAGGTGTGGGTACTGGTACCTCGTACAGGGACGGAGGTGGTACTGTCTCCGTGAATTGTTGTCAGTATAAGGACATCCCTCTTGTCCTTATATTTGACCAACAACATATTTTCGTTGCATATTCCCCTGCTTTCACCCCTTCTCATTACTTGGGCAATGTGCGTTTTTGGGAGGCCTCTTTGGTTCTTGCGCACAGTACCGCAAGCTGCTGTACCTCTTGAACCAAGGGCCTTAAACAGGGGGATGCTAGTGTAAAAGTTATCCACATAGAGGTGATAACCTTTATCCAGGAAGGGGTGCACTAAATCCCAGACAATTTTCCCACTAACACCTACGAGGGAGGGGGGGCATTCTGGCGGTTGAATTCTTGAATCCTTCCCTTCCTAAACCCTAAACCTGTGGGTGTACCCTGAGGTGCTTTCACACAGTTTATACATTTTTATGCCATACCTTGCCCTCTTACTGGGAAGGTACTGGCGGAATTTAACCCTTCCTTTAAAATGTATAAGGGACTCGTCGATACAAATAAATTTTTCAGGGATGTACACCTCTTCAAATTTGGCACTGAAATGATCAATGACCGGCCTGACTTTGAATAGCCGGTCAAAGGTGGGATCATCTCTGGGTGGGCACTGTGCATTATCGGTGTAATGTATAAATTTAAGAATTGTCTCAAATCGAGTCCGGGGCATGGCCATACGGTAAAATGGAGTACTGTACAGAACATCTGTACTCCAATATTGCCTAATTTCTGGCTTTTTTACTATGCCCATATGAAACACCAGACCCCAAAACGTCATCATCTCTACTGCATCTACAGGGGTCCACCTAGCAAATGATGACGTGGGGTTTTGAGCAATAAACTGCTGGGCATATAAATTAGTTTGGTCCACCATTAAATTTATAAAATCATCAGAGAAAAATAATTTGAAAAAGTCAATTTCTCTGAGACCTGTGGAATCAAATTGGATTCCTGGCATGGCCAAAAACTCAGGAACCTGGGGCTCAAAATTGTCTGGTGGTGGGGTCCATACTAGATCAATTATTGGGGGGGGAATCTCAGCTGATCTACGGGGGCGTCTTTGAGGGGGTCCCTCATCACCAGAGGAGGAAGAGGAGCTTAAGACGAATCCTTCAAATTCCCCGCTTGCATCACTGCCTGTGTCAGAGTCAGAGGCAAGCATGGCATATGCCTCCTCCACTGAATACATTCTCCTGGATGACTGGGAGGACATTTGGGAGGACATTTGGGAGGACATTTGGGATGCCATTTTTATTTTTGTGTTACTGGTAGTGAAATGTTTCAACACGTGTATAGTGTAGGGGGGGGTACAAACTTTATTTCAATCCGGGGGGTATGTAGTGTGTATGTGGTGCAGAAAAAAAAAAATACTTTATACCAATAAAAAAAAAAAAAATGAAGGGGTTAAAAATAAAAAATTGAAGGGGTTAAAAAAAAAAAAAAAAAGGTCCTGCGCCAAAAATTGAGCACAGATGTTGGTCAGTAACGTCTGTCACTGAACAGCGCTCAAAGGCAACAGGAATCTGATCAAAAAAAAAAAAAAAATTGATCAACCCTGTGCCGAAAAAGCTGATCAGTGATGTACGTCACTGATCGGCGCACAGTGGCCACAGGACACCCACAAAATCAGTGTGTGTAAAAAAAAAATTAAAAAAAGACCCCACAGCACTCACAAAAAAAAAAAAAGGTGATCAGTGATGCGACACTGATTACCAGTGAGGGACAGCAGGTGCACAACCTTTGGTGCAACTGACAGTGCAACTGGCAGCAACTGACAGGTATATATATAAAAAAAAAACCTCTGCGCCCCCAAAAAGTTGCTGATCAGCACAGATATACTGATCAGCACAAAAGGGGGGGTAGCAGACACAAAATATACACTCTCTATCACTCTCTGTCACTATCTCTCTCTATCTCTCTATCTCTCACTATCTCTCACTATCTATCACTCTAGGACACTGCAGCAGCAGCACTGACAGTTATATGTATAAAAAAAAACTGCACCCCCAAAAAGGGGGGGTAGCAGACACAAAATATACACTCTCTATCACTCTCTGTCACTATCTCTCTCTATCTCTCACTATCTATCACTATCTATCACTCTATGACACTGCAGCAGCAGCACTGACAGTTATATATATAAAATAAAACCCCTGCACCCCCAAAAAGGGGGGGTTGCAGACACAAATCTCTCTATCTCTCTACCTCTCACTATCTATCACTATCTATCACTATCTATCACTGTATGACACTGCAGCAGCAGCACTGACAGTTATATATATATAGAAAACCCCTGCACCCCCAAAAAGGGGGGGTAGCAGACACAAAATATAGCTCTCTCTGTCACTATCTCTCTATCTCTCTCTATCTCTCTCTCTATCTCTCTATCTCTCTATCACACTGCAGCAGCAGCAGGAAGTCTCAGGAAGTCAGATCCAGGAAGCGTCCAGCACGCTACAAGCAGTGATAAGGTGATCAGGTAAGGTATTTGCAAGGATCAGGTAAGTATTAGCAAGGATCAGGTCGGTATTCACGGCAGGCAGGCACGGTGACCGTTCTGCACGCTATTCCAGACCGGAATGGCGTCTGCAGCGCAGTCACCGTCAGTTTAAATGTCGCGCCTTGGCTGTGATTGGTCCGTGGGTCCCACGGACCAATCACAGCCTTGGGGGCAGGTGGGGTGAGGGTGGGGTGAGGTGTCATCGTCACCGATGACCCCCTCATGCCCCCTGACGCCCGGCGGTGATTGACACCTGTGTTACCGAGCGTCCGATTCGCTGGTAACACAGGAAAACGCTGTGAATGGCTGTTCACACTGAACAGCCAATCACAGCGATCGCCGACGGGGGGGCGACATCGCAGCCCCCCCTGGGCATGCAGGGACATGTCTGCTGTCAGGGACAGCAGACATCGTCCCTCTGTCACTGCGTCTCGAGACGCAGTGACAGTTTAAACTCATGACGTACATTTATGCCATGTGTCGGGAAGTACCTCCCGGCCATGACGTAAATGTACGTCAAATGTCGGGAAGGGGTTAATAAACTATCCCAAAAAAAGAGAAATGCTCCAAACAGCAAATACAAAGAGGTATCGGCCTTGTCATGACTGGTGGTAGCAGCTTCAGCACTCCCACTATTTCCTCCTCCTTCATCCTCCAAAAATGTGTTTTTATTTTAATTATTACTTTTATTTATTTTTCTTACTTCACACTGGACACAGCCTGTCACACTGGACACAGCCCCTTGGACACTGGACACTGCCCCTGGACACTGCCCCTGGACACTGGACACAGCCTGTCACCCTGGACACAGCCCCTGGACAATGGACACAGCCTCTGGACACAGCTCCTGTACACTGGACACAGCCGTCACACTGGACACAGCCCCTGGACAATGGACACAGCCGTCACACTGGACACAGCCTCTGGACACCGCCCCTGGACACAGCTCCTGTACACTGGACAATGGATATATGTCACGCTGGACACAGGATATATGCCGGCACACATTACATGTCACACTCAACACAGGATATATGTTGTGACTTGTGACACAGGACACAGGATATATTGTCGTCACACTGGCCACTGGATATATGTCGTCACACTGGACACAGGATATATGTCGTCACACTGGACACAGGATATATGTCGTCACACTGGACACTGGATATATGTCGTCACACTGGACACTGGATATATGTCGTCACACTGGACACTGGATATATGTCGTCACACTGGACAATGGATGTATGTCACGCTGGACACAGGATATACGCCGGCACACATTACATGTCACACTGGACACAGAATATATGTTGTGACACTGGACACAGGATATATTGTCGTCACACTGGCCACTGGATATATGTCGTCACACTGGACACAGGATATATGTCGTCACACTGGACACAGGATATATGTTGTCACACTGGACACAGGATATATGTCGTCACACTGGACACAGGATATATGTCGTCACACTGGACACAGGATATATGTCGTCACACTGGACACTGGATATATGTCACGCTGAAAACAGGATATATGCCGGCACACATTACATGTCACACTGGACACACAGGATATATGTTGTGACTTGTGACACTGGACACAGGATATATTGTCGTCACACTGGACACTGGATAGATGTCGTCACACTGAACACAGGATATATGTCGTCACACTGGACACAGGATATGTCGTCAGTCGTCACACAGGACAGGACACAGGATATATGTCGTGAGTGACTCGTGACACTGGACAATGGATAAGATATAGGCCGTCACACTGGACACAGCCCCTTGTATTACTGCAGACCCTGTACACAGTGTACTACTCAGCAGCACTGCAGCCCCTGCGTGTGAGCACTGCAGCACTGAGTTAGTTAGTTAAATCACAAAAAACACAGGGTTCAGGGCTAAATAAATCACAACACAGGGCTTAGGGCTAAATAAATCACAACAGGGCACGGGCCACAGGACAGCCCCTGGACAGTGGACACTGCAGCCCCTGCGTGTGAGCACTGCAGCACCTAGTTAGTTAAATCACACTACAGGGCTCAGGCCTATAAACAGTCACTGACTCTCAAGTCTACAACACAGGGCAGTAAGGGCACAGGGCAGGTCACAGAGCACAGCACAGCATGGAGCACATGGCACGGAGCACAGCACAGGGCAGTGAGGGCACAGGTCAGGTCACAGAGCACATGGCACAGAGCACAGCACGGAGCACACGGAGCTTCCCAACCACCCTCTTCCCTCTCCAAGATTGGAGTGAAGATGGCGGGGCGCGCGTGCGTCTTTTATAAGATCCCGCTCCCGCGAGAATCCGACAGCGCGATGATGACGTTCGGCCTCGTTATTGGTCCGGAATTCAGGCGGGAACTCCCGAGCCGGCTCGGATCTGGCCCGGATCCCCGATATTCGGATCTGTCGGATCTCGGGGATCCGGACCCGCTCATCTCTAGTCTTTTTTAATCTTTAGAAGCTTCCAGTTAATTGAATCAGCAGTAACACTAGTCATGCTACACAAATTGCTATTTGTTCATATCCAAAGAGAGAATGTAGACTGATTTGCAGTTAAACATTACATTATCCTAGAACCTGTAAGAAAATTCATGTAGAATAGATTAAGACGTTTATGAGATTTTGCTGTAGGAACTAAAATCTCTGTTTTTATATTTATTTATTGCTGTTAATCTCAACCAGGGGCAGTGTAATACCCCTTTCACATCGCACTTTTAAAACGGTATATTGCCGTTTTTTTCCCTTTTTAAAACGTTTAAGCCTGCACTGTGAATGCACCACAGCCAATTTACCGTTTCAAGTTAACTGGCATTTCGAACCGTGTAAAAAGCAGAGTCCTACACAGTTCCTTGCCGTTTTTTGTGCAATGTGAATGTGTACAGTTTGTCTGAAACGGTATTTCAGGCAAACAACACAAGCACAAGCACAATTTGTGGCGCCCCCTCCCCTCCTATATGTCAGCAGGCACCGGGGATCGAGCGGGGTAGGCTGGACGCAAATAGCCAGCGGAGGTGAGCGCTGGGGCTTGGAGATCTCTCTCCTCCACTCTTCTCCTCTCCCCCGTCTCCCTGCTGACAGCTCAGTTTTCCACCAGCCGCGCTGTTCCTGGCCACAGTGATCAGACAGCCTATCTGATCACTGTGGCCAGGAGCGGCGAGGCAGGCAGAAAACTGTCTCAGCTCACCTGCGAACTGCCATCCCCGTTCGCCTAGTACATTCTCCGGGGGGCGGGGGGGGGGGGGGGCAGGCAGACTGGAAGGAAAGCCCAGGGGCTGTGTGATCTCACTGCCCTCTCGAGCTAATCCCACGGCCATCCTCCCTCTCCCCGACTGGTATTACAGCATCGTCACCCCGCTCCTCGTCATACCCCCGCCCGCTACATGTAACCGAGGCTCTGCCGCACGCCGTCCCAGGGCTCCATCTCCCCTCCGCGGCTCTGTCCCCCTCTACCCCCGGCTTCACTGCGCAGCGCGACCGCCCAAACCATCAGAGCCCCGCTGGGACATAGGCAGCTGGGGGACTCATATGACAGGCAATCGTCACACACTGCCTTGAAACGTGTTCTGGATGAAACGTTTCAAGTGCTATGTGAATGACACTTAACCGGTATTTAAAACGGTAATCTGGGTCACTGTTAAGGCTCTGACCCGTTTTAATTACCGTTTTAAAATACCGGTTTTTAAAACGTGTCTGCGATGTGAAAGGGGTATCAGAGAGGAGACCCTTTTGCAGACTCTTTTCTGTGGGCCCCCCTCCTCTTTGTGGTGCCATAGACTCTGCACAGGTCTCCAGAATCATGTGCATACCATGTTCCCAAACACTCATCTGTAGTGTGAATGTGCAGGTCTCCAAAAAACTCGCCACTCTCCGTATTCCAGCATACAAATGTTTGCTGTGCATGCAGGAATCACTGGAAAAATGGCCACCGTGCTGTTTTCCGAGTATTATCAGCAGCACCATTGCGGGACTCCAGAGAGGTAAGTAACTATATATGGGTGCTCAGTATGCGGGGCCCGTGTGCACCACACACTGCACAAATTACATCAATGCCTATGACCTTAGCAGGGATTCAGTATGAAATCCCGGCGGTCGGGATCCCGGCATTCAAAATCCCGACCGCCAAAATCCCGACAAGGGGGGGACGTGGATCGCCCCCCCTTGCGGGCTTGCTGCGCTCGCCACGCAGCGGGCCCGGTGCCTCGCTACGCTCATCACGCAAATTTATTCTCCCTCCAGGGGTGTCGTGGACACCCACGGAGGGAGAAAGTGTCGGGATTTCGGCAGTCGGGATTCCGGCGTCGGGATTCTGAACGCCGGGATTCCGACCGCCGGGATTTTAACTGCATCCCCTTAGCAGTGTTTTTGCTGGCAAGCATTTATGTGGTGAAGGAATTTTGTATTCATTTGACAAACAGAAACATTCACATAGATCATCTTTTAACTCAATTAAGTTCCATCAAGTTCCATCATCTTTTTCAATGAAAATGGCAGAACAGTCAGATAAACACTTTGTACCTCTTTGAGATGCGAGGGATGTTTTGTATATACTGTATTTGAATTACAGTACAAGCTAAATTAGTCAGCCAGGGAAATTGTTAATAAAGGCACTCAGTGTATGCCACATATTTATGATGGCAAATATTTTGCTCATCCACATTTTTAAATACAAATGTGCATTACACATTAATTGGAAGTGAAACCTGAGACATTTCAGAAATGACTAACTGCTTTGTCATTGTAAACTTGAGAATCTTCCAAGTAAATACTTACTGTGCCTGATAAATTCCTTTTAAAAATAATTACCAGCAGAGAAATATTACAGTCATTGGGCCTGATTCTAATGAACTCAGTAAGATGTGAAGCTCGCAGCTTAACAAGTCTTGTAATGCCGCCTGCCAAATACACGCCCCCCCCGCCATAGTTATGAAAACACATCCCCTTGCATGTGCCCGCAGCAGGAGAAATCATTAAATGGTTGCTGACCATTCATGGGGACGCCCATGAAACACTGGGTGTTCCCATGCCCCATTGTTAAAACCGGCCCCGTCCTGCCCCCGTCTGCCTCCCCGTGCACGTCGGCGAGGGCACTATACGGAAAAATTGCAGCCTGGTGTACTTACAGCATTCCCTCAATAACACCTGCAGGGCCGTCCCACATTTGTGACATCAGCAGGGCTGCACCTCTCCCCCAGTTGGCCACACCCCCTTTTGAAGAGAGTGCACCCCTGCGCTCTGCCCATATCCTAGAGGGATTGCGAGTAGGTCCGGCACATCGACAAAATAAACTCAGCCCGGCAGGTGCCCGCAATTAACAGCAGCGATATAAACAGGTAAAGAATGCAGCACTCCAGCATTGATAATCTAATTGAAGAAAAATGAATTTAATGAAACATACAGCAACGTTTCGACATTTCAGTACATGTTATCATCAGGCTGATGACAACATGTAAATGTTGAAATGTTGTTGTACAGATATCATGTATGTTTCATTAGATTCATTTTTCTACTTTTGGATGATCAAGGCTGGAGGGCTGCATCCTTTACCTGTCTATATCGCTGCTGCGAAGTGCAGGTACCCGCGGGGCTGAGTTTATTTAGTCGATGTGCTGGACCCCCTTGTGATCCCTCTAGGATGTGGGCAGGGTGCAGGAATGCACTCTCTTGAAAAGGGGGATTTTTTTTCAGGTATATATTTGGTAGCAAAAAAGGACCAACGTTTCGGGGTCTTAGTCACCCCTTTGTCCAGGTGCAAGTGGAAATCCACTGGATGCTTTTCCAGTCATTACTGGATGGCTCACTTGCATAAGAAAGCTTGTTTCTCTCACAGAGATTCTGCAGTCTGTCCACACTGATCAGTCCAGGAGCTCTATCAAGGCCTTCGACAATTGCAAGCCCTGATTTGCCCTCTGTGAGACCAAACACCTGAACTGGGCCTTTACTCAGCTTTAACAAAAAAGAAACTCATGGAAGTTTTCATGTTTCTAAAATGTGTAAGACAAGAACCTGAGACAAACATACCTGCCCTCAAACACTATTCCAGTGTTCTTGTAACATATCCCCTCCCCTGTTTTGACCTAGGGGACGGAACACTTGTAGCCCCCAAACAGAAGATGTGGGACAACGCATCTGCATTGACCAGTTGTGTAGAAACAGGTTTGCTCCTTTACGGAGCTGGGGGTATGTCTGCACTCTGCACCATTGGTGACCTGATATCAATAAATATTTCCTGTTATGGATACCCTGGTTGGCCTTGAGAAAGCTGCTTAAGTGCGGTGAAACATATGTCGGTTTAGACCTCAACTGAAATGTTAATTAGCAGGGATTATCTTTAATGCATTTAGCTATGTAGATTTATCTTATATGTGTCATGCTGAACATAGGATTACCTTATTAAGCTCCAGATCCAAACAGCAGAGGGCAGCCTTGCCTGCATAATATTTATATTGGTACTATGCAAGGTTTCCCTAGATCTGCTTATATTGATAATTGAGAGGTGGCAACAATAGAGGCAACATTGCCAGAATTAATAAGACCACCTGGTCCCCAATGTTGGTGACTATATCCAATTATTAATATCTAAACATAAGATTCAGCACTCCACCAATATATTCAATTGTTCCTGTACACAATATATTGATTAGGAAAGTGTTCTGATTTAATGTTATGCTTTATAAATAATAAATGACATCCTTGCTGAGCAAGCATTTAAACTGCTAAACAGCTGGAACTATCTTTATTATACTATAACACCTACTGGATATTTGAGAGGTGGCAATAATAGAGGCAACATTGCCAGAATTAATAAGACCACCCGGTCCCTAATATTGGTGACCGTATCCAAGTATCAATATCCAAGCATAACATTCAGCACTCTACCAATATATTTATCTGTTCCTATACACAATATATTGATCAGGAAAGTGTTACCAGATCTAGTGCTAGACCTTATAAATAATAGATGGTATCCTTGCTGACCAAGTATTCAAACTGATATACAGCTAGAACCATCTTTCCTATATTATAATACCAACCGGATAATTACGTGAATTGTACCATAAACCTATGAGTTCATCGGGCTTTGAACCCAGGTGACCATACTGTATTTGCCGGGAATCAGGCACAACATAGGGGTTTTTCACTAATCTATTATCCGGGTCCTTGTACATAAAAGTGCCCATAATCACCCAATGTACTAACAAGGATAAATAAAAGTACTAGCAAGAATCGACACACTCTGAATAACATCAAGTACAGAGAATTTTTATTGTTGGAGATTTCGACACAAGAAAAATACATATATATACGTTTTTCATGCATTAAAGACCTGCTCCATCAATAAATTGACATTTTTCAGTTGGAGGATCTTTTTAGGATCACCCTTTCCTTAAACTCTTTATCACCAAGCACACCATCTGTGTGTGCATATGTTTGTATGTGTGATTTTTTTAACTTGTTCAAAATTCACTGCGGCTTCCCATCATGTCATATAAATGGGAATTTTAAGATATGATCTATTAAAAGTTAAATTTTATGTGAAAAAATTTATTTTGTCCTAGTGCGTCCCCAGAATAACAGTCCTTTTTTCTTCGTACCTATCGTGTTGACCAGTTGTGTACCTGGTCTATGTTCGACTGTAAACTTAAAATCTTCCAATGCTAGAAACCATCTAGTTACACAAGCATTCTGACCTCTATATACATACATCCATTTTAAAGGGGTGTGATCTGTCACTAGCCCGAACTGTCTTCCCAAGAGGTAATACCTCAAGATAGCTAATGCCCAAAGCCTCCTTTGCCACAATGGCATACCTTTTTTCATGCTCATTGAGTTTCCTACTCAAATAAATGATAGGGTGTTCGTCCCCATCTCTGGTTTGGGACAGCACAGCCCCTATCCCTACCTCTGAGGCATCTGTCTGTACAACAAATTATTTTGAAAAATCTGGTGTTATCAGTACAGGTTGTGAACACAAAGCCACTTTTAACGCTTGGAACGCTTTTTCTGCATCAGCGTTCCATGTCACCATATTTGACTGCTTTCCTTTGGTAAGGTCCGACAATGGCACTGCTGTGGCTGCAAAATTAGGAATAAATCGTCTGTAATACCCAGTTATCCCCAAAAAAGCCCTTATTTGTTTTTTATTCACTGGGCTAGGCCAGTTTTGAATAGCAATAATTGTATTCAATTGGGGCTTAATCAGACCTCTACCAGTGGTGAAGCCCAAGTACTTAACCTCTTCCATTGTGAGGCAGCACTTCTTTGGGTTAGCAGTAAACCCTGCTTCTCTGATTGAGTCCAGTACTGCTTGTACTTTAACCAAGTGGGACCCCCAGTCGGTACTGTGAATTACCACATCATCAGCTGCATATTTTCTATGGGGCCTCATTTATCCATCATCCATTGAAAGGTTGCTGGAGCATCATGCAACCCAAAGGGTAACATCTTATACTGGTATAGCCCCTCTGGAACCGAAAAGGCTATTTTTTCTATTGCGCTATCAGGTAAAGGTATCTGCCAGTAACTTTTAGTCAGGTCCAATGTGGTGAGAACCCTGGCTGTTCCCAGCCTTTCTATAAGCTCATCCACACGGGCATGGGGAATGCGTCAAAATTGGAAAACTCATTTAATTTACAAAAATCATAACAGAAGCATATGCTACCATCTGGCTTCGGGAGGAGACTGGACCACTCACTGTTAGATTCCTCTGTGACTCCAAGGTCAAACATGTTTTTAACTTCTTTAGACACAGCTTCTCTCTGAGCTTCAGGAATCCTATCTGGCTTTAAATGAACCCTGACCCCTGGTTCTGTAACAATGTCATGTTTTATTATGGTCATTTAGCCAGGCAGCTCTGAAAATATCTCCCTATTTCGAATGAGAAATTCTTTAACCTGATTGTACTGATCAACCGACAATGTCTCCGACACCTTCACTGCAGGAAGCAACCGAGGTGAACCCTGAAGACCCTGGGTGTTCTATAAACCAATGGTTGTAAAAACTGATCAACATACATCGCCAGCAGTTATAGCAATGACCCCCGGCCGATATTATAGGTCAACCAGGGGGGGGTTCCAACCGTTTGTGTACTATGGGCAATGTATAATGATGGGAGTCACCGGGTGGTCCACACTCAGGTATTTAGCAGTATTGGTATCTATCCAACCCGATGAGACTCCCATATTCACGGTAACATCAATTACAGATTTCAAGGATATTGTAGGGTTATTTTCAAGTCTACGATAGGTCTTGGTGTCATTGAGCTGAGGTTGTGTTTCCTTATCATAGTCACTCCAATTTTGGCCAATGACCACCCCGCCTTTGTCTGAGGGACGAATCACTATCTCTGCATTGTTTTTAAGTGCAGACAAGGCCTGTCTCTGTACATAATTCAAATTTTGATATTTTGGCTTGATGACTACATCACGTGTCATCTCCAACTCAGTCATACGTACAAAAGTACTAATACTAAGGTTAATCTCTGTAGGGTTGAAGGTACTTGGTTTGAGCCCCTTGATTTAATGCTTGTAAACTGATGATTGTATCCAGTCTCCTTTTATTTGTAAGACACTTACTATAGCACTGTAATCAATACTACAGTAAAGTTCCAGCATGTGTTTAGCTCTAACATACGGCCATTGTATACACTTAGTTTTTTATGAAGAATTTTTTATACTTCAATTGTGGCCCCCCTATTACTATAATTATAGACCTATGAGGATATAAATTTATGCTATAAATATACTGTACATAGGTGCCGATTCTGTGGGTGCTTGAGGGCCCGAGCACCCACAGCAGCGGCCCACTCGCAAGTGTCCCACTGCAAGTGTCCCTCGCCACTGGCACAGGTACTGTGTGGGCATTTATGTACCTGAACTGTGGGGGCATTTATATATTTGGCAATGTGGAGGCATTTATGTATTTGGCACTGTGGGGGGGGGGATTTTTGTACCTGCACTGTGTGGGCATTTATGTATTTGGCACTGTTGCCATAATTTGAATATTGGAGACAACTGTGCTGCGTAATATAAATCAGTATTATTTTGTGGCCACGCCCCTTTTCCCACGAAGCCACTCCCCTATATTTTTGGCTTGAGCACCCACCAGCAAAACCATAAATCGGCACCTATGATACTGTATGTATTGATAGTACAGCACACAGATCCGCTGGAACGCATCAGCATCCCGGTGGAAAGCACAGCCATATTGGTCATCAAGGATGATTTTTAAAGCAATGATCTTTGGATGTCAGACAAGCCCTACTATTCACATACTGATATGGACAAATGGCGCTGCGCTGATATAGCAGCTCCATACTTATTTAACATCAAAACGGCAGTTTAAACCCCGTTAGGACTTGCTGGAACGCATCTATATCCAGCTGGAATGCACAGCCATATTGAAAAGCTGAGCCCTAGCCGGCAAGGACCAATCACAATAGATTTTAAGACCACATGGGGCGCATTGAATGTACAGGATGGGCACCTGTACAGCAGCTGAGCAGCTGCACAGTGTTAAACTATTTGTGAGTGCTATTTAAGAGGGGACTGGAGACAGAGCGAGTGTATCCTGACGCTGGAACTGTGAAGATGTCTACATATGTCCTGTCTTGAGAAAGGCCACCTAGTGGCCGAAACGTAGACTACACTATATGGAATGGTGATGTACCTTGATTAAATTCTTTCATTATAAACTGTGGTGAGTGCCCTCATTGGATTATTATCCTACACTGCTATATGAATGGGACAAATGATTGTCACCTTAGAGGTGCACCCCAGCAAATATTCAAAGGTGGACGAGGGGAGTACCCTAATCTGCGCCCAAATGACCTAAAGCAGCAACTCTGACGGATCTCCTGTTAGACGGGACCCAGAATTTTTAGAAATGAGGAAAAAGAAAAGTTCAGAGTGCGCTATGAGAGACTAATAAACATGTAATAAAATGTTTTTATTTATAAAAGGTTTATCCTTTGGGTATAATATGGTATATATACAAAGTAAAAGCATTTGAGTAAGTCCTGACTCAAATGCTTGATTATATGCTGTGAAAGAACCACACAGAAAAATGTATTGAAATGTATACTTGCTTTTAATTAAAATTCTAATTAAAATGTTAAAAGTCCAATAAGTAAGGGCCCCGCCCAAATGTTTTCTTACGATCAATACCGATTTAGGCCCATATTCTGGTTGGTGCATATATTTCCGATTTATTTCGGAGAGGTCCGCACGCCACGCTGTGCGGACATCGTATGAAGAAACGCCCACCGGTCCTCCGCATTCGGACAGACTCACTCTTTAAGAAGAGGGCGTGTTTACGGACGACATCCAAACCTTTGCGTGTGCGGTGGACACACACATATTCTGCACGGTCTTACCGCATCAGAACAGACGGGAACGTGCCCGTACGCACCGATGTTATTGGTGAATGTAAAAGTGACATGTATATTTATATTAGTGATAGGAAGTTCTGTCCATTGCTTGCAGTGTAAATGTGTGTCAAAAATGCAGCATATATTTGTGTGTTTAGTAATGGTCCATTTAAGCTGCAATAGTTCCAATTGAAGCAATGACAAGAGTGTAATTAATGAGTAATGAGTAGAGGAGTGGATTGTATTGTGTTCAGCTGACATTGGTTCAGGTGCGCCCGTACTGATTGGGCGTTCCGAATGCCTAGTGCATGACCGAGTGGTGTCCACAAAGCAATACTTGCTTATGAAGACTGCAAGTTTCCTGCCTTTTTGTTCGCGTGCATTCGGTGTGCTGTCCGAATGTACGCGTACCATAATTAGTGCACTCCCTCGTGTACGCCCATGTTTACGCCCAGTTTAGCCCACTTTGAAACTACGCCCCTGTGTAGTTCCGACTGACGCCCATATTACGCCCATATTTCCCGAGTGAATGCGGTGCACATTTCTGTACGGTATTGGTGAGAACAAGTACGGAGACCTTGCGTGGCACATGCGCATAGCGTTGCCCATGCATGCGCAGACGGCTAAAAACCGCCATCCGAAAGAGTGCGCCAAAGTACGCACAGAGCAGAATAAGGCCCTTAGTTTTAATAAAATAATTCCATGTTCAATATGAATAAGATCAACAACCTCGGAATTCATGGATAATTAGTCCCCTCTTGGTACAGAGAAATTCAGAGCTTTTTAAATATGAACACAGTTTCATTCACTATACAACATGGACATCAAACCTGTTATAATAGTTCAACAGGAGATAGTTTCTATGCAAGCCCAAAAATACTCCATTTAAAAAAATCACCTCACAGCCGGGAGATGTACTCTCAGATCAATGACATTTCATTCATGTCCATATTATAAAGTGAATGAACCTGTGCGCTGCGAATAAGATGCATTTTTACAGAAAAGTGCGCCCTGCATTAGTAAACGCGCTTGGAAAAACTGCACAAAGATACGTAAATGTGCTCAAGGCTAGGTACGACTAGAAGGGCTTCTAATAAGACTGCAACAATGATGAAGGACACATCTGCATTTTATTCTTATAGACCAAGTATTGCAGAATCGTCACTGGCGGGAAATGTTACCAAATGGAAAAGGTCAGTAAAAAAACTGATCCTGGAACTCACTTCTGAGAAATCTTCTGTATATATATTAAAGGTGTATTTATTGTTTTCATGTAACATTTGCAGCCAATTTATTTCCAAAGGCAATATACTGTTTGGCATGATTGGAAGCACCAACCAGGACAAAGGTTGTACTGTATATGTAAATGTTATGTTCTCGTTATCCTCTTTATTTTCAGACTCTGTAGAGTCAATTCCAATTTGAAGTTTATGTTATTTTTTAATTCACATAGGGCACCGGTTTCATAAACACAATGCACAAACCTCCATCTGATGGTAAATATATGAAGCCTCATTAACTATATCAGTGATAGGCAACCTCATGCAGGTCAGGGGCCACATTCGGGAGTCATCTAATCTCAGATGCTGCCCAATGTCAGTTTTGCAATGAAACAATAAGGGACAATTATTTGTTATTGCATATATAGTGCAAAACAAATCTGGGGGCTGCAGGTGAGAGAGGGGCATGGTTGTATGTTACTATACTATCAATATGACTTGGTTTACATATCTGCAGCCCAGAGCCGGCCCTAGGCATAGGCAGACTAGGCAAATACCTAGGGCATTTGCAATGCCATGGGGCCTTCAAGCCTGCCTAGAATAGGACCGGCTCTATGCACTTGCAGGGACTATTTCCTCCCTCCTTCCCCTCTCCCCGGGTCACACCTCTGTCAGCACTCAGCAGCAGCATGAGGTCAGGTCACACAGCCCCCCACGGATAGCGGAGCCTGCTCCTGGCCTCCTCCTGCAGCCAGATGTTGTTTTTAGAGTTGTAGTTTAAAGGGGCGTGGCCACGGGTTCGCAATTAGACCACGCCCCCAACTTACCTAGGCCCAAGCAGTCTGAGACTCTGAGTGCAGCGGCAGCCAGCCTGGTCCTTGCCCACTGGTCCTTACTATTGCTGGCTCCTGCGGTCTCTGGAGCAAAAGGTAAAGCTTGTTTTGGTACTGGGAGATCAGAGAGTGGTGTATGTGTGAGATATGGTGGGAGGAAACAGCCCCCCCCCCCCCCCCCCCAAGTAAACTTAAAAACTGTGCTGGATTCTCAAATTAATTTCATAAATCACATATTGCTTTCCAACACCCGAACAGAACTGTGTTTCCTTGTGTACCCAATGAAACATGTTCACTGAGTATTTTGATTGTATTTATTTAATAGATTTCTGATATTGGCTTATTCATTGAGTTTGTTTGTCCTTGTTCTTTTACAGCCTGAGGAGGTATAAAAGGGTGTCTTTCATTTCATCTACTCATTCCTCTTTTCTCAAGAATCACTTAATCAGACAACCAATCATGTAACTTAAATGAATGTTCTAAGACATCCATTATCTGTGGTGTAGAAATAAAAAAAAAATGAATGTACTGTATCAGGATTTTGTTATCCGCTCTTGAGTACATTGGTACATTGGTCATTTCTGAGATTGCAAGTTTAATTTCTTGTGAACCAATATAACACACTATAAGGATAAAAATGCCATCTACAGTATCTGGGAGCGCTGTGAGTGCAGGAGTCAGAGTGGGCCAGATGTACTAAGCTTGGAAAGTGATAAAATGGAGAGTGATAAGCAATCAGCCAATCATCACCTAATTGCCATGTTACAGGCTGGGTTTGAAAAATGACAGGTAGGAGCTGATTGGGTGGAGGTTTATCACCTTTCATTTTATCACTTTTCAAGGCTTAGTACATCTCGCCCACTAGTGTGAGTGCGGCTGCAGGGTGCAGTGCATAAGGGCACTGGAAGGGGAGATGAGGAGGAGCCAAGCCTGAGGAAGCAGTAGAAGATGGTAACTATGCTGAAGCTGTGGGGGAAGCAGACACAAGGGAGAGTGGGGCAGATGTATGAAGCCCTGTGAAGAGATAAAGGACCTTATTCTGGTGCGAGTCCACCAGACGCCACCATGCGAATGCTGATACGCATGCCCCCCCTTCACACGCTGTGTTCGTACTCAAGGGCTGCGAGTGGATGTTTAACATAACCATTCATTCCCAGGCTGTGGGGGAACACCCACATCATTCAATGGTCGCTGACCATTGTATGATGTGGAAGGCACACGCATATCTAAGGTACTCTGAAGTAACCTTAAATGTGCATGGGCATTCAGAAGGAAGTGGGCGGGCAGCTGACATCCATTGACGTCAGCTGCCCGCCCACGTCACCGGGTGATTTCCATGGGAATGCCCATGAAACGCTGGGTATTCATATGGGTGCAACTATCTGCTGCCGCCCGCATGCCCCCACCCATTTTCAAACCCAATCCACCCCAGGCTTTAATTTTTTCCTCTATCTCTTCAGGATTTTATAGATGCCCCCATGTCTCAACACACATGTAATATGTTCCATAAATGGATATAATAATATACTTCTACTTTTGTTTTACAGTCTGTCCCTGTAAAAATTGTTGTACGTAATTATTATTAGTATGATTATTATTTTAATACTGGGCTTAAAGCACTTCCTTGCAACAGGTCAAATGCACACTCTGTAATGAATTCATTTAACAATGAATAAAGCAGACTCTGAAAAACTCATGCCCAAAATGTTCCTGTGTGATATTTCCACTAAATACTATGAAATCTTTCTCTACAATTATGCACAGAGCCTATTAGCATAACTTTGCAAGGTGTTATATATTATTCAAAATATAATTAGAATAAAAGTTGTCAGTATTTCTACTTGGTGCCTTTATTCTGCATACATTTAAAAATTAAATGGTTTAGGAAAGTTTTAAACAAGCATCTTTTAAAAGTGCATGAAAGAATCAGGTTAACAACTTAGCGGCGAGATAAAAATGTTCATGTAGACTTATAATGAATATCAATTTAGGTACAATTTAATACAACAAATGATACAGTGAATAGAATGTATTAAGAGCAAAACAATCTGACACAAAAGGATTTAATGCTTAACAGGAGGAATTTATATATTTTTTATACAAATAGGGAAAATTTCAGAGAACATTTAATAGCCCCTCAATAAGTGGGTTACATAAGGTATTAGGGCCTATTCAGCATCAATAATGATTCTGTTGCACATGTGGAAACGTTACTTTACGCATGTAAGTAACAGGCCCATTCAGGTTTAGTGACTTGATGGTACTGACTAGTGTTCAGCTAACTCCGACAACTGAAAGGAACCATTGCCATCTTTCTAAAGCAGGGATGGAGAACCTTTGGGCCTCCAGCTGTTGTTGAACTACACATCCCAGCATGCCCTGCTACAGTTTTGCTATTTGGCCATGCTAAAACTGTTGCACAGCATGCTGGGATGTGTAGTTTAACAACAGCTGGAGAGCCAAAGGTTCCCCATCCATGTTCTAAAGGAAGGAGATCCAGTGACCTGTAGAGATCTGAATGGTCTCTGACACCATGATAATTGTCTACATCAGTGTTTTTCAACCACTGTGCTGTGGCACACTAGTGTGCCTTGAGCTGTTCTCAAGTGCGCCCCCAGATCTAGAGATGCCCAAACCAGTTTACTGCCACCACTAGTTCAACTGTTATTTACTGGTCTCTTCTTTTCATGTGAAGGGCCAATGTATTTTATTTTTGTTACCTGTGGGGACCAGTGTGATTGTTTTTATATATGGAGGCCAATAGGTTTGCTTTTTTCCTGTGGGAGCTAATGTGTTTTGCCCTGTGGCGATCTCATGGTGTGCCTTGGCAATTTTAAAATCTTATTTAATGTGCCACAAGGTAAAAAGGTTAAAATCACTGGTCTACATGGTTACTGTCGACCTAAGACACCAAACCTTATGATTAAATATAAATATTGGATACACATTATTATCATTAAAAAATAATATTTTCTCTACTAAAATGTTATATATATATATATATATATATATATATATATATATATATATATATATATATATATATATTAGAATACACAATCATAGTAATACAGTAAGTTGTGTCATGATTCTGGGAGCACTGTGAAGAGTGCTAGGTGCATGCTTGCTAAAAACTTTGAAGGCCTAGAAGTAAGAGACATAACTCTTCTACATAGATTGGTCGGGCTCTGAAGAAAGGTCAGGATCAGAACAGGATCTACAGTATGTTGGAACTGGACTGGGATCAGAACAGTTGATACTATAACCAGGCTGAAGCATATAAGACTAGTAGAGGACTTGGTTGGGCCTGGAACTGATTCTGAAGCTAGAACCAAGCAGGAACTGGTATAGCTGGCATTAGTACAGGAACCGGGCTGAAATGGGAATAGTTTCTGGAAACAATACTGTAAGCGGAATAGCTTCTGAAAACCAGGCCGGCATTAGAGTAGTTTCTAGAACCTGGATTGAAACAAGAATAACTTAAGGTAACCAGCTGCTACTACTGGAACTGCCTGGTGATCCTGGCAATTGGCAGAGAGCTACTGTAAATAGGCTTTTGTCCGATGTGAAAAAGGAGACGCATAAAGAACGTTAAAATCTCTCTGCTGGGACCTTTAGTACTGCATAAGCAAAGGCACTTGGGGTTTATAGTTTTAGGTTTAAAGTTTATAGTTCTCTGCTAGCAGGATACTGCTGTACAATGGTAGAATCACAGGAAACTGCAACACAGAGCCAGATTGCTAAAAAAGAGCCAAGAGCATGGCTGGAAAAGTGACGTGGCTCTGGCAAATATTGAATCTCTGCATTTTCCTTTTATTTCCCTTGCTTAGAGATTATTGCAGGATGCAGTCAGCTGCTCAAATTTCAATTTCCAATTGGAAGTCGTTTGTTAGCTGACTGGAACAAAAATGGCAGCGCCCAGCCACGTGAGATGGAGGGATTCAGCAATCAGTAACACAGTGGTTCTCAAACTGTGCGCCTAGGCTCCCTGGGGTGCTTCGGAGTACTTGCAGGGGTGCCTCAGGTTGGTGGTCCAGAACCAATTCAAATTATTTATGGCCAATGAAACAGACAAAATCAGTGCTTGGGGCTTCCAATTATAAAATATGTGGGGAAACAGAAGTGAATTGTGTTCCTCACCACATAAATGGACCTAAGGATGACATTTAAGCACAACTTATGTCATTTAATTTTTTTTTTATTCTTGGTAACAAACTTTGGCCTAGGGGTGCCCTGAAAAATATTCTGATACTCTAGGGTGCCGTGATTAAAAAAAGTTTGGGAACCTCTGCAGTAACACATTCTCTTGCTCATACTGAAGGTGTTGCAGCTTGTATGCAGAGTAGGCAAGAGACTCAGCAAAGCTAGATATCCTGCCCTGGGGTGTGGAATAGCTCACAAATTGTCTATTCATACTGTACCATCATGAACATTAGACATGCATTAGTTAGACATTAACAAAAGTTAGACATGCATTAGTTTGACAGTGACAATAGTAACGACACAAGTAACATGACAACACGAAAAATCAATGTATATGGACACCGTAAAAGTGTACTGTATCCCCTAGTATGACTCGCTGCGCTCAACATACTTCGGGCACGATGCCTCACTGTGCACAGCACAATAGAATAGTGTGCTGTGCACAGTGAGGCACCGTGCCCGAAGTATGCCTCTTTGACCGCTAGGATGGTTAAGAACGAACAGGTCGGTTTAAAAACATTTGGTTGTCAGAATATTGAGTGCGCTGGAATGTCTAACTAATGCATGTCTAACTTTTGTCAATGTCTAACTAATGCATGACAAACCTTTGGTGTCAACCTATTGACTGACTGACTGACTAGACATTGTCTGTCAGCCAACTGGATCCCCCTGACCTGCAGGACAAGCGGCAGAGGTAAGTCCCAAGACAAACATGGACTGTGACATTGAGCATATATGCAATATGCATGTAAACAGATGCTTTCTAATCCATATAACTGACTCTTTTTGATGCTGACTGGATCTATATTAACACATTGGAGCTGATGGTGGATGTGTCAGCCGTAATTACTAAAGCTTTGTGTGCATTGAACTAAATGCATACATTTTCTCTTATCCGGTGCTGTGTGCATCTATGAGACTGCACTGCCTGCATCCTTATGCTTGATTTAATAACCGTCATCTTAATCACTGAATACTTGCCATAGTCCTATTCTTGGTGCAAGAGATCTGCTTAAAAACGGGCTACGGTATACTGTATCTTTGGGTACACACAACTCTGCATAGTCCATAATTCCTCTGTCACTCCCTCAGCTTGCCCTTGTACAACATTACGTTGTTGTGTACAGTCTACTTCCAAGCATAAAACTCCTTCCACAAACTGTTAATCAAAATGACTGTGGGGTAGATTCTCTAAGAATCTCCGCCCCCCTTCGCCGCCCATCGCATACTTAATTATCGCATATGTTGTAACATATGCGATAATTAAGGCAAAGGACAGCTCTTGCGTTAAGAGCTGTCCTTTGCGGTGGGAGACGCCGGGTCCCAGCAGGTCCCGGCGGCTCCCCCCTTCCTCACACACCCGGCGCTGCTGCTGCTGCTGCATCGGGCTCTCCTCCTCCCTGCACCCGGAAGAGGATCAGTGCAGGGAGGAGGTCACAGGTCCGGGCAGCACTGCGCTGTGCTGCCCGGACACAGGTGAGGGGGCGATGCGGGGTGGCGGGGGGTCGGCGCGGGGTGGCGGTAGAAGCCCATTGGCTTCTATGGGGCATCGCCAGATTTTTCTGGCGATGCCCCCCGCCGCGTTAACCCGGCGGGGGATGCTTAGAGCATCCCAAAATGCGGTAAAAACCCCGATAACGGGGTTTTTACCGCATTCCTTGTTTAGAGAATCTCTGTATTTGCTCCAAATATATGTATTATAAAGTTGGATTTTTATATTAAAGTTGTTTATAATAAAATGATCATTCTGGCCATTTATACAATTAAGTACTGTTGTTATTTTGCTACAATTACCATTGTCCAGAAGTAAGGGGTTAACATCCAATAGTAGCCTCAAAGGAGATATCATTCTATATACAGTACTCTACAAAGTATTTTTTGCCTAAAAAAGGATGATTTTATTTCATCGGGTGGGATGCACCAAGCATCACATTTCCTTGTGATGCAACTCGCCACTCTCCACATGTATATCAACGTTTAAACCTTTACACTTAGAGATTTATTTTTTCTGAATGTGAATACATGTTTATCAGTTTGTCTTTGCCCACAGTACCACAATATTGCTGTCGGTGGAATTAAGATTAATAGCTAGTATCAGCTGTGCCTGTCAAATAGATGCTGTTCATTTCTGTACTGCAGAATAAATTGTATTAACGCCTTAGTATGCCGTGACGTATTTATAATGGGTGCCTCTCCCAGTACCATGACGATGGCTACAGTGCTAAGGAAACCACCAGAAAAATGTCCGCTGCACCATTTTTCCAGAGATCTTCACAAACGCATTAGAGTCTGACCCCACTGATCCAATAAGAAACTATATAACTATATTCGGTGAATAGACGGTCTGTTGTTGTACTCTGGGCGTTCTCATGGTAATGCCCCACTGACACAGGTGCCGGGGGTGGGCAGCTGACATCACCAGGTGTCAGCTGCCTGCCCTGTCCTCGTACAGGACTCACGCAAAATTAAGACACCTGGGATTCATGTGTTAGTTCACATCATTCGATGTTCAGCAACCAATGAATTATGTGGTGTCGCCCCATAGGCTGCGAATGGATGTTTAAGGAAAACATCCACTCATAGCCATGTGGGCGAATTCTCCCTGCAAGGCGGGGCGGGTGGCAATGCAAGCGGTGGGCAGGCTTAAAAAGACACGCAGCACTGCGAACTTCGTAGTGTTGCGTGTCAACCAGAATAAGGTCCAGTTTGTTGTTTCTGGTAGCCATGGTGAGGGGTAAGGGATGATGACATCATTTGTGGGCATCTTCTGACCAAACCAGCACGACATGAGCTGCCACACATGGTGTGGGGTGTGAATTATTAGATAGACTTTGTCTAGATAGACAGTCAATAGGTCAACGTATGTCGATCTTGTCATGTGTCTACCTTTTTTATGTCGACCTTCTGACCCTGACGACATATTGCATGTCAACCTTTTGACCCTGTTGACCTTTTGACCTTGTTAACCTATTGCATGTCAACATTTTTGGGGTAGACCTTCTGACTGTCTATCTAGAGACACTGTAGATATATCACCGGGGAACCAATGTGTCATAGGGTTACATTATCAGGTACTGTATGTCATTTTACATGTATTTTTATCCTGATGATGCAATGAATAAAGACATTGATATTATATGATCCTGAGTTTGATTTCTGACACACTAGCTATGTTTTTAAAGCCTTCTTTTTTAAAAGTGGGTGGGTAAAAGCATACCTCCTAACTTTTGGATGTGACGGGTCGGGACAGGGTGCGCGGCGTAGACGCGTGGCAATTTTTTCGGGGGCGCGGCGTATCGAGAAGGGGGCGTGGTTTATAATCGCGGCACTGCCGTGAGGCCACGCCCCCATTTTCCAGCCCCCCCCTGCCTGCAAGAACAGATGCCCCCCCCCCCCCCCCCGCCGTGGGACACTGCCGGCGGCGGGAGGGACACGGGAATATCCCAAAATATCGGGACGTTCCTTCGATAAGCAGGACAGTTGGGAGGTATGTAAAAGGGGTAGCAGTGGCCCCAGAGCTACTACTGTACCTGGGCCCCAAGATTTCTGTTGCCGGCTCTACTTTTACACGTGCGTAATGAATGATTAAATATACACATTGTTTGCTATGACTAGACAACATTTCCAGACCATGTCAAATGCACAGCAGACAAGGCAAAGTCATTTAATATATTGTGCTTTAGTAAAAGTACAGTAAATTGTCGGCATTTGTAATTCTTGGTTAAATATTACAGATATACTGTAGGGGGCTGATTCAATCCCGCTCATAGAAGGCCGAATTTGACCCCGTCCCCGGTGGTCTGGGTTTGCACATGTGCAAACTCTCGGAGCGAATGGCTTTGGCGAGTTTCACACTCGTTGGGACATTCTCTCCAGGAGGGGTGGGAAGGGGGCAGGCAGGGGGTGAACGCAGGGGGATGCCCAGTGTTTTATAGGTGTGCCCATAAAACTGCTAGGACCCCTGTAGACGCCGGCTTTCCAATGCCAGCTAGGTGTAGGCAGTTTATGTCACATGTCGTCAGTGCCCTTCCGGAATTCGTGATAGGTCTGAATCAGGCCCATAGTTTTAAATACAAATACATAGACCCTTTTATATTGCTTACTCTGGTCATCAGAGGATGCAATGCAGGGGGCCACACGGCACACCCGGAACCGATTTGGTATAGTCACCTCTCTGCAGGCCTTTGTCAGTGCCACATACATCTCTGGAAATCTGCTATTTTCCCAGACATATGTGCAGTGCAGAAATCCCCAGGAACGTAGAGTGGGCGGCATGTATTCAGAGACCTGTGCATACGAAGTAGTCTCTGGTATGGTGACAGTATCTACTCCCAACTCCAACACAGAGGCCTTTATTCAGATCTGATCGCAGTACACATTTGTTTGGAAAATGGGCAAAACCATGTGCACTGCAGGTGGGGCAGATGTAACATGTGCAGAGAGAGTTAGATTTGTGTGAGTTATTTTGTTTCTGTGCAGTGTAAATACTGGCTGCATTATTTTTACACTGTAATTTAGATTTCAGTTTAAACACACCACACCCAAATTTAACTCTCTCTGCACATGTTACATCTGCCCCACCTGCAGTGCACATGGTTTTGCTCATTTTCCAAACAAATTTGTACTGCGATCAGATCTGAATAAGAGCCAGAGAGAGGAGGGGGGTCACACAGAGATTACACATAGGCCCCCTCTTTCCTATTATTACCCTTATAGATTTTACAACTGTGCATTTGATCTGAAACCAGATTCCATACAGTTTAGAGAAAAGATACTGAGAATAAGGCAATATACAGTAGCCGGAAATGGGCTCTGATATTGTATTAATTGCCAAGGTCTAAATTAAACTACAATTAAGGAAATATATTCCTTATCTGCAGTTACTGTTCTATTTAATCAAATATGGAATGAAATAACTTTTTATAAGGAACATGCAATTTAGTACCGATCAGATAAGGTGATGAATGATAAATGACCTTAACATTAGAGAACGGAATTATGAATAATTAATCGCATCATTTCTCTCAGTAATATACTCTATCCATTTTTCTGAATTTTGTCAGATATGTTTAAGAGGATATTCAAACTTTTTTTGCTAATATTCATATTCTCTTCTGCCTCTATAGAACATTGCAATCACAAGTGGTTAGTCCAGGCCAAACTCAGAACATTCTGTACATGCCTAACCTAAAACATATTATTTTTGAAGCTACGCAAGTTCCATTTCCTGTATATATTAACACCAGCTCAATGAAATGCAGCCATGAGAGGTTAAAGCTTGACTCAATCTAATTCTTCTCTCAATGGGCCTGATTTTGGCAAATTCGTTTTTTGAGCCATTGAGTGCGCAGTTTTGAATTTGGTCTAATGTGCACGGTCCTCGATGGTCCGACGAACGTGGATGTAGATTTCTACCCAAAATGTTTGACATATAGGGAACATTTGGGGGAAATTACAGTGAGTGTCATGTAAAATGCAGATATGCCACAACCATTCCGGGGGCAACACCTGCGTCTTCAGATGCAGCGGTTCTCGTCTTTTTATATTTTTATATATAAATAAAAATGAATCACTTTGATTTCTATTTAAACAATGAGGTCACATACCATGTTGCACCCCAAATCTAGGAATGGTAAATGCCGCCTGATGGTGCAATTCTGTCATCATAGCCACCCTCCCTGCTTTACAATGAAGGTAATCCTTGTATTGTAATGCGGGGGGCAGGGTATCAGTTACGCGATCATCCCTACTCCTTTTTCTACAGTCCCGCCTCCACTCCACCTCCTTTCTTCACATCACCCCCCCCCCCCCCCCCAGTTAATCCTGCATTTACCCCTGTGAGAGCATAAAAATGGCAGTGGAACACAGGCAATGATGACAGAGAAGGGAGAGGCTTCCAATAAATTGCCAAGTCAACTGCTAACCGGTGGCCTAGGCATGGTAGATATATTAGAGGGAAGATACTGTAGATGTTTTTGAGCTGTGCACTAAAAATGTAACTTCCCTTCTGCTTCATTTTTTTCTATAGATGCATCTAAGTCCTAAATCTATTCCTTCTCTGCAGCGAGAATGTAGAGGCTAAAGGCTGTCATGCACAGAACTAGCAAAAGAGACACAAACCGGACTATCATCTTGAGGTTTGCGATCCAAGCTGGGTATAACAAAAGATTATAGATTGACTCCCAGCGATGTGGAAATGTAAATGCATAATCAATTCTGCACATTAGGCAAGTGTAGCATTTATAATCAATACTTACACTGCAGGTCCCTGAGGTCTTAAAAGAGATGTAATGTTCTGCTGAACACGGTTTATTGGAAAACTATTGGACACATTGGAGTTGTCACAGAGTTGAGTTTAGAAGTTAATATTTGAGTATGAGAAAAATGTTCTAAGCAGCAACCTCATTATTCTCTTTCATTCTTTTTATGCTGCAGACAGTCATGGTAATGTTACACTGTTTTATGCTGCGACGATGGTGGCATCTAAGGGCTCACCAGTCGATACTACTTTGTGCTAAAAGTGGGCATCTCGTCCTTGCACATTTAGCCATATAGATGTGCATTGGCTGGTGAGTGATTGCCAATGGTTTTACCCTAATGAATTTGCAGCAATTGGGTGGGAATTTGGATGTGTGGCGTGTCGTTTACCTGATCAATGGACTCCGAAGAATCACAGCCCAGCGATCAGGTCCGAATCGGGCCCTATATTCCTAGGCATCTTGCTACAAGCATATGTTAGGTCTTTGCGCAGATGTGATTATATGTCACATGGCTTCCAGATTATATATGTCCTTTTTGAACATATACTGTACATGGAAAGAACTGACAGCTATAGTACATGCATTCAGACCCCAGTAGGCATCAGGGTATTTACTGTATGATGGGTAAAGGGTGTGCAATGCATATGTGACAGGCTCACTGACACTGTGTGGTGTGATGAGTACAGTGGCGTAACTAGAAATTTTGCTCCCCCCTGCCAAAAAAATTCTGGCGCCCCCCTCCTTCCTTACATTTTTTGGTAAAAGAAACAGGACAGTTTCTCAGCAATTCGGCTCTCAATATAAATAGTCCCCCCCCCCAAATTAAAGAAAAACACAAAGAATCTATGAAGAACCTATAGCGTGCCCATTCCAAAAGGGTGTGTGGCAATGCTTATTAGACAATATTCCACACACTGTAATGTCTATTACATATTATACCACACACCATAATGACCCTTACACATCGCTATCCATACACACTGGGCAAAAATGCCCAGTGTGTATGGACCTTTAGGGTGAGTGCCAATCCACAAAGAAGATACCCCCTTCAGAGCTGAATTAAGGTCCTGGAGGGCCCGGTGTACTTAAAACAGGGGGGCCCTGAGGTGTGTGTATATATATATATATATATAGGATAGTGAAGAAACAACAGCGGCACTCTGGGGATTTTTAGAAAAAATATATTTTCAGCAAAAAAGCTTCCAACGTTTCGGGGTATGTGCCACCCCTTTGTCAAGGTTATACGTGAGGTTTGCACGTATAACCTTGACAAAGGGGTGGCACATACCCCGAAACGTTGGAAGCTTTTTTTGCTGAAAATATATTTTTTCTAAAAATCCCCAGAGTGCCGCTGTTGTTTCTTCACTATCCTGTACTTCTGTTCCTGAAGGCACCTGGGTTACTTGTACTGCTGGAGGAGTGCCAGGCCTACACCTCTACCTATATATATATATATATATATATATATATATATATATGTGTTCAATAAATGAGGATGCGGCGACTAATTGCTATTAAAACGTATAATAAAAAATAGTGCAATCTGCACTTATTTAAATAGTGTGTGCTGGTGTTTAGAAAAAAAAGGGGGGGGGGGTTGGAACCACTATATATGGTTGGATGTATTTGTAAACAGCATTGAAAAAATATATATATATAAAAAATATAAAAAAAAAAAAAATTTTGTAAAGAATTTTTTGCCAGAAAATCACTATATAAAAATATAAATATTTATTCAAAAGGTAATAAATAAAAACAGACAATTAGAGTAACTCCTATCCTAAAAACAGAGATGAGGCTCTCTGAATAAAAGGATCAAATCAAGGTGCAAAAAACAAGTAAAGTGCTTATCTTTTAGATGAGGCAGGAGGGCTAGAGTGACCCAACGCGTTTCGTCCTTCTGACTTTATCAAGGGATCAAGTCAGAAGGACGAAACGCGTTGGGAACTCTAGCCCTCCTGCCTCATCTAAAAGATAAGCACTTTACTTGTTTTTTGCACCTTGATTTGATCCTTTTATTCAGAGAGCCTCATCTCTGTTTTTAGGATAGGAGTTACTCTAATTGTCTGTTTTTATTTATTACCTTTTGAATAAATATTTATATTTTTATATAGTGATTTTCTGGCAAAAAATTCTTTACAAAATTTTTTTTTTTTTTTATATTTAATATTTTTATATTTTTTATATATATATATTTTTTCAATGCTGTTTACAAATACATCCAACCATATATAGTGGTTCCAACCCCCCCCCCCTTTTTTTTCTAAACACCAGCACACACTATTTAAATAAGTGCAGATTGCACTATTTTTTATTATACGTTTTAATAGCAATTAGTCGCCGCATCCTCATTTATTGAACACATCCCTTTTTTGTAAGTAACTTACCATTACTTGAACTTTGAGGATTGGCTGACACCCCACAACTGAGACGGGGGACATTGCCTAAAATTACTAATAGCTGAGGGAGAAGCACAGGTGGCGCCACACATCTATTTTGCATATATATATATATACTAGGTGATTCATCGCGCCCTACGGGCGCTCTTCACACCGTCGTAAGGGGCTGCGCCCCCTTAATTTGTGAACGTTTGTATATGAGAAATATGGTTAGAATTGTATGAAAGATGCCCTGTATTGCAACTTAGGTGTCCGTGAATCGCGGGAGGGGGGGTCGCGGAGGGTGCCGCGAATTGCAGGAGGGGAGGTCGCGGGGGGTGCCGCGAATTGCAGGAGGGGGGGTTGTGGGGGGGTGGATGCTGCGAATCGCGGGAGGGGGGCCGCGAATTGCGGGGGGGGGGTCGCGGGGGTGGGTGCCGCGAATCGCGGGAGGGGGGGTTACGTGGCGGGGGTTGCGGCGAATCATGGGAGGGGGGTCGCGGGTGTGTGCCGTGAATCACGGGAGGGGGGGTCACGGGGTGGGGTGCCGAGAATCGCGGGGGAGGTGTGTGTGTGTGTGCCGTGAATCGCGGGAGTGGGGGTTGTGGGGGGGGGGGGTGACGCAAATCGCCACAAGAAAAAATCAACACAGAAAGGTCAACACATGTAAATGTTGACATAAGTGTGGCACTTCATTGGTGTCCATGTCGACACATGAGAATGAATATGAAAATATTCAAAAAATGAAAAAAAAAACTCATGTCAACCTTTTTCATTGTCGACCATAGCCATGTCAGTGTTTTCCATGTGCAATTTAATTCTGGAGCTGCCGCGAATCACGGGGGGTGCCGCGAATTGCGGGAGGGGGGGGTCGCGGGGTTGGGTGCCGCGAATCGCGGGAGGGCGGGGTTCACAGGGGTTCCGGTGGGGGGTTGCCGCGAATTGCGGGAGGTGGGGGGTCACGGGGGGTGCCGCGAATCGCGGGGGGGTTGCGGGGGGTGTGACGCGAATCGCCACAAGAAAAAATCAACACAGAAAGGTCAACACATGTAAATGTTGACATAAGTGTGCCACTTCATTGGTGTCCATGTTGACACATGACAATGAATATGAAAACATTCAAAAAATGAAATAAATCTTCAAAAACTCATGTCAACCTTTTTCATTGTCGACCATAGCCGTGCCAGTGTTTTGCATGTGCCATTTAATCCTGGGGCTGCCGCGAATTGCGGGGGGTGCCGCGATTTGCGGGAGGGGGGGGGTTGCGGGGGGTGGGTGCCGCAAATCGCGGGAGAGCAGGGTTCATGGGGGTTCCGGTGGGGGGTTGCCGCGAATTGCGGGAGGGGGGGGGTCGCAGGGGGGTGCCGCGAATCGCCGGAGGGGGGGTTGCGGGGGGTGTGACGCGAATCGCCACAAGAAAAAAATCAACACAGAAAGGTCAACACATGTAAATGTTGACATAAGTGTGGCACTTCATTGGTGTCCATGTCGACACATGAGAATGAATATGAAAATATTCAAAAAATGACAAAAAAAATTCAAAAACTCATGTCAACCTTTTTCATTGTCGACCATAGCCATGTCAGTGTTTTCCATGTGCAATTTAATTCTGGAGCTGCCGCGAATCACGGGGGGGTGCCGCGAATTGCGGGAGGGGGGGTCGCGGGGGTGGGTGCCGCGAATCGCGGGAGGGCGGGGTTCACAGGGGTTCCGGTGGGGGGTTGCCGCGAATTGCGGGAGGTGGGGGGTCACGGGGGGTGCCGCGAATCGCGGGAGGGGGGGTTGCGGGTGGGTGTGACGCGAATCGCCACAAGAAAAAATCAACACAGAAAGGTCAACACATGTAAATGTTGACATAAGTGTGCCACTTCATTGGTGTCCATGTCGACACATGAAAATGAATATGAAAAAATTAAAAAAATTAAAAATAAATCTTCAAAAACTCATGTCAACCTTTTTCATTGTCGACCATAGCCATGTCAGTGTTTTGCATGTGCCATTTAATCCTGGGGCTGCTGCGAATTGCGGGGGGGGGGGGTGCCGCGAATCGCGGGAGGGGGGTCGCAGGGGCGGTGCCGCCAATCGTGCAAGGGGGGGTCGCGGGGGGGTTCTTTTTGCCACGAATCGCGGGAGGGAGGTCGCGGGGGGGTGTTTTTTCCGCGAATCGGGGGGGGGGTCACGGGGGAGGGTTTGCCGCGATTCGCGGGAGGGGGGGGTCGCGGGGTGGTGGTTATGCCGCGAATTGCGGGAGGGATCGTGGGGGGTTCTTTTTGCAGCGAATCGCGGGAGGGGGGGTCGCGGGGGTGTTTTTGCTGCGAATCGCGGTAGGGGGGGTCGCGGAGGAGCGGGTGTTTTTGCCGCGAATCGCGGGAGGGGGGGGGGGTAGTGGAGTAGCAGTGCTGGGCAACATGGGAAGGCAGTGGGTGTCTGGCACTGTCTGTGGGCTCACTGGGCTGGTTCTCTGTCACATACCTCCCAACATGACCCTCTCCAGGAGGGACACAATGCTCTGTTTCTAGACTTCCCCTTAATGTATGATTGCCATCACCTGTTTTAAACAGGTTAATTTCTCAGAAAGGTGTTCAGCACAGATGAAGGCAATCACACATTAAGAGGAAAGTCCAGGAACAGAGCGTTATAGACACAGACACCCACTTTGAGTGACAGATGTAGCCAAATATATAGGAGATATATATATGTGTGTGTATGTATGTATGTATGTATATATATATATATATATATATATATATATATATATATATATGATGGGTAACCCTTCCTCCACAGGGTTATGTAGTAGATAGACCTGGGGGCTTTTGGTAGGGCCCCTAGGAATGAGGCGGCACTTCACGGGTTTAAGAAGATTTTGAAATATTTTATTGTCGAGAGATCTATTTATTGTCGAGAGATCCTGCGTTACCCAGAAATGTTTCTAATACATACAGGATATACACGCACACATACCATACAGACACACAGGACTTACATGCACACATACCATACAGACATGCATCACATACACGCACATACCATACATACATACACACAGGACATGCATGCACACATACAGTAATGGCACACATACCGTACATACACGCACACAAACCATACACACACACAGGACATACATGTGCACATACCATACACGCACACATACCATACAGACACACAGGACATACAAGCACACATATCATACAGACACACAGGACATACACGCGCACATACCGTACAGACACACAGGACATACACACGCACATAACATACACACACACACAGGACATGATACAAGCACACATGCCATACACACACACATACCATAGACACAAAGGACATACACGCACACACACGGCACACAGGCACAGATACCATACATACATACATACATACACACACACACACAGCATATTTATAAACATACACAAGCTATAGACACACATAGCATACACAAAGTACATACACACACACACACATATAGCATTTAAACAAAGTATACATACATTATACATACATACACACATACTGTACATAGAATACATACACACAGAATACATACAAACACCAAAACTAAAACAAATAACCCCCACATGCAATGGAGGGCACCCAGTTTCCACACATACCCAGCCCTCCCCCTTCCCACTGCAGCTACCAGTACATCATAGTGCTCATTGGGCCACCAGCATACATTATGGTGCCCACACTCTTCACCCCCTGCCATGCCCCTGCGGCAGGCACCCACAACAAGGGACACAGACCTGGAGAGTCAGCCTGTCAGTTGTCCATTCCAGGCAGGTTAATCTCCGTCTCAGGCAGCCCCATGGTGTAGACACAGAGAGAAGAGCTTCCTGAGTGCCGAGGAGCTCTGCGCTGCAGCGCCACCTACAGGCAGCTCAGCAGTACATCCTCAGCTTCCTCCCAGCAGCTTGCACAGGACTCGGGCAGCCTTCGGCTCCGAGAGAGCCGTGACCCTGCTGCGCCCCAGTGGCGCCGGCTCCCCCCCGCGACCGCTGGGGCTGCCTATACCTAGTTACGCCACTGGATGAGTACCTGGACTCTAGACTTGCCGGCTTCAGATCTTCACGGCCTCTTCTTGGATGAACCTGTGGCAGGGAATGGCACAACCCAAGGAGGACCCACAAAAGCAACAGTACCACAATTAGCAGCGACATTAATTTTATTTACCACTACACAGATTGGCCGCTGCAATATTTCAATAAGTTGCAATTGATGTAACAAATACTCAATAAACAGATATTTATAGTAAAGCATAACATCAAACAATAATCACTCTCTACTTCAGTAATCAATTTAAATGATTCAAAAATCTCAATATACTCTAACAACAAATCAATTAACATACACTGTCACAGAATACCAGTCTCTGGCTCAAACCAATGGTCCCTCGTCGACAGGTCCTCAAGCATATAAGGGTATGTCCCTATGATAGTGTGCACCCTTATTTATGATTCACAGGGAAGGGTGAATGACAAAAATAATCCTTACTGAGGGGCAGGCAGATTCCCGGCTCAGGGGTAACCTCCTGTTTGTAACTGTAAAACAGGCTGCAGGGGTAGCCTAAATATAGAGCTGTCCTGGACAGGGTGAATGTAGCAGGCACTTCGCTGCCCTGCTTCTATATACTTTTAATGGGGTTAGGCAGACCTTGTCCTGTCTGTAGGGCTCAGTAGGGTACTAGCCTTTGTAGTGGGAGTCTATGAGGTGTCTCTATTTCCTGATATCCCCTTACAAGGGGTGCAGTACTGCCCCAGGGGGGCTGAATCAGTACCTTGGGTGTTGCTGGTTCCTCTGCTGGGTGCTCCAGTGTGCTCCCTCTCTCTCTCTTCCTGTTTCTCCTCACACTTGGGACAGCAGCCTTCTTCACCTTTATCTCACACTCCTTTACTCTCTGACACTGGGTTCACACTTCGCTCTGCCTCTCCACAATGCAGCTCTTCTTTACAGGGCTTTCTCCTCTCTCCTCTCTGCACACTGCTGCTGGGATCACCTCTGACCTCCCAGCTTCCTGTCACACGTGCAGGGGAGCTGGGACACTAGCTGAGTCTGTTAACCCCTCACAGCACTGCTGACAGGGGAAAGGATCTGTTCTGGCAGCATTGGCTGCAATTGGGAGATCTCCTGTGGGCATATAAGGGGTAACCCCTAGATTGGGGTGCCACACATACAGGCTCCTGTAACAAGGGGGGACCACACCACACACCCTGCTCATATAGATAGAAATCACAGGGAAAACAGCACATCAGCCATTATTGCAGTAATGTACACTGACTTGGGACTCTCATTATTGTATTGTCATTGTGCACACAGTGGCAGCGCGGACGTCAGTGTCATTGATAAGGATGGGCCATGGTAGTCAGATAGGTCTTGTCCATTTTCTATCTTTCATGTGAGTGTATCTAAAGCTCAGTGCGAGTTGTGCATACAGGGAGGTATATCCTGTTACTGATGGATCTCTTGCATCTAGGGCTTGTGCAAGAGAAAATACTAATGGCAGTTACAGATGTTTGCCTAACATCAATGTGCGGCCTTATTCTCCACTTGCAAACCCACAAATCACCCAGATTAGCCCTATGGATTATCGCATTAGCATAAGGCACTATCCATGCACAAGATCTTGCTTCCTATTTCATAGACAATATTGACAAAATCCTAGATGAATTGGTATGCTCCAACTCAGTCAGTGATCTGCTCAATTCCCTACCTGAACCCTCTGACACATTTGCTTCATTTGATCCCACAAATGAAGTTGAAGTATCTGCACTTTTCTCTTCCTCCCACTCTTCTTCCTCTCCTCTTGACCCTCTACACTCACAAATAAGTAAATCTCTGTCTCCTCTACTCATCCCAACATTAACTAAAATCTGTAACCTCAATCTTGCTAATGGTATTTTTCCTTCATTGTTCAAAGACACTGCTAAAACTCTAATCCATGCTCTCATCATCTCACGCATTGATTATTGCAATAGTCTCCTTATTGGCTTTCCCAAATACAGACTCTCACCACTACAGTCCATCATGAATGCAGCTGCGAGGCTAATCTTCCTAGCCAGATGTTCATCGTCTGCAAAGCTACTGTGTCAGTCACTTCATTGGTTACCTGTATTCTACCATATTCAATACAAAATACTTTTACTTACACACAAAGTCATAAACCAAACTACACCAACATACATCTCTTATCTCAAAATATCTTCCAACCCGACCTCTTCACTCCTCACAAGATCTGCGTCTCAACCATACTCATTTCTTGCTCACATTTCCGATTGTAGGACTTTCTTCAGTCTGCACCCATGCTGTGGACTGCTCTGCCATGCACAATAAGACTCTCCTCCAGTCTCCAAACCTATAAGCGTTCCCTGAAAACTCACCTCTTCAGGCAAGCTTATCAAATTCCAGAACCAGCCACTTAACCTTCATATACCATTCCTATCCAATCACATCCCCACAGTACAGGACACACATATCCTCTCTCTTTCACATTTTCCATCCTCCTGACCCCTGACCAAACTGCTGGGTCACCGTATCATACAGCACACCAGGAACATTTGCATTGTGGTATACTTTATGCAATAAAGAATATCTATCCTTGTGTATTAATGCCTATTTCCATATAGATTGTAAGCTTGCGAGCAGGGCCCTCGTACCTTTCACTGCCTGTAAATACCCAGTTTGTTTTATCACTGTCTCCTATTGTAAAGCACAACGGAATATACTTCGCTGTATAAGAAACTGTTATTAAATAAATAAGGCAGTAAATCGGATTTCCGCTTATTACAGTTACTTTGCATGCAATGTAGAATGAGCCCCAATGTGTTTATATTTGTTACATACTCTGGATACTGAAGCCTAGGTTACGGAATTTCTAATACTAACCTTTTTTAGTTCACAGCCAACATATATTAAGAAATATTTAAAAATGAAACCAAGTTTCCAGTAAAATATGCAAAACTACTAGTTGCATTGTACTTTGATTGGCTGCAGCTGATAGCTTTCTTGAATATTCAGCACAAATTGACAGCTCTCAAAGGTAAGCCTGAATTTTCCCTTCTGAGTTTTTGACACTTTCTTCCTAGAACCCTACCGTTTGATTGCATTAACTCAGGCTCTAATCGCTATTTTTCAAAGCCAAAATTGACAGTACATAGTATTAGTTTTGATCTCAGGGTAGGCTCAGCAGCATAGCAATTATACAATCATTTTTTTGAACATAGAAAACTGAATTCATCTAGTGAATCTCTTATAAACTGTTTGGACATTTGCTGTAAAAAAAAATAATTTACTTTGAAATTTTTCCTTGCAAAAGTATGTAAATGATGCCATACATTCTGAAACTATTTACAGAAATGTACATTTTAATAGTAAATGTAATAATAAAACTTAGGGAGAAAATCAGCAGTACAATGCTGTGGCAGTGGCAGAACTTGTGGGTGGAGAGCCCAAGTGCAAAAATATAATTGGGCCCCCCTCATCCTCACCAACCCAACTTCACAATACGCAAAACGGCAGTGGGTGACATGGAGAGACAGTGGGTGACATGGAGAGGCAGAGGTTGACAGAGAGAGGCAGAGTTTGACAGGGAAAAACATTGAGTGACAGGAAGAGGGTAATGGGTAGCAGTGGGCCCCTTAAGCCCCGTGCACACTGGGCGTCGGGAGCTGGCGGTGCTGAGCAAGAGGAGGGCAGAATCAGTTCACTGCGCACCAAGCTGCAATTGGGTTCGACATCTCACACTCATTTTAACAGACTAAAAATAACAAAGTAGGTGTTAAACTTTATTGTGCTCTAAACAAAAAACCAATAGTGGCTGTCAGAATAACATACATTACATAAAAGTCCCCAGGCTGTGACATTACCCACCTGGATAGTGGAGCCCAGTGCTGGTTTCAAAAGTATGAGGTACCCCTACATCTTTTCTCCCCCATATTTTTGTAACCAGGACTGGTCCTGGAGCCTGGCGCTGACTCTTTAAATACAGAGAAACCCTGTGCAATTTTTCCGCTGAAATTTTAGAACTACAGATGGGGCAGGTCCCATCTTGGCAGGGGATGGCGATGGCGACACCAGCCGCCATCCCCCGCCAGCGTCATATCGATTGCGAGAAAGGGACGCGCGCGCATGAGAGGCGCGCGTGTCCCCTTCCGACGGCGCTTCCAGCTGCTCCCCCGGGTCCCGAGAGAGATTGAGAGATTGAGACGCGCATGCGCGTGAGACGCACGCGCGTCTCAGTCTGATGGCTGGCGAGGCTGCTAGCGGATTGACAGGGGGGACGTTCAGGCGATTCGCCAGCCAGGAAGAGGCCTGCCCCATCTGTAGCACTGGCTCAAAGAGCCCAGGGCTGGTTATATTCAGGGGCGGAAACCTTCAGGGGCAAACATTTTTTATAACAATTTAACGTGCCCATACGTGCCCATCCAATTTGGCCACTTTTCACCTGATTCCGACGGATCGGGTTAAACGTGGTAAAATCGTATGTATGTGTTTGACATCCGATCTAGTGCATGGTTACATGTGCGTCGGAGTTAGAAGGTGGACATGCTTCAAGTGTGACTTCCGACCCGGCCTCGCTTCGGGCAGTGGGGGAATGGGATCGTATGTGATACATCACATGCAGATGGACTGCATGCGATGTATCGCATGCGATCTTGCTGGCCGGGAAGATTGCACAGCACAGTTCGCTCACTGCACATCGCCGGTGCATCGCACCTCACTCAGCATGATGGCTCTGTCGTCCCATGTGTCGGGGGCTTAACAGAACCCCCATTGGCATCAATTTCCTAAGACTAGACCAATGTATACAATAGATATACATGATATGCTGTATTAAGAATTCATAAAAAGTCTCCTAAAATGACTTACAGAAGCAACACACCAGAGCACATGCATATTAATAGCAACTTTCAAAGCAAAAGCCCAACCATGCAAATGGATTTGTAAAATAATGTTGGCAGTATAAGCTTATTAAAGGATTTACATTGGGATGATGTTTGAAGACAAGTATATACACAAATCTTAAATATATATTTTCATGTTCTAATCATTTCCGTGCAAATATGTTTTATTCATCAAATAATAAAAATGTATTTTATTTTAAATATGGTATAAATGCTCAGAAAATAGGGTTATTCAAACTTGATATACAGTAGGTGTCAATGTACAGTACTATGCCTTGGAGATAGATAACATGGATAGAGATGAAGGGGGAGATGTATTATAGCAGGACGTATTGTGAAGCTACAGCTCTTCCTGCTTCGCCTCTTTACAGAGACAAAGCAGGAGGCAGTACTGACAAGATGTATTAACATTAAGTTTGGCTACTTTTAAGGCTGCCCTCCCGGAGAAGGCAACCAGCTCCGAGCAGCGGAGGTGGGGCCACCGGGGGCATTATAAAAGAGGTTGGATGGGGGTGGAGCTTATAGGGAAGACCTCTGTTTGGGTCATTGCCAGTATGATCGTGTCATCGTGGCCACGCTCCCCACCGATCAATGCTGGTAATTGTACTTCGGGAAGTGGGGCTACGATGATGCAATTCACGTTATTTGATCCCCATGGAACCCTCACGGGGGGGTGAAGCAAGGGGACTTTCCCACCTTTCCGGGGGTCCAGGAGGCAACATGCGTATGGATTTACTGCTAATTGCTGATCGGCGTTATTTTCGCAAGCCATGTGCAAGCCTGTCACATCAATACGCAAGCTTGCACAGGGTGGGATTTTGCTTTGGCTGGGTTCTGCAAATTAGCAGCCCAGCGATCAGGTCTGAGTAACCCCTTGGACCATAACTAACAATCCTGTATCATCCCTAAAAAGTAAAAATAGAGATGGGAGGATCAGTTCTGATCGCCAGGTTCTGATCTGAAAACAACTTCCTAATGTATCCAAAACATGTCACAGCCAGAAAGCCAATAAAACAAGTCACATATACCCAAAAGGAAACAGCTCACTTCTAACCAAAAACTGAAAATTTAAATTTTGTTCACCAATACATTTAGGGGGAAATTTACTAAAGGAAATATGTAAAAAATAGGTGTATTTGTATCCAGAAATACACTTATTTTTGACATTTACTATCCCGAAAATACGGCAATTCGTATTGGTATTGATAGCACATCAATATGAATACGAATTGCCGTATTTAAGGGATAGTAAATGTCAAAAATAAGTGTATTTCTGGATACAAATACACCTATTTTTTTACAAATTTCTTTTAGTAAATTTCCCCCTTAATATCTACCTATAGGACTGTATTTTCCAACAGTGACTAAAGCTTACCTGTAAAAATGGTGACCCAAACATAATATTATCCTCTATTATTCAGTACATCAAATTGTTGATCCTATTATCAGACAAAATGTTTTGCCATCCACTTTACCGGAATTAATGGGACCAATTCTGCATTTTCTGTGAAAAATCTCACTCCTCTTTAGGCCAGTATTCAATGGTGCTGATCGCAATGTGCAGCGAATCCACATTTGCAGGGTTCTGGAGGGCTGGAGCATTCACTGCCAGCTCTCCTTGTCACCCTATTCAACGTCGCAGGGGCTCGATGCCCCTGACAGCGATTTTTATGGAAGCCTCCCTGCCTATGCCGGAATGTTTGGGGGGGCCTCCCGTGGGACACAGGCAGCACAAGCTGCCCCCCGGGAGAGTTGGCAGGGGCGCTGTTGAGGGAGCCGCTGCACTTGTCCTGCTCGTGCTTATGTAATGAGTGGGACCAGTGTGAAGTGAATATCTAATGAGCGGCTCCCCACCCCCTGCTGGTGAATGTGTAAAATAAAAAAAAATAAAAAAAAATAAATAAAATTTAAAATTACTGATTTTTTTTCTCAAAAAAAACCCAAAACCTTTATTTTGAAAGATCACTTTCCAGTTCACCTTAAAAAGATGTTGAATGTAAAATGGTGAATAATGGCGAAAATCATGCTGAAAGCAGTTCTCCATCCTAGCATTGAATACACTCTCGGCAAATCACAGTGAAAACCCCATTGAAATACACTAGTAGTAGTACATTTATTTATAAGGCGCCGCAAAGTGTCCGCAGCGCCGTACATAGCAAACAAAAAACAAATTACAAGGTAACGTACAGGGTGTGTTGAAAAATACAGTATGAATAGGGGTATAGCTGGTAGAACTAAAATCAGCATCAGTTCAGAAGTAGGTGTCAAAATTGTCGAGGAGACTGAAGATGAAGTAGAAGAAGGGAAGAACAGGACAGGAGCACAGGTGAGGTAAAGAGGTAGGGTGAGTACGTGAGGAAGGAGGGCCCTACTCATAAGAGTTAACATACTAAAAATGGGTGGACGAACGAAAAATAATAGGATAAGTAGGAACGGAGGGGAACGGAGGCAGGATAGGAGGATCAAAAGAGGTTAGGAGGCACTAGTGACTTGCAGTGAGCATGAAATGGAGAACTGGCTGGCATTCACTGTTCTCTTTCGGCGAACAGTGAACATTGAACAGGGTGAATCAGATTTTCAGTGATACAACCCGATTCGCCGGAAAAAACGGTGAATCGGGAGCATTGAATACTGCCCATAGATTTAAGGACAGGTATTACAGACATGTAACACACTTGTAATAAATATCAATAGGTTCAGGATTAGTACATCACAGTCAGGGGTTAAAGTGAGGGGGGAACTGGGTGGAACTGAGTTCCAGCACCTCTAATGGGTGGGGGAACTGAGTTCCACCTGTACCACAGCCCTGGACAGTAATTCCAACAGAAAAGCCTGTCCCAGCAGTTTCTTCTTCTGGCATGGTGTATGTGATGTCATGCCATCACTGTTGCTGAAGTGAAGAAGAGCCACTAAGAACAGCAGGCTCTGTGCTGAAAACAGGGGAAATGAGTTCCACCACCTCTCCGGGACCACTTTAAGCCCTGATCACAGGTGAGATGTAATAGGATGAGAGAATCAGAAAGTGAGAAATATGGTAAGAAATCTCCATTTTTTTTCAAAAGTGGCAATCATTTACGCTACAAAACCAGTTTGATGTTGCAGTGTAAATGATTACCACTTTAAAACAAAAACTGGAGATTACTTACCAAATCTCTTACTTTCTGAATTTCTCATCCTATTACATTTCCCCCACCTTTTTATGCACACTACTTTTTCTAAGCAACGCACTGACATCTAGCAGTCAGTTGAGCTGATACAATGGGCAGTATTCAATTTTATTTATTATTATTTTTTTACACATTCACCAGCAGGGGGCGGGGAACCGCTCATTAGATATTCACTTGACACTGGTCCTGCTCATTACATATGCACAAGCGGGACCAGAGCAGTGGCTCCCTCCACAGCGCCCCCTCATAGAGCCCTCCCACCCCCCACCCCCCTCACACGCACACACACACATTCTGGCACAGGCAGGGAGGCTTCCATCTCCCTGCCTGCCGCTGCCCCCCGGCTCCCTGCGGCGGGTTAAAATTCGCCTTCAGGGGCAGTGAGCCCCTGCAGTGTTGAATAGGGTGACAAGGAGGGCTTGCAGCGAATGCTCCAGCCCTTAGGAACGCACAAATGCTAAAAATAGACATTGAATACTGCCCAATGAGGTTTAGGCCTGTTATTTTGTACATTTATTTACAGTTTCTTTTATAGCACAGCATATTCCGTCATGCTTTACAATTGGAAACAACAGTGATGAAACAAACTGGGTAGAAACAAACCGACATAGAGGTAGGAGGGCTCTGCTCTCAAGCTTACAATCTATAGTACATGGCAAGGACAAATTATTTAAAAAAACTTGTACTATTGTTTTATGTGCCTTCTCTATCGTTTTCTATGCATTTCGCTACCAACCTGTAGCTTTATCAGAGGTTGTTACTTATTGCCTTAAGTGACTGCAGCTGCTTTGGATATTCTTCACTGGTACCATTCATCCAAACACCGCAAGACTAGAGAGGACCACTGGGGCGCTGTTCAAGATACCTTCCTCAAGCGGCCCTATTCTATACTAGATAGGATCTATTGGATCGATTGGGTCCAGACTTTCTCCTCCAGCGGTGGTACCTTGTGGTAAAGTGTACTTACCTGTATGAACATATTTGCAAATCTATTCTACTATACTTATTGCTGAGAGTCCCATCTAATTCCTAAAGTTTAGAACCTGGATATGTTATTTATGTGTATGCTTATGGCTTTTATAACATTCACTTTATTATTATTATTTACTAAAGCGCTGCTATCCCCTCTCCTTTTTCTTGTCAATCTCAGACATGCAGTTCATGTTGGAAAATAGTAAGTTAGTTACTGTAGCCGACTATGGCCTCGGGTATCTGTGTGCAGACAAATACTCTTTAAGGCGCCCAAGGGATTATATTGGTTGCCCTTTGTTGTTACCTTTACAATAATCTCCTAGAAATAATTCACGCGGACACCTTATCTAAAAATAAGACTCAGACAACCATGGCATAAGTTTAAAATGGTCAAGTTATTTATTTAGGTGGTATGACCCTTGTTAGTCTATCAAAGGGATGGCCAAGACAGCACTTGAGACCAGCACCAGTCAGAGGTGTATGTCAATGGCAGCGACTGCCTCGCTCCAATCTAACAAACACACCCCTTACGTAAGGTACAGCCTGCACCGTGACGGCTCCCCGCCCCCTCTAAGGTAAGGCGCGGACACCTCAAGGAAGTGCCCACCGTCCCCGCTCATTTCGGGACTCGCCCACCGTCCTGGCAAGGGGGGGGTAATACCGCACGGTGACCACCTGACACCTCACCCGACTGCTGGTCGAGAGCGCCTTCTCGCCGATTTTTAAACTAAATTAAATTTAACCGAATTGTTTGGACAGCCCGAAGGCAATGAGCACCAGAGAGAGGAAAGAAAAGAAGGGATGGGAGGGTGGGAATCCGGATTCCAAGAGGAAGTTCCTCCCCCAAGCTGGACCCTATATACCCCCCTTAAGCTACCTCCCCTCTGGGTGCTGATTGGCCCATAAGCACCACATGCTAACCTGTCTAAGAATTACACACAGCTCTGATGCTGCATGTGTATCTGCGTTTAACCCCTAAATCCCCGGGCTCTTAACTGCACTCTGGCTTATGCAGCCTTCGTTTTGCCTAAGGCGCCCAAGGGATTATATTGGTTGCCCTTTGTTGTTACCTTTACAATAATCTCCTAGAAATAATTCACGCGGACACCTTATCTAAAAATAAGACTCAGACAACCATGGCATAAGTTTAAAATGGTCAAGTTATTTATTTAGGTGGTATGACCCTTGTTAGTCTATCAAAGGGATGGCCAAGACAGCACTTGAGACCAGCACCAGTCAGAGGTGTATGTCAATGGCAGCGACTGCCTCGCTCCAATCTAACAAACACACCCCTTACGTAAGGTACAGCCTGCACCGTGACGGCTCCCCGCCCCCTCTAAGGTAAGGCGCGGACACCTCAAGGAAGTGCCCACCGTCCCCGCTCATTTCGGGACTCGCCCACCGTCCTGGCAAGGGGGGGGTAATACCGCACGGTGACCACCTGACACCTCACCCGACTGCTGGTCGAGAGCGCCTTCTCGCCACTGCCAAGGCTCCCCAGACCTAACAAGGTCGCCCGGGACCAGGCCCGCCACCCCTCAACTAGACCTAATGCCTTCCTATTGCCGAGTCACGCCAGAAAAGATGTCGCCCAGGAAAATTTCCATGCCCGCGTCAGACAGGTGGACCCCGTCTGACCTATAAAGGTGGGCCGACTCCCTAACTATCGTGGGGTGCCGCACTGCCCTACCCCCCATGGCGCTCACCCTCCTGGAAACCGCGTGGTTCACCTTTCGCCTTGCCCTATCTATGGCAACTGCATTCCTGCAGCCCCGCCACTGAAGCCGGGGGACGATATCAGACCACACTAACCGCACTCCTGGCCAAAGGGCCGCAATGCGCTCCAGGTCAGCCGTTATGCTACACATGAGTGAGAGCCCCGTATTTTTAACCAGGTCGTTGCCCCCTAGATGTATAATCAATGTGTTGGGGGGACCTGAACTGCGGGCCTTGGAAACCAGCAGGCTAAAAAGCCCACCCCACTGAAGTCCCCTAACCCCAAACCACTGCACTGAGTCAGCTCGTAGCAAGCCTAAAGCTCTGGAGGCCATGGGATGCCTGGCCGCCCAAAAAATATATGAGTGGCCCACTACCCAAACTCTCCCCTGATGTGATGAGGAAAGGGAAAAGGCTGAAAGAGAAAAAACCTAACGTTAACATCATATATTATACACTGTAACACAACCAGAATACAGTAAACAGCCCAAGTGAAGGTGAAAAACTTAAAAAACCTCCGGTGAACTTTGGTGACAGCCGAATTGAATTAGTTCTATCTCGGAGGAAAAAGTAAAAAATTCACTCCACACCGTCGATTCCCGAACGCTAGCCGTTCCAGAACCGATTGTAAACTTACGTTTTTGGGCTGGCGCAACAGGCGCATTCTACAACTTATCTACTTTATCTAACTTATCTACTTTATCTAACTTATCTACTCTTATATATTTCCTATAAGCCGATGACTTCCACCTCCCTACCTTCTGTATGGCAGAGGGTGGAAGCCCCGCCGCTGCTGCGCATGTTGCGGCCCCTATGCGAAAGGAGTGTGTCCCATAATCCTGAGCCCTCAGGCCTATGCCGGTCAAGCACCGTCTAAACACAGCCCCGAACTGAAAACGGGTGAGGGGCACACCATCTGTGTGCACCAAAAACTGTATGGCTCCAACCGGCCTAAGAGACATGTAGTCCCTGCACAATGCTACAGGACAAATGGCTTGGTTCACACTGGATCGCAGGGTGGCCCAACTACCCTTTCCCAACTGGTCTGTTTTGGATCTCTGTATCCTGCACAGGACGTGGTCCTCATGGAGAACCACGTCCTCCGACCTGAGACCAGACTGGGCCTTCTTGCTCGCAGCTACCAGTTCCCCAATCCTGAATGCCCCGAAAAAGGCGAATGTAAAGGCCACCTTCAGGAGCGCAGCCTCGAAAGGGTTATCAGCCACCTTATCCAGATTTGCCACTAGCTCCCCCAGCATGCGCTCGTCTATAGGCCGCCGAGTGTCAGGAGGCACTGGCCGCTGCTTAGCCCAGCCCCTCAAAGCCTTACTTAACACAAAAGAGGCTGTGGGATCTTGCTCCCCTCTCAGCCTGCTGTGGAAAGCTATACCTGCCAAAGCCGCCGTCATAGCCGACTTTGATCTGCCTCTTACATAATGCCCCCATACGAATGCGAGTAACCGGTCCTCGACCGACTTACCGCTAGTGTCAGGCGCAGACTGAAAATCTTCCCAATCCCTCCAGGCCGCCTCGTAAGCCCTGCGGGTTGAGGGCGCCAGTGACAGCAGTGCCAAACCCTTCATGCCGATTCTATGATCTGCCATACAAGATTTGGACACCTAAGCCCTAGGGGTGACGCTTCAGGAGCAAGCTCCCGAAACTTTGTAAACTGAAACCTAGACAGGGCGTCAGCTATAGTGTTTTCTATGCCTGGGACATGTCTAGCCCTAAAATGTATATTGTACCTCAGACAATGAAGCACCAGGTAACGCAGCAACCTGAGGGCCTCAGGGGAAGCCGCCCTCTGATTGTTAATTGCGTGTACCACCCCCAAGTTGTCACACCAGAACACTATGTTCCGATTTGCCAATTCCGCTGCCCACAGCTGCACTGATACTATGATGGGGAACAGTTCCAGCAGCAAAAGATTGACCGTGAAACCCCTGTCAATCCAAGACTGTGGCCACCGTGAGACGCACCATTCCCCTTGGAAATAAGCCCCAAATCCCGTGGAGCCAGCAGCATCTGTGAAGAGCTGCAGTTCCTTGCTGGATTCGGGCTCCGTGGGCCATATAAGCTCCCTATTAAATTGCCCCAGGAATGTGGACCACACTTCCATGTCGTCTCGCATTTCCCGTGACAGCCTGACCGTGTGGTGGGGGTCCCGAACCCCCGCCGTGGCTCTCTCGAGCTTGCGGCAGAATACCCGCCCCATGGGAATGATGCGGCAAGCAAAATTAAAGGACCCCAGCAGGGACTGTAATAGTCTCAGCTGTATCCTCTTCTTCTGCAAGCACTCAATTATTAACCCTTGAAGCTTTGTCACCTTATCCTCGGGCAAGCGGCAGCAACCCGCAGCCGAGTCTATTTCTATGCCCAGGTAAGACAGGACCCTGGTGGGTCCCTCCGTCTTATCCGCAGCTATAGGGACCCCCAGCTCCTCTAGCAGGGAAACCGCCCGGGATAATATATGGGCGCACGTGCCGTCGTCTCCTGGTCCCACAAAGAGAAAGTCATCCAGGTAGTGGGCTACGCCCGCACAGCCTGTACTGCTCTGTATGCACCAGTGCAGGAACGTGCTGAATTTCTCGAAGTAAGAGCAGGAGACAGAACAGCCCATCGGTAAGCACTTGTCTATGTAACAGCCTCCATCTAGCCTAAAGCCCATGAACCTGAAGGACTTAGGGTGTAACGGGAGGAGCCTAAACGCGGATTCAATATCCAGTTTGGCCATAAGTGCTCCCTGGCCGAAACCCCGGACTATGCCCAGCACCTCGTCAAATAGCTGGTACTGCACACTACAGAACTCATCCGGGATGGCGTCGTTTATAGACGCCCCGTGGGGGTGTGACAGGTGTTGAATCAACCTGTATTTACCCGGGGTCTTCTTAGGGACCACCCCGAGAGGGGAAAAACACATATCAGGGAGGGGGTTCCCTTGGAAGGGGCCCGCCATCCTGCCCAGGGCCACTTCAGCCTGGACCTTCTGGCGGACCACCTCTGGAAAATCCCTGGCCGACTTGAGGTTCCTAATGCAGGAAACTCTGATTCCGTCAGGGATGGGGAGGGGAAAACCAAAACTAAACCCGTCCAATAAAAACCTAGCGTCAGCCCTGTTAGGGTACGCCATCAACCTACGGGCCAGGGCGTCTACCACAATTGGGGAAGGGGCCCTACTTTCCGCCAGTGCCGGCGTCCCCGTGATCCCCACCTTTGGCTGCTGACCTGCAGGATTTGGAGGGGTGCCCCGCCCCCCCGCAGTTACTGCAGTCGTGACGGAAGCGGCACTTGGCGCCCCTGTCACATTTGCCCTCATTGTACGCAAAGCACTTCCCTTTGCCGCCGGCTTTAGACCCGGGTTTGGCCGCAGGAAATGGCTTCCTACCCGATGTATCTGAGCTATGCTGCCCTTTGCCTATGACCTCGAGCCATATCTCCACGTGCTTGCAGCCCATGGGCATGACCCTTGACCCGGCGTGGGCGAGGCGGAACTTCTCGTCGTAGTTCCGCCACGCCAGCCCCTTATAATCTGTGTACGTCTCGTTCACAAGGAACAGGTAGCGTAAGACGTTCACGTGCTCCGCAGGCCTTGTGCTCAGGTAACAAGAGGAGAATATTAAAAAGCCCTTCAGCCAATTGTGGAAGCCTTTAAAGGCCGCCTCGCTACCACTTCCCGCTTTCTTGGCTGCCTCAAAGTCTTTTTTCATGTCGACTGTCAGTGTAAAGAAGTCGACAAACTTTCCCCTTTTTATTTTGTCCTTTACACCCTTACGCAGGCCCCTGGCCATGGCGGTGTTGGTGCAATGGACCATATCGCCCGCTGCGGCAGCTACTTCAGGATCCGCCTCTTTCCTAGCCCGCTTAGTGCCACCCACTTTTTTCGCAACCGCGCGTGCAACCATTTTAGCAAACTTGCGCGGGCGCTTGGGGGACCCAGACTCGTCACTACTGGCTGAGGAGTGAGAGGAAGAGGATGCACACTCTGAAGTATTGTCATTCTCACCATCTCCAGAAGCTTCGCCTTGGACCACGGGATCCGCCTGTGCCGTGGCCCCTGTCCCTGCGGAAGTGGATGCTTCTGCCCTTGACGTGGATGCAGGGGTCTCGGTCGACCTGGGGGCCGGAGCCAGGACCCTGGGTATGGCTGGAGCCGTCACCGGTGTTGGCGGTCTGGATTCCGGGGCCCTCCTGGACCTTTCTGCGTCCTCTTCCTGGGACGATCCCCTGAACATGCCACTCCTGCCTCCGACAGAGGATACCTCGGGAGATAAAGGTGCAGTGTTAGGACCATATCCTGAGCCTGTCACCCTCACAGACCCTCCCGCTGCTGTACCAGAGCTCCCCAGGCCCCCAGTCGCATAAACCTGGTTGACCTGTTGAGCCTGGGCATACATGTTTGGGTGCGTGTAAGCCGCCCCCTGAAAAGCCTGCTGCGGCACCCCGGGGCCCTGCTGTTGTGGTGCACCAGCACCCTGCCATGCTCCCCCGAAATACCCCCCGGGAAACCCTCCACCTGCCCCCGCTGTTTGGGGAAAGTACGGGAAAGGGGGCTGCTGGGACCCTGTATAGGGCCCGTATTGTGGGTTGGGCATGGGGTACCCCGGGTAACCCCCCGTATTCGGACCGGGAAAAGCCCACTGCTGTTGCTGCTGCACGGGGGGCTGCATGTATGCGTGTTGACCCGCACCAAAACCCGCGTGGCCAAACCCCTGGTGTCCCCCCTGCCCCGCCGGGGCCCCGACGAAGCCCTGAGAGGCTGCGGGTAAAGGCTGCTGGCCTTGATGCCATTGCTGCTGCGGGGCCTGCCAACCCTGGAAGGGGGGGGCACCGCCATCCATCCGGCCGCCGACGAAAGCGTCCCCACGGCCACCGTCCCAGCCCAGGGGGATGAGAGAGCCTCTCCCCGTGGCCAGTATGTTTGTCAGGGAAGCCAGAGGGCCCTGATCCGCACTGCGCTGCCCACTTGCATTCATCCGCAGGGGGCTCCATGTGGGGCCCCCTGTTATGACCTGCAGAGGACTCCCTGGACCCTGCACTAGTGGGGTGCTAGCCCTGAGGGGCACCCCCCCATCTCCCCCGCTGAGTGACACCCTCCCAGCGCTCACCCCGCTGCCTGAGGCGCGCGGGGTACCCATAGGGGTCTGTCTACCCCGTACTGGCGTTGAAACGCCAGCAGATGGCGCCAGAGCACTGTCCCCAGCAGCGCTACTCACTGCTGGGTGCTCACCATGTGCTGCTGGCGCAGCGCGCTCCCCGCCCCCAGCAGAGCCCTGCTGAGCTGGGGAGACGCTTCCCTGCGGTGGGGACCCCTGTCCCCCAGAGGTAGAACGCGCAGGAGACGGCGCGCTCACCCGCGATGACGCGGTTGCGGCCGTCCTGCTGCCTCCCCTGCCTCCCCCGCGCGCTGGTACAGTCACCAGCGGGCGGGCTGCGTCTGCCAACCACCTAGGTGGTGGGGCAGATCTCTTGGGGCGGCCGGACATACTTGCAGCTGCGCGAGTGAAAACAGGCCTAAAAACAAGTTAAAAGGTACTTAGCTTCGCGTGCTGCACTGTGTGAAATCCGGATTCCAAGAGGAAGTTCCTCCCCCAAGCTGGACCCTATATACCCCCCTTAAGCTACCTCCCCTCTGGGTGCTGATTGGCCCATAAGCACCACATGCTAACCTGTCTAAGAATTACACACAGCTCTGATGCTGCATGTGTATCTGCGTTTAACCCCTAAATCCCCGGGCTCTTAACTGCACTCTGGCTTATGCAGCCTTCGTTTTGCCTAATCATAGTTATAATCTAGTGGGGTCGTTAATTATTTCAGAGTCTATTTTGAACAACTGTAAAATGTGCATGCATATATTAGGTATAAATGACTGTGGGGGTTGAAAAAGCTGAGGATATAATTGCAGAAAGCTGCCTTATGTCAATAGAAATGATATACTTCTACCTTGCTTGACAGCTATGGCAATTCACTTATCATTACTATATGTTCTTCACACAAAGAAGAAACAAGATATGGGAAATAGCACGCCAATCAGCCAATCATTTACCTGCTTTAGCTGTCATCTGGTTCATCACCCTGAGTTGTATAAATATGAAATCTAGGGGTGATATAGGAAATATGATACAAAACATTTAAATGATTGCACTTTTTGAAGTCATATGGTAGTTTATATATATTTTTTAACATATTCCTTTTACTATTGCATAATACAATAAGACAGGTAATGCATGAATGTGTAAAACTAAGCAGTTACTTTCTAATTTCTAAAATTAGCTCATAGCCTAAGCAGTCGTTGGGTTTTTGGCACCCCCTGCTAATTATAATGCTTTTCTTTTAGAAAGTTAGAACTCTGCAGGGCCAATGTGGAGGTAGAACTAATTCCATCTCACCATTAGAGGTGGTGGAACTCAGTTCCACCCTGTTCCCCCTCACTATAACCCCTGCATATCACTCAGGGTGCAGGATAAGGCTCTGGGTGGCAGACTTAGATTTAGGTAATTAGGCCTGGGTCTACAGTATGTTACTGTATGTACCTGAATGTGCCCAGCCTGCAGCGTAACTACAATAGGTGCAGGGGGTGCAGCTTCTATGGGGCCCAGAGCTGAGAGGGGCCCTCTTAGCTTGTCAAAGTATCATGCGCTGTATACATTTTTCAGCATTAGCTGATAAATAGGGGCCCTTACAAACTTTGCTATGGGGCCCACATGTATCTAGTTACGCCACTGTGCCCAGCGAATCATTGGAAGCTACCTAGCATATAACAAATGGCTTCTAAAGACATTTTGGGCTCCAAATAGACAAGTGAAAAGTCGTGAACCCGAATGTGGGGAAATAGCCCTTGTCAGTCAGGATTTCTACTGTCGGGCATTTGATCAATCGGGATTCCAATGTCAGTATACTGACTGTCGGAATCCCAACTGTCGGACTGTCATCTGGCACCCCAATAAGTTGGCTTACTAGATGATTGACAGCTGTTGCATCCAGGGAGAATCGAAGAGCTTACTGGGTGAGTCACAGGGGCATGACAGAAACATAGGGCAGTATTCAATGAGAAAGTTCTCCGTGCATGGAGAGCGTTTTATTTCGCTCTCCATGCACTCTCCGTGTTTTAGCTGAGATTCTCCCTGTTCCGGAGCCTCCTGCTCCCACTATTCAATGTATTTAAGACTCGCCGCCACTCGCGGCGAGTCTTAACCCCTGCAGCAGACGAGCGTCCGTGGCAGGGAGCTTTCAGGGAGCCAGGGGACGGAAGCAGCCAGAGAGATTAAAGTCTCCCTGGCTGCTCCAGAGGAATGTGGAGGGGAGGTGGGCTCCCCTGGACCCAGGCAGCACAGGCTGCCCCCCCTATAGCCAGCGGGGGACCCAGTATTCACTGCACCCGATCGTGCATATTAACGATCGGGTGCAGTGAATATATGAATATCTAATGAGCGGCTAAAAAATATTTTTTTTTAAATTAAATATATATTCATGTGCTATAAGCACATGAATAAAAATAACATGCCCCTTCACAGAAAAAAAAAACTGATTTTTTGACACCAAAATTAAAAAAAAACCCTTTTAGTTTAAAAGTTCACATTCCAGATCTCCATCAAAAGATGGAGAATTTCTACACGGAGAGAGACGGAGAAAATCACTTAGAAAGACGGAGAATATTTCACATTGAATAGGGTTGCTCGCTTTTGGAGAGCAAAATGCTCCGTCCAAGGCGAACAAAGCACAAATTCTCCATAAAACACGGAGATTTTTTCTCATTAAATACTGCCCATAGAGGTTAAGTAATGTTCAGTCCCATTCTGGACCTGGAGGCTGAGCTTGGATTTACATAGTCACTGGTGGCCGGCAGACTAGGTATGGACGGAGGTTAAAGTGAGGGGGAACGGGTGGAACTGAGTTCCACCACCTCTAATGGTGAGGTGGAACATTTGGTACTTGTGAGTTATCTGGGCGCCCGATTTCTAAATCGGGTCGGATCGGGCGCATCGCATCGCATGCGACCATCGGATGCGATGCGATGCGATGACCCGATTTTTCCATAGGAATCAATGTTAAAATGGACTGAGTCCATTTTAACATGGAATTCAATGGGAAAAAGGGGTCCTTTTCATACCCCTACTATCCAAGTGGGCATGGAGATGGATATAAACCTGTGGCGAGCGTAGCGAGCCACCGAGCCCGAAGCGTGGCGAGCGTAGCGAGCCCCGCGAGGGGACATAGAATACCGTCCCCTCGCGGGGCTCGCTTCGCTCGCCACGCTTCGGGCTCGGTGGCTCGCTACGCTCGCCACAGGTTTATATCCAACTCCATGCCCACTTGGATAGTAGGGGTATGAAAAGGACCCCTTTTTCCCATTGAATTCCATGTTAAAATGGACTCAGTCCATTTTAACATTGATTCTTATGGAAAAATCGGGTCATCGCATCCGATGGTCGCATGCGATGCGATGCGATATCGCATCGCATCGCATCTGATTGTATGCCTTAACTTAAGGCATACAATCAAAAAATCGGGCGCCCAGATAACTCATAAGTACCGAACATTTTAACCTACACATTGGCCCTGCACAGTAATTCTCACAGAAAAGCAGTCGAGCTTGCATGGGGATGCCAAAAACCCTACCAATGGCCCTGTCTCTGCCTAATTGGGGGGGGGGGGGGGGCTGTAATTAGGTGGCATAGAAAAATTAGTTCCCCCACCTCTGCATGACCACTTTAAGCCCTGGGTATGGACATCAGAAGCCAACGATCAAATGATGCTGGGCATCCGCCATTAAATCTTTCAAGGTGATGGTCTCTGACCATTGCAACAATAGAATTAGATAGAAAACACATTCATATGATTTGCGCATTCTCAAAAAAGCCCTTTTTGTTTTTTTCTACGCATGAACAAATATAACCATTGGAACACAATCAAATTTTTACCAATCGAGAGCGGCATACATCGGAATATTGCCATTGAACGGTAAAACAACTACGCAATGTGATGTCCATCCATAACGCAGACTTAATAACGGGACAAACTACATGCATAGTTAACCAGTATGTGACACAGCATATTGCCTGCAATTACAAGACAGTCCAGTGCGCTGTCACTAAACCCTCCTCACACCCACAGAAATATACATTTGATTAACCTCTGATTCAAATTCGGGGGTCTGTGCATGCGCGTATTTACACATGGACAGACCTCCTGTGCGAACGCCTTTGGTGAGTATCACACTCGCCGAGGCTTTCGCATGGGTAGGGCAGTGGGACGTGCAGGGGACAGCTGCAGAGGAATGCCGCACAAAAACTTGGGAGTTCCCCTGGGACAGGTGTTCGGGACAGGTGGCTAATGTCACATGACGACAGTGCCCGCCCCGTCTTTGCCGATCAGTTGCAGATATAAAAGACTGACTTTTATTTCCAAAGGGGAGAGGAATCATTCAATGGTCAGCAACCATCGAATGATTAATGTTCCCTTCAGCAGCATGCGAGGGGATGTGTTCTTGTACACATCCCCTTGCACGCTACCGTTGGGTCGGCATGTGGCGCTTACCGGCTTGCTAGGCAGTGGGTCTGAATCAGGCCACAGTTCTCAGTATAGTGGCTCCAGTGGCCTAAAACACTCCATGTGTACTTAGATGTCATCCTCTGCATTCTAAAGTCACACAACACCTACAAAACTGCACATTGCTGTGTGTGTATATACTGCATTATAGCGTGTGTGTAATAGTAATGTCATATACACTATAGCGCAGATCAGGGATTGTGTGTGTATATATTGCTGTGTAAGAATAAGACACAAAGGGGTACATTTACTAAGATGGGAGTTCTATTGAAGATGGGATGTTGCCCATAGCAACCAATCAGATTCTTCATATGTATTTAGCACCTTCCACAAGATAATATATAGAATCTGATTGGTTGCAATGGGCAACATCCCATGATCAATAGAACTCCTACAGTAAATTTACCCCAAAGACATAATGAAATCTATACCAACTGCAGTAGTTTCACAATGGGATCTGCTTTGGTGCTGCGGACTGATCTGTCTTGTGTCAGCATGGGACACAGTAAGCCCAATCATAGTAAGAAAAGATGGTGAATCTCTATAATGGGTGCATCGCACACTCTGCACCCATTGTTTTATTATTACTTCTGTAAAGCCCAGCATCGCCAGTAGCAGCGCTGTACAAGTCAATGACAAGTGGATGTGGCAGCAATTTTCCTACGGTTGTGTGCATTCACATTATGAAGATTGCTGGGAAAATGGTTGCTGCAACATTTTCCCAGAGACCAGCAACAGGCGCAGTAGACTTTGATTCTTCTAGTGCTCAGAGTCTACTGCATTACGAGCTAGAGCAGTGGTTCTCAAACTCGATCCTCAGAATCCCACACAGTTCACGTTTTCCAGGTCACCTGACAGGTTGACTTTTTTCTGACTGACATATGTTAAAAAGATCCTCAGGTGGTGCTAATTATATCACTTGATTCTGTGAGTAGACCTACACTGTGTGTGTTCCTGAGGAACGTCTTTGAGAACCTGTGAGCTAGAGAATGCAGTTAGCAACAGAACATAACAAACTGAGGTAAACATATGACAGAAACTATAACACGCACAATACAGTCTTATGCAAATATAAAATGGCAATCCTATAGGGAGTGTGGAAAACAAGGGAGGGAGTGGCCATGGGGCAAGATGTACTAAGCTTGAAAAGTGATCAAATGGAGAGTGATAAACCACCAACCAATAAGCTCCTACGTGTCATTTTTCAAACACAGCATGTGACAATGCAGGTAGGAGCTGATTGGCTGGTGGTTTCTCACTCTCCATTTTATCACTTTTCCAGCTTAGTACATCTGGCCTATGGTGTGGAGCCGCTGAGTAGCCATAATGGTGAGGGGAGACTTACATGCTATAATAATCAAACAGTACTTAATGAGAGGTCGACAGCAAAAAAGAGGGGCCAAAATGCCCAGATATTTGCAAAGTTACCAGGAGTATCATGTAAAGTTTCTGTAATACCTTCCATGCAAATAATTGCTAATTAGTGTAATGGTTCTTGTGACTTCCATTGTAAGGCTATCTGACTCACAGCAGCATTCAGGATGTGTTCAATAAGTTTTTGTGCTGGTCTCAGGACGTGAGGACCCGGTGACATTTGGATTCTGATAATGGCTCTAATTATTTCATGGATCTAAGGCAGAAAAAAGTGTGTGAAGTTAGGTGGGTACCAGATACCATCTATATAAAACTTTTACCTGATTTTATTTTGAGCATATTATCTTTATATTGGTTTCAAACATAAAAGGGAAAAAAACAGAAAGACTGACACTGGAATGATTAATCAAAATGAATTACAGCAAAGGGTAACTGTACTTTCCTTGTGCAAAGAGGGAGGGAGTTCTTGGCTACCTCTGTCTGTTTTGGACCCACTCCGTGTGACCCTGTGTCTCTCCTGCAGCCCCTCTCCCATGAGCTAGTAGTCATGTTCTACCTTTACATGATGACCGTGGGACAGCAGCAGCAGGTTGACTGGAGAAATCAAATTTCCTGATATACAACTGCATCCATCCTCCTCTAAGGGAAGAAGTGTAATGTGGCTAAATAAAACAGAAATAAAAAATTGTCCAATTGTAAAAGTCTTATGGGCTGAACTGATGAAGTCACAAGGGAGTGCTTAGAGAGGAGTTCATATGCGAAATGAGAACTGAACACGGGCAGTAAGATATATGGTGAATATAGTGTTAAACGTATACTTATATAGTTCACAAGTTACCAGCCCATCAAAATGATGGAACAGCATAAAAAAAAAAACTTAAATTCCCACCATAGAGGTGAGGAGCAGCATTAGGCTTTTATTAAAAATGAAGAAGCCGCTGACACCCCATAGGAGGCGGAGAAACTTGTCATACAAACTTAAATGGTACCTTGACTGTCCTTTCTGGAGCTCATAAAAACGGGACCCCATTCCTGCCAACCTAAAAAGCAAGTACTGACACTTTTTTCAAAACAGCACTGTATCAACAGGATTGTTTGGAAACAAAAATATATCGGGTTACCCAATTTTTTTTTTTTTCTGTCTGGCCAGACAGTGGACAAACACTTGTGGCTATTGCAAAAGATTATGCCCTACATATACAAGGACACACTGTGGCTATCATAGCTGGACTTAACCTTTCAACGGAAGTCTTTCATATATATCTTTTTATGATTTTATACATTCATTTTTTATTTTTTTTTATTTTTTATCTGATCACTGGCCAGTGCAATATGTATGTTTAATAAATTCTTAAATCTTTCTTTCTCTATACATTAATTCCTAGAGCGCGTCCATCTACCTCTACTTTTATTAAAAAGAATTAAGGACATATAGTATATGTCCTGTAAGAGTATGGAATTTATTAAATGTCAATATAACATCATCAGTGTACAAAGCAATTTTGATCGGAGATCCCCACTTGGGGGCACGTTCCTTGGTGCCCCCCAATTAGCCTATGCAGAGGGTATAATCATCAGTTCCTACTAGGAGCACCAAGTGGCTGAGCAATGCTGAGCAAAACATAGTGGCCCTATCTATTTTAGTGCTAGTGAGTTACATAAAATAACAAAACAGACATTTCTCCATAATAGAAAGAATCCTAAACCATGGATTGCAGCATATTGTTTGCCAGGTATTAGGTCTCCCAAACATTTGAAAATGACCACTGTCCATTGGTCAAACATAATGGATGCAATTAGGGGAAAATTCTGAGGCACGCGCAGTGATCCGAATTCGGCCCCTGTTCCAATAGTCGGGGTTTGCACATGCTTATTTCTGTGCATGAACAAACCCCGACAGCGAACAGCTGCGACGGGTTAAACACTCGCCGGGCCACTCACAGTGGGGAGGGCTGGGGTGGTTAGCAGCATGGTTGGGGATCACCCATGGGAACACTTAGCAATTTATGGGCACCCCTATCAAAAAGCTAGCCGTTCCCATGGGTATCCGGCGGGCTGATGCCTGCTGGGGGCAGGCGGCTCACGTCACAGAACATCAGCCACCTGCCCCATCTTTGGACAGGGACACACAAATTAGTATGTTCAGACAGACTTTTATTTGTGAAGGCAGGAGAAATCATTCAAAGGTCGCCGTCCATCTTATGATTTCTCCTGCAGCGGTGGCATGCGAAGGGATGTGTCTCCGTTACGCATCCCTCGCACAGGGCCATTTCTAGAAGCGGACAAGCCGTGCAGCAGCCCGGGGCGCCGCACGGCTTGTCCGCCTCTGAAACAGCCAGGGCGCCCGGCAGTCTCCCCCCCCCCCCAACACCCCGTAGCCGCCGCCGCCGTAGCCGCCACTGTCTCCCTGGCCGGCCCGACTCCACGCTGGAGAGGGGAGGGGAACGCATCGTGCGTCGCTCCGTCCCCTCGCTCACGTCACTGGGCTGCCGCTGTCAGCCAATCAGAGCTCGGGCGCGAGATATGAATGGCTGACGGCTCAGCTCAGGTACACACACTGAAGGGGAAGGAGAGAGGCACGATGCGCTCCCCTCCCCTCGGAAGCAGCGGAGACAAAGTGAGTTTGGCACTGTGGGGGCATATATTTGTGGCACTGTGGGGGCATATATTTGTGGCACTGTGGGGGCATATATTTGTGGCACTGTGGGGGCATATATTTGTGGCACTGTGGGGGCATATATTTGTGGCACTGTGGGGGCATATATTTCTGTCACTGGGGGCATATGTGTGGCACTGTGGGGGCATATACTTCTGTCACTGGGGGCATATGTGTGGCACTGTGGGGGCATATATTTGTGGCACTGTGGGGGCATATGTGTAGCACTGTGGGGGCATATATTTGTGTCACTGTGTGGGCATATGTGTAGCACTGTGGGGGCATATATTTGTGTCACTGTGGGGGCATATGTGTGGCACTGTGGGGCAATGTTCCCTCTAATTTTACGAAGGCTGTGCAGCAAAAGATTTTGGCTGTGCAACTTTGGAAGGAAATTTTAATTTTTGTGCGTCACTTATATATAACTGGAAAATGACGTTCAGCATTTGTGTTAACTTTACTTCAAAATGATATTAAACATTGAAACATTCTAAACACAACACACAATGTAGTTAATGGGTGAAACACATATTAATTGAGTCCACAACTGCAAAAAGGGACCACTGCTGCTTTGTGCGCTCTGTTGTAATGTCTGTGCGCATGCTCGTCGAGTTGTGTGCGCGCGCACAAGCGCACAGCTTAGAGGGAACACTGCTGTGGGGGCATATATTTGTGGCACTGTGGGGGCATATATTTGTGGCACTGTGGAGGCATATGTGTGGCGCTGTGTGGGCATATCTGGCACTGTGGGGGCATATTAGTAAACGGCATCAGTTGTGCGGCAGCGGCACATGGGGCATAATGTGTAATGGGCATTACGATGTGGGGAGTATTGTGTAATTGCCATCACAGTGTGGGGTCTAATGGGCATCTTGGTGTGCGGTGTAATGTGTAATTGTCATCACGGTGTGCGGCGTAATATGTAATCGTCATCACAGTGTACGGCGTAATGTGTAATTGGCATCACGGATAAATAGTGTATAATGATTTAAGTAGCCTGTCATTGTTTGGCCTTGATCTGTGAGGCGTACTAGGTCACTGTGTGTGGCCTTCAGCCGGCCAACTTAAGTGCGGGAGGACAATAACAATTCCTGCAGCAACCAATGTCTGGTCATGCAGGTTGCAAAAGTGTGATATAAGGTAATTGTTTTCCTGCTAGACCACGCCTTACAATAAGCCACACCCCTTTTAAAATTAAGCCACATCCCCTATTTCGGCGCGCAAATGTTATGTATTGGGATTTTTATTTCTTCGCCCTGGCAGCTAAATTGTCTAGAAACAGCCCTGCCCTCGCAAATGGCGATGGGGGCGTGTATTCAGTGGGGGTGGCCTCTCTGGCGCTCGGTAAGCTGCTATCTACAGTATACAGCTTACCGAGACAACCATAATCAGGCGCTTAGAGGGAAAAACCACCCCAAAGCCATGTAATGTAACACAAAATGACTATACTCGCCCAGATCTAAACCTATGGCATTTAGTTCACCAGAAATTATTTACAAAAATTCTACATAATTAAGCTGTGTGTTCTAAATGATCAGTGAACTAATTAGTGGTAGCCAAATAGAAAAGAAAAGATAATAGCCAATTAAAGCAGTAACACATCTTCCTTTTGCCACAGGAAGACAATGAGTATCGCATCAGAATGTCCAAAAACCCTTCTTTAGTACTCATTAGCGAAGCAGCTAACGCCAATTACTGGGCCAGTATAGAGAAGATCCCATATTTCAGACAGAAATGCGGAACATTTTGTGATAAACAACATATTAATACAAATAGGTGCATACCATTCAAACATCATACTGTACAACATGAATAATAGCAGAATTGAGTTTTTGCTATTCCCTACTGTATGTATCAGGTATGTATCATGTATATCATAATATTAAATCAGACTGATTAGTATATGAAAACACTCCTCCCTGAGATGCATCTCATTGTCATTCAGCCCAGGAAGCTAATGCTCAGAAAATAAAATTGTGTAAGCACCACAACTTCTCACATTAATACAAATAAAGAACTTCACAGTAGTCTACAGAGGAGCTAGATCACACATTGAGTTTCCACTATTAACCCTTGTGTGATGAATCATCCTGTTGAAGAATTATACTTTCATAACTGCTTTACCAACTTGGTAAAAGTTATGTGATTATTTCTTGTTAAAGAAATCCAGACATACAGTGGTGAGAATATTATTCCCCAAATGCAACAGTCAAAAGTGTAGTATTGTCAAATCAACAGTATATTTATTGATTATATATTTTATATATATATATATATGTTTTATATATATATACTGTATATATATATATATATATATATATATATATATATACACACATACATACATACATACATACTTATATTTATATAAGTTGGTGGTGGGGGGTGCACTAATATTTTTCTTGCCTCCGGGCACCTGGGATGAACTTACGCCACTGCCTTCAGGGAAACTCTTTTGGATCACACTGCGCTGCTTCCACACTTCGGGCGAGATGTACTAAAGGGAAAATGCGGTAAAACCCCCGTTTTACCGCATTTTCCTATGTACTAAATCCCGTTCGCAGCGGTTTCGCAGGGCAGGGTATCGCCACCTTTGGGTGGCGATACCCTATAGAAGCCTATGGGCTTCTTTTCGACGCCCGCCGCGTCGCCGCAACCCGCCGCCTCGCCGACCCCCCCTTTCCCCCCTCCCTTGGGCTTACCTTCTTGCAGGTCCTCCTGGACCCCGGAAGGTAAGCCCTTCCTCCCCCTAGCAACGCAGCCGGACGTCCTTCCGGCTGCAGGGGGAGGAGGAAGCGCCGGGGACAGCTTCCTTAGCTGTCCCCGGCGTGAAAGCTGCAGAAGCCGGCAGGGAGGTGACGGAGACCCCCCGCAGACCACAGTACAGGTATCGCGGGGGGCCTCCGTCACCGCATCGCGATGCCAGCCGCATATGTTAGTACATATGCGGCGGCATCGCGGCGGGGGGGGGCGCAAAGGGCGGCGATGTATTTTAATACATCCCGCCCTTCCTCTGAGTCCCAACAGCAGTGTCCAAGCAGCAGCATGGTGCGCGTTTCCGCCGCATTGCGTTCTTTGGTGAGTGTGACACGCTGCCTTTAGCTCCGCCCCAAAACCCACCCAGGGCCCGACATCAGACGTGCCTCATGGGCCTAGTGAGAAATTCGTCCCTGGGAACCGCTGCTCTATATTATAAATGACACCAAATTCTGACATCATGCCTTATCAGACAAAACCCAGCTTCCAGCTCCAGCTTGGCTAATCCAATTTCTACCTGTGGCTAACAAGTCCTTCTTTTGTCTGCAATAACCAACATTATAAAATATATTTTATAGCCACTGATATCAGTAGTCTAATGATGAACCTGTACAAATCTATTAAATAAAAATCGAAGTTAATAAAATCTTACTACAAGTATACTGTAACTGAGGGGTAGATGTATGAAGTAGTGATAAGGGAGGAGAAGTGATAAAGTGCCCGGTACCTTATCACCAGCCAATCAGCTTGTAACTGTCCCTTTTTAAACCCAGCCTCTATCTTAACAGTCAGGAGCTGATTGGCCGGTGATAAAGTAACGACACTTTATCACTTCTCCTCCCTTATCACTGCTTCATACATCTACCCTTGATTTAGATATATGAACATTGCAAGTCATCATGGGTAAATTGCATCTTTTACCTCCCTAAATGCCAGTTTTATACATTATATACTGATTTTGCATAAGCAGATAAGCTTCCTCTTATTATAATGTGAATGAGTTCGGAGTTTTGTTTAAATGTAAAGTAATAATATGATAAACATCACTGACTCTAGAGTGGTCCCTTTATGGATGAATACTCCAAAAAAAAAACAAAGAATGAAAAGTGCATGGTTACAACTGTAATTGTATGTTAATTGATTCCTGGATGATAAGACAGTTTGGTTCTATGAAACATGTATGAGAATCATTTCTAAGTACTGTAGTATTGCAGCAAATGGGGAATAACATACTGTATGTCTACTTAGAGCAATAACTTTGTTAGGAGTATAAAAGGTTTAGAATAGACATCATAATTATAGTCGTTGATTACTTTTGCCTATAATAGACATGATGAATGCATCAACATTTGCTTTATACTTACATATTTGGACCTACTAAATTTATTCTTTAGCCTAGCATTTTGTATTTTAAGTTTAACCATTTGTAATTCTATATGAAATTAACACTGAATACAGTAGCTGATAAACTTATATAAATGGAAACTGTCTAAGTTTCACATAAATACCTTTTATTTGACCAGGGCTGGTTTAAGGTCTGTTGGGGCCCTGGACAACAAAAGGTCTGTGGCCCCCTCCCCCCAACGGAGGCGCTACTAGTTCTCATCCGCCGCAGGGACCCCGCTGCTGACTTAGCATCCGCTGCAGGGACCCACTGCCAGCCCAGTGCTGCCAGACCCCACTCTGCCCAACCCCGCTGCCTGACACAAACCCACCATCACTGCAGCGCTGGTGTGGGGCCCCGGATGTGTGGGGGCCCTGGGCGACCACCAGTGGCGTAACTAATAATTCTGCACCCCCTGCCGAAAGTGCAGGGGGGCGCCCCCCCTGTAGGGTAGACAAACACAAGCGGAGGGGAGCCGGGGTGCGGCGGAGGGGAGCCGGGGTGCGGCGGGGTGTGTGTGTATGTGTGTGTGTTACCTCGGGCCACATCCGTCTCCCGGCTACTGCTTCTAATGTAAAGTGACACTTGGAAAATGGCTGCCACCGTACAGCAAACGAAAAACTGTCTGCGATATGGGCGCAGCCATTTTCCAAGTGTCACTTTTTGCATTAGCAGCGCTGCGGCTGCAGCAGTAGCCGGGAGAGCTGGGACCCGGGGAAGACAAAAGCGCCAGCGGCAGAAGGCAGATAGTGAGTAATAATAGTCCTGCAGCACCCCCGGCGTCCACACCCTCTCAGCGCCTCCCTACCACCGCGGGGGGCTGTGGGACGATAGTTACGCCACTGGCGACCACCCTTTTCTCCCCATGGATAATCCAGCACTGTTTTTGACCCAAAATCTACCTTTAGTGTCAAGCAAACTGCTGAAACAATACCATACATTGAGCTGAGTTCAGAAGCATGCATTCAAGAGGGAGTGCCCTGCATACTAGCTCACATTTAGCACAAGTTGTTCTGCTTTCACGTCTAAATGCCTCATCAGGTTATCCATCAAATAGTCGTAAGTAACCATGTTGCTGTAAATATGATTGGAACAACAATGTCAACATCAGAACGTCTACATAGCTCAAACTGTCAGCAATCATAATTTTGACAGCTAGCTACTGTTGACAAGTTTACAATGCTGACATTTGAAGTATTGCAAATGTGAAAAGTTCTCATTACGATGATGCCAACAGTTATGCTGTGTACACACGATGAGATTTGACATTAGATTTTGACTATATAGTCAAAATCGCATGCAGATCGCACAGGTTATTTTTACCTTGCAACCTCAATGCGCTCTCCCGCAACAGCACAAATTGAAACCCAGAGAGACAGGGCAGCAATGACTATATAGTGCGAATCTAATGCAGATTGTGTGTAAATAGTACAGAGTTATCAAAGATTGCATAGCACTCGAAACTTAAGTCGAATAGCAAGGGAATCTCACCGTGTGTACACACTAGGGGCAACCTGGAGGGTTTGGGAAGGTTTAAGTTTGGGTAGGTTTACAGGAAGGGTTAGGGGCTAATGATAAGGATAGGGGGGAATACTCTCTGGAACACCTATCATTAGATGACTGTGACATATATGCTCTTTATGTGACTATTGGGACCCAGATGAAGACTCTGGAGCCATTGCTGCCGCTGGTAGAAGGTTAGAGACCACTAGACCACCAGAGACAGTTTGTCGACAGTTCATCGTGCTGACATATCATCTGTGTAGACATGATGAATTTTGACATGGTCAACATGCTGATCCTCCCAACATTCTGCATGTTGATAGTTCGATCATGTCAACATGATCAAAAACCACTTGGTCCATGTAAAATGTGGTTTATTTTGTATTTTTATCTACATAGAGGACACTGTAAAGACACTTACAGTACTTCTGTTTGCTTCTCAAAGTAAAGCTGAGTAAATACCGGGCTATATATTGTTAACAACATGCCCCTTAATGATATATTGCGAACATCAGTCAGTGTATATGCTCAATTTCGTCAGCGATGTATGCTCCCAAACATTGTTAATGATCCTCCCTGTCCTCTGTACATGCAGATGCTCAATCTGACCATATGGGTCAGGTGACATCACTGACCAATATCGTGAATGAATTTGTGAATGATATTGGTCAGTGTGTAAGCTCTATATCATTCTCCCGCGGCAGGAACCTACTACCTGCCTGTCAGTCTCTTCTAGATAGAATAGCTTAGGGATAGGCAATTTAGGAATTTCGAAGAGCTTGACTGAAGAGGTGAGTTTTCAAGTAATGCATAAATGTTTAGAGGCTGGAAGAAAGTCTTGTGTGAGGGAGGACATCCAACAGAGTGAGGGAAGCCTGAGAAATGTCCTGTAATCTCTAATGGGAGCTGATCGTGTGGGGGCCCTGGGCGACCACCAGTGGCGTAACTAATAATTCTGCGCCCCCCTGCCGAAAATGCAGGGGGGCGCCTCCCTCCCCTCTGTAGGGTTATTTAAAACTGATTGCAGTACAATGTTGTTCTCAAAACAAGCAAAACCAGGTGGGGCAGAAGTAACATGTGCAGAGAGTGGGTGGGTGTGTTGAAACTGAAATCTAAATTGCAGTGTAAAAAGAATGCAGCCAGTATTTACCCTGCACAGAAACAAAATAACTCACACAAATCTAACTCTCTCTACACATGTTACATCTGCCCCACCTGCAGTGCACATGGTTTTGCCCATATTGAGAACAAATTTGTACTGCGATCAGATCTGAATAAGGCCCTTAATTCAAATTCTAATGCAGCAGGAGGCATCTTTAGAAGATAGACGTCTCACATTAGCATTAGTGAGGATCCGAGTGCTGTGTTTGGAGCTTCTGATCACCACTGTAATCTTGGCGATCATTGGCACTCGCCGCCCATGGATTCAGACATGGGGTCCAGGAAGTATGTGGTGGTATTTGCGGATGTACTAAGTTTTCAGGAGTTTTACTGCAATTTCAAATGTAATAAGACCCGGCCACCCCGTCTTTACTTAGGAAGGCTACCACCACCTTTGGGTGCCCCGCCCGCGGTAGACGCTGACCCCACTAGTCCCATCCTGTCCTCCATCAAACTCCTCCTCCCCCTAGCAGCATGTCACAGCCAGAGGTCCGTCTGGCGGCAGGGGGGACGAGTAGGTGCTAGGGACAGCTGCTGAAGCCAGGGATGTGACAGAGACTCCCCACACACCACATCACAGGTCTCGCGGGGGCCTCTGTCACGCATTGTGATACTAATGGAATTTCTTAGTACATATGCGCTAGCTTTGCTGTGGTGGCATCACGAGGGTCGCAATATATTTTAATACATCCCACCCTTGTTGTCCTTGCAATGAGAATTGCTGTTTGTGGCATAGTTCAGAGGATACACACAGTATAATGTGACAGATTGCTAAATTGTTTTCATTATTGCTGTAATTGTTGTGTACTATAAGTCAGGGGTCCTCCCACTATTTTTCTCTGGGACCACATCAGACAATAAAAATAATTACAGGACCCCAGCAAGTTACTGCAGAAGGTCATCACATCACATGTGTACTCAACAGACAGCATGGCAGCATTGTGGAGGCCTCTACCCGGCCGACGGCACGCTCATTAGCCAACAGTTCTACAGAACGATAGTACATTAGTTATCGGTTCTGCAGAACAGGGGTGGACCAGCTGTATCCCACCACTGGTTATAATGCCTGTCATTTCTGGACACATAAATGGTCCTATGTCACATGCAATGAGACATAGGACGAATCTAGAACTTCAAAAGTAATAAAATGTAGAGTGAAAAATAACCAGCCAATCATCTCCTAACTTCCATGTTACCGGCTGGGTTTGAAAAATGACATGTAGGCTCTGATTGGCTGGTTGTTTATCATTTTACACTTTATCACTTTTTGAAGCTTGATACATCTGGCCCATAATGTTCTATTCATTGTACCAGAGCACTTGCACATGCACTTTAAATGTGATAACTCATGTAACTTAATAGGTAATTGTACAAAATAAAGAGACTGCACTGTCTCTGATGGCTTCTACTTTCCAATCACAGACATGTGAAATCATAAATGATCATGAAGACTCAAGAGTTTACAATAAATGTACAGTATATATAATAGATTACCTTGTATCAGTTTAAATTCTCTACCACAAAAACAATTAAACCTACAGTACTAGTACTTTTCTAGGCTGTGAGGAAACCAAACATCTGGAATACAGGACAGAAATTGTCTATTTAAGAAACTCCTTGTAGTAACCTCAAACATCAAAGACGGCCCTTCTGATTGCATTGATGAGTTATGAAATGTACTGATGTTAATTATTGCAGCAGTTTCCTCTGGTTGTTAGCTGACCTATTTAAAGAGTTTGTAGTTACACTGAAAATCCTGAACCTCTTGGCACTTGCAGGCAGTACAGTATCTTCAAACATGAATGTAGCTATGCTAAAGGGAGACGTTTCTAGTCATTGATCCCAAACAAGCAGACATCTGAGACCTTGTAAGGTACAGATTAGGACGGCAGTAGGTGTATTAACATTTGCATATACTGTACATGATGTATAAATGAGACCTTGGGTGACATTTAAGAGGATAAGAGATTCAGTGAGAGATTTAGTAAGAAATCTCCAGGGTTTTTTTTTTAAGCGGCAATCATTTACACTGCAAAATCAAACTGGTTTTGCAGTGTAAATGATTGCCGCTTTAAAAAAAAAAGAAAGAGATTTCTTACCAGATCTCTCACTTTCTGAATCTCTCATCCTATTAAGTTTCACCCCATATTTGTGAATATACATAATTTGAAAATATACATCATTTGTAAAGTTTGCCTTATGGCTGATAACAGATAATTGCTACAGTATGTAGCACCAGTGATGACACCACCTCGTATATAAAGCAAGATGATCTACTCAGAACATTTTAAGATGTAAGTCTACTCTCCTATCCTGAAACTGGAATTAATTAACCCTAGTTTTGTTGGAGGCAGAAATATCTGAAGAGACTGCAAAGCATAGGCGTATTTAGACCTCAAGAGGCCCTAGGAAATATACTGGTTTGACGCCCTCCTCCCTCCAACAAACAACAGTACTATATTTTTGCTGCTGATTGAGTACCGACTGCATCAACATTGGCATTGCATACAAATCTGACTCAGGCTCAGGGGTTAAAGTGAAGAGGAACGGGGTGGAACTGAGTTCCACCACCTCTAAAGTGGTGGAACATTTTAACCTCCACATTGGCCCTGCACAGTAATTCTCACAGAAAAATAATCTAGGTTGCAGGGTGATGCCAAAAACCCTATCACTGGCCCTGTCTCTGCTTAATGGGGGAAGGGAGAGGGGTAATTATGTGGCATAGAGAAATGAGTTCCCCCACCTCTGCATGACAACTTTAAGCCCTGCTTAGGCTCTATGTCTTAATGGAAGTAGGCTTAATACCTGTGTCCTAGTTAATGTAAATTGACTGCCCACATACAGTGAATTAAATTATTTTGTGTGTTAAAACATTTATTTATCAAAGAACATTAAATGGACTGTGGGAGTATGGGCAGGTCCCTGGGTTGTCATAACGTTATACGATCGTTGGGAATGTTTTGGATGGTCAGGCTATCTTTATGGGGCCCCTTGGTACCTGCTGGGCACTAGGCAGATCCTAGGTTGCATTGTGAAAAATCCTCCTTTGCTGCAATGTGTAAATCTTTAAACGTTTGATCAAAACTGCTTTGTGGTATACATCTTGTGTGCTTGGCTTGTGCTTATTAAACTAAGGTCCAGTGATGACACAAGTATGAAATACATTTAAGTGCGTCAATCTCTAGCATAGTTGAGGTACAGTATTTCCTCCTAACATGTCCCATATAGAAATTCTGAATAGGGATATACGACAATGAGAGAGATTCTTTACAACTGTTTACAGCAGCATATGAGTATTCCCTCTATGGCAAATTATGTTACATATACAAAAGTTATCAGTCATTTAAGAGTTACAGTACTTCCAAATAGTGACAGCCTGCATTGATTAATGATGTTTAATTTCCAGGCCATAATTAACAGTATTAGTTTAGAAATTATTATTTTTTATATTATAATTTATTATTATTTATATTATAAATTATGTATCAACAAAATGCACATTTCCAGTTAAACTAGATACATATCAGATCACATTGGCCAGCTAGCCAAAGAAATAGTCTCACTAAGGGCCAGATGTACCAAGCTTCAATAAGGGATAAAGTGGAGAGGGAAAAAAATCCAGCCAATCAGCTCCTACCTTTCATTTTCCATACCCAGCCAGTAGCATGACAATTAGGAGCTGATTGACTGGCTCTTTATCACTCTTTATTTGATCAGTTTTTGAAACTTGGTACATTTGGCCTTTTCACAACACCAAAAGTGTATCACCACATGTACGGAATCACCATGTGTGGAATTATATCATGTATGGAGTCAAGATGTATGGAATCATGATGGACGGAATCATTATCATCACCACACTATGGAAAGGAGACTGTTCCGTGGGACACTGCCAGCCCCGGGCGAGATGCGGGACCACCCCAATAAAAAACAGGATAGTCCCTCAAAAACGGAATAGCTATGCTATATATATTAAAATCTTAGTCTGTGCTACCCAGCTAGAATGCCTACATTGCATTAAATAATTGCTTTCATCTCTCCAGTCACATCATCTTAGAAGTTTAGTTTGGTTTGGCAGAGAAAGGTACTGAGGAAAATGTGCGACCATTACTAGAGAGAGTATATTATTAGCTGTTTTGATCTATTTATATACTGCATGTCTCTTTCATCTTAGTGAATCATTTTAAAGCTCAATTTCTCAAAGCAAAAGGCATCCATGTGTGAATGTAAATTGCGAATAGCACTCACTGAGGAATTATACTCTGAGTTTTATTACATAAAGGAAGCTAAATTTAAACCAAAAAATAAAAATAAACTTTTTGGATGGGAGTGGCATGGCTAACCGAAATAAAGTGTGATAGTAAATACTAGCCTGAATGTGTGCACACTGGCAGGGCCGGTGCAAGGCACCAGAGCGCCCCAGGCAAGTCGGGGTGGGGGCGCCCCGGTGTCTGCCGCCCGGGTACCTGTCCTGCGGCGCTGTAAAGCTGGCGGCAGCGGGGGGTCCCTGCAGTCAATAAGAAATAACGAACACTATCCGCCGGGCTATGCGGAAGCGCTTCTGTTTTGGAAACACTGGCCGCACGGCGCACGCTGATTGGCTGAATCTCAGCCAATCAGCGTGCGGCCAGTGTTTCCAAAACAGAAGTGCTTCCGCATAGCCCGGCGGATAGCGCTCGTTATTTCTTATTGACTGCAGGGACCCCCCGCTGCCGCCGCCGCCAGCTTTTACGCACATATACGCCGCAGGACAGGTACCCGGGCGGCAAGGGGGGGGGGCGAAATACCGCCCTCCAGTGGCTGGCGCCCTAGGCAAATGCCTAGGTTTGCCTAGTGGTGGCGCCGGCCCTGCACACTGGACATTTTTGCCCATAAACGATATTGTGAAAATTGATGGCCGATGAATTGCTCAGTGCATACACATGTGCAATTTTCACATGGCAAATCGATTTTCACGAGGGGTTATTCACTTTCCATACTATGACACTATGAAAAGTGATTCAGGGGCAGATTTATTAAGCTCGGTGAAGTGATAAAGTGTCTGGTCTTTATCACCGGCCAATCAGCTCCTACCTGTAATTTTTCAAACCAAGCCCGTAACTTCACAGTTAGGAGCTGATTGGCCAGTGATAATGTACCAGCCACATTATCACTTCACCAAGCTTAATAAATCTTCCCCTCAGTTCCTACAGATGTCACCTTACTAATAGGGGCTACATTGATGGAGCTAGTGCCCATTTGGCACATAAGTCACACCAGACTAGATTAAATGAGAGAGTATTGATAACAAGTTATGAAGAGTGTGGCGCAGGTGATAGGGATGCTTTGTCAAGCTGCGGTGCACATATTGGGGTTGTCACACCCATACAAAGATAAAAAAAGAGGGGGAGGTTTGTGGTCCGCGCTGTATTTATAAAAAGTGCATTAGTAAACAAATACATTATTAAAGTGCCAATATTTTATGATAATAAAAAATTATAAATAAAACATTGCGCATATTAAAAATAATACAATAACATGATAAAGAAAAATAGTCCATACGGTAATGTATTGAGTCCGCTAAGTTTCCAGAGCCATTCCTATAATGCCTTTATAGAAGGGATCCAGATATTTGTATTCCAGAAGACATATGATTCTGCAGTGGGAAAGGAATAAAGGGTTCCTTTTTGCAGAATCCCAATCGCTTGGGGGGTTCACCTGTGGGATAGCACTCCCTGGCTGGTCTGTGAACTCCAACGTGCTGCGGGCCACCTTAAATCAGATAGGCACAAGGTGGAGGTATACAAATAAATGTGGCTGGTCCGGTCTCTGGTATAAAAGAAGGACCTGTATGGCAATAGGGTTGAGCAGTATCCTCCCGTTCTAAACCAACGCGTTTCGCCGATACATCAGCTTTATTAAGGTGTATATATATATATTTTGCCAAAACCTGCACACTCTCGTTACTAAAAATTGCACCTTTCCGTTACCAAAAAATCGCCAGAAATCACAAGTGAAAATATTGCACCCTAGTACATTTCGCCCTACTGTATGTGTTGTTACTATTTTTTGCAATTTGACCTTACTCATTTTGTATTATGTTGCCTTTGTTATCATTTTGTTGTTAAAATGTACTTCCTCCAGCAATACGATCACTGCTTTCCATATCTATCCATAACACCACAATATGGTCCCTTTCCTGTGTTTTAATTACAATATGTACTGTATGTTATAGTTACCTAATAACACATTCTGCCAACAGTAACCCTTGTGCTGTGCCCAAGATGGCTATCTTGGCTAGTACTTTCAAGAGCAGTATAAATAACATGTGGAACCCGGGCCATCTTAACAACATTGTAGGCCCCAAGCAAAGCAATGCATTTGGGGCCCCTCCACACCCACTTGCCTTCATACAGTGACTGGCTGTCAGGACACTGATTAGTAAGTGGCTCTAGCAACCCACCAAAATGCTAGCTGACAACCATTCACTGTTGGGCTGCATTTGGGAGACAGGTAGAGAATGCTGGACTCTTATTGGTGGATAGCTCCAACCATTCACCAATCAGTGTGCTGACAGCCATTCACTGTCTCACTACAGGCTGGAAAGCAGGAAGAGAATGCTGCCTAGTCTCTGTGTGTGTCTGTGTGATTCACAATCATGGTGACCAGGCAGAATTCTCTACTGCCTCCCAAGAAGATCAGGAGATAGATGCCCACAACCAAACTTGCCCCAGCTCTAAGTCTCCTAGAACTGGTGTCCCTTGGGCAGCTGCCCACTGAGCCCATACTTTAAGATGGTCCTGTGTGGAACTATACATGCAGTGGGTAAAACATTCAACACCTTTCATGTACAAAGATATGTCTTGGTTCCATGTACTGTATTACTTACTAGCTGACCCGCCCGGCGTTGCCCGGGAAACCCTTGGGGTTTCTTTATTTCCAAAATTGCTGAGAAATGTCATCTTACAATATGCTGTGCCAAAAACCTAAGATTGTAATTTGTTATAGATTCCACCATAATGTTAGAATGTGTTTCCATTGATACTCAATGACAGCAATGAAATCAGGTGTGGTGTTGTTGTTTGAAACACAACGCTCCTGAGTTGATAACTTGTATGTGTTGATGAATTCCACATCCACTCCTGAGATTTAGCACCTACTGTATGACATATCCTCCAACATCTGAGGGTCAGAAATCGGTACAAAATCAGAAAGGGACGTGGCCACACCTCCATTTCTATACTTTCAAATTGTACAGTTTCTAGGGTGTGTAATTACAGGCGCTGAGTGCGAAGGGACCGGGGTGGGCGTTACTTACCCCGCCATAATGAATTAAAAATTCACTGCTCCCTGCCACTGCCACTCCCCTCACCGAACCTGCAGCAGTCTCTGAGGTCTGGGGATCTGTAAAGCACATGCACTGGGCATCTCTACCAAACAGTGGGGCAGCCCCTGAGTGTGGGAGCAGGTCCACGGGCCTGGCCACATGATGTCATGACGCGCCGCACGCTACCCGCACCACTGTAATGCCCCACTGGGAATGGGTGCAATGGGCCAAATTCTTCCCTACACCCGCCGAGCCAATCCACTGATCCAGCCATCACAATCATCAATGGGTGCATTGATAAGTTTTGAGTGTAAGAAGTTGAAGAATAAGACTGAGAAAAAGAATTGCCATGTTACAAAGTGTACAATTTACTCAATAAATTGTGAAAAAATGTAAGTGTACATAGAAGTACAATCAAGAAATGAAAGTAGGATTAAAAAATAAGTTCTGATTCAAACTGATAATTGTTTGGATGGGGTGGGTTGTGAAACAAATCTATAGGTGGGGGTATGGATATTGTGGGCATAATTGGTGTTTGTTACACCTACATGGGGCCCTCAATTGATGGGATTTTCACTACAGTGTCACGGTCACATTGTCACCATAGGGGGATTCCCAATTGGGGTCCATGTGGTCTTTTAGGGACCCTTTACAATCCTGTAGGTCTCTTCTCCTTGAGCTTACGGTCTCCCTTAATGATAGTCAATCACTGAGGGAGACCATAGGCTCCAGGAGAAGAGACCAACGGAATTGTAAAGGGGTCCCTAAAAGACCACCTGAACCCCAATTGGAAATCCCCCTACGGTGACACTGTAGTGAAAATTTCTCATCATCTGGGTACCCCCTGTAGGTGTACCAAACACCAATTATGCCCACAATATCCATACCCCCTCCACCTATAGATTTGTTCAGTTTGAATCAGAATTTATTTTTTAATCCTACTTTCATTTCTTGATTGTACTTCTATGTACACATATTTTTTTCACGATGTATTGAGTAAATTGTACACTATAACATGACAAATCTTCATCTCAGTCTTATTCTTCAACTTCTTACACTCATAACATTCAAACAAATGCATGCAGCGCTCATGCCCATCAACCAAACATTATCTATGAACCAAAAGAGTCTGGGAAACCCTTAAGGCAGAGCAGTGCCTGATATCCAACTGACTAACAGGGTGAGTGCAGTGTACCCACTTTGTATTGATCAATGGGTGCATTGGCCAGGACAAAGATTTCTCAGTGCAACTGGAGGACTGGAGAGACGGATATTGGGAACAAAGTAGAAATGGTACATTAGGTACAGTTTTTATTTGCCGGTACAGACTGTTAAATAAACGGCAAATTATTTTTTATGTGTTCTGTGTGTTTGTGTGTGTTGTACTGTTTTTGTGTGTGTGTTGTAATGTATGTGGTTTTGTGTGTTATATTGTATGTACAGTATCTGTCCAATGCGTAAGTGTGTGAGGTGTGCTATGTATATACAGTATGTGTGTGTTGTGTCTTTGTGTATCTGTGCAAAGTTTAAATGTGTGTTTTGTGTGTGTTGTACTGTTTTTTGGGTGTGTGTGGTGAATGTGGGTGTGTGTTGTTAGAGGTATGTTATGTGTGTATATCTGTGCAATGTTTAAGTGTGTGTTCTGTGTATTGTACTGTTTTTGGGTGTGTGTTGTAGTGAATGTTGGTGTGTGTTGTACTGTGAGTTGTGTGTTATGTGTGTGTGTGTTGTGTTGTGTGTATATATGCCGAATGTGTAAGTTTGTGAGGTGCGCTACGTATATATGTGTGTGTAGTTTGCTGTGCATATCCTGGCAATGTTTAAGTGTGTGTGTTCTCAGTGGCGTAGCTTGGTTTGGGGCGCCCCCCCGCCGTTAATGGGGGGGCGCCCCCCCTCCCCGAAAGCCTCCCCACCCCCGCCGTTAATGGGGGGGCGCCTCCCCCACCCCAGCCGCCGGTGCCACCCCCCCCCCCCCCCCCCATCGCCGCAGGCTTACCTGTCTGCACGTCCCGGCTCCCCTCCTGGCTTCAATTAATAAATCTATGCAGACGGACCACGATAAAATGGCCGCCCCCATACCGCAAACAGTTTCAGAGAACTGTCTGCTTTATGGGGCAGCCATTTTATCGCGGTCCGTCTCCATAGAATTGATTGAAGCCAGGAGTTGTGTGTTTGTTGTACTGTTTTTGGGTGTGTGTTGTAGTGCGTATGGATTTGTATTATACTGCATGCGGTGTGTTTCCAGCGATTTCAGCCCCTATCTCCCCCGTGTGTGAGGTGCTCTACGTAAGTGTGTGAGGTGCTCTATGTATAAATGTGTGTGTTGTGTGCTATGTGTGCGTATGTGGTGTACTGTGTGTGTGTGTGTGTGCGTGTACAATGTGTATGTGTGTGTGTGTGTGTTATGTGTGGTCTATGTATATCCTCAATTATTTCCTAATTGTTTAAAGCCTTCACCATAATGTTAGAATGTGTCTGTCATACTCAATGACAGCAATGAAATCAGGTGTGGAGTTGTTCCTTCGTCCACGGTTCCCCAGATCGTCGATCTTTTCCCCAGATCATCAATGAAGGAAAATTAAAACTATGGGTGAAATGTAATAGGATGAGAGATTCAGAAAGTGAGAGATTTGGTAAGAAATCTCCAGGTTTTTTAAAGCGGCAATCATTTACACTGCAAAACCAGTTTGATTTTGCAGTGTAAATGATTGCTGCTTTAAAAAACCCTGGAGATTTCTTACCAAATCTCTCACTTTCTGAATCTCTCATCCTATTACATTTCACCCTTGGTGTTTTTTAAAATTCTAAGTGAAATTTCCCAAAAACGGCTTCGAGGTGCACACCAACATGTCCAGAGGTATCTTGTTGCCAAATTTGGTGTCTCTGAGTGCCACGGTTTGTCCGCAATGCGACGGACACGCACACACGCACACAGACTCTTTAACTTATTATATAGATTTCACACAATGGGGCAGATGTATTAAGCCTTAACAAGAGATAAATTCAAGGGTGAAAGAGAGAGATAAACGCCCAGCCAATCACCTGCTAATTGCCATGTTACAGGCTGTGTTTGAAAAAAGTCAGTAAGGAGCTGATTGGCTGGACATTTATCTCTCCTTATCACCCTTGCATTTATCTCTTGTTAAGGCTTAATACATCTGCCCCATTATTATAACCTATGTAGTGCACCCAACATGGTTTCCTTGTCTGGTAATCTCATGTATAAGATGAACAATGCATAGATATATTGTTGGTTTAAGTATGCTGCATCTCACTTTAGTACTCTGTAGCTTCTCAGTTATGTATCATCTCTTCCAGGCATTGCCTATGCTGTCCACGGAGACCTATGTAGTGTGACCATGATGACTGCCTCATCTGGTACCTGGCATCTTTGGTCCTTTCCCTTCGTAAATAATCATTCAGAATTTTTTATTAAAAATGGCTGCATCTACCCTAAAATTTGTTAATTGTGTTCTGTATTCTCTGCAATTTTATTATTTTTATATATGACTTATATCTGTATATTTTGTACATACAGTTGATATATAGGGCATATTTCAGCTTGGGTTGTAGTTTTGCGAGTCTTTGTATCTTCAGCTATGATAGCATGCTGTGGGCTGCCCCGTATGCCGGGTCCCACCCTGTGATGTAAATTCAACAATGTCTTTTGCATCTCTATTGTGCATCGGTATACAGCGTATACTGGCTGTGTAGCCTAAGTGCGAAGCAGACATTTTTTGGGGTCCCCTTCCTCCCTAAACATTCCCAATACTCCTCAATTGTCTGGGGTGTGCCCGCAACAGTCGGTTGCTGCCCTATTGCTCACGTGCACTGGAGATCTGCGATTTTGGCAGACTACCCATAGTTCCTTAAGATTTATTATTGTCAGAAAATGCATTCGATATTTGGTGTATGTCAAATTGCAGGCACATTTTTTATCATTACCCAGAGATTTAAGTTGTCTTTTGTCCTTTTGGATCCCTGTATTTCCTTTTCGTTATTATCCCTGTTCTACACCACCGCCTCTGCATTCTATTTGCTTGGCCAGCATCTGAGCTGTCTGGCATGTATGAACATTCTTATGATTATCATTTGGTACCTTGCTTTGTCACTAGAGCAATTCTTCACATTGCCATCCTGTCCATTTCCTTTAGCAAGACGGTGCAACACATGAGACTTGGAAGGAGCAGATTAATCACAATAACCCTCTTTACTGTGATCCTAATATTGGAACATCTATCATGGGAAGCAGTGGCAGACTTATGGGAATCTCCTAAATAAATGTAGTAAATGATCAGCTGCAAGATGTAGAATTCTAGAGGCTTATTTTTTCCTTCCTTAACCTTGCATCAGCTGCAAGGTAGAAATATTCTAGAAACGTATTTTAGTAATTGCATATTCTTACATAACTTTACGATGTCAAACGCCAGATCCGGCAACCGCATCATGATGTCACATGCCAGGCCAGCCCACAATGTCATGATGTCACACAAAGGACCCGCCTGTGTTAGATGTCCCAACCATTGTACCTGACATGCCTTAAACCTGGTTGCAACAAGCAAATGAAGAGCTGGTCAATAGTCATGCGTGTGTGAAAGAGATAATACTGTACCATTGACAAGACAAGACAGGGGAGGGCAGGAATCCACCAAACAGCCAACATCCAAGGCGGATGAATGGGTCTGAACATGTGAACCCCAATAGTAATGCAGAAGAAAAGACTGGTTAAAAAGGGATAAGATACTGGGAAAATGCACAAGTGCCCCTTATGACACAGATGGGACATCCGACTCACTAATGCTAAGGTGAACTCACTGTTGATGGGTGGGGCTGAATAACTCTGCCAACCTACATGGAGGAAAATGGGCAGAATTGGGGCTTTCTAAATAAGGGGAGGATAAAGAAGAATAAAAAGGATAAAAGTTAGGAAAAAAGAGAGATAACAATAGAAAAGTGAAAGAATTCAAGATAAAATTGGACACAATAACAAAAGAAAAGTGGAACAATAAGAGAGAAAATTGGACACAATAAAGATCTAATTCTTATTTATTTAGCTCCTTCTAGAAGAGAATAGATATAATCTGATTGGTTGCCCAAAGCAACATCCCATCTTCAATAGAACTCCTATCTTAGTAAATAAACCCAATAACAAAAGAGGCAAAGAAATACCAAAAAGGGTAAAAAATATGTATTATGGATAGGAAAAAAGAATAAGAGGACTCAATGGGAATGAATGAGTCCTTCTCACCCTCAAAACTAACCCAAATACAATAAAGTACAGCACATGTACTTAACACTAAGGAACAGCCCCATAAAAAGAGGAAATAAATTCCTCCTCACAAGCTACAGTATCTATCCAACCTAGCAATGCAACCGCTCACAATAACATAGCATCTCAACACCTGTCTACCCAGCACCATTAAACATTTGATGAGAAACAGACTAGTCCATTAAACATCTCTACTGCACAACCTAGGGGGTTTGTGTGACTAATGCCTTCAGTTATCGTGTTGTGTGCTGTGTTTGTGTGTGGAAAAATTGAAATAACATTTTGCGTGTTGTCATTATGCTTTTCTGTATGCACAGCCCCTCAGAGGGCAATAGGTACTTTTTAATCACCCATACCCCTGCTCAGGACATCATCCTAGTCAAAATGAGGAAATAAAAATTCTGTCTAAATGATTATCTAAATGTTTTTGTTGAGAAAATCATGAAAGATCAATGTTGCTCATTCCCTGAAGTGAATATTTTGTGGCTTGTGGAATGCAAGTTCCCACTTGTGATGCCACTGAAGGAAGTGGTAAAATAATTAGTAAGAAGTTACCTCTAGCCCTAAAAGAGAAGGATGTGGGCACTTACTGTATGCTGTATTCATCGTGGCCTAAAGTGTGGCGGTACGGCCAATCCCAGCTGTGCATTTTTACCCCCTCGAAGATGGTATAACCCTGACGGAGTTATAGTCACACAATTTTGGTGGCGTGACGGTCTCCTTGTTATACTTGCACATGTGGATACTTTGCACCCATCTTCTTCTTGACTGTAGTCATACTATGGGTTTGCAGATTTGTATACTAAGTAAACACTGAAAAAACATGTCTATTCACAGCACTTGATACAATGAAACCTTTGACCGGCTGAATATTATCAGCACTGAATATGCACTTTCCAGTCTCTCAGAGGGAAACCTAACCCAGAATGAAATTAGGTAATTATGCGACAAGATCATAAAAGAGAAAAGAAACATCCATAGACTTGTCTGTGAATGGCCACAATATGAAAAATGAGTCTGTCCAGAATTTACAATGTTTTCTTTAGAGCTTAATTAAGGGGCACAACCAGTAATGTATTATGTTTTTCAAATTAGAAGTGGATGGTAAGGACACTGGAGGGATCACAGAATGGTACATATCTCTCCCAGGATTAATTAGGCCTTGGCCATATTTATCTAAAGCACAAATTAAAATGAGATCAGTCAGCAGTAATTAAAGACAATAAAAATGCTGAAGGAAGCTGTACAATGGTTTCTCTTGTCTGCTCTGTAACTTGCATATTGCTTTTGTGTATTTCAGACATGAAAGAGCTGAGTGACTACTTAATTTGAAGACAAAAGGTGGCGTACAGTTAAGAAACATTACTTACATTTACTAAACCAACAATGTAAATATATTGTTGGGCATGTCCCTACAGTGTTGTGGTACTACCCCCTTTCCACTGTGGCTCTGTCCCCTATTCGGGCGATCCTATTTACTAGAAAGAACAGTTAAGAGATATGCTAAACCAATGCTAACGAATAAAACAAACATAGTTTATTTGAGGTAGGAGATTTGTAGGCTTCAGGGTGCCAGGAAAGAGAGCATAGTCTTCCCTGCTGTGGAGCATTCACTTTCCCACTGTGTAATACGGGTGCCGGATGGCTGACAGACAGTCAGGATTCAGAAAGTCATTACACCGACGTCGGAATCCCGACTGTTAAAACCCAACACTTGGGATCCCGACGGCCACTGGCTATTCTACCTTGAGGGGGTCCACAACCCCCATAGAGGGAGAATAGAATAGGTGGGAGCATAGCGAGCCACTGTGCCCGCAGCGTGGCGAGTGCAGCGAGCCCGCAAGGGGCTTTGTTGCACTCCTCCCACTGTCTGAGTCAGGAAAGTCGGGATCCCGACATCGGGCTAATGACTGTCGGGATCCGGACTGTCAGTATGCTATACCACATCCGTAAAATACATCCTTCAAATACTAAAGGGGCAAGGGAAGTTTTTAAATAAAAAGTATTAAACGAAAAACAAAATAGATTTTAACAGTTGTTTGGGCAAAAGAAGAAACTGGAGAAACTGAATAATGCAATATGACTGGCATTACTGGATGAGAACTAGAGCTGGGCAATTACCAGTAGGGTGGCATACTGTACAGAACCCTGATTTCTCTCCAAGGGCCCATTTTGTCTAAAGCAAGCTCTGGACACTGCATATTTAGATATTTGCTTTTCCTTAGAGAATAACGCCCACTGTTTGCATGGCTCTCTGTGGACTGTAAACCTGTTGCAATTTCCACCCTTTTACCAAAGAGACAAATCTTCCAACTTGCTAATTTTGTAAATGATTTCAAGCTGCATTTTCACAGAGGGGGAGTACTGTAACCAAGGAAAAGTATACAGTTCTTACCTGCCCCTGTCGATATTCCCTACTTCATAGCCAGTGACGGTATTCCGACTGATGGCATTCTGACGGATGGTGATCTGCATGTATCCCATAGTGACATGGGTCCTCATTCTGGTTGACCCACAAGCTGCCAAATTCACAGCTTTAAGGGTCATCTAAACCCCCCCCCCCAATACCATCTGCAGCTTTTCATGCGGGGGCAAAATCATTTGACGGTCGTAGTCCATCACAAGATTTCGCAAGCGCTAGCAGACCTAAGACACCTCTCTGATCTTCTAGTCTCTCTAGATCTTCTGGTCCCTTTATGGGGAGCGGGTGGCCAGCTTTCATCCGCTGATGTCAGCTGCCCGCCCCTGAAACCCCCCCCCCCAACTCTGCCCCCGCATCACTGGTGCATTAGCATGGGAACGCCCAGTGTTTTCATGGGGACACACATGAAATGATGGTTCTTCCCATGGGCGCTACCCCTCGCCCTTCGCTAAACATCATTGCCTGAGTGAACGCGCAGGGGAGCTAACAAACTAGAATGAGGGCCATGGTGTGCTGTGATACAGGTTGAGTATCCCGTATCCGAATTATTCCGAAAACCATATATTTCAGAAAGTGAACAAAAAAATTTTTTTTTGCTAAAAACTTACTGGGGACATCTGTAACAGCACTAATGAGGGAATGATATGTAACTGGCACTATATATGTGCAAGACAGTGATTGCTTGGCATTTAAATTCAGTGCCTGAGATTGTACACAAACTTTGTTTCATGTTTTGTATATGTACAACATAAATGCAAGATACCTCAAGATACATCATTGAAATATTAAAATATTCCGAAATACGGAATAATCCGTTATCCAAAATTCTCCTGGTCCCGAGCATTTTGGATAAGGGATACTCAACCTGTACAACATTGGTGTATGTTGCCTGACACAGATGCTTGGTGTCTTAAAAGAAAAAAAAATTGGGCATACAATACGTTATGTGAGTGTAAAACGGTTGATTGGAAACAAAATCATTTAAAATGATTGAAATCCCACAACTTATATAACTGGCTGAGGGCTTGATAAGCGTAATGCCACATAAGAGTCCTATATCTTGGGATAATTAGTTAGAAGCAAGTTTTAGTTTCAGGTGGTAGTCTGGTGATAAGGTAGCAGCCTATGAGGAGTCTAGGGGGAGTTTCCTCTTTCTCTTGCCTTTCTGAAGCTGCTGAGTGCTCTACTGGTGAAGAGGGTTAAGTACATCCCATTCATGTTTTCATTGCTGTGTGCTGCTTTAGGCTTAGTGCTTGCACCCAGTATCTCCTGCCCCTTCACTATTTATACATTGCTCATCCTCTGCCCCCCTGGTGCCATTCCCCATCCCAGAAGATCCACCCCTCCCCTGACACCTGGCCAATGCAGCTAGGCCCCTCACGGCTTCGCAGTATAGGCGCCCTCATGTGTGGGTGCTTACACGCGAGTGTTGTGCCCCACTCCCTTCTAACCTTGCTCCTGGTTCCCAGACCCATGCTTGCGGCCGTACCACCAGACGGCAGTTGTGGCCTACTCCCAGCGGTGAGTGATCTGCCAAGGGCAAGGACCAGGCTCCTTGCCAGGAGTGGCGTTATTGGCAGGCACTGCTCACTTGCTGTCCCAGGGTCTGGGCCTAGTGCCTGTGGTCACGGGGGCGCTCGCATTGTCTGACATGGGCGGTGTCCCTGGAGGCCTATACACGAATACCTGGGGTGGGCTTACCCATCTCATTGGTCTCATTGGTGTGGCAGGGCTTACAATTCTTTTCAGTACCCAAAGGTACTGCCCGTATAGGTAGCTGCCCGTATAGGTAGCTCCAACTGTTTTCCCTCCTTTTCCCATCTCATCAGCAGGGGTCCAGATCACGTGGTCACTGGGGGTGCCTCAGCCCCCACTGTCCGCCATGGGTTTACAGGGCATTATGTCCCCAGTTTTTCATGTCACCGCACCTCCAGCCCCCATTTTGGACTCCCAGTGGTTTCGGGTCCCCTGGCATACCTGTGGGGCACGAATTATACTGCTTATAGCATGATAAGCCAGGGGTCCGGTGGGGTCTCCCTCTCTGGGCCTGTGCACCCCTCCCATGCCCTGATGTTCCCCCCTCCCCATAAGCCCACCCCTGCAGACTTGGGGAGGGGTGCCTCCCCTTCTTTCATTGTCAACTGTCACTGGGGTATTCTTGGATGTGCATGCTGGTGTCCCCCCCCCCCCCCCCACACACACACACACTTTACCCCTACAGGTTTCTGCCAATCCATTGAGATTTGGCGTCCACAAGGAGGAGAAGCTGAAAGTCGAGGAGGGATGCAAGGTCTGTGCTGGCAGGTGCCATTCCTGCGAGCTCCAGGTCAGCCGTTGCGGCCCTGTCCTTCGGGTACCGGTGAGCTTGCTGCCACTGCTTATGATTCTTCTAGTTCTTCTAGTAGTTTGTCTAGTAGTGTTTCTTCTGGTTCCTCTCAATGCCTACGTAAGTTGGCTATGCGTAGCTAAGGTTAGCAGGAAGGATAGGACACCAGTTGCTGCCGCTCCCCCTGATCCCCTGCTTTTTACAGAAATGGTGTATTGTGCCAATACAGCGGTCATCAGGGGTCTTAGAAAGCAGATGAGGGAAAAGATCAGGAAGGGCAAGTTTGTAGACATGTTCACCCTTACGGGTTTCAACAAAGTGAAGAAAACGTGTGGCATTGGGTAGAATTCCTTCCTCAATTTCCATCAACAGCTTAAGGGTTTTTTGGTGTTTGCCATGTGTTATGCTGAATCGTGGCCGTTGGAATATCCTAATGTACTGTAGTATTTGTTTTTGGTTCATAATATGTACCTAAATTCTATGGGTTACTCTTGGCGGGATTATGATGAGAAGTTCCACAGGAAACAGGATGGCAACCTTGTTTTGCCCATGATTTCAAGGATGGGGAGGTGTGGCTGGAAGAATCATCCCCATGGGGTGGATTTGCAGGTTAGGTCCTCGTTCCTAATTTCTTTTAACCAGGTGGTGTTGTTGCTGGCTCCTCCGTGTTACAACAGCTGCTTGCAGCTGTTCACAAATGCCTTAGGTAGTATAGGTTATGGGGCCTTATATGGTACTGTGGTGTGCGGCTCCCTGGCCATCTTCTTGGGTGTCCCAGGGATTCACGAAGAATCCCCGTTTTACTGGAATTGCTCCCTATAATTGTAGTTCTGGAATTGTGGGCCTCCCTTTTTGCAGATAGGCAGGTGGTTTTCCGATACGACAATATGGGAGTGGTTCACACCATCAACAATCAGAGTGCCTCCTCCCCCCAGCCTTACACCTTCTGTGTCATTTGGTAATTCAGTGTTTGAGGTTTAATGTGCATTTCTCAGCCCATCATGTCCCTGGCATTGACAACAAGATTGCGGATGCTCTGTCTCGCTTTCAGTGGGTCAGGTTCCAAGGGGCAGCAACTGAGGATTTACAGTGCCTGCCTTATATCAGGCAGATTATTGAGCCGGTATAGTTGCCTTGGCCAGGAATGCATTGGCCCCTTCCACGCATAGGGCATATCACGCTGCTTGGAGTGATTGGATAGCATTTTTGTGTAGGTATGGTCTGGAAGGTGAGTTTTTAAATGATAAATTGTTGGCTATTGTTTGGGAGTATTTTAAAATGGACAGGTCAAAAGGGGCCATGTCCGCTGCTCTTGTGTACATTTTCTTTTACGCGTGGCTGCTGTGGCAGGATCCCACTAGGTCATTTGTGCTGGCTAAGGCAATGAAGGGGTGGGCCAGGGTGAATACCGTGCCTGCAGATTCCCATAGGCCTATCAATTTGCAGTTACTGAAAGGCTTGATGGGGGTTCTGAGTTCAGTTGTGGAGTCTGCATATGAGGCCACGCTGCTCAGGGTGGCATTCGCGTTAGCCTTCTTCTGGGCTTTTAGGAGTAGTGAGGTGGTAGTTAGCAGTAAGTTTTGAGTTTTCTGCTTCACTTGGGTTTTTCTGATGTTCATTATCCTGTTTTCAGCTTCTTTGGATACATCCAGACAATTATGGCTTATTGGTCAATCTTTAATTTTTGGGCGGAGAGGCATCTGATGGCTGGGCAAACAGAATATTATTTAGGTGATCAGGTGCATAGGAGTTCGGGGTTTATGTTGGGTTGATTTCCTGTAGGTTCTTTTCCAACATGAGCGATGGTGGGGTCGTCCTGACTGGCTGGTCATTCACCTTGGGGGGAATGACATGGGCCAGGTTACGGGCATGCACCTCATCCTGTGCATAAAGTCAGATCTTCTGGCCTTGCGGGCTCATTGGCAAGGTGTCAGAATAGTATGGCGTGGTCCGCCGTGCCCCTTTTCGCCATGCAAGAGCCCCACCTAATACAAATGGGGGGGCGGCGCAAAACATGCCCTTGCTCCGGGCAGCGTGGCACCTAGCTACACCACTGCCGGCATTGGTAGCTACTTTCTCAATCATTAGTTTAAAGTTTAGTTTAAAATCTAGTTTAAAATTGCAGCTGAAATTTAGTTTAAAGTTCGTTTAAACGTGGTCACCAATCAATAAATGCTTGTTGACCTTTTGAAAGCTAGCACTTGGTTGTCCGTGTGTTTATTTATTTATTGTCTGTGTGGTTTATTTCATGTCAGTGTGATTTATTTTCGCTTAAGCTAGCTTACGTTAAGGTAGAGGTATGTTACAATAAGATATGGGCGCCTTATTGCTATTAACCCCTTTTTTGCTTAACCTATTTTGCAGTTTCTGGGCAACTCTCATTCCAACATCAGGGAAACTGGACAATTTTCATGATCTTTTTCTACAGATATTTTAGAATTTTACAGAAAGCTAACATCTGATTAGCAGAGTTACAAATATATCATTTTTTTTAACTGTGAAGGCAATGAGAATGAAGGCACAATGAGATTTGTATTTTATTTTAAAGGTCAACAGACATTAATCTCATTAAATATTTATATTTTTTTGAACTTTGTGTTCTTTTGAATCCTTTATAATGTTAAATCTACATCTCTGTTGCTCATCCTTTTGTTCATGGAGAACAATCACTACCTACGTAGGTCATATTGAAAGCTTCAAAAAGCTAAATGTGCAGCACAGGCATTAGAATGATTCCATCACAACACTGGGACATGAATGATATTGTGACATGAGTGCAATCACTGGAGGTTTTGCATGTTCTCTATAATTGCATACAGTTCCTTCACATATCCCAGTTTCCTCCACAGTCTGAAACCATACTGGTAGCATCACTGACTGCTGGTTAAAAATGTTCTAGTGTACTTGGATTGAAGCTGGAATGAGACAGAGACAAGACTATGCATGGTATTTATCAAACCATGGAGAGAGAGAGACAAGCACTAATCAGCTACTGTCATTTTTCAAACACAGCCTATAAAATGAATGAATCTAGTGATTTATCCCTCTCCACTTTATCACTCTCTAGGGTAAATATATGGAGCTTGGAGAATTGGTATATATCCCCATAAAGAACATTATGTGCAAGGTGATAATGCACCAGCCAATCAGCTCCAATATTGACAGTTAGGAGTTGATTGGCTGGAACACTATCACCTTGCACTTAATGCTCTTTATAAATGTATACATTTACAAGCATTGTTCATAAACTTACCCCTCTATGCTTTGATAAATTCTCCTCTTATTGAGTTAATTAAAATGGTTTTAGGGATTGTTACGGTTTTGCATTGTGTTTCTTATACAGTATTTTCTGAGAGTTACTACAATTCTTTGCATTTTTTGCACAATATAACCATAGTTGCCTACCCTCCCGGATCCTGCAGGACAATCCCATTTGAAATTCTTATCTCCTGCTGCCCTGTATCATAAACCAAATCTCCTGGATAATTTACTTCTGCCAGTGTACCACCACGGAATATGACTGCTAATTGGGCACAGCAGTCAAAGAGAAAACACAATAGGGCAGAGAGAATATCCTTAAATGGATACCATTAAAATATAATAATGGATTGACTTCCCAATAAATGTAAGAAAAAAATTATAAAATCAAACACTGAACCAGATGCAGATCATGAATACACACTCAAGCACTGTAGGTGAACCCCTTGAAACATTGTGTTGAGAACTGTCCATTCCTATCTAACCTCTATACTTCCCAAAAGACAGTCTCTGGAACAGGGTTGCCACTAGAAATTATAGGGCCCGGGACTGACCAAATAGACAGATCCTACCCTTTTCACGTGATTAACATTAGTCACTGCAGGCACAGCAGCCCGCCTCTGAGGAGCTGTGCTCAATATAAGCATCATATTACACCATGCTTTGCACCATCACATGGGGCGGGATGCAGCAAATTAAAAATGCGGGCAAAAGTCTGACATTTTCAGAGGTCTGGCTGCAGTCCCCATATGCAGTACATTCCCGGGCTTGAATGTGGTGGGCGATGTGATTTTAAAACTAGTGTTGTCCATAGAAGCCTATGGGCTTCTTTCGCATTTCCCTGCTGTGAGGGATCCAACCAGATCCATCCCTGGCGGCGTGGCGCATCAATCGATGCATGCGCAGATAGGACTCCGGGTGCAGAACCCAGAAGTCCTATCATCGCAAAGGACGTCTCTTACTGCAAGAGCCATCCTTTGCAGAATTCTTCATACATACGGCAAAAGAAAACACGGTTATGCGAGTGGAGGCGGGCAGCAAGCATCGCCAGTTTTTTGCAATGTTTGTTGCTTCTTGCCCATGGAGAGGAAATGTCACTCATAAGAAATTTCGGTACTTGTGTAGTTTCACGGCGCCATGATGGTGCGTCTGTGCCCAGCTGTGGGGCTGAAAACTCCATGCCAACGTGTATAGTTCATACCAAGCCCGCAGCGTGGGCGAGTGCAGCAGGCCCCGCAAGGGGACAGAGACGCACAGCACCATGTTGGTGCCGTGAAAGTACACAAGTACCGAAATCTCGATTTTTTTTTTTAAAGCAGAAATCATTTACACTGCAAAACCAGTTTGATTTTGTGTAAATGATTGCCTTTTTTTAAAAAAAACTGTAGATTTCTTACCAATTCACTCACTTTCTGAATCTCTCTTTCTATAAAATTTCCACCTGCGTGTCAGGGGTGTGGGACGAGGTTGACGTCACCCCTTTAGCAGTCAAACTCGGCAATTCATGGGTCCACAGATTGGGGGAGGGTCTAAAATGGTGCGAAATGCCGCTATTCACGTAAGTTTAGCTCCACCCCCTCGCCGCAGACCTACGAATCCTGGTATTTGGTGCAGCAGGGAAGGGGGGCTAGGGGCGATGTGGGAGAACTGCCCACCTTCCCGGGGGGCTGGGAGGGGGACCTGATCTTTGGGAGCTTCCCGGTCATTCCAGGAGGGTAGGCAAGCACAGCGGTGTAGCTAGGTGCTATGGTGCCCGGAGCAAGGACATATTTTGCCCCCCCCCCCCGGTAATGAATTGGGGGCGTGGCTAACATGTGTTGGCATGTTACATTTGAAAAGAAAAAACTTAAAAAATACGTAATCTGCTGCGCTATATAAGACGCTGTAACGGAATCTGCTGCGCTATATAAGACGCTGTAACTGAATCTGCTGCGCTATATAAGACGCTGTAACTGAATCTGCTGCGCTATATAAGACGCTGTAACGGAATCTGCTGCGCTATATAAGACACTGTAACGGAATCTGCTGCGCTATATAAGACACTGTAACGGAATCTGCTGCGCTATATAAGACACTGTAACGGAATCTGCTGCGCTATATACATAAGACACTGTAACGGAATCTGCTGCGCTATATAAGACACTGTAACGGAATCTGCTGCGCTATTTAAGACGCTGTAACGGAATCTGCTGCGCTATATATATGTATATATATACATACAGATAAAGAATAAAGATAAATACAGCACACAGCATGGCCGGGGTGGCAGCAGAAGCCAGAGAGATTCACTCTCTCCCTCTCCCTCTCCCTCCCTCCCTCCCTCCCCCCCCCCCCCCCCCTCCCAAACCCCAAGTTTATTATGTTTATTTCTATTTTGAAATACATTAATTAGCGTTTTAAAAAAAACAACCTTCATTAAGGAGTAACAGGGCGGCAGCAGGGGCGGCAGCAGCAAAACTTCTCCTCCTCCAGGGCAGCTACAGCCAGCTCTTGGTAAGGCTGATTACGCTGCTGTAGCCAGGGAGGAGGGGGTGAGTCTGGGAGGAGTCTGTCTTTGGTGCTGCTACGCTACGCTGCGCTGCCCAGAAGCCGGACCGGGCAGCAGCAGCAGCAGCAATTTAGAAGATAGAGGATTCAGCCCGCCGCCCGGCCTCACCGTCCGTGACGCTTGGCAGGGCAGGACGGAGGCAGGCGCCGGGTAGGGCAGGGCAGCCGCCGGCGCACGCTGCCCTACCCGGCATACTTGAATGCGTGAAGGCATAATTTGCGAAGGGGGGGCGGGCCTGTGGCGCCATTCCACCAATCGGCGCCCGGAGCAGGAGCTCCGGTGGCTCCGCCCTCCCTACGCCTCTGGGCAAGCATGGCTAGTAAGTAAAAAGTGAAAGCTGTAAATAAATAAATAAATAAGTAAAAACTTTTACAGCTGAAAGTGAAAGTACAGTACATTGCAGAAGTTGTGATTTTACATGGCTTTTAACTATTAAATAAAATCAATATCATATATTATACATTTTCTTCTATCTTCATGAACTGTGGACTTGGATGGCCACTTTGGCAGCCCTGCTGGGCGAAAGTCATCCCTAGATTAGATATGGGTATACCTTGATAGGAGCCTATATCCAGGCAAAGAAACTCAGTGCCACAGCGGCAGTACAGACTGCGTGCTGCCAAGATGTCGTAGGTACTAGTCAACTTTACTGAAGAAGCGTGTGGGCTTGTAGGTGGGGCATGGTGCATCACGTAGGAAAGCGAGTTATACACAATGGCCTGGCATGCATATAGAATCTATATATAGATTCTATATGCAATTAAATGAAAAGAGTCCTTCAGGTGCATTTGGCAAACTCTAGGCAGGCTGCCATGTGCTTTTTACTAAGGAGTGGCTTCTGTCTGGCCACTAAACCATACTGGCCTAATTGGTGGACTGCTGCAGAATTTGTTGTCCTTCTGGAAGGTTCTTCTCACTCCACAGAGGAATGCTGTCGCTCTGACAGAGTGTCCATCGGGTTCTTGGTCACCTCCCTGACTAGGTCCCTTCTCCCCCAATTGCTCAGTTTCAATGGCCGGCCAGCTCTAAGAAGAGTCCTGGTGATTCCGAACTTCTTCCATTTACAAATAATGGAGGCCACTTGCTCATTGGTACCTTCAAAGCAGAAGATATTTGTCTGTACCCTTCCCCAGATTTATACCTTGAGACAATCCTTTCTCAGTGGTCTAGACCAGTGGTTCCCAACCCTGGTCCTCAAGTGCATGTTTTCTAGGTCACCAGCAGGTGCACTATTCAGGCACATTTTAAAAGATCCTCAGGTGGAGCTAATTATGTCACTTGTGATTCTGTGAGGAGACCTGGAAAATGTGCACTGTTGGGGATACTTGAGGACCAGGGTTGGGAACAACTGGTCTAGACAATTTCTTTGACTCCATTCTTGGTTTGTGCTCCGCCATTTACTGTCAAGTGTTGGACCTTATATAGACTAGAGATATGCAGGTTCGAATTTCCTTAAATACCGCCTCCCCGCACCGCCACTGTCACTAAAGTCTAGGAGCAGGGTGGGATAGGGTGTGTTGCTGTGTACTGTCTCTGCTGGGGCCTCGTGTGCTGCTGTGTACTGTCTCTCCTCTATTGTGCTGGGGCCTGCCTTTGCTGTATAGTCCATTGGTGCTGCTAGTTGCTGCCCTTCACTGCCTAGTGGCTGCCAGTACCTACCTACCTACTGCAGTATATAATTCCAGTCTGCTGGTGCCCTGCCAACCAGTACCTATTTCAGTATATAAATTTAGTCTGCTCTCTGCTGTTGCCACTGGCTACCAGTACCTATTGCAGTATATAATTCCAGTCTGCTGTTGCCCCTGGCTACCAGCCCCTATCGCAGTATATAATTCCAGTCTGCTGTTGCCCCTGGCTACCAGTACCTATCGCAGTATATAAATACACACCTGTGGCTGCGAGGAAACAGCTGCGATTTCCCACACAATCCACTGACGGGGATGCAGGACAAAAGGACCTGGCAACGATTGCTGATGTGTCTACTGTCGATGCATTGAATGCTGTCACCATTGAAAAAATGGTGGAGGATTACTTTGGTGACAGCATCCAAGTAGACATGACAGACAGTCCATACTTGTACTGGCAGGAAAGTTGTTGTTCCCCCCTCCAGTGTGTACTCCGAAAGCGCAGTGCAGCGGTGAACCTGGTCAGGGAGCGGCGAAGGTGGTTACTTTCACAAAATGTGAAGAAGATGATGTTCATAAAAATGAATTAACAATTCTTCAATGAAGACCAGCAATTGCCTCCAGAGATTATAAAAGGACCTGTGATTGTGGAGTCCAGCAGGGACGAATTGATAATCTGTGAGGATGAGGAAGTACACACTGAAGGGGGCGAGAAATCAGAGGAGGAGGATGAAGAGTGACGACATCTTGTCTCTGTAGAGCCAGTTTATACATGGAGCGATGAATTGCTTTTTTTGTGTGGGGGCCCAAACAAACCAATCATTTCAGCCACAGTTTTGTAGGCCCTATCACTGAAATGATTGGTAGGTTAAATTGTGCATGTCCTATTTCCACAACATAAGGGTGGGTGGAAGGGCCCAAGGACAATTCCATCTTGCACCTCTTTTTTTACCATTATGTGTTTTGTGGGCACTAGTTTTTAAAACTGCCATCCTGTCTGCCACTGCAGTGCCACTCCTAGATGATCCATGTGTTTGTGGTGCCCACTTGTGTGGCTTAGCATAGTTATCCAGCTACCTTGGTGCAACCTTTTGCCCTAAAAACAATATTGTGAGGTGTGAGGTGTTCAGAATAGACTGGAAATTAGTGGAAATTAATGTTATTGAGGTTAAGGTACTTGTGTATTAAAGTGGCGCCCCCGATGTCCATCGTACGATGAACGTATCGCATCGCATGCCATGTACCCGATGGCATGCGATGCGATGCGATTTTGACCCCCTATACGATGAAAAATCGTATAAGCACCCTAAAGGGTGCTTTTGAGCACCCTAATGGGTGCTTACAATGTTAAATGCACCCCCACGCCACCCCCCCACTATAAACGTGAACCCGAAGCGTGGCGAGCGCAGCAAGCCCGCGAGGGGCGGCGGTACGCGTCCTACGACCTTTTCATACCCCCACTATCCACGTCGGCATGGAGTTGAGAATAGAATAGTGTGGCGAGCGCAGCGAGCCACCGAGCCCGAAGCATGGCGAGCACAGCGAGCCCCGCGAGGGGACGCGGATACCTTCACAGGTAAACGCGTCCCTTCGCGGGCTTCACAGGTATCCGCGTCCCCTCGCGGGGCTCGCTGCGCTCGCCACGCTTCGGGCTAGGTGGCTCGCTGCGCTCGCCACACTATTTTATTCTCAATTCCACGCCGACGTGGATAGTGGGGGTATGAAAAGGTTGTAGGACGCGTACCGCCGCCCCTCGCGGGCTCGCTGCGCTCGCCACGCTTTGGGTTCACGTTTATAGTGGGGGGGGTGGCGTGGGGGTGCATTTACCATTGTAAGCACCCATTAGGGTGCTTAACATTGTATAAGCACCCATTAGGGTGCTTATACAATGTTAAATCGCATCGCATCGTATGGCATTGTATGCCATGTACAATGGCATACAATTTGAAAATTGTATGCCATCGTACACTATCGAACGATATCGCGTCGCATCGCATACCATCGTATGCGTTATGGTATGCGATGCGATGGGCGCCGCCAAAATACATAAGTACCAGGTTAATAATAGGAACAAAAAAAACTAATTCTGTGATTTTAGCAGTTTTTATGGTTTTTGGAAAAACATCAGAACCCAAAACGTTGAAGGGGTGTTTTGGCAAAACCCAGTATAACCCAAAACCTGAAGGTAACCAGAATTTAAAACCCAAAATGCGCAAAGTGGCCAGTGCACATCTGTAATACAGACAGCTGTTTGCCTTCCCAAATCATGTCCGATCAACTGAATTTATTACAGGTGGACTCCAATTAAGCTGTAGGAACATCTCAAGAATGATAAGTGGAAACAGGATGCACCTGAGCTCAATTTTGGGCTTCATGGCAAAGGTTGTGAATACTTTTGTACATGTGATTTATTAGTTTTATATTTTTAATAAATTTGCAAAAATCTTTAAAAACTTTTTTTCACCTTGTCATTATGGGGTATTGGGGCAGATGTATTAAGCTTGGTCGGAGAGATAAACTGGATATAAAGTGGCTATAAACTGGAAGGAGATAACGCACCAGCCAATCAACTCCCAACTGTTATATTTCAAACACAGCTGATTGGCTGGTGCAGTCCACTTCCACTTTATCTCCAGTTTATCTCTTCACCAGGCTTAATACATCTGCCCCATTGTGTGTAGGATTTTGAGGGGAAAAATAAACATATTCCATTTTGGAATAAGGCTGTAACATAACAAAATGTGGAAAAAGTGAAGCTCTGGGAATACTTTCCAGGTGCACTGTATTAATTAGTATATATTGCATATAAACACAAGAAATTAGGAATTTAAGACGCATCTTATACAATTGTTTGTTTGGGAACCAAGATTTGAATGAAGTGGAATATGTTTTAAGCAAATGTTGTTAGTCAACCGTCCTAAATTTCTATTTACAGTTTATATTATAGAAGCCCTTTAAATATTTGTTATCTATTCCTGGAAATTTCAGTCACATGTACAGTATAAATTACATCCTTAGCCTAATCACACAATAAACTATGAATCTGACCTTCCAAAACAGAAGGGGTTAATCTAGTAAATTATTACTAATCCTCTATAAATGTGTATTTAGTAATGTTTATATGGCATTCATTCCAGTTGCACCATGAACCCCTGCTGAATACTTTCAAGAAGGTTAATTCCACTTCTTGCTGTGACCATATCCCATTATTGAATTGTAAAGTTTTGACATTTAAAATGAATAGCCTAGGGTGAGTGGTATCTTATTACAATATAGCTCATGGCCTAGCAATGTAACTGAAAGGAGAGAAGGCAGAATATATTATTATACATATAAACAATCATTTAATATATATATATATATATATATATATATATATATATATATATATATATATAGATAGTAGATATGGTCCGGCACTCCTGCTTCAGGTTCTGTATGCTCCGGTGCTCGCAGCGTAGTATTGGATAATAGGCTGGTGGGGTGTGCTGCAGCACAATAACGGAGACTGGTCAGCGTTATTGGAGTATAAGTCCACTGTTTAGATGGACTATATACTCCAATAACTGGACAGTGTGCTATCAAGATCGCTTTACTATATGTTTTTTAACAGCATGTTATTTACACTTGTCACGTAGGTGTATCCGGCAGGCAAATGATGACGCCCAGGGGACGCCGCGTCTATCTCCATGGAGATGCGGCGAGTCAGAGCAGGGCGACGGGAGGAGGGCGGAAGCTGTGCTGACGCAGCCTCCCTGAGCCCGCCCTTCCCGGAAGGCGATCGGAGCCGCCGAGGGGTGGAGGTTTCTTCCTTTCTCTACTATTTAAGGTAAGCACCTTAGGGTGATCTTTTGTATCTCTTTCTTCCTTGAAAACGGGGCGCACGGGACCCCGAAACGTTGGTATAGAGATGTCTGTTGTCACCAAGTAAAATCCTTTACTTATATCCACGCTGACCAGTCTCCGTTATTGTGCTGCAGCACACCCCACCAGCCTATTATATATATATCTCCTATATATTTAGCTACATCTGTCACTCAAAGTGGGTGTCTGTGTCTATAACGCTCTGTTCCTGGACTTTCCTCTTAATGTGTGATTGCCTTCATCTGTGCTGAACACCTTTCTGAGAAATTAACCTGTTTAAAACAGGTGATGGCAATCATACATTAAGGGGAAGTCTAGAAACAGAGCATTGTGTCCCTCCTGGAGATGGTCATGTTGGGAGGTATGTGACAGAGAACCAGCCCAGTGAGCCCACAGACAGTGCCAGACACCCACTGCCTTCCCATGTTGCCCAGCACTGCTACTCCACAGCCACCAGGTGAGCGCCCCCCTCCCGCGATTTGCGGCAAAACCTCCCCCCCGCGATTCGCGGCAAAAACACCCGCTCCCCCGCGACCCCCCCTACCGCGATTCGCAGCAAAAACACCCCCGCGACCCCCCCTCCCGCGATTCGCTGCAAAAAGAACCCCCCCACGACCCCTCCCGCAATTTGCGGCATAACCACCACCCCGCGACCCCCCCCTCCCGCGAATCGCGGCAAACCCTCCCCCGTGACCCCCCCCCCCCGATTCGCGGAAAAAACACCCCCCCCCCCGCGACCTCCCTCCCGCGATTCGCGGCAAAAAGAACCCCCCCGCAACCCTCCCTTGCACGATTGGCGGCACCCCCCCTGCGACCCCCCTCCCGCGATTCGCGGCAACCCCCCCCCCCCGCAATTCGCAGCAGCCCCAGGATTAAATGGCACATGCAAAACACTGACATGGCTATGGTCGACAATGAAAAAGGTTGACATGAGTTTTTGAAGATTTATTTTTAATTTTTTTAATTTTTTCATATTCATTGTCATGTGTCGACATGGACACCAATGAAGTGGCACACTTATGTCAACATTTACATGTGTTGACCTTTCTGTGTTGATTTTTTCTTGTGGCGATTCGCGTCACACCCCCCCGCAACCCCCCCTCCCGCGATTCGCGGCACCCCCCGTGACCCCCCACCTCCCGCAATTCGCGGCAACCCCCCACCGGAACCCCTGTGAACCCCGCCCTCCCGCGATTCACGGCACCCACCCCCGCGACCCCCCCTCCCGCAATTCGCGACACCCCCCGTGATTCGCGGCAGCTCCAGAATTAAATTGCACATGGAAAACACTGACATGGCTATGGTCGACAATGAAAAAGGTTGACATGAGTTTTTGAAGTTTTTTTGTCATTTTTTGAATATTTTCATATTCATTCTCATGTGTCGACATGGACACCAATGAAGTGCCACACTTATGTCAACATTTACATGTGTTGACCTTTCTGTGTTGATTTTTTTCTTGTGGCGATTCGCGTCACCCCCCCCCACAACCCCCACTCCCGCGATTCACGGCACACACACACACACCTCCCGCGCGATTCTCGGCACCCCACCCCGTGACCCCCCCTCCCGTGATTCACGGCACACCCCCGCGACCCCCCCTCCCATGATTCGCCGCAACCCCCGCCCCGTAACCCCCCTCCCGCGATTCGCGGCACCCACCCCCGCGACCCCCCCTCCCGCAATTCGCGGCACCCCCCCGCGATCCGCGGCAGCTCCAGAATTAAATTGCACATGGAAAACACTGACATGGCTATGGTCGACAATGAAAAAGGTTGACATGAGTTTTTGAAGTTTTTTTTTTTCATTTTTTGAATGTTTTCATATTCATTCTCATGTGTCGACATGGACACCAATGAAGTGCCACACTTATGTCAACATTTACATGTGTTGACCTTTCTGTGTTGATTTTTTCTTGTGGCGATTCGCGTCACACCCCCCCCCACCCCCCCCCCCCGCAACCCCCACTCCCGCGATTCACGGCACACACACACCCCCCCGCGATTCTTGGCACCCCACCCCGTGACCCCCCCTCCCGTGATTTACGGCACACCCCCCGCGACCCCCCCTACCATGATTCGCCGCAACCCCCGCCCCCGTAACCCCCTTCTTGGATTTGCGGCAACCCACCCCGCGACCCCCCTCCCGCGATTCTCTGCAATCCCTCCCCTCCCACGATTCGCAGCATCCACCCCCCCACAACCCCCCCTCCTGCAATTCGCGGCACCCCCCGCGACCCCCCCTCCTGCAATTCGCGGCACCCTCCGCGACCCCCCCTCCCGCGATTCGCGGACACTTAAGTTGCAATACAGGGCATCTTTCATACAATTCTAACCATATTTCTCATATACAAATGTTCACAAATTAAGGGGGCGCAGCCCCTTACGACGGTGTGAAGAGCGCCCGTAGGGCGCGATGAATCACCTAGTATATATATATATATATATATATATTAGTATTATGTAATTTTACTGTATTTCAAGCATTCAAGTTGATATGTTATAAAATGGACTGTGTATACCTCAATGGCATAACTATAGCTCCACAGACGTTGCGGGGTCTGCGGAAGCTATTACTATGGCTGCCGCCGAATCTGTTGATGCCGCCCGCCAGGACCAGCAGAGCTTCATGTCTGCAGTTCCAGCAACCACCTGCTAGAATGCCACTTGCAGATGGTTATTAACCCCTTCATGACAGAGCCAGTTTGTGCCTTCATGACAGAGCCCTTTTTTTCAAATCTGACATGTCTCACTTAAGTGGGGATAACTTTTTTTTGCTTTTACTTATCCCAGTGATTTTGAGATTGTTTTCTCGTGACACATTGTACTTCAAGTTAGTGGTAAATTTTGGTCGATACAGTCTGTGTTTTTTTGTGAAAAATACCAAAATATCGTGAAAAAATGGAAAATTTAGCAATATGCAAAATGTCACATTTTCTGCTTGTGAGACAAATAATCATACCACTCAAAATAGTTAATAACTAACAAAGACCATATGTCTACTTTATGTTGCAATCATTATTTCAACCTCCTTTTCATTTTTTTGGACACTAGGAGGCTTCAGATATGACTAGCAAATTCTCAAATTTTCAAGAAAATTTCAAACACTGATTTTTTTAGGGACCAGTTCAGTTCTGATGTGACTTTGAGGGACTTGTATGTGAGACACCCCCATAAATGATGCCATTTCAAAAACTGCACCCCTCACAGTATTCAAAACAGCATTTTGGAAGTTTGTTAACCCTTTAGGTGTTTCACAGGAATTAAAACAAAGTGTAGGTGAAATTTCAAAATTTCTTTTTTTTTGCAGAGTTTCAATTTTAATACATTTTTCTAACGAATACAGTAGATTTTACTAGAGAAATGTGACTAAAAATTGATTCCCCCAATTCTTTTGTTTTCAAAAATATCCTATATGTGGCCCTAGTGTGCACGTTGACCAAACCACAGGCTTCATAATAGAAGGAGCACCTACTTGATTTTGGAGCCTCCTTTTTATGAGATTATTTTTTAGGCACCATGTAGGTTTCTAGGCACCATAAGTGCTAAAAGTTAGGAACCTCCCCCACAAGTCAACCCATTTTGCAATCTACACCCCTCAGGGAATTCATCTAGGGGTATAGTGTACATTTCAAACCCCCAGGGGTTTCACCAATTTTGGTACAACTGGGATGTGAAAATGGAAAATTACATTTTTTTACACAAACATGCAGTTCTGGCTCAAAATTTTTCATTTTCACAAGGAATGAAGGAGACAAAGCACCCCAAAATCTGTGCCCCAATTTCTCCCGAGTACGGCAATGCCTCACATGTGACCAAAAAATACCAGTTGGGCACATGGCAGGACTCAGAAGGGAAGGAGTGATTTTTGGATTTGGCAGCACAGATTTTGGTGGAATGAATGGTGGGTGCCATGTTGCATTAGCAAGACTCCCAAAGCACCAATACAGTGGAACCCCCCCACAAGTCACCCCATTTTGCAAAGTACACCCCTCAGGGAATTCATCTAGGGGTATAGTGTACATTTCAAACCCCCAGGGGTTTCACCAATTTTGATACAACTGGGCAGTGAAAATGAAAAATTACATTTTTTTACACAAAAATGCAGTTCTGGCTCAAAATTTTTCATTTTCACAAGGAATGAAGGAGACAAAGCACCCCAAAATCTGTGCCCCCATTTCTCCCGAGTACGGCAATGCCTCACATGTGACCAAAAAATACCAGTTGGGCGCATGGCAGGACTCAGAAGGGAAGGAGTGATTTTTGGATTTGGCAGCACAGATTTTGGTGGAATGAATGGTGGGTGCCATGTTGCATTAGCAAGACTCCCAAAGCACCAATACAGTTGAAACCCCCCCACAAGTCACCCCATTTTGCAAACTACACCCCTCAGGGAATTCATCTAGGGGTATAGTGTACATTTCAAACCCCCAGGGGTTTCACCAATTTTGATACAACTGGGCAGTGAAAATGAAAAATTACATTTTTTTACACAAAAATGCAGTTCTGGCTCAAAATTTTTCATTTTCACAAGGAATGAAGGAGACAAAGCACCCCAAAATCTGTGCCCCCATTTCTCCAGAGTACGGCAATGCCTCACATGTGACCAAAAAATACCAGTTGGGCGCATGGCAGGACTCAGAAGGGAAGGAGTGATTTTTGGATTTGGCAGCACAGATTTTGGTGGAATGAATGGTGGGTGCTATGTTGCATTAGCAAGACTCCCAAAGCACCAATACAGTGGAACCCCCCCACAAGTCACCCCATTTTGCAAAGTACACCCCTCAGGGAATTTATCTAGGGGTATAGTGTACATTTCAAACCCCCAGGGGTTTCACCAATTTTGATACAACTGGGCAGTGAAAATGAAAAATTACATTTTTTTACACAAAAATGCAGTTCTGGCTCAAAATTTTTCATTTTCACAAGGAATGAAGGAGACAAAGCACCCCAAAATCTGTGCCCCCATTTCTCCAGAGTACGGCCATGCCTCACATGTGACCAAAAAATACCAGTTGGGCGCATGGCAGGACTCGGAAGGGAAGGAGTGATTTTTGGATTTTGGAGCACAGATTTTGGTGGAATGAATGGTGGGTGCCATGTTGCATTAGCAAGACTCCCAAAGCACCAATACAGTGGAACCCCCCCACAAGTCACCCCATTTTGCAAAGTACACCCCTCAGGGAATTCATCTAGGGGTATAGTGTACATTTCAAACCCCCAGGGGTTTCACCAATTTTGATACAACTGGGCAGTGAAAATGAAAAATTACATTTTTTTACACAAAAATGCAGTTCTGGCTCAAAATTTTTCATTTTCACAAGGAATGAAGGAGACAAAGCACCCCAAAATCTGTGCCCCCATTTCTCCAGAGTACGGCAATGCCTCACATGTGACCAAAAAATACCAGTTGGGCGCATGGCAGGACTCAGAAGGGAAGGAGTGATTTTTGGATTTTGGAGCACAGATTTTGGTGGAATGAATGGTGGGTGCCATGTTGCATTAGCAAGACTCCCAAAGCACCAATACAGTGGAACCCCCCCACAAGTCACCCCATTTTGCAAAGTACACCCCTCAGGGAATTCATCTAGGGGTATAGTGTACATTTCAAACCCCCAGGGGATTCACCAATTTTGATACAACTGGGCAGTGAAAATGAAAAATTACATTTTTTTACACAAAAATGCAGTTCTGGCTCAAAATTTTTCATTTTCACAAGGAATGAAGGAGACAAAGCACCCCAAAATCTGTGCCCCCATTTCTCCAGAGTACGGCAATGCCTCACATGTGACCAAAAAATACCAGTTGGGTGCATGGCAGGACTCAGAAGGGAAGGAGTGATTTTTGGATTTTGGAGCACAGATTTTGGTGGAATGAATGGTGGGTGCTATGTTGCATTACCAATACAGTGGAACCCCCCCACAAGTCACCCCATTTTGCAAAGTACACCCCTCAGGGAATTCATCTAGGGGTATAGTGTACATTTCAAACCCCCAGGGGTTTCACCAATTTTGATACAAGTGGGCAGTGAAAATGAAAAATTACATTTTTTTACACAAAAATGCAGTTCTGGCTCAAAATTTTTCATTTTCACAAGGAATGAAGGAGACAAAGCACCCCAAAATCTGTGCCCCCATTTCTCCAGAGTACGGCAATGCCTCACATGTGACCAAAAAATACCAGTTGGGTGCATGGCAGGACTCAGAAGGGAAGGAGTGATTTTTGGATTTTGGAGCACAGATTTTGGTGGAATGAATGGTGGGTGCTATGTTGCATTACCAATACAGTGGAACCCCCCCACAAGTGACCCCATTTTGCAAACTACACCCCTCAGGGAATTCATCTAGGGGTATAGTGTACATTTCAAACCCCCAGGGGTTTCACCAATTTTGATACAACTGGGCAGTGAAAATGAAAAATTACATTTTTTTACACAAAAATGCAGTTCTGGCTCAAAATTTTTCATTTTCACAAGGAATGAAGGAGACAAAGCACCCCAAAATCTGTGCCCCCATTTCTCCAGAGTACGGCAATGCCTCACATGTGACCAAAAAATACCAGTTGGGTGCATGGCAGGACTCAGAAGGGAAGGAGTGATTTTTGGATTTTGCAGCTCAGATTCTGGTGGAATGAATGGTGGGTGCTATGTGGCATTAGCAAGACCCCCGAAGCACGGTGAAATGATGAACCTAATAATCCATAGATGTGTGGTATATTTTGAAACACTCCTTTATACATAGGCCGGGTTTGTCGGGGCAAGTTTCACAGTGGAAAATAGTTTCCTTTCTTATTCCCTTTTTATAGCAAACTTTGCACCTTTTTTGTGTCCTGCCCTTTCTTGCAGTGGAGGGGATTTCGTTGGGAAAATGCTGCCCTGGTACAATACGGGGGCCAGTACTAGAAGTACTGGGGCCCTCTGCCTGCTGGTTCCCAAACATTAGGCCCTTTATGACTTCCTCTTGAAAGTGCATAAATGTCCCCCTCTGGCCGGTAGAACGGAATAGCACGTAAGCGTTATACAGTGCCATCTGGATGATATACACGGCCAGCTTCTTGTACCAGATATTTGTTTTCCGCAGGGCACTGTACGGCTTCAGTACCTGATCTGAAAGATCCACTCCGCCCATGTACTTATTGTAATCTAGGATACAATTTGGTTTTGAGGTGTGGGTACTGGTACCTCGTACAGGGATGGAGGTGGTACTGTCTCCATGAATTGTTGTCAGTATAAGGACATCCCTCTTGTCCTTATATTTGACCAACAACATATTTTCGGTGCATATTCCCCTGCTTTCACCCCTTCTCATTACTTGGGCAATGTGCGTTTTTGGGAGGCCTCTTTGGTTCTTACGCACAGTACCGCAAGCTGCTGTACCTCTTGAACCAAGGGCCTTAAACAGGGGGATGCTGGTGTAAAAGTTATCCACATAGAGGTGATAACCCTTATCCAGGAAGGGGTGCATTAAATCCCAGACAATTTTTCCACTAACACCTACGAGGGAGGGGGGGCATTCTGGCGGTTCAATTCTTGAATCCTTCCCTTCATATACCCTAAACTTGTGGGTGTACCCTGTGGTGCTTTCACACAGCTTATACATTTTTATGCCATACCTTGCCCTCTTACTGGGAAGGTACTGGCGGAATTTAACCCTTCCTTTAAAATGTATAAGGGACTCGTCGATGCTAATACATTTATCAGGGATGTATAGCTCTGCAAATTTGGCACTGAAATGATCAATGACCGGCCTGACTTTGAATAGCCTGTCAAAGGTGGGATCATCTCTGGGTGGGCACTGTGCATTATCGGTGTAATGTATAAATTTATGGATTGCCTCAAAACGAGTCCGAGTCATGGCCATACGGTAAAATGGGGTGCTGTACAGAACATCTGTACTCCAATATTGCCTAATTTGTGGCTTTTTTACTATGCCCATATGAAACACCAGACCCCAAAACGTCATCATCTCTACTGCATCTACAGGGGTCCACCTAGCAAATGATGACGTGGGGTTTTGAGCAATAAACTGCTGGGCATATAAATTAGTTTGGTCCACCATTAAATTTATAAAATCATCAGAGAAAAATAATTTGAAAAAGTCAATTTCTCTGAGACCTGTGGAATCAAATTGGATTCCTGGCATGGCCAAAAACTCAGGAACCTGGGGCTCAAAATTGTCTGGTGGTGGGGTCCATACGAGATCAATTATTGGGGGGGGGTCTCAGCTGCTCTACGGGGGCGTCTTTGAGGGGGTCCCTCATCACCAGAGGAGGAAGAGGAGCTTAAGACGAATCCTTCAAATTCCCCGCTTGCCTCACTGGCTGTGTCAGAATCAGAAGCAAGCATGGCATATGCCTCCTCCACTGAATACATTCTTCTGGATGACTGGGATGACATTTGGGATGACATTTGGGATGACATTTTTATTTTTGTGTTACTGGTAGTGAAATGTTTCAACACGTGTATAGTGTAGGGGGGGGTACAAACTTTATTTCAACCCGGGGGGTATGTAGTGTGTAGTGTGTATGTAGTGCAGAAAAAAAAAATACTTTATACAAAAAAAAAAAATTGAAGGGGTTAAAAAAAAAAAAAATTGAAGGGGTTAAAAAAAAAAAAAAAATTGAAGGGGTTAAAAAAACAAAAAAAAAGGTCCTGCGCCAAAAATTGAGCACAGATGTCGGTCAGTAACGCGCTCAAAGGCAACAGGAATTTGATCAAAAAAAAAAAAAATAGATCAACCCTGTGCCGAAAAAGCTGATCAGTGATGTACGTCACTGATCAGCGCACAGTGGCCACAGGACACCCACAAAATCACAATGTGTGTAAAAAAAAAATTAAAAAAAGACCACACAGCACCCACAAAAAAAAAAAAGGTGATCAGTGATGCGACACTGATTACCAGTAAGGGGCAGCAGGTGCACAACCTTTGGTGCAACTGGCAGCAACTGACAGGTATATATAAAAAAAAAAAACCTCTGCGCCCCCAAAAAGTTGCTGATCACCTCAGCTATAGTGATCAGCACAAAAGGCGGGGGTAGCAGACACAAAATATACACTCTCTATCACTCTCTGTCACTATCTCTCTCTATCTCTCACTATCTATCACTATCTATCACTATCTATCACTATCTATCACACTGCAGCAGCAGCACTGACAGTTATATGTATAAAAAAAACCTGCACCCCCAAAAAGGGGGGGTAGCAGACACAAAATATACACTCTCTATCACTCTCTGTCACTATCTCTCTCTATCTCTCTATCTCTCACTATCTATCACTATCTATCACTATGACACTGCAGCAGCAGCACTGACAGTTATATATATATAAAAAAAAAACCTGCACCCCCAAAAAGGGGGGGTAGCAGACACAAATCTCTCTATCTCTCACTATCTATCACTATCTATCACTATCTCTCACTATCTATCACTATCTATCACTATGACACTGCAGCAGCAGCAGTGACAGTTATTTATATATAAAAAACCCCTGCACCCCCAAAAAGGGGGGGTAGCAGACACAAAATATAGCTCTCTCTGTCACTATCTCTCTATCTCTCTCTCTCTATCTCTCTATCTCTCTATCTCTCTATCACACTGCAGCAGCAGCAGGAAGTCTCAGGAAGTCAGATCCAGGAAGCAGTGATCAAGTGATCAGGTAAGGTATTTGCAAGGATCAGGTAAGTATTAGCAAGGATCAGGTCAGTATCACGGCAGATAGGCACGGTGACCGCTCTGCACGCTACTCCAGACCGGAATGGCGTCTGCAGCGCAGTCACCGTTAGTTTAAATGTCGCGCCTTGGCTGTGATTGGTCCGTGGGTCCCACGGACCAATCACAGCCTTGGGGGCAGGTGGGGTGAGGGTGGGGTGAGGTGTCATCGTCACCGATGACCCCCTCATGCCCCCTGACGCCCGGCGGTGATTGACACCTGTGTTACCAAGCGTCTGATTCGCTGGTAACACAGAAAAACGCTGTGAATGGCTGTTCACACTGAACAGCCAATCACAGCGATCGCCGACGGGGGGGCGGCATCGCAGCCCCCCCTGGGCATGCAGGGACATGTCTGCTGTCAGGGACAGCAGACATCGTCCCTCTGTCACTGCGTCTCGAGACGCAGTGACAGTTTAAAGTCATGACGTATATATACGTCATGTGTCGGGAAGTACTTCCCGGCCATGACGTATATATACGTCAAATGTCGTGAAGGGGTTAAGGATGCTAGAGGAGAACGGCAACCTCCTCTTGCATCCTAAATAACGGTCTGCCATTTTGCAAGTGACATTCTAACAGGAGGATCTGCTGGTACAGGAACAGAGCAGCAATACCAGGCAGCAGCTGATACAGTGGTGAGTCGGGAGAGGGGAGGATGCACAAATTTTAGGTGGGTGGGTGTTGTGTTTCGCACAAATTTTAGTGGCGGGGGTGCACAAATTGTAGTTATGCCACTGGTATAACCCATACATTCTGGTGACTTCCCCCCTCAGAGAAGTTGCATGCAATCCCGCCTTGAGCTGCCCGGGAACCTTCAGAGGCGGCAGAATCGCATGCCATATATCATATACAGCCCGTTAGCATACAATACATTGCATGCAATCCCAGCCAAGCCTGCAGGAAAATACTGAAGGAAAAAATCGAAAGGGCACAAGCATATACATCACTATGGGGTAGCATGCTGGTGAGCTAATGATCCATACCCCCCAGTGCCTCCCCCAATCACCCTACTCCTGTCACCTACTGCCTCTTCTTATTACCATCTAATTATAACCATCACCCATGCCTTTCCCTGTCACTCTCATCCTTACACCCATTGCCTCTTCTTGCTGCTTCTCCCTGTCATCCTCCTCCACTTATTACCCACTGCCTCTATCTGTCACCATCTGCCTCACCCACAGCCTACAAGTGTAGACAGTGGGTGATGTCTAAAACTGTAAAAAAAAAAAACATGTCAACCTTTTGACTGTCGACCTATTGACCATGTCGACGTAACTCGTGTCGACCTTCCTGCATGTCGACCTTGTCATGTCGACCTAATGCATGTCGACCTACTTGCTGGTGACCCAATGACCGTATCCCGTTATGTTATATCTGCTTTCCCTAATGCCACTCCCCTTATCCCTCTCACAGATTCACCAAGCAGAGGAGGTGATTCTACTGTAGCCTGCTGCTGACCGGGATTTATGAGTTATAGTGACTGCAGACCAATTCTTTACTGCGGGCCCCGCTAGTTCCACCTCTGGCAGCAGATTGCAGTATCAGCCAGCTCTAGTAAATGGAGACAGAGCTGCTGAGCTCTTTCCCCCTGGATCGGCCTTTGTATATGGATACAGTTCGTTTTATCGAATGACATTAGGTCGAATGTCATTTGGTCGACCCCACTAGGTCGAATGTGTAAAAAGGTCGACATGGGTTTATGTCGAACTTCCGACTATGTCGACTGCCATTAGGTCGACTGGGGTTAGGTCGAATTGCTCTTTTTGAGTTTTTTTTGGCCGAAATGTCAACAGTGTCGACATGGACACTGTTGACATAGTGAATCGGACCCTCGCAACGCTCGCTTCGCTCGCAATGCTTCGGGCACGGTGGCTCGCTTCGCTCGCCACAGCTTTAATAACCTCCTCCACGCCCTAGTGGATGGTAGGGCATGAACCACCGCCTGTCGGCACATGTCGGCACCAAAAAAAACCCAAAAAGAGCAATTGAACCTAACCCCAGTCGACCTAATGGCAGTCGACATAGTCGGAAGTTCGACATAAACCCATGTCGACCTTTTTACACATTCGACCTAGTGGGGTCGACCAAATGACATTCGACCTAATGTCATTCGATAAAACGACCGTATCCCTTGTATATAGATGTAAATTGTACTGTATGTGATAATATGCCGGCCATTTTTGTGTCACTGTATGTGATATTGCTATATGTCATAATGTAACATTGCCTGATGTGGATTGTCAGTGTATATAGGTCACACTGTGAGTGTTTACACTGACCACATGTGATAAGGTTAATTAGCTGTAGCCATTGTCTCCTAATGAATGTCAAGTCTGTAAACTCATCATGGTGAGATAGCAGGATTAGATTAGCCTGTACATGGCATTGCCAGGTTTGTTGAATCATCCTTTTGCTGGATTTAAAAAGCTGCATTCTGGGAGCAGGAGAGACATAACCTTGGGATCCTGATGTGTGTACTGAAATCTATAGCCAGGGGCCCCTCTCTCATTGGAAGGATCCAGGGGCGAAACTCACAGAGGCAATGGAGACAGCTGCCTCTGGGCTCCAAGCCCTGAAGGGGCACCTGCATGTACAGAAGCACCTGTATGGTTCACAACTGTGTGTGTTGCCCATTCTTAGGTGCTGATCTAGTCACTGTTGGCCGTTAGTGGTTGACCTAGTGACTGTCGCCTTAGACCAGGCAGGTCCAAACTATGGTCCTCTAGCTGTTGTGAAACTACATGTCCCATCAGGCCTTGCCACAGTTGTGCTATTAGGGAATGCTAAAACTATGGCAAGGCATGCTGGGATGTGTAATTTCACAACAGCTGGAGGTCCGCAGTTTGGACACGCCTGCCTTAGACATTGTCGATCCAGGGACTGCATACCTTTACAAGATGTGTGTGCGTGTGTGTGTGTGTGTAACATATATATATATATATATCATGAAGTGGGGACGGCGGCACTCGCAGAAAAAAACACAGCCAGGCGTGATTCACCAACATTGCCAAAAGTTCTTTTGGCACCTTGATAAAGTGGCGACACAAGCCACGAAACGTTAGTGAATCACGCCTGGCTGTGTTTTTTTCTGCGAGTGCTGCCGTCCCCACTACATGCTGTACATTCCTCCGTGGAGTGTGAGTTTGGAAGGCACCGCATTGGACTTAACCCTTTTCCTCCCGCTCTGGGATTAGGAGCTGATTGGCTGGCTGTTTATCACTCTACACTTTATCACTTTTTGAATACATCTGGCCCTTAAGGTGCCCACACACGCACTGATCCCGGCGGTGCGATGCTATACAATGGGGTGCGCGCTCCCGCGGCACCTCATTGCACAGTACAAAAAGTATGTGCTGCACATACTTTTTGTACTAGCTTTTTCTAGCATAGCATCTAGCAAACTGGTTTTGCAGTGTAAATGATTGCCGCTTTAAAAAAACTGGAGATTTCTTCCAAAATCTCTCACTTTCTGAATATCTCATCCTATTAAATCTCACCCAGAGTGTGGAATTAATGGTTAGATTTACTTAAACTTCTTAATCGAAAAGTGCTTGTGTTACCCATAGCAACCAATAAGATTGTCTACCATTTTCTATGATGCAATAGAGAAATGATAGCTAAAATCTTATTAGTTGCTACAGTCACTTTTCATTTTTAGTAAACCCTCCCCTTATTAGGCCGCTACACACGGGGTGATTTCAGGGCATTTCCTACTAGATCGCTTAGAAAATGCCCCTACATTGCTCCGTGTTATACTGGTGTATTTTCCCTTAATTCTAGTGAAAGAAGACCATCGGCCAAATATAACAGATTCTGAGTTCAGCAGACTTACGAGATGCTGGCAGAACTGGGAAGTGTTTTAAAGGGGCAATCATTTACAAAGCGAAACCATGGTTTGTAAATGATTGCCCCTTTAAAAAACCTCAGTTTGTCCAGTATGCCAGACGGCCACCGAACTCGAAGGCTATTACATGTAGCCACATATCTACTGTGACGTACGTTCATGGCAGCATCATGCTTTGGGGCTGCTGTGCTCTTCAGCTAGAACAGATGCTTTATTAAGGATAGTGGCATAATGATTGGGTGCAGGACCCATTTTGCATATGGTAATGCAGCATGTTGAAAAATGATAGTGGGTGCTGATTTGTTCAAACATTTTTATAAATAAAAACTGATATATATTAAATAAGTAAATCTATATGTTTTGAGACATTGGTGTCTATACTAAGCCTTGAAGAGTAATAAAGGGGCAGATGTATGAATTAGCATATCTGCACTTAATGCTAGTTAACTGGGGGGATTATGTTTTTTTATATATACTAACAGCGCAGCTAACGTGCGCTAGGGACAGCTGGCGGGGCTGTCCCCTTTAATCCCACCCAGTAATTAGCGGCCGGGATGAATAAGATGTATTAAAAGCCTTCAATGTGTTAATCCGCCCTGGCCACTTTGCCAGCTAGCATTGTCCTATCCCCACTGCAGGGACAATGCTAGCCTTGCTGCTGGCTCTGGGCTGCGCTCGAGATCTTGTGATAAAAGTGAGATCTCGCGCTTGCCCAGAGAGCTAGCCAGGGTGAGAGAGGGAGTTTTTTTAAAATGAGCATGCGCAGGCCTGCGGGGGGCGCCGATAAGGAGAGCCGTGGAGACAGGAAATAACGGCTCTCCTTATTGGCTGGCCTCTGCATAATACATCGCAGTGGTATGTGTTGCTGCTTCTCCACGTCATGCAGGAGAAGCGGTACCAATAATTTTAAAAACATAAACGGCTTTTTGATACATCTGCCCCAAAGTGGAGAGTGATAAACAACCAGCCAATCAGCACCTACCTGTCCTTTTCCAAACCCAGGGCCAGATTCTCTAAGCTTCAAAAGTGATAAAATGTAGAGTGATAAACAGCCATCCAATCAGCTCCTGTCTGACATTTTTCAAACACAGTCTGTGACATGGCAGATAGGAGCTGATTGGCTGGCTGTTTATCACTCTCCATTTTATCACTTTTGAAGCTTAGAGAATCTGGCCCCCAGCCTGTAACATGGCAGTTGGGAAGTGATTGGATGGCTATTTATTACTTTTTGAAGGTTGATACATCTGAACCTTATGGTGCCCATACACTAGCAAGATTTATCTTCAGATCTGGCTGGTTGAAACAAAAACATGGTGATGGATGAGTGACAGTTTGTCAGTTTTCCAGCATTTCCAAGCAAATGGTCAACTGTCATTTGCTCTCATCCATAACCATGTTAACCAAGCATGTGTATGGCCACCTTAAGTTTAAAAAAATGACAGCAGCTGGTTGCTTAATTTTTCTTTGACCACTTCCTTTTTGTTTCCAAGGCTTAGTAAATAGACTCCTTTGGGGTCTGAAACTGGATCCATGCTACATGACATGTATACCCAGCAAGATCGGCATATATACCGGAGCCAGGGCTGCCATCCATAATTGTGCACCCCCCTATCGGTTAGCCTGTAACATGGCAATTAGGAGCTGTTTGACTTGCACTTTGTCTCTCTCTCCACCTTATCCAAGGCTTAGTACAGAGATCTTGTCGTTAAAATTAAATATAAGAAACCATCAATGCTAAAAGATACAGTAGCTGATATGGATTTGCCAGAAGTGCCAGATGGCCAGTCCGGCCCTGGATCCTCATATCAGAAACATGTTGTGTTAGATAAAGATGTGATGTTTTATTAAAGAAAGACAAACAATCCTGTACAATAAGGCTCCATTTCATAAGGATGCCAAATCAAAGGCATTATTGATCTGCAATACTTTCCAACTGAGACAATGATTGTGGATGCATTGTCCAATCCACTACTCGGCATCACTAGGACATGATATAACTGAGGAATTTTGTGGAATAGTCTGTCAGAATTACAATTGATGTAGTATTTCATAACACCTGTGTGAATAGCTCCTTGTGCTACAGATTGATACACTCAAACTAAGTAGCAGGATTTTGCCTTTTGTAGTCAGCATTTTCTGTGTTCCTGTAACTTCACTTTTATCGCTTATGTATTACTAGTAAGCCCACTCGAAGCAAATGCTTTGAAAGCTAGTAAGGCAGCTAATTATACATGATTGGCTCTTTGAGAGAGAGAAAGAGATGTACAGTAGTTTCACTTGCTGCCAACAGATGGCAGTGTTTCATGACACACAGACACTAGACATATATATAGATGATAGTACTGCTGTGCAGGGCCTGATTAAGGTTTATGGGGGCCCTGGGCAACAACAACCTTGTGTCTCCCCCCCCGTCCCCCCCCCCATACTTGCTCGGTCTCTGTTCACTGGGGTCAGTTGTGTCTGGATGCTGGGTACCTGCTCATTGCCTTCCACCTCTGTCCATAGTTGCCATTGGGGTCTTACAGATGTAGCCCCTGTCATCTTTGCTTGGCGCCCGCCAGAGCCTCCCTTCTGGTGAGCGCCGGCGGACAGGGACTACACTGAACTGGGACGCATGTTCATCTCACGCGCACGGGCAGGGTTAGGGGGGGTCGGGGCGGTGAGGGGGACTGGCGGTGGCAGCGGGGGAGGTGGCGGGGCGCACAAAGCGTCTTGTGTGCCCCCCGGCGGGAGCTGGTGGCTGGCTGGATGAGAAAGGCTCCATCTGTTTCTGTGCTTTCCAACAATGAAAATGCCCCCCCCCCCCAAAAAAAAAAAATGGCCACCACCTCATCATAGACAGTGATTACGAATGCTAGAGGGAGAGGTGGATGGAGGCAGAAAAGAGGCAGGAGCAGGTACCTAGCACCGGCAGTGTTACCAATAGTGCGGGGGCTATTGTTAGGCCACTGTGTGGGGGCCCTAGGACGACCACCCCTGTTGCTTGGCCTATAATCCAGCCATGTTGCTGTGTACACTGAAGGGGCTGATATTTCACCGTCTGCATCTAAGGATGCAGATGTGCTGTGATAACCCAACTTGCAATGCAATAATTGACTACACCTCCGATGGATGACCCCCCCACACACACGCACACACACACACACACACACACACTGATTTATACTCAGCTCTCTGCCGCTCCTGTGACCCCCCCCCCTTCCCCCTTGCTGCCACTTTACTGCATTGGGGGGGGGGGGGGGGTCACAGGAGCGGCAGAGAGCCCCGGAGACCAGCAGCCCTCACTGGAGCACTGATCAACTGGGCTCTGGGTAAGTGAGTTTGAACTTCCCATTATAAATATGGGAAACTTGATCTGCTTACTAAAAAAACATGAAGTAAATGGTTTCACGCATTTTTCCACAAAATTTACTCCAACAGCCCTTTAATACATTCCAGTGATACTAAAATCATGCAAAAATGTCATTTTAGGAAAAATATTAATAAATGGACCCCTGAGTGCATCCATTTGTCAGTTACAGATCAGTATTGTAGCAGATTTCATACAGGGTGGGATGCTCTAAAACGAAAATGCAGTAAAAACCCTATTATCTGTTTTTTTACTGCATTTTTGTATGCTCTAATGTCCCTTCCTTGGGGCAGCTTTTGCTGGTGATACCATATAAAAGCCTTACATATTTACTTTTCTTACTGACACCATTTCCATATTCCATCTAACATCATAGTAATTCCTTCCTACCCATTTTGCCAGGGGAGATATTTATAATGTGTTAGTAATACTGCATACGTCATTCTACTTTATTTGTATTCTAGACATGCAAGGGAAAGTTTTTCTTTTTTATGCATGACAGAACATAATCATTCTGTATTTATTTACACACCATTTGATTTTGAATAAACTATTATCTCCATGAGGTAAGAGTGATACGTTTATATTTGTCAGTTAGCCTTTAATAAAGTTGTTTAAGCAATACTTTTTCTATTGACTTTTTGTACAGCACAATTAAAATAATATATATTTGATAATAGAGAACTGAACATTATTTACATTAAATAACAGTATATTCTTGACGAGTATACTTCTAAAAATCCAACCTAAATTAAATTCTCTGCTCATTCTGGCTTCCCTCTGTACCTTCCATTCTGTAGTATTTAAACTTAGAAAAGTTAATATTTAACACAAGCTTGTCATATTCCTGAAGGTTTCATAGCAAAGGCATGGATCAACAGACTGGACAGGGTTAATACATAGTTCCAGTGTCTTGCTTCTCCAATACATAGTTTAAGCTGATTATAACCTACTGGGGTCAGCGGTACCACCAGTCCAGATGGGCCTTATGGATTTTCATCATTGCGAGGGGGATGGATACCTTAAGTGAGGTATAATGGGATGGTTGGGAAGGTCCAATCTTGGCCTTGGTCAGGGGCGGGCTGGGCCGGGGGACAGGATGCCACATGTCCCCCGGGCCGGTATGTAGTGGCTGGGTCTGGGCCAGCTGTGTGCACTCACACTGCCGCAGTCGTCGTCGGGTCCTCCTGCTGCAGTGCCACACACAGGCCTCCATGGCGACGGCTCCTCCAAAAATGGCCGCCGCCTAGGAGTAGACAGACACTAGAGGTACTGCTGTACCTCTAGTGTCTGTCAGAGGATGACAGCGCGCCCCGGAAGTGCGGCTTCAGGTAGCGCTGGCGCGCTGTTTAAGAGGAACCCCTAGGCAACGAGCATTTAACTAGGTTGCACTTCACCTGCGGAGTCCGCCGGCTCTCAGGGCCCAGTGACAGCACCAGGGCATAGTGCATCCTCTGTGGGAACATGAATGCGGATTAGGTGCGGAGTAATTTCACCGTCCCCAGCTTCTGTACATGTTACATACAGCACAGAGTCCGGTGGAGCCGCGTCACCTCTAGACACTACTCTTATCCAACCCCAGATGAATGGGGATGTGATAGTAAGGTGGCTTGGTGATGGGGCACAAATGGGGCCTCATTCACAGTTGCACGTAATGGCAGACTCAGTTGAGCAATTATTTTCTACAGCGTATGAGTCGCAGATGTGATTGAGAAGCAGAGTCTCAGAAATGTCCTGAAAATATAATGGGCATTCCTTGGTCAGAATACCAACGCCGGTATCCCGATGGAGTGAGTCTTAACAGGGGACATGTATGTATTCTTACCTTCCCCCTGTATCCATAACCCTCACTCTGAGCCTGACCTGAACCGCTAAAGCCTAAATCTAACCCCCCTCTAAGTGCCTAAAGCTAAACCTCCCTCCCACTAGTGCCCAAACCTAAAGACTTCCACTCCGTCCTAAAGGTAATGCTGCCCACCTCCATCTGTTCCATGCTGGTGGTTGAGATGCTTATACAGTACTTATTTTATTTGAAACACATTTTTGTACCCTACTGATTTTTACCAGGTAAGGGAAAGAGAACAAGTGCTGCGCTCAGTAATGATTTAAACAATTAATATTAAAAAATGAATATATTTAATTAATAGAACGTGATTCATGTATAATACATTAAAAACAATATAAGATCAATACTGGGACTTGGATGGGTGTAAAAATATAAATATGAAGGTAAACCTGCTCTGGACTGTCCAACTCCCTGGAGGAGTCCAATATTAATCCAATTAGGCCAATGGAGGCAAGCTGTGAAGCCACTGGAGGTGTCCCTTAGGCTGGATGGGCATTGCGGTGTTGGCATTATGTGTAATGGGCATTACCATGTGTGGCATTATGTGTAATGGGCATTACGTTATTGGCATTATGTGTAATGGGCATTGCGGTGTGTGGCAATATGTGTACTGGGCCTTGCGGTGTTGGCATTATGTGTAATGGTCATTGATTAATTGGCATTATGCTTAATGGGCATTGCGGTGTTGTCTTTATGTGGAATGGGCATTACGGTGAGTGCCATTATGTGTAATGGGCATTACGTTGTTGGCATTATGTGTAATGGGCATTGTGGTGTTGGCATTATGTGTAATGGGCATTGTTTAATTGGCATTACGGTGTGTGGCAATATGTGTAATGGGCATATCAGTGTTGGCATTATGTGTAATGGGCATTGTTTAATTGGCATTGCGGTGTTGGCTTTATGTGGAATGGGCATTAGGGTGTGTGGCATTATGTGTAATGGGCATTACAGTGTAAAATTTTGCAGCGCGCCTCTGGCACGCGCTGTCCCTGTTTCGGGGGGGTGTGTGTAGGGGAGTGATTGTTTAATAATTGCTGCATACTACATAGAGGGGAGAGGGTAGGGTGGTGAAACCATGGTGATGGTGGTGGGCCACTTGCTTGTGTTGCCCCCCAGGCTGAAAGTTGCCAGCCAGCCCCTGGCCTTGGTGTTGAGTCTGTAGATAGATCCTATTCAAAGTATAACTTTCTCACCACCATACTTCCCCTATTTAATGAATAACAGTTTAAACTTGACCCTTTTACCTTGGCAATATTTGATTCTGAGTTTAGATAAGTACAGTATTTGTTGTTGTCAACTGTCTAGGAAATGTGGGCTGAGATCAGTTGATATTCAGTGGGATGCAGCAAAGATACATTTGCAATCAGAAATGCAGATTTCGGGGGTTTGGACGCATTTCTCAAATGCCCCAAGCTCCAAACAGTGTTTCCTAGTAGAAGCCTATAGAGATTATACTACAGTATATATAAAAGATGCCCTTGTTGGCTGATGCTGAGTTGTACATAAAGCCATTTCATATATGGCACAGCAAAACCCATTCATCAGTTGAGAAGTGACTAATATCCCTTATCCACTGCTGCTAATAACCCAGGTTATTGCCATGATAACCCAGGAACGCCTCAGTAGATACGAGTTAACCCAAGTCCAGTGACCCAAGAATCCAAACAAGCTACAGTAGCTTGCAGGGTTGGTCTCAGGAAGGACAATGGTCGCTGTGCAGTGTAAACAGGCAAGCCAGTTTGATATAACCTACAGTAGTACCTGTTTACGACATAGGGAGAGCTGGGGCTAGGAGATAATCTCATATCCAAGCACCGGCACTGGTTTCATGTACGGGGGACTAACAACCCTGCAATAAGCCATGTGCTAGCCACCACTAGCAACTCAGCAGTGGTGGTTGCTACCTATGGGCTGCCATGTGCTCTGCCTCAGTGAAGCCATATGCAGTCTTTGAAACTGCACTGGCTTTACTGTGAATTTCCTATTGGAAGTCCAACCTGCCAGTCACCCAAGGCCAGTCCTATTGAAAGGTGATCCCTCCCTTGGGATGCCTCTTTGTCCTTTAAAGCTAGCCACATGCACATTACAGGGGTTGGTACTGCACATGCGCCAGTCCTGGCACCTGTCATTATTGTACAGGCACCAGAACCACAAAGGTGGGGAGTCCACCAGGTGGAGGAGCGGCTGTGGGGGGTATGTGTGCCAGCATCATGGCCAGTGGCAACCCCACTCTTACTGTAAGGTAGGAGCCGCCACTGCGTTTCAGCCAGGTCTCACCCATCTTGGACCCAAATATATGGCATGCGGGGGTAAAAGGGGTATGAGAGTAGGGGTATGTTCAGGTTTTCCTCTAAAGATTGGGACTCATTCTGGGGATGCAAAGGCATGAACAATCCAACAATATTTTGAATCACAACTTCATCTGGAATGATTTTTATCTATTCCTTTGGTGTTTTAATTAGGGCTTTGAATTAAAAGGAGCAAGTTGGACATCAATTTATGTTTGAGAATGAAGACGCCAGTGGTTTAATGTACTTACATAAAAGGGCTTCAATAAATTGGATATGAAAATATCCACCCTTCTACGCTTATTATCCGTGTATTGTTGGATTGCCCATTTTTTCCATTCACTGCTGCAGCCGTCATAATTTGTATGGGCACTGACATCCACCCCATGTTGGGTGCAATAAAGCTATCCAGGGAAGGCACCGCAAATTGGGGAGGCACAGCAGCTGCCACTAACTGACATTCCAAATGGAATTATTTGCAGTTGGTGTTGCTCCCCTATTTGCATTTTGGATTGTGTTGCAGCCCCACCTCTGTAGCCGTTACTGGAGCTATCTGAAATAGGTATCCCATCTGCAGCCTACACTCCCCATCAATGGATATGTTTCTTGCTACCCAGGACAGATCCAGGACAGATCACCCCGTCACTTCTTTCAATCTCCATCTCCATCTCCACCTTTGGCAGTACAGTATGTTATTGTTTCCTACAGAGCATGGGCAGTAGGATGATGTCAGCGTAGTTTTTTACGGATTTGCACTTGCGTCTGACTAAAGCCCAACACACATGGGGTGACTGCTGCCCATGCTGAGCGACGTGCTGAGGCACGGATCACTTAGCACGCATCACTGCGCACGCTGCTCAGCACCCGCGATGTATCTTCAGCGATCTGTCCTGAGTTGGGTTTTTCCTATCGTTTATGGCAGTCGGCCTGTGCCATACACAAGTCATCTAGTCAGATCGATTATAAATTTGGTTAAACTCGCCCCGTGTGTATGCCCCTTTAGTTCTGTACACAAAGACGTAGCATTTTAGGGGTTTTGACCCTTTGAGGTTTGTTTGTATATCTTTTCAGATTTTTTTCCCCCCTTTACGGACATGGTCACCCTTCCATTTGTAGAGGCATTTCCTGAGAGCAGGTACCCACCACTGGTGTGTTCTGGGCGGTCCATCTAACCAGACTAGTTCCAAGCCAAGGAATGTTTTTTCTTACATAAAGCATTCAGACAGTTTCCGAAATCACGACCATAAACTTAAACTGCTCAAAAGTCTATTTGAAACAAATTTATAAAACTTTTAATTTCTCCAGATGCCCAGTGAGGATCTCCTGGGAGTTCCGCAACTGACACATGCAGTGAAATCATTAAGTAATATATCTTGAATTACTGTAATATGCAAAATCTCTGTTTGATCTTTGTAGCTGCTGTTTCAAAGTTTTGAATCAAGTTTCTGTATAGCAAGGGGATCCTCTGACTCAGGCTTACTGAAAAGGAAAATCACCAAGAGACATTTACACAAAGAGCATTAATAATTTCCATTTCACATTAGATAAAGTCATTTTAGCACTAATGTACATAACAGCAGTGGGCTGATAGCTTTAAGCTGCAATTATTTTGTTGGAGATCTGAGAAAACACACCTCTTCACTCCTAAAGAATAAAAGGCTGTGACGTTTTAAGGATTACTGAAATTACCCAAAATCTCACCAGTGATTCCACCAAATGTCATATTAAACAATTTGCGCGCACCAGAAATTCCATTCAAATGAGTGAGGGGTAGATGTTTGATGGGTTAATATGAGTGGGGGGCGGGGGATGGAGTTTTCAGCACACAAACCGCTTCTCCATGTATAACACCGGTGATGTGTGGTAAATCAATTGTACTAATTAAAAGTATTTTAACCCTGCATAAAAAGTACTCACTTCACACCAAAAAGGGTAACAATACAAAAAAGGATGATAAACCAGTGCTCCGCTCTTCTTAATGTTGTAAAAAGCTGCGCCTTTGTGTTCATGCTTTAGCAAATGTAGAACTGATACTAACATTGAAAGTCTTTCTCAAGCAATCATCACCATAGACAGACTATGGCCGGTTTCACACACTCCGGCTCCTGCCGGACGGTGAAATCCCGCACGGCCAGGGAGCCGTGCCGCACACATTAGTTGTGAATGGACACTATTGTGTCCATTCACACAGGACGGCCACGGCCCGGCCGCACGGCTGCAGCCGGATCCCGCCTCTGGAAGGGACGGCTGCCGGGCTGTGGCCATCCCTTCCATGATAAACTAGTGTGTGCGCACGGCTCCCTGGCCGTGCGGGATTTCACCGTCCGGCAGGAGCCGGAGTGTGTGAAACCGGCCAAAGGGGGCAATTAAGGCCTGATTGCTCAGGTTCGAATCCGCCCCAGGACTTTATGGTAGGGGGTTTGCACATGTGCGAACATGCGCATGGGCAAACCCTGGGAGCAATGCCTTTGGCGAGTTTCACACTCGTCAGGGTGTTCGGAACTGGATGGGTGAACAGGGGGCAGAAATGGGGTTAATGCAGGGTTCTGCCCAGTCTTTTGTGGATTTGCGCACTAAAATGGTTGGCGAGCCCATAGAAATGCTGGGCATGCCCATACATCCTTGGGGCGGACGACTTGAGTCACATGACGTCAGCATCTGCCCCCAATTCAACGGATAGCAGGCCTCTGAAAGGTAAGTATGGAACTTTCAGAGCGAAGGCTAGCGACCATTGAATGATTCCTCCTCCATAAAAAGTCAAATGGGCACAATATAGACTGGATCTGGACCCATGCAATACATTTTAATAGTAATACATTGCAAAAACACAGCAGAAGGTTAAGCGATATCGAATGTGCAGATCCATGATTGTCTCGCTGTCATCATCATAGGAGAAGCCTATGTCCTTAGCTCCATCTGGCAGGCCTGTGTGCCCCCAGCACCATCTAAAGCTGGGTACCCAACTCCAGTCCTCGAGAGCTACCAACAGTTAAAGTTTCCCATATGTCCTCACAGAATCAGAAGTGAAGTACTTAGCTCCACCTGTGGATCTTTTCAAATGTGTCAGTGAGTAATGAGTGCACCTGTGCAGCAGTTAGGTGGTCAATCAAGTTGCGAACGGCCATCTCTGACAATCCGTTGCTGTTTTTGTTTGCATGGACAGCTCACGCTTGCCTACCACGCAGATGCGTTTGATAATCAGCAGGGCTACAAATTCACAGCCCTGTGTTCAGATAGGAATTACAGCTATATCTCCATGGCGGAAAAGTAGGAGAAATGTAATGAACTGGAATTTCGCAATAAACCAGTTTTTAGCAATTTTTGCTACAGGATTTGGAGCAGGCAAAACCTTTCATACAAGTGCCACTAAATCCAGCAGCAAAAATTGAAAACATTTATTTTGAGAAATTGCACTTCATTTTGATTCCCCCATGGAGTTAAGAAAATTCTCTCTTTTACCTGGCAGCAGGGATGCAGTTTATTTATCTTATCCTAAATCTTTTCCGCTAGCTCCCATCATTTTATATATTCAAAAGTCAAAGCAGGCGGCGAGTTAACACATTTTATTATATACTTTTCATAAAGTTATATATTCTTATACAGGTACACTTTTAAATGCTTACATTTCAGATAAATTCTATATAGTATAAGTACCTGTAGTCAACGCATAAATAGTAGAGATGTGCACCGGACACTTTTCGGGTTTTGGGTTCTGATTACCTTGAGGTTTTGGGTTCTAATGGGTTTTGCCAAAACACCTCCTAAGTGTTTTGTGTTTGGATTTCTTGGGTTTTGGGTTCTGAATTTTTTGTTAAAAAAGCATAAAAACTGCTAAAATCGCATAATTTTTTTTTTGGCTCCTACGCTATATTAACCTCAATAACATTCATTTCCACTCATTTACAGTCTATTCTGAACAGCTCACACCTTACAATATTGTTTTTAGGGCAAAAGGTTGCACCGAGGTAGCTGGATAACTATGATAAGCCACACAAGTGTGCGGCACAAACACTAGACTGATATGGCACACTTAGCATCCCCTCTAGGCTGATACTGCACACCTAGAATTACCCCTGGACTGATATGGCACAGGTAGCATCACCCCTGGACTGATATGGCACACTTAGCATCCCCCCTAGTCTGATACGGCACACCTAGCATCACCCCTGGACTGATATGGCACACTTAGCATCCCCCCTCGTCTGATACGGCACACCTACCATCACCCCTGGACTGATATGGCACGCTTAGCATCACCCCTGGACTAATACAGCACACTTGGCAGCACCCCATGAATTATACGGCAGACTTGGCTTACCTCAGGAATTATAGGGCACAGATGGTGGCACCCCTGACCTGATACAGCACACATGGAATTATACGGCACAGATGGCGGCACCCCTGGACTGTTACGGCACACATGGCGGCAGGCATGGAATTATACGGCAGACAAATTCCTGCAGTAAAAATAAAAATGTGTATTCTTTTAATTATAAAAAAGAGCAGCACACCTTACTTAGCAACACTCCATGAATTATACAGCACTCTTGGCTCACCCCTGGACTACAGCGCATTTAACAGCCCTTGCAGTAAAAAAAAAAAAAAACACCTTAATTTTATTTTCATTTAAAAAAAGGGCATCTCCCCTGGTCTGATATGGGACACATGGGGCACCCCTGGAATTATACGGCACACATGCGGGCACCTCAGGACTGATACAGGACACATGGGGGCACCCCTGGACAAATACAGCACACATGTGGGCACCCCTGGATGGATACAGCACACATGTGGGCACCCCTGGACTGATAGTACTGGTAGCCAGTGGAAACAGCAGATTGGAATTATATACTGCAATAAATACTGGTAGCCAGTGGCAACAGACTGGAATTATATACTGCGATAAATACTGGTAGCCAGTGGAAACAGCAGACTGGATTTTTATATACTGTGATAAATAATACTGGTAGCCAGCGGCAACAGCAGACTGGAATTATATACTGCGATAAATACTGGTAGCCAGTGGAAACAGCAGACTGGATTTATATACTGTGATAAATAATACTGGTAGCCAGAGGCAACAGCAGACTGGAATTATATACTGCGATAAATACTGGTAGCCAGTGGCAACAGCAGACTAGAATTATATGCTGCAATAAATAAAATACTGGTAGCCACTGCCAGTGGCAACAGCAAACTGGAATTATATACTGTGATAGGTACTGGTAGCCAGGGGCAACAGCACACTGGAATTATATACTGCAATAGGTACTGCTAGGCACTAGCCAGTGGCAACAGCAGAGAGCAGACTGCAGCAGACACTAGGCAGTGCAGGGCAGGCAGTGGCACTAGCAGCACCAGTGGACTATCACACTGTGACTGACTATACAGGAGCAGACTCAGCAGAGGCAGGCCCCAGCACAAAGGAGAGACAGAACACAGCACCAGTCATCCTTGCAATGGTGATGTCTTGATCACTGAGCAGAGACACAGTACACAGCAGCACGGGCCCCAGCAGAGACCACACACAGCAGCAGCAGCACACCCTTCCCTACCCTTCTCCGAGATTGGAGTGAAGATGGCGGCGCGAGGTTGCGGAATTTAAGGGTTCCGTGATCTCGCGAGAATCCGACGCCGGGCGATGACGTTTTGCCCGTGCGCCCGGATTCGCGTCAGGCGGGAAGCGCCGAGCGCTGCTCGTATCCGGGCCCGGACTGATGACGTCCGTGCTGGCTCGGATCTGAGGAATCCGAGCCCGCACATCTCTAATAAATAGACCCCATAAGTTTATCTTCTATGAAACACAGTAGAGTACAGCATTGTTTTTGAGTTTTTATTGCAAGGTGTAGAACACTGTTCAATACCTTTTCACTGGACCATCCCATTTTTTTTTGGGACCGTCTCACTTCCCACCAAGGGCCGACAGTGTCCCGGGTTGGGGGGAAAGTTTGGAGTCCTGCCTGTTACTGCTCTGTGGTGAATGGCACAGCATCTATTCCGGAAGACAGAGGGGCTGAGTGCATGGCCAGCAGCTCACACAGTGCTGCCCATGCCTCCACAGTGGTGAAAATGGGTCTTGGCCTTGCAGGAGTCCCAAAAATAGGCCATGCCCCTGACCATGAGGCCATGCCCCCCAAAAATTCAGGCAGAGGCTACTGTCCCTCTTCTTCCTCCTACAAAATGTATGATAAACCAAATTAAGACATATGAAAAGAGGGGGCTGGCTTGGATGCTAATCAGATGGTAGCCTATAGCAGTTGAGGGGGCTTGTTAGAGGAGATTGTTTATTTAGGAACCAGAGAGAAAGGGGAATGTATCTTTGTTTCCTGGCTTCACACCCTCTCTCCCCTTTAAAAGTTTTGCTTGCAGCTCTGCGTTAACTTTACTGTGGCAGTAGAGAACGGCAGGTCACCAGTCTGAGTGCAATTGGTTAATTGAGATGTGCTCCCCTCAATGACTGGTAGTCAGCTGTACCACCGTGGGGTGCACGCTCTCAGCATTTTGACAGGGGGGTGGGGTGCCAGCCTGGGCCATTAGCATATGTGAACACCCAGTGTTTCATGTGCATTCCCATTGCTAATGTGTTCGTGACACACGTGCGGGGGGGGGGGGGGGGGTTGGACAGCTGACATAACCGGATGTCCGCCCAGTTCCCTGCAATTCTACACGCATATGTAAGGGTGGTCTGGACCACCCTTACATATGTGAGCGCCTTCACCATCATTCGATGGTTGGCAACCATTGAAAGTTGGGGGAGGTTCCCACTGGCATGCGAATGGATGTTCATGTAAAAAATCCGTTCGCAACCCTTGCAAACTCATCCCGCGTGCGAATGGGTGGCGCCAGCTAACCATTCCCAAGGCGGGTTAGAATGACTCGCAAGGATGTGAATTTGCAACCGAGCGAGTCAACCTGAATAAGGGCCAATATGTATACAATATAATAATGTTATTGTCATATACAAGTGACAGTAATGCCTTATGTATTATTAATAAATACAATATTTGCATTTAATTTATAAAAAGTCATTAACTCTTATGACAGGGTTACTGTTATAGTGATCGAAAGCAGGTATATTTCCCCCAGGAGATTTGCTGGTTCTTTTGTGAGCCATTGGGCTCTTTCTAAGAACCGCTATAGGGTCCTGGGGTTGGATGGTTGAAGAGAGGGAGGCCATCCATTATGGCCCACTTTGGGTCTTTCAGCTGTAAGCCTCACAGAAGGCTAATCAGTAACTCCAGCTGTGGGAGTTTGTGAGAAGGCTTCCAGACTGAGAGTAAAGGAGCGTACATACCTACAGATTTCTCCATCCTACAGTATCTATCTGGTAGGAACAAAAACCTGGGAATGTATGGGAGTAAATCACAATCAAAATTTGCTCCCAAACGCTGGAAAACAGATGGTAATCAGACAAATGTTTAAATAAATCTGATATAATAAATGTATCTAAGCAACTTTTTGATTGTCATTTGCTCCCATACATTTCCATGTTTTTGTTCCCATCAGATAGATTGAACAGATACATCTAAAGGGGATGTAGCCAGCGTAAGATTTGGGTGGGGTATGTTCAAACTGAGATCTAACTTGCAGTGTAAAAATAAAGAAGCCAGTATTTACAAAATAACTCCCCCAAATAGAACTCTCTCTGCTAATGTTCTATCTGCCCCACCTGCAGTGCAACATGGTTTTGGCCATTTGGTTTTGCCTTTGCTATCAACTCTGTATCAAGCCTGTTCTAAGTTTCTTCTATTGGTCTAAAGTCCGTATTGAACCACAGGTGGTTCTGTGCCACTTGAAAAGTACCTAAAGGCTGTAGACTTGGGCGTCCAGTGCCGACATAGGGACATTCTGCCTCAGTTTTCTTCTTTGTATTTCATGATTGTACGCTCAACACCAAAGGAGCCCATACTTTTTGTACTGCCTTCTGATCGCATTGCACGCAAATCGCATGCTTGCGATGCGATCCAGCCCATAACGGGTGCGATCATCGCACCGTGTATGCGCACCTTTAGTTACAAACAATCATTCTGAAATTGCTGCAAAGCGTAACTGTTCATGTACTGTAAGTAGACAAAGTACTTCCATGCTGAAAGACTAAGAAAAACGTGTACTACTGTATTTAATTTTTTACAGTAAATCACTACATAACAAGGGAATCACTGCATTACACATACTGTATGTTATTTATGAAGTATGAGGCTGCTTCAGTTAATAACTGTCATTTGTTTCTTTATAGTGCATTGAATATTCTATTGAATGCACTGTTTTTACAATGTGGAACATGGCTCATATAACTTAAAAACAATATAAAAAATTGTGCAGATAAGTGTGAGATGAACTGTAGTATTATGGGCCTGCATCAGAGGTGGAAGTAATGATTGCATTTTTGAGTGAGTTTTTTTTTTGTACTGTGTATGAGTCACATTGTGTAGATGTGGCAATTGATTAGCAATAATGGACACATAGGGGGTTATTCTTATTCACTCGTAAAGGCACAACCACTCTTTAATGGACAAAAACCATATGCACTGCAGGTGGGGCTGATGTAACATGTACAGAGAGAGTTAAGGTGCATACACACTGTACAATTTTTTTTAAACAATTTGGTTGAAAGACATTTCCATTGAACCCAGTGTCCTGGACGAAAGATGTTGACAAAAGATATTGTCAACAAACAAATGATGAATGATGATGCGCATACCCGCCAGTTGTTCATCAAGATTGTTCGTCAACTGTGCATGCAGCTCAATTTGAATATCTTTCAAAAAGAGCCTATAAACTGTAGCTAGATCTTTCTTCTTTCGTCTGTCGTCAATATCTTTAGTCAACATCTTTAGTCCAGGACACTGCGTTCAATGGAAATGTCTTTCAACCAAATTGGTCAAAAAAATTGTACAGTGTGTATGCACCCTTAGATTTGGGTGGGGGGGTGTACTTCAAACTGATATCTATATTACAGTGTAAAAATAAAGCAGCCAGTATTTACCCTGCACAGAAACAATAAAACAGCCAAATCTAACTCTCTCCACACATCAGCCCCAACTGCAGTGCATATGGTTTTGTCCATTAGAGAGTGATTGTGCCTTTCCGAGTGAATCAGAATAACCCCCATAGTGAGGATTTATTCACAAAGTGAGTGACAAGTAGTGAGTATCTGTGGGAGGTAAAAATGATGTGGCTACAAGCATGCAGATGTGTCGCAACCATCAGTGCCGTAAGTAGACATTTTGGTGTTGTGCGCCATAAAAAGGGAATTGGGGACCCCATCCACACACACACACACACAGACACCAAACACCTTAATACCCATTACCCGCTATACCAAACACCATAATGCACATTACACATTATACCATACCCCATAATGCCCATTACACGATATACCAAACACCATAATGCCCATTACATGTCATACCAAACACTGTAATGCCCATTACACACTATACCAAACACAGTAATGCCCATTACATATTATACCAAACACCGTAATGCCCATTATATATAATAACACATGCCGTACTGCCTATTACATATTATGCCACATAAATGCCACTTACCTACATGCTCGTTGCTATGGGTTTCATGCTTGATGCCAGGGGTTACATGCTTGATGCCAGGGGTTTCATGCTTTGACTGGGTTCTCTGTGACAGGCAGCCAGTGACACCTGTGTGATGTCAGTGTCACTCAGCCTTCCCTGTGGACAACAGGCCTATAGCAGGGCCCTGCTAGGACAGGGCAGCAGGGGCCATAGGGGCAATTTAGAGCTTCTCAGAGACAGCCACACAGTGGCAGCCACAAGACTCTGCTAGACTTTGCTAGGGCAGCCTGAGCCCTTGGTAGCAGCAGGGGCCAGGGTGGCAAGGGCTCCTCACAGCCTACCAGTGCCACATGGTGACAGCAGCTGAGCCACAGTGTATGCTGGGCCCCACACACAGCACTGCACTGTCTAAGTTTATTTACCACAAATTATCAATGGCACTTTCAGTACATATACTGATTATGTGGAGGCACTGGGCAGCGGAGGCACTAGGACTCGTGCAGACAGGTGGCGTTTAATAGTCAGGGAACACAGACCAGCAGCCCATAGCCCCATTCTCCGCCGGCAGCGGCACAGCGCTGTGTGCAGCCCCAGCGCCTGTGATGTCCGTCTGCACATGCACCGCCACCAGCCTGTGCTTTTACGCACAGGCTGATTTACGGCTACAGGGTGCACACACACAGCGCTCTGCCGAGTCTGCCGTGTCTCAGCAGCAGTGCTGCGCTGAACCCCACATCATCTTCAATGTGAGCGCCGCCGCCGGCGGAGAATCGGGTGATGGGACTGCGGGCTGCCGGTCTGTGTGACTGCCCGATGTTCCCTGACTATTAAACTCCACCCGTCCAGACTAGGCAGCCTGGTTGCAGCCCGTAATATGTGCCACCCTTAGGCCCGTGCCTCACAGGCCTAGTGGCAAATCTGGCCCTGATCGCTTCTCTCACCACAGGTTCTATTCTCCCTCTATGGGGGTCGTGTCAGTCGGGATCCCCCCTGTTGGAGCACTGGCAGTCAGGATTCAGATGTTGGTATACTGACTGTCAGGAAACAGATTGTCGGGCGGTCATCCGGCACCCCCCTGTAGCAACCAATAAGATTTTAGGTTATCATTTATCTAGCTTCTTCTAGAAGATAAAAGATTTTCAGTGGTTAATGGGCACTGTCTTCACTTCTATAAACCCACATTTTAAGATAAATACCCCATGGTGTGGTACATACTGTATGCTTTTCACATAGAATGCTTCCCATTAGACAAAAAAGTCATCCCAGTCTGTGCCTGGATTGACAGTTGGACCAATTTAATTATGTGATCTTTAAAGATGTAACATCTGTGCCTGTGGCGCGCTCTTCACAGCTATTATTTAGGAATCAAACCCATCTGTTAATCAAGCCAAGGTCAAAGCAGTGCCTGAAAGTACATATATGGGAAGTTCTATTAGGAGATTGTCCTGTGCAAATAATTAAAGTTTAAAGGTATACAGAGGTGTGTATTCTGTTTTGGTGTAGGCTTATTAAGATGTATTTGAATATTCCCTAAAGTGCAGCAATTGAGAATGTATGCTAAAAGAATCATTGGCCCTCATTCTGGTTCACTTGCAAACAGCGATATTTTGTTGCTTTGCAAGCAAACTAATGTCGCCCACATGAATGCCCGCCCACCTCCCGCTGGATGCCGACTGTCCCCGCAGGCCTGCCAATGGATGTTTTGAATAAACATCTATTCACAGACTTGAGTGCGGGTCCGAAATAATTTGATGGTCACCGACTCCCTGTAACTTAGATTAGCGGAGCCCTGCTCCAAGCTGATGTCAGCTTCCCACCACTGGAAGGTAGGAAGCTGTCCCCATTCACATGGGAATGCCCAGCGTTTTCCTGGGTGTACAGCATTTTTGTGGGAATGCCCCCTTCCCGCCTCCTGCATGCAAAGACTATGTAAAGGACCATACACACTGGGCGACTTTGAGCTGAAAGTCACTCAAAACAGCAAGTTTGAGCGGCTTTCAGCTCAGTGCAGCCCAGTGTGTATGGCCCAGCGATGAGCGGTGAAGCGCGCTCACGCATCATCGCTGGGAAAGCCGCTCATCTGCTGGTATTAATATGGCTTTGCATAGTGCTGCAGGGGGAAATGCATTATCATTTTTTGCATAGCGGGCAGGGGGAAAGCTGCTCAGTGTGTATGCACTGAGCAGCTTTTCCTCCAGAGATGATAGCGGTCATCGCTGTCTATACATGCTGGGCATAATCGCCCAGTGTGTATGGACCTTTAGTCTCCAACTGTGCCCGCAGAGAAGACTTGCACATGCGTATATTAGCATATGCACATGCGCAGATCTTTAACATCGGTTCCCATTGCGAGTAAATGTTCTGTTAAGTTTTATATTTCTCTTTTGAAAATGAATCCCTTTAAGACATAAGTAGGTTTCCTTTTGTTGTTGTTTGTTGTATTAATTAGTAGTAATTTGTAGCAATCAATATAGTAAGTACCACTCAAGTACAGTATATACTGTAGAAAACCTACAGTATTCCCTTGTAAAACCCGAATGTAAAAGCTTTGGTTGTTGTGTAGACAGCAGGGGTCTCCTATGATAGTTCTGCATAGCATCACAAGTAATAGAAACAGCAGGAATCAGTACTGTCACTTCTTTCAGCATAGTCTTCATTGCAGAATAAGAATTTAGAACTTATTGTAAATAAATGGTTTTCATTTTCTTTCTTTCTTAGAAATCACGGAGAAGCAGTTTTCCATGCACAGATCTTTGCTTCTCACATCTATAAATGATGGTAGGGATGGTGTCAATGGTCACAGGTTCTCAAAGTCGGTCCTCAGGACCCCACACAGTGCATGTTTTGCAGGTCTCCTCGCAGACTCAAGTGTAATAATTAGCTCCACCTGTGGATCTTTTAAAATATGTAGTCAGTAATGAGTGCACCTGTCAGGTGACCTGGAAAACGTGAACTGTGTGGGGTCCCGAGGACAGAGTTTGAAAACCACTGCCATAGATTGAGAAATGTCATGTGTCCATTAATTATTGTAGATTATGGAATAGATAACTGATACATTTAACTTTAATTAGTTTTATTTGTTTTTAATGCGCAGCTAACAACAGCTGCGTGAAGGCCGAACAAATGCACCTTCTAACAGTATACTATGGGTGCAGTACACACAAACAATGAATAAAGAAGAGAAAAATTGATTTAGATTTTTTTACTTTAATTAATTTGATTTGTTTTCAATGTGCAGCTAACAACATTTGTGTGAAGGCTGAACAAATGTATCATCTGACAGTATACTATGGGTGCTGTACACACAAACAATGAATAAAGAAGAGAAAACTTGATTTTTTTTTATTTTTTTTTACTTTTAATTTTAATGCGCAGAACAATCACACATGGAAATTGTGGTGTATTATTGGGGTGCAGTTATATACAGCAAAAAAATAAAGAACAGTAAAATTTATTTTTATTATATTGTATTTTTTTTTATGGATCGTGGAGGTAGAACAATCACACACTGAACTTGTTCTGCTTCTGTAGTGTATGGTATATTGGATTGCAGTGCAGCACACCACAGTGACTACAAACCACAATGAAAAAAAAAAAGCTGACTGACAGCCTGCCTGTGTACTACTGTACCCCACTACAATGACAGCCTGCCTGCCTAACACACGACCAGTACAATTACAATATAATTAAGTATATTTAATTACATATATAATATTAATATATATAACCCAACACACAAACCCCTCTACAGTTTGCACAGCACAAACCCCTCTGCAGAGTCTGCACTGCCACAAACTTCTCTGCACAGCACAAACCCCTCTGCACTGCACAACACCTTTCTAGTCTGCACTGCACAGCACCCCTCTGCACAGCACAAACCCCTCTGCAGTTCGGCCACACTCGGGTTTCCGAACAAAGCTGGAAAAAGTGAGGCTCATGGGACATCGGGATGGCTATGTTCGGAGCAGTTCGGATTCCACGGAATCTGAACCGCCCATCTCTAGTTTGTGCATGTGCATATTTGTTACGAATAGGTCTGAATCTGACCCTTAATACACTTGTGTCATTATGCCAAATAACTGTGTATGGTTTGTTTTTTAATCACCCTACTGGAGAACCTTGCATTCATTTAATAAGTCCCCTATTGCGAGTTTTACTGATTGCAATCAAGGGAAATAGTATAAGCATAGGAATGTTCAGCATTGATAGCCTCTAACTTCAAAAGTGCCCACACACGGTGCGATATGTGTGAGGTGCGTTTTGTACTAGATTACATCTCATTCAAATCACATGGATATGCTACAACAGCTTGCAATATGAACTACTGTAGATGCGATCTAGTACATAAATTACTACCTGCTCATACCTTTTAGGCTAGCGATATGAACTGCGCGGGAGCGCACATCACATCACAAACCAAAATAAACACGGTGCGATGTGAACTACACGCGATGCATTTTGAGCTAAAAAGTTTAAAACGCTCCGAGAGTGGCTCCATGCAGTATTTATTGTTTTACATTTTATACATATAAGGGATACAGGGCAGGATTCTCTAATCTAAATATGCGGCAAAAACCCCGTTCTGGGCACTTTAATATACAGCAAAACCGCATTTTGATATGCAGCAAAACCCACACAGTGGGTTTTCGCTGCAGGGGTATTGGCAGCAAAAGCTGGCGATACCCCATGGAAGCCTATGGGCTTCTTAACGCACCCCTGCCACCCCACACTGACCCCCGCCGCCTCGTGCCCACCTCCAACCCCCCCACCCCCTCACCTGAGTCAGGACTTGTGACCTTCTCCTCCCTGCACTGAAAATCCTTGTCCGGGTGCAGGGAGGAGGAGAGCCCGCCGCAGCACAGTCAGTGTAGGCCGGGTAAGGGAGGGAGGGGGGAGCCACCGGGACCCGCTGGCTCACCACAAAGGACATCTCTTAACGCAAGAGCTGTCCTTTGCCATAATTATCGCATATGTTAGAGCATATGCAATAATTATGTCAGCGGTACTCGGCGATGTGCGGCGGACGCGGGGCGCGGATGTTAGAGCATCCCGCCCACGTTTACTAAAGGTGCTAAAAATAAAGAACTGTGTTGTTGTCCATAGCAACATCACCTCTTTTCATTTTTAGAACCTTTGGTAAATTTGCTCCAAAGATTCTAACACAATCATACTGCAAAGTGAACAATTCAGACAACCGAACAGCGGGGAAGGCGATGCCTACAGTGAGGGAAGGTCTGGGGTGGGGTATGTTTACATCATTTGTTATGAATTCACTGTTGTGGTTTATTTGTGTTATTCTGAGGACAGGGACACACGGTCCCCGAAACGTTTATAAATAGTGCACCTGCACTTTTTCTAAATTCAAAGTCTTGTGAGTGCCGCATGTATTAATTGGACCGTATTGAGGGGAGATTCCCCTAAACAGGGCACCCAAGCAAGTCACCCTTTTATTAGGGGTATTGGAGTCCTGGGGAGGACTGTGTGTGGATAGATTAGATATATAGATAGATAGATAGATAGATAGATAGATAGATGTGTGTGTGGATCCAAATCTGCCGACACTCTAAATATAATGGAACATCTTGCCCCCGGTTCCAAGAAATAAATAGAGAAATCCAAATCCCTAGGGACAAACTGGCACTCAGCAGTCGGTAATGAGATGCTAATAAAATGTATATGGGGACGTTTTGGGATATGAGCCCCATCTTCAGCCCAAACCTACAGCAGAGAAAATACATACACAGATGGAGCGCCTCTCATTCTTGCCGCCGGCGTGCCATCGCAGAGGTTTTGGCGACCCTCTTTTCTTCTTGCACTCCCGTCCGCCAAGGGGCATGGATGCTCACTATGCAATGCAAATCGCCACCGCTGGGTGGCTAATGCTCCACCAATCTAGCGGCAGATTGATATACTGTAACGAAAATTTGCAGCTCTCTCTCTATGCTGCAAGGGGACCCAGAACCACTGCTGCTGGGGGACCCAGACCATCGCCACCAATGATGGGGACCCGGGTCACCACCACTGCCACTGATGATTGGGGCTCCAGACCATTGGTGTAAGTTCCACTCTTTTCCCCACCGAAAATCGTATTTCAACTAAAATGGAGCGGCTAAAATCCAGTCAGAGACCTGTTATTGGACTGACCTAACACATCTGTACCTTCATGGAGTCTGAACCAGCCCTCCTTTTACTGAGGAATTATTCCTCCAGTTGTGCCCTTGTTCAAAGGATGCTTTCTGGAATGCCACCTATACGCTACCACCAGCTGCTATCAGGACATACTGAACACCATACCCTAATCCAACCATTTGTTATAGTGAGGATTCAAAAGCCTACCAGGATCACCCTCCAGGGGCTATTGGGACTTCCACCATAATCTAATTCAGCCATCCATTATAGTGGGGATCCTCATTCACTAAGGCGTGGAAATCATCAAATGCAGAGTGGTAACTATTGCCAGTACTAATTCTGTTTTCCCATCACCACCAATAAGAGTACATTTTTTCCCTTTATTTCAGAGGGCAATATAGGAACAGACTCATGCAATTTTTACACATTCATTGCATTTATTATCAGCTATCCATGTCTTTATCAGTTGTATTTTATTAAAGTGTTATATTGTAAAAATCATCTAATTGTTCCAGATGGTTTTATAAACAGCGCTGCTCTAACTCCTCTAAAGATCCTTCTCTGGAAAGTCAGGTTCTGTCCTTGTCATCTAAGAAACTTTGCAGAGGCAACTGGAATAAGCCCTGTGAATAAAATGGTCCCTCTGGGGTGGCTCACCAGTGAATACTGGTCAATGGGATTGTTTGTATTTTAAAAGGAAATATCATTAAATAAAAATAGGAAAAAACATGCTAAATACCAATGTAGCTGTAGTTAAACACAATGCAGCGCATAGAAGGTAACAATCTATAAAATTATCCTGTCATACTGCATTAATGACATTTATTGATGTGTGAATTATAAATATATGGTTGCGGAGTGTAGCATGAATTGTAAATTATATATAAATGAAAACAAAGACAACTACACAGTTCAATAATATATAGCACATTTTCACTACTAAGAGAGATGGATGGATAATTCATGCTGTCCATGGTTATTTATTGATGCCTGGAACTGAACTGTATAACTCTTTTCCTTATAGACTTCTGTTTTATTTTTTTATTATACAACTGATTGTTGTATTTCAGTACAGTACAAATTCTGTAACCCGATGAGATTATGGTTCAACAGTAGGAAAAAACGCTCAAAGGTTGTTCTGACTATGATGCCAGCTTTTTAGACAGCTGCCTTATATCTAGACACGTGAGAGAATTATATTTCAAGGCTTCACTGGATTAAGTGCTGTTATGCATTTTTCATATGTATCCTGAATGCAAGGAAAGGCATTCTATAAAAGAAAATACATACTACAGGGCTACATTTTAAGCAATATATGCTGCATTTTTGTATTAAAATCACCTTGAACTCAAAACACAATCATTGTAAATTGTAGCAGCAAACCATCAAATGTATTGTAAATTGTAATGCAAAACTTCAGGAATCTAAAGTGAGAAGAATACAGAAGGTTTTGTCCTTCAATCAGGGCCGGCAACAGAATTCTTGGGGCTCCATACACTGATATCTCTGCGGGCCCCCACCCACTATGCAGGAACATAAACTGGAAGCCCCCTGTGCCCATTACTGGATTGAGGCAGAGCAGGGAGGGAGGGAGGGTTAGATTGGGATGCGATCTAGCCTGGGAAATTTCTGTGAAGCAGCCCTATTTCTCCAGCCTGCGCTCTATCAAACTGCCGTGCTCCCTCACTGACGCTCTACCTCAACCCGCGGCCTACACTCTCTAACATTGACGAAATTACCTTGCGGCCTGAGCTTTATCACACTGACGCAGTCTCTCAACCTGCGGCCTGCGCTCTATCACACTGATGCCCTCCCTCACCCTGCGGCCTGTGCTCTATCACACTGATGCCCTCCCATAGCCCACAGCTTGCACTTTCACACTGATGCTCTCCGTTACCCTGCGGCCTGCCCTGTATCACACTGACGCACTCCTTCACCCTGCGCTCTATCACACTGACGCACTCACTCACCCTGTGACCTGTGCTCTATCACATTGACGCAATTCCTCACCCTGCAGGCCTAGGCTCGATCACACTGATGCTCCCCATCACCCCGTGGCCTGCACTCTATCACCCTGATGCAATCCCTCAACCTGCGGTCTGCATTCTATCACACTGACTCGCTTCCTAACCCCGCGGCCTGCATTCCATTACACTAATGGCCTCCCTCACTGTGCAGCTTGCGCTCTATAACACTGACACGCTTCCTAACAGACCCCCCCCCCACACACCGCCTAATCCTGCCCTTTTCAATAGTGCCTAACGCTCGTACCCTGGGGCTTAACCCTTCCCCCCTCCCCTCATAAAAAAAAAATTATATATATATATATATATATATATATATTAAAGAAACAGCGAAAACCGGTACTCAGTTAACGGGCCCCATTATATTTGCGGTTTGTCAGATAACACATGATCCAGCAGACGCCCTACCTACATGAGCCTTTTAGAATAAAGCTATGTAACAGTTTGCGTAATATGTCTGTGGCATTATGGCCACAGCAGCCTATCGCAGTAGACATAGCTGAGACCATATTCGTTTTAAAAGTAATTGTCCACAACAACTATCTAATGCGGAAACGTCCATATGGATATATAGCAAATGGGCAGTTATGTGGGTCTGCCATTATAACAGATATGTCCAACACAAATTTCTCTCATATTGATTAAATATGGGGTGATCTGGTCCTGATGCGAGAGGTCACACAGTTTTCAGTCCACTACAGCACTGAAAGCATAAGCTTGGCACTGCATGCAGTTTTGTTCATTAATATTGCACTAATCCCTGTATGACAGGGTCTGATTATTTAAAGTTTGTCTATATCCATCATTGTATAGTTTTTCACAAGTAGATGCACTTTGCTATGTTTTTTGTATGTATTCTTAGGTGAACAGTAAACAGCGTCTGCAACCAGGCTGGTTGCCATGTCACCAGACATTGAAGCTCCTACGCTCCACCCAGCGGCTCAGCTGACGGCGGGGACTTTCGGTGATGTCACCCACCCGGTGAGAACGGGCGGCATGTGTTAAGGTATTTAAGACTGTTTGTCACGTTGTATGGCTTGAAAAAGGGATGAAACAGCTCCAAAACTTTGCCAATAAATATGCACCACTGCACTTTATTTTAAGAACATCTCTGAGTGCCACCTTCAATATCTCCATATAATATATATATATATATATATATATATATATATATATATATATATATATATACAGTATATATATAAATATAGACATACACATCACTCTTACCTATGACATAACAGTGCAGCCTGGCTGGGTGGGCCCGGAAATACAGCAGCCTCTCCTCTATCTTTACACACAGCATTGTCTGAGTCACCTCTAGCTCCGCCCCTGAGTCCTGTGTAGCCCCACCCCTGCTGAATTCAACGAAGCTCTGCCCCATGCAGCCCTGGGTAGCAGCTCCTTCCTCACCCCACATGGTTTTCTGATCGGCTGAGGGGGACTCCGGGAGGGGAATGGAGGTGGAGGCTAGATGAGGTACTGAGCGGCGGTGGGGGGCATGCTTTGGGCCCCTTAGATCGGCGGGGCCTGGGAAGGCTGTCCCTCTTGATCCCCCCTATTGCCTTCAATAAAAATGACCTAAGCCTTCAACTAGTGGCGGAACTTGTGGTTTGTGAGCCCAGATGCAAAACTATCATTTGGACCATCCCTTATCCCCCCCAACCCAAGTTGACAATATGCAACACAGCAGTGACTGATAGGGAAAGGCAAAAGGTGATAGGGGGAGACAGGAGGAGGATGAGTGTGAAAGGGAAAAAGAGTGGGTGACAGGCGCAACAAAAGCCTCCTAGTCCTCAGTGACCCTAGTGCACTGCACCTGCAGCACCAGTTCCTCCTGCATCTTGCACGTTTTTGTAACAATTATGGGTCAATGTAGAAATGTAGTGTTATTGTAACCCGAATTTTCTTTAAACCTGATCCCAAATTAAGTCTTAAACTGCGTACATACTATACAAATAGTGGACCAAAAGCTAATTTCTAATGGTTGGTCCAAAGCCAGTGGAATCGAGTACCAACATCAGGAGTAGAGCCACAACTTGGATGGTGCAGTTGACACCGACACACTCTCTGAAATGTACTGTATAATAATAGTGGTGCACCAGGCTCCTTCTCTGTTGGGTTCACAACTACTCATTTACATTACAGAGGTAGGGCTGCACTTGGTGGATGAGAACTGTGCAGCTGATCAGTAGGGGTTGCACTGACAGCCAAGAAAGCCAGCACTGATCACATGTTGTCACACTGTCTATCAATACATCCAGAAGCTGGGCAGTGGAGAGCCGCACACAATACAGCTGATCAGTGCTGGGACTCCAAGAGAGACAATAATTAAATCTGGCACAGAGCACCTAAATATCTACTTATAGTGTGGCTCTTAGTGATGCACAATATTCACCTAACCTGATAGAAAATGACTGGGCTACCTATACAGAAGTCCATGTGAAAACATTACCTTTATGGATGTTTGCTATATAACTTAGCAGTGGCATGACATCTCGCAACTCCTCTTAAAATAAACACTATGTCAGTGAATACAAATCAGTGTGTCATTTACCAGTCTTCAGTAGTTGATTGCTAGGTCAGATTTACTGCTTATCTGTGATTGTGTTAAACCTCTTAGTACCTATAGTTTATAAACCCGTTTTCCATGATGAATGGCCCATTCACAATTGACTACATTCCAGTGGTTTTTGAATCTTGAGCAATGGCCAGACATCCAGCCATCCCATTGTAGAATGCATCTGGAAAGAGAAAACATTAAATTGTATAAATACATTTAATACAAATGCATATTAACATCTGTTTTTATAGAGAAATTAGAGGAGGCAAGCACACAGGGATGATCTTTCTGCTCCCACATTAGTTAACCTAGCTCCTGCTACCTACTACTTCCAGGGCTTGCTACCTGTGGGAGGGGGGGCAGGAAGTGACCTCATGAGAAAGATACAATGGACGCACTCATGACCCAGGTGCACCAATCAGATAACCGAGTGCTCAACAGGAGGTCTGTAGCCATGGTCCTTATTGGACCTAGACAAACAAAAATTGAGACTTGTGGATGAGCAAACCAAATCAGAAACTGAGATGATGATTATTGAGCCATTTATAATGAGGGTAGAGGGGAGTTGGATGGGACCAGCTACATTGTGACACTGTAGGCTGATAGATCACACGAGCAGTACGAGGGTTTCCGGCCTGTCTATGCTGCCCACTTATCAGATTCCTTTCATCCTCCACCAGCAGCACACAGTCCCCATCACCAACTGTACCCTTCTCTAGCCTCTAAATCAGCCAGTAATAGTAGCCTCCCGAGAAGAGTGTGTCACCATACTTGGTGTACAGTTACAAACACTTGTACATTTTAACGTTTTAAATGTTTAGCTGCCGATGTGACCACCATGATCGTCTATGTATCACATACAGTAGATGAGATTTATATGGCAGAAATAAGGACCCTTTGTCAAGTTTATTTTCATACTGTATATATACAAAATTAAACTTGCATTCCATACCAATAACTTTTTTGGTGATCTCATTATTAATAATTTAACAGATTACATTTGCAAATATAAATATGTGATTCACAATTATAATCTATTCAAGTCTTGGCATCTTCAGCACAGGAATAATCAATGAGAATGAAAATTAAATTTGACAGGTACAAATTAAACATGTCAAGATGTTTGTGTGTGTTACCAAGTGTATTATTAGCTATTTTCACAATAAACTCACAGTCTTTTTTTTTTTTTTTTAAGTTTCTGAGGGGCAGATTTATCAAAGCTTGGAAAGAGGTAAAATGGAGAGAGATAAAGTACCAACCAATCAGAATCTAACTACCACTTTCAGGGCCTGCAGGTGGGGCAGATATAACATGTGCAGATAGAATTAGATTTGGGTGGGGTTTTTCTTCAAAGTGAGATATATATTGCAGTGTAGAAATAAAGCAGCAAGTATTTTCCCTGCACAGAAACAAAATACTCACCCAAATCTAATTCTCTCTGCACATGTTACATTTGCCCCCCTGCAGCGCACATGGTTTTACCCACCTAAGAAGGAATTTGCCTCAAAGAGTGAACCAAAATAAGGCCCTCAATTACAACCTGTAAAGAGGCATTTATAATTTGATCAGTTCGTACGTTATCTTCCTCCAATTATCTCTCTCTCCAAGTTTTGAAACATCTCCTCCTACAAGGTCTTATACAGGGCTTATACAATTAAGTAGAAGTGGTTTCTGGACTTAAAATCTGCAAACTAATAGATGTTTCAGGAGAATGTAAATTCTTAGGAGATTCATCAAGCTTTCTGAAGGGACTGGTGGAGAAGTTGCCTATAAACTACAGTATAAATAGCTGACCTTTTTTGGTTTGATGCATCTCATGTCTGAATAAGTAATACTTTTTTCCACCCAATTCAAACAAAGGGGGTGATTCAGGATCACTCGCAGCGATGGTTTGGGTTTGCTCATGCGCATTTCTGCAAACCCCAACAGCAAATGTCTTTGGTGAGTTACACACTCACTGGGCCATTCCCTGTGGGGAGGGAGGATCGGGGGCAGACGGAGGAGGACACAGGGCCGGACAATGCGAACACCCAGCATTTTATGGGCATCCAAATTAAAATGCTGGGTGTTCCCCTGGGTGTTCCCCTGGGTACGCAGGTGGGCAGATGACTGTTGGGGACAGGCAGCTGATGTCACAGGACATCAGCGCACCCCCCACTGTCTTTGTCTTAGCGCACATAAATAAAAGTCAGGTCAGACTAGGCAGGAGAAATCATTCATGGTCGGCGACCCTCAATTGATTTCTCCTGCTAGCGGAGGCATGTGAGGGGATGTGTTCTCATACACATCCCCTCGCATGGTACTGAGGGAATTTGGTGGTGGTGGTGGGGGGGGGGGGGGGCGGACATGTATTCGGCAGGGAAGCAGGCGGTGTCTCAGGCTCTCTTCAAGCAGTGATGTTCGCTGCTTACCAAGCAAACCTCAATTAAGGCCAGAGTTCTTCTATCCCTGGTAAAAGCCATTATATAAGTGAGTAATTGTGTAGTGCATGCATGCTGAGCACCATGGGGGTGATTCAGGTTGGCTGTGGGGCCTCCCAGTACAGGGCAAGGCCACCTAACTTACCGGGTCCCTCCCTGCAATGTGTCCGCAAAAATTTGCAGGCACATTGTAAAGTGGGTACACAGCAAAGCACTCACACAGGACCGGCAGCCCCCTCAAAGCCAGGTGCAGGCCGGCCATGTTTAGGTTTCCAGCTGCCATGTTTGACGTTACATAACCTCTGTGTCCCTCTACGGTGCAGCAAAGACACATCAGCATTTTCTGAGTAGCCCTCACAATGGTGCGTAGCCACCCTTGTTGTGATGTCATCATCAGAACTTAAACTGTGATCATGTGATGCGATTTTCAGACATCTGCGTATGGGTCTGAATTAGGCCCTACAGAATATCAGTTCTACATAATTCAGATCCATATCAACAATGATAGATCTATGGACTGGAGAGGGCAATGAGAGCTGTGGATGGGTCAATGATAGGTCTATGGACTGGAGATGGCAGTGAGAGCTGTGGTTAGACCAATGATATATCTATGGACTGGAGAGGGCAGTGAGAGCTGTGGATGGGTCAATGATAGATCTATGGACTGGAGATGGCAGTGAGAGCTGTGGATGGGTCAATGATAGATCTGTGGACTGGAGATGGCAGTGAGAGCTGTGAATGGGTCAATGATAGATCTATGGACTGGAGATGGCAGTGAGAGCTGTGATGGGTCAATGATAGATCTACAGTATGGACTGGAGACGGCAGTGAGAGCTGTGAATGGGTCAATGATATATCTATGGACTGGAGATGGCAGTGAGAGCTGTGAATGGGTCAATGATAGATCTATGGACTGGAAATGGCAGTGAGAGCTGTGGATGGGTCAATGATAGATCTAAGGACTGGATATGGCAGTGAGAGCTGTGAATGGGTCAATTATAGATCTATGGACTGGAGATGGCAGTGAGAGCTGTGGATGGGTCAATGATAGATCTGTGGACTGGAGATGGCAGTGAGAGCTGTGGATGGGTCAATGATAGATCTGTGGACTGGAGATGGCAGTGAGAGCTGTGGATGGGTCAATGATAGATCTGTGGACTGGAGATGGCAGTGAGAGCTGTGGATGGGTCAATGATAGATCTGTGGACTGGAGAGGGCAGTGAGAGCTGTGGATGGGTCAATGATAGATCTGTGGACTGGAGATGGCAGTGAGAGCTGTGGATGGGTCAATGATAGATCTGTGGACTGGAGAGGGCAGTGAGAGCTGTGGATGGGTCAATGATAGATCTGTGGACTGGAGATGGCAGTTAGAGCTGTGGATGGGTCAATGATAGATCTGTGGACTGGAGATGGCAGTGAGAGCTGTGGATGGGTCAATGATAGATCTGTGGACTGGAGAGGGCAGTGAGAGCTGTGGATGGGTCAATGATAGATCTGTGGACTGGAGATGGCAGTTAGAGCTGTGGATGGGTCAATGATAGATCTGTGGACTGGAGATGGCAGTGAGAGTTGTGAATGGGTCAATGATAGATCTATGGATTGGAGATGGCAGTTAGAGCTGTGAATGGGTCAATGATAGATCTATGGACTGGAGATGGCAGTGAGAGCTGTGAATGGGTCAATGATAGATCTATGGACTGGAGATGGCAGTGAGAGCTGTGGATGGGTCAATGATAGATCTAAGGACTGGATATGGCAGTGAGAGCTGTGGATGGGTCAATGATAGATCTATGGACTGGAGGTGGCAGTGAGAGCTGTGGATGGGTCAATGATAGATCTATGGACTGGAGATGGCAGTGAGAGCTGTGGATGGGTCAATGATAGATCTGTGGACTGGAGATGGCAGTAAGAGCTGTGGATGGGTCAATGATAGATCTATGGACTGGAGATGGCAGTGAGAGCTGTGGATGGGTCAATGATAGATCTGTGGACTGGAGAGGGCAATGAGAGCTCTGGAAGACACAATGAGAAATGTGTATGTACAGCTGAGATTTTGTTGTAGTGTACTTGAGAAAATATAACAATTTAGTTGGTTCCTCTCGAACTGAAAACGATACAACTGGAGAGCAATATATATGTATAGTACTACAACACGTATGTAGTACTACAACCATCAGTAGTAATGCCACCAGTATGCCCATCAGTAATAAAATTCAGCATTATCAGTAGTGCCCAGGTATATACTCATCAGTAGTATTATTCCAAAAGTTGTAACCAGTCATTACAGCAGCACTACTCTTACTTTCCTGTTAGTAGTATACTACTATGCTACTTATGTGTCCAGCAGTACTTACATCCAGAGGTACAACTAGGGGGCATGTGATGTAAATCCCCATTTGAGTAGGGAGAAGATGGTTTTGCCAGTTTAAGAAAACAAACAGATTCACATTTATTCCCATACAGCTTGCAGACTATTGCATTCGCCCCCCAGTGTGGACCATGGTCTATAACGGAATACTCATTGCCTATCACAATGCCCATGTGTTCTAAACATGACTATGACAGTCCCTGCTTCTGATAAGGATGTAAACATGCTGCCAAACTGTACAGAATACATATGCCATATTGGGGGAAATTTACTAAGATGGGAATTCTATTTCACATGGGATGTTGTTATGGGCAACCAATCGCAATCTACTTCTTATTTATTTAGCACCTTCTACAAGATAATAGGTAGTATCTGATTGGTTGCCCATTGCAACATCCCATGTGAAATAGAACTCTCATCTTAGTAAATTTCCTCCACTATGTTTCCTTTTATATGGATGTATAGAGAATACTATAATGATAGTAAAGGTGAGTACACACGGGTGCAATTTCATGTAAAATCGCTGGGAATATGGTCGCTGATTTGGATAAATCGCCAGCTGCGCGCTCCCGTGTGCACTGCCTAATGGTCGCTGGTCGCAGTAGCATGCTGTGCTGGGAGGTCAGCGTCGGGGAGATCAGCATTGATCTCCCTAGCCCCGTGCCGCTGCTCCCTCCCTCCTCCCATCAAAGTGACAGCAGCAGCGTCTGCTGCTGCTGTGCTCCCCCTCCGCCCCGTAGCAGTGTCTCCTTTTCATCGCTGATGAAAAGGAGACACTGAGCAATATGATTGCTGGGGATATATTGCTAGCAATATATCCCCAGCAATCATATTACCCCATGTGTACACAGCATGAAATGACAAAGTCATAAACTATGAGGCCAAATTGTAAATAGACATCTTTGCTTTTGCCCCAAATATACCCCAGATAATATCTTACAATTCATCACATCACATTTTAACAAAACAAAAAATAACAGACTTTTCATTAAAGTGTCACTGCTGTGTATATGAACTTTGATAACAAAGTTACTTTCAGTTATTTTTAATGAAACCTCCAATATCAAACCACTAATGTAATCCAGCCAGTTCCTAATTGGCTTTTTGGAATGCAATTTCTACATGTGAATATGCAGCTGAATAGACCCAGAAGTGCGTGTAATTCAAGCCCCAAGCTTACAGAAACGAAGGAAACCTCTATAATTAGTTCACTTCTGACAAAATCTCATTTAACAGTGACTAGTCTGTGCATGCAATACACATATCATTTATATTATTGGAGCCCAAAAAAAGCCAGGCTTTTATAACTTTTATAAGGCTGATTTCTCTAGATGCAATGGGGGGGTATGTTCTAACATCCGCACCCCAGCTCCGCCCCCTATCGCCACCCATCGTATTCATAATTATTGCATATGTAAGCTTGCAGCAGGGCCCTCCTACCTCCAAGTCTGTCTGTTGTTACCCAGTTTGTTTTATCACTGTCTACTATTGTAAAGCGCTACGGAATCTGCTGCGCTATATAAGAAGCTGTAAATAAATAAATATGCACTAACATATGCGATAATTATGGCAAAGGACAGCTCTTGCGTTAAGAGCTGTCCTTTGCGGTGAGTCAGTGGGTCCCATCGGGACCCGGCGGCTCCCCCCTCCCTCCCTTACCTGGCTACTGGCTGCTGCTGCGGGGGGGGGGGGGGGGGAGAGGGGGGGGGGCTGGCTCTCCTCCTTGCACCCGGAAGAGGATCAGTGCAGGGAGGAGGAGGTCACAGGTCCGGGCTGTGCTGCCCGGACACAGGTGAGGTGGGGATGGCGGGGGTCCGTGCGGGGCGGCGGTGGGTTGGTGCGGGTCGGTGCGGGTCGCGTTAGAAGCCCATAGGCTTCTATGTGGCATCGCCAGATTTTTGGGATGAACTAAGCATCCCCCCCCCCCGGGTTACCGCGGCGGGGGGATGCTTAGTGCATCTCAAAATGTGGTAAAAACCCAGATAACGGGGTTTTTACTGCATTTTTAGCTTAGAGAATCCCCCCAGTATCTGGCAATAATTAACCATTTGTACCAGCATAATCTATCATTTGTAAATAGGAAGTCACTTTTAATGTTGTGGTCATTTAGAACAGATATTCCTAACTAATGTTCTATGGATAATTGTTAGCGGGTTGTGTAATATGATTTAATTGCATAAACAAACATCAATAGCATTTATATGCAATTTTGAGGAAATATTCCCATCCTTCCCAATAACAGGACACAAGTCAGGAGTTATGGGGCTTAATTCAGACATCATCGCAGGCCAAATTGTAGTCAAAATGGGCAGAACCATGCTGCACTGTAGGTGGGCACAGAGAGTTAGATTTGGGTGAGATATATTGTTTCTGTGCAGGGTAAATACTGGCTGCTTTATTTTTACACTGCAATTTAGATTTCAGTTTGAACATACAGTACCCCACCCAAATGTAACTCTCTCTGCACATGTTACATCTGCCCCACCTGCAGTGCGCATGGTTTTGCCCGTTTTAAGAACAAATATTCCCTGCGATCAGGTCTGCATCAGGCCCACAGTCTTAAAGGGAAATGTAATCTGACGGTGTTGGTAATTGACTTGTTTAACCCTTTGAGTGCCAACATCTCTGTGAGAGAAGTGCAAAATATCCACTAACATTGCTAGCGTTCCTCACATTTATTTTATAAATTCAAATAAAAAAAGTTGTGTAAAAAATGATTATATTCCTATATACTGTAAGGTAAACATTACAGGTCATTATGATGAATAGAAAATTTTGCTTGCCAATTTCCACACCTATTTCGACAAATTCTCATGGCACTCAAAGGGTTAATGATGTGGCTTGGGGAAATATGGAATGAGTTTTACACAGACCATGGACTTAATTAATACTTTTTTTGGGTTGTGTGATCTACAGAAGTGTCCTCATTCTGGTTCATACTCCCCTTAGTAGCCCTTAGTAGCCCCTGTAGGAACTCCCAGCATTTCATTAGCATCCCCAATCCAAAAATGCCCCGGCATTGGCATCCCTACTATCCAGGAAGAACTGGACTGATTGCATAGCTGCCTACCTTTTGGGTCTTCTCTCTAGGAGAAGCCCAGAGAGTAGACTCTGATTACACCATCAGTGACTAGATCCCGCCCCCACAATGCTGTGATTCCTGGATCTGAGAGAAGGGGTGTGGCTAAATGAAACACACTGGCATAGTTAAGCACTGTCCCCACCTTTTTGACTCGCAATTCCCCGTAAATTCTTCCCATCCTGCATGCTTCACTAGGAAGTGAGCAGGATGCACGAGATCTTCCCATTTTTCCATGGGTGCAGGGAAATGCCCGCACTAGCAGGAGATTAGCCAGGTATAACTGATTGTGATAGAGGTAACCTAAATCTCTATTTTTCTAAATCCAACCTCAATAAGCAGTTCAGTTCGGCATTTCCAAGCATCATGATATGGTTGCGGCCGTGCATTTGTTTTACCTCATTATCACATAAATAAGATGTTATTGCAGCCCCCTGGGAGATAAACAAGTGCGCAGCCCTCCCGCACAAGCACTGTGACTGCGCCTGACCTGAGCACCTTCTGAGGCTGAGAGGAGAGGAGGGCAATGACTGTTGAAGGTAAATGTTCGTGAGATGAACATCTGTGTATAAATGTCATGTACAGCAGTACTTCATATCATTTGATGGGAATCCCCCATGTCTGTGGCAGATAATTGAATCATAAACAGCATTTTGCATGCCAAGGGATATTTCCTGATGTTCGGTTTTTGCTAAAAATATAAATGATACATAATTGTGAATTGTATTAAAGAAAATAGTTACCACTCAGTGACCTGGAGATGAACTCACTGCTGTGAGGTCTGCTATCATCAGTAGAGAATAGAAACAAAGATATATGCGGGTGCAGAACACCTACCAGCAGGTGTAGGAGCACCGACCTGCATCTCCTCAGCATCCCTGATCTTATTCTTATACTGTAGTGAGCATCTTTATAGGTGACAATGGAGAAGATTTATTAAGCTCAGTGATGTGATAAAGTGTCTGATTTTCATCACCGGCCAATCAGCTCTTACCTGTGAAGTTACAGGCTTGGTTTGAAAAATGACATGTAGAAGCTGATTGGCCGGTGATTAAAACCAGACACTTTATCACTTCACCAAGCTTAATAAATCTACCCCTAAATTGCTGATTCCATTGTAGGTAAGACTATTGTTAGTGTTTTCCTATGTCTTTGTAATTCTTTGTCACTTCTGTTATATGCCAGTAAATATGCTCTGAAACACAGCATAATGTTAAAATATGGAAATACTCTATATTGGTGCATACAAATGGTGTGAAAACAAAACAACATACAAAGCAAGAATCATAATCAAACAAAAGTCAATGGGTGACATTAAATAGGATGAGAGATTCAGAAAGTGAGAGATTTGGTAAGAAATTTCCAGTTTTTTAAAGTGGTCATCATTTACACTGCAAAACCAGTTTGGTTTTGCAGTGTAAATGATTGCTGCTTAAAAAAAAATGTTGATTTCTTACCAAATCTTTCACTTTCACCCAATATGTAACTTATATGTAAAAGTTCTTGAATTTGTCTTTCTTATCTTCAGTCATCTGATGAGGATTTATTACCATTATTTTGACGCTCAGAGTCGATAGTCAATCAGCGCAGAAATACTAAGTAATGTGGCATAATTTGAACTTTAAGCCACTAATCTAAACTTCTTATTGTAACATGGAAGGCTCTCATACAGATAGTGGTAGATGCTCAAATTAGTTCAGTAATACTACTCAGGTGCATGCAAGGGAGGGAGGGGTTAATACTGGTTAAGTAAAACAAGACATTTTTTCCCCCAGCACACTGAGTGGTATTAGTAACCAATCTTGAAAACTACATGATAATAGAATTCAGAGATATTGGTTACATATACCTGTGGAAGGCTCTGTAATGTTGCATACGAACTGGGACACTTAAATGTAGCACAATATGTAATGGAGGCACTATAGTGTGGCAGAATATGAACTGGAGCACTTCCAACGTGGCATAATTTGAATTAGAGACCACTCAAATGTGGCATAATATGAACTTGGGACCCTATGTCATAGTGTGAATTTTGGATACTGTGTGGCATAATGTGAACTAGCAGCCACACAATTTGATATCATGTAAACTACAATAGTTTATAAATAAACTAAGGAACTACTATGGAGCATAATAATATTAACTAGGGCACTACTATGATCCAAAGAATGAATTAGGGCACTATTAAGCAGCATAAAATTAATAACCACTGTGGAGAGGTGTCTCTCAGGAAGCATTAGAACACGGGCCTTCCAACATCGTGCTGTGGGGCTCACAAAGGGCCTGATTCTGGTTCACTTGCAAAAGCAAATTCTCTCTCTAATGAACAAAACCATGTGCACTATGGAGGGGGGGGTTAGCGGCAGATGTAACATGTGCAGAGAGTGTTAGATTTGGGTGGGGTTTGTACTTACTTAAAACTGATATATATATTGCAATGTCAAAATAAAGCAGCCAGTATTTACCCTTCACAGAAACAAAATACCACAAAAATCACTCTCTCTGCAAATGTTATATTGTTCCCACCTGCAGTGCACATGGTTTTGTCCATTACAGAGTGAATTTGCTTTTGCAAGTGAACCAGAATAAGGCCCAGAGTTCTGGTTATGCCTATGTAGTAGAGTCTATAGACGGCAGTATATGCTTATACATTTCTAGAGAAGCCGTCTATTATTCCAACATATAATTTCTAGTGCTATGTGCATTTACTGAAGTAGACCATTACTGAAGTCAGGCTGCAAAATACCTCCGTCAGTATGTGACAGCTACTCTGGTCTCTCTGCCCAGCCAAGGTGCAAAGCATTTGTAACAAGTACAGGTTATGAACAAACACCTGCAGTACAACTGATGTGCCATCTCCTTTGCAATATTTTTTCTTGACTCTTTTCCTGCACATGTATTATTTAAGCTTCCAGTGACATTTTCCTCTCCACAATGAAGAAAACAAGCTGAAAAATTGTCTGCAGATTATAACAATTTGCAGCACACATTGAAAGGTTTCAGGAAAAAATAACGCCTTTCCTTTGATTATTTTTATGTATTATTTTCATCTGATTCACCGAACATAGTCTTCACTTTGAAATACTTGTATTTCTCTTCAGCGAAGGTTATGAAGACAATAATTACAATGCCTCTTTTGTCCCATTAACGTTTCTTTGCGTCACAAGCCCACACTGTTTCCAGCCAACTCGACATCTGCTTCTACTTGTACATCTATTCCATGGTGATGCTAATGACATTGTTTTACTTATTATTTCACTCAGCATGGAGAAAATCTACATAGCTCGGCTCAGTATCCTAAAGTGATTGCTTTATGCAAAAAAATATAGCAATTAGCTACATATTTGCGGCTTATCAAGTACTGCTGTCAGTCGAAATATAAAATAAGTGAGAAGGAAATCCTTGGTGTTATAATGAAATGACATGTCAATACACAGTTATTTGCAGTGGCGGTTTTTACCTCTGGGACTGCAGCATCAGATCCCCCCCCCAAGTAAAATCCATCACTGTGCTCAGTAGTGAAGCCAAATGCAGTCCGTGAGACTGCACTATCTTTACTGTGACTTCCTGTTGGAAGTCTGACCTGCCAGTCACCCAAGGCTGTCCCATTGGGAGGTGTTTCCTCCCTCCGGGCTGCCATTTTGTCTTCTATGGGCTGCAACCAAAGCTGCCCATAGAACCTGGGGTAATACTACGCATATGCCTGACTCGGTGCCTGACAAGCCGTTGATTTGGCTTCTATGGGCTGCAGCTGAAGCAGTCCATAGAAGCTGGGGGTATGCACATGCGCAGTACCGAGGCCGATACTGCGCATGCACTGGTCCTCATGACTATCAATTACATTGATAGTACAGGTGCCTGGACCGGGTTGCGGTGGCGAGGAGTGTGTAGGATTATAACTACGATCCATACCAATTTTCTGTTGGTATTTCCTCTCACGCAAGAGCAATTCCATTAGTACGCAGGTGCATCATTCGATAATCACTCAATTTGCGAATTCTCAAATCAGAGATATCTGCAGCAGTTCCCCTCTTTAAGATTGCAAGTACAGTCCTCCTAGGTTTCTGTAGGGTCTTTAAAAATGCCTCTGGAATCCCTCTTCTCTAATCCATCTGCTGTAATCAGAGTTTATGCACAGCCTACTGGCCACACATGTTAAGTAGCAGGGCCCGAAACTATAAGTACCAGTTGAGTAGTAGTTCTTACAGGAGCTGGCATATCTATCTGATTCATGGTACATTGTGCCAAAAAATCACTCCAAATTGGCTTAGTATGCAGCAATGAGGAATGCTAATTTTGGAACCAATTACTTACAATTCAATAAATATTGCCCTTGAAGAAAACATGAAAAATTATACTTTTGTTGTAAAGATGTCTTTATATTTAAAAAGGACTTAGATATCCACAAATGTGATCTTTACATTAAGCCAACTAATGTGTCATATCAGACTCATCTTTTACAATATAATGTAGGTTATTGCTTGCAATACCAATGAGAGAATCAAATAATGCAGTTCTTCGTTACACATATTGCTACAGTACAGTACATACTGTATGTCAGGAAAAGCAGTACTGTAATATTGATAGATGCTCTAAGAAGTAACATGATCGACCTAGATCTCAAAGGTAATATAATCAAATGTTATGAAAGAGGGAAAAATGTCTCCAACATTACACCTTCGCTAGAGTTTACAACCTCCATCTTTAAGAAAAGGCGTTTACTACAGTATAATCAGACATACTAAGTTAGGATATGAAACCAAGTCACTCATATTGTCACCAAGCACTGTACTCAGCTTAACCCATTGAATGCCGAAGGAATTTGTCAAAATTCATGTGAAAATTGCCAACCAAACATTTTTATTCAAAATAATGACCTGTAATGTTAACCGTTCTTTACACAACATTTGTTGATTGAATTTATATAACAAATGTGAGCGATGCTGGCATTTTTAGCGGATATTTTGAGCATCTCTCACAGAGATGTTGGCACTCAAAGGTTTAATACATGGGTCCTCAAACTGCGGCCCTCCAGATGTTGTGAAACTACAAATCCCAGCATGCCTTGCCACAGTTTTAACACTCCCTTATAGCAAAACTGTGGCAAGGCATGCTGGGATTTGTAGTTTCACAACATCTGGAGGGCCGCAGTTTGAGGACCCATGGTTTAATACAATATAATGTGGAGAGAGAGGAAGTACACCCCTTATAGGTGGGAAGCGGTCCTCTTCTCCCAATTATGGACAAAGCTAATGTATTGTGCCACAATACCGTACGTCCCTCCTGGTAAGGTGGCGTCTCCTCTTCTCCCAAATTGGAACACAATTTATAATGCTCATAAATTTTCTCCACAGAGGATACCAGTCAGAATTTCCAAAGGAGTTCACTCCGGCGAATACCCAAAAACAGAGGAACAAATATAGTGCAACTCCACTTTATTTAGAAACACACAAAAACAATAAAAATGAGACAAATGATAAAACAATGGCCAATTACCAAGGTGGTGGAGAACTGGGAAAACACAGCTCTCTATCTGCGCTTTAAGAAGAGGTCAACCCGGAATCGGCCTCCACAGTCAGGCAGGTCAGGTAACAGGTCCAAAGTCCTTTCCTACGTCCCCTCAAATGGTAGCTGGGAACTCCAAGCGCGCTTTCGACCGTCCCCACGGTCTTTTTCAAGGAGAGTGCTCCCAGCTACACTCTGCACATGTTTTATTACAAAGAACAACCAATCCCAACTTCTTCCTACTGACTGATTGGACTCCAGCCAAGAGTCCAATCAGTCAGTAGGAAGAAGTTGGGATTGGTTGACCTCTTCTTAAAGTGCAGATAGAGAGCTGTGTTTTCCCAGTTCTCCACCACCTTGGTAATTGGCCATTGTTTTATCATTTGTCTCATTTTTATCGTTTTTGTGTGTTTCTAAATAAAGTGGAGTTGCACTATATTTGTTCCTCTGTTTTTGGGTATTCGCCGGAGTGAACTCCTTTGGAAATTCTGACTGGTATCCTCTGTGGAGAAAATTTATGAGAATTATAAATTGTGTTCCAATTTGGGAGAAGAGGAGACGCCACCTTACCAGGAGGGACGTACGGTATTGTGGCACAATACATTAGCTTTGTCCATAATTGGGAGAAGAGGACCGCTTCCCACCTATAAGGGGTGTACTTCCTCTCTCTCCACATTATATTGTATATTCTTTACACAACATTTGTTAATTGAATTTATATAACAAATGTGAGTGACGCTGGCATTTTTAGCGGATATTTTGAGCATCTCACAGAGATGTTGGCACTCAAAGGTTTAATACAATATAATGTGGAGAGAGAGGAAGTACACCCCTTATAGGTGGGAAGCGGTCCTCTTCTCCCAATTATGGACAAAGCTAATGTATTGTGCCACAATACCGTACGTATTTAGAAACACACAAAAACAATAAAAATCAGACAAATGATAAAACAATGGCCAATTACCAAGGTGGTGGAGAACTGGGAAAACACAGCTCTCTATCTGCACTTTAAGAAGAGGTCAACCAATCCCAACTTCTTCCTACTGACTGATTGGACTCTTGGCTGGAGTCCAATCAGTCAGTAGGAAGAAGTTGGGATTGGTTGTTCTTTGTAATAAAACATGTGCAGAGTGTAGCTGGGAGCACTCTCCTTGAAAAAGACCGTGGGGACGGTCCAATTTGGGAGAAGAGGAGACGCCACCTTACCAGGAGGGACGTACGGTATTGTGGCACAATACATTAGCTTTGTCCATAATTGGAAGAAGAGGACCGCTTCCCACCTATAAGGGGTGTACTTCCTCTCTCTCCACATTATATTGTACTGGCGCCTGTGGAGGGAACACTCACATCTTCTTTTGTTTGCAATTTTTGTGTTTGTGGAACTTGGGTTACCACTGTTGGGTGTACCCACCTGTGGGCTGCCTGGCGCTTTGATAAACCCTCCCATCCTTTTTATTTTTTATTTGGTACTTATGTAATATCTGGGCTCCCGTTTTTCTTATGAGACCGCGTCCCCTCGCGGGGTTCGCTGCGCTCACCACGCTTCAGGCACGGTGGCTCGCTACGCTCGCCACACTATATAAAATCAACTCCATGCGTAGTTGGATAGTAGGGGTATGAAAAAATGGGGTGCATTTAACATGGGAGCCCAGATAATACTGTATTTGCCAGGTATGTGTGGGACAGCTTTTTCTGCAACTTTGCCATGCTTACCACTGACACAGAGGTCAGGCACTATTCCTCTCTGCTATAAAGGAGGGTGCGTAGCACACCCAATGCTGTATTCCCTGCAGTCATGTGATCACTGCCATAGCTAGACCATACCTCCCAACTTCTAGGGAGACGGAGGAGGGACACTGAGAAACGCACAGAAAATTTCAGGGGCGTGGTCTAATGAAAGGGGGCATGGCCTATACTCGCGGCTCTCCCACGAGGCCATGCCCCTGTTTTGTCGCTATGGGGGCATGACCCACAGGCTCTTGTCATGCCCCCAGCCCCTGGCACGGGAATAGACGCTGTGCGACAGGGGGACTCCCAACAGCCCCCCCCCCCACCCGCCACGGGACACTGCCGGATGCAGGAGGGATGCGGGAATGTCCCCGAAAACAGGGACGTTCCCACGGTAATCGGGACTGTTGGGAGGTATGCTAGACTATGGCTGTTTAAACATGGCTTCCCTGTTTATATGCTGCTCTGGCTGCAGATGATTGCCAGACTAGACTATTGAGCTCACTACTTACAGTAGTTAGAGTACATGGAGACTTTGTATTCTAGGATCCTATGTAAAACTTCCCTCTGCATAAGCCTTGTGTCATATATGTGATCTCCTGGTGTCCTACTGACCTTGACTTCATTTGTATCTTCTCTGTCTCTAATCTTTGTGTTTATTCTGATACAGTGTATCAACAACTCAGTTCCTGGCTCTCCTATCAATGATGTTGAAAAACGTGAGGAATATGTGTGACACAAAGAGTACTGTATGTGTGACACTTAGGTCAGCAGTCTATAGGTCAATATTTAGTTATACTTTTGGACTCTGGTAAGTAATTATTTAATTACCCCGCTTACATTTATGAAATTCAGTAGAACATACACAAAATCAAGATTTATTATACTGGAACTTGTCTGCAAGTTTCTTTCTTTACTGCAAAAACCTGGAGAAGGTTATAGTACTTCAATTATGGATGTATCAATTTCACCTTGGGACTTTGGGTTTTGCTTTGTAGTTGAATAGCTCCAATTGTTTCTAGTTCATAGAAGCAAACTGAACTGAAGAAATCTAATTTACTTGACAGCTGTAATAATGCTGAGGATTCATCCACCCTGCAGCTTGTAAGTTCTTTACTAATATCTCTTCTTTAGTAGTAATCAATAGATTTGTTATCGTCCTTTAGAAATGGCTAACTACTTGCAGGAAAGTTAATTACTGTATATGAGTCCTTTGGCTACCCTCCTCTTAGCAGACTGGCATGACTGTATGCAGGGGCGTAACTTGATATTCGTAGGCCCCATAGAAAAAGTTTGTAAGGGCCCCCTATTTAGCAACTCATGGTGATAAATGTATGTAAAATATATTACTTATAGTAAATATGGGCCCCATAGCAGCTGCACCCCCTGCACCCTGCACCTATGGTAGTTACGCCCTTGACTGTATGGTAATACATGGCAATGTGGTGCTAAACTCTACTGTAACGATACCTAATGTCTGTTGCTTTACTTCGATATGTAAGGTTTTAATATAGCCTATCATTTCTTGTCTTTACTGTTATACAACGTATGGCTGTGCTCAGTGGCGTAACTATGGAGGGTGCAGCTGATATGGGGCCTAGAAGCTTGGGGGGCAATCCCACTACACCCTCATTAGTTATGCCGCTGTCCCCTGTTTACTGCTGCCAGCGCTACCCCTGATTAACTTCTGCAAAGCAGGGTGGCCCCGGACTGCAGAGGCTCTCTCCCTGCTTTGCCTTGCTGCTACCAGCTCCCACTGATTGCGCCTGTCACAATGAATGACAGGCAGCAGCGACATCGGCAACAGGAATAGTGGGACCCAGAACTTGAAAGGCTCCAGCTCGCCCCAAGCAGAAGCTACCACCCCCCCCCCCCCCCCCCGGCTCCCATCTCTTATATATTTAGCTACTTCTGTCTATCATGTGTGTGTATAACGCTGGGCGGAGTTGCTCCGCCCCCTGCCCAGCGTTATACACACACTGTGCATGGCCGGGTGAGGGCAGCTGGACGCCCCCCAACCCGCCGCCTCCACCCCACACCTCAAGACGCCAGGAATGAGGAGGGGAGCGGCTGGAAGGGCAAGACCAGGGACATAGGCTGCCCACGTGGAGGAGACTGCTCTGCCAGGTACATAGCCTCATAACTGTGCAGGGCCGCATGAGGGCACCTGCCCGCCCCCCAACCCACCACCTCCACACCCCCACCTTAGGATGGGCCATCATAGGAACACACTATGCAGCCTTTCACTCCATAGCAAGAACCCTAAAAAAATATAACTATATTCTGCCCACCCTGCTTCCCTGCTCCCTCGTATCACGCAGCTCATGTGCAACCTGCCATCTCCAAATTGTGCCCATAGCCTGACCAGCTGCCTATCTCTTTCTGCCCATTTCTTTCTGTAGAGGCCTAGGGCTGTAGTCCATTCGGTACTTGTGGAGTATCACGGCTCCCACGACCTGCATCGTATGCAGATCGTATGCTAAAAATCGCAATCGCACCCGATTTTGCACTGAAATGCATCAGAATGCATTGAAATGTGTATTAAACTTGTGAAATGCCCCCAAATGCCATTTTCATAGTGCACCACCCCCCACTATCAACGTCAACCCGAAGCGTGGCGAGCGCAGCGAGCCCGCGAGGGGCGGCGGTACGCGTCCTACGACCTTTTCATACCCCCACTATCCACGTCGGCGTGGAGTTGAGAATAGAATAGTGTGGCGAGCGCAGCGAGCCACCGAGCCCGAAGCGTGGCGAGCGCAGCGAGCCCCGCAAGGGGACGCGGATACCATCACAGCTATACGCGTCCCCTCGCGGGCTTCACAGGTATCCGCGTCCCCTCGCGGGGCTCGCTGCGCTCGCCACGCTTCGGGCTCGGTGGCTCGCTGCGCTCGCCACACTATTCTATTCTCAACTCCACGCCGACGTGGATAGTGGGGGTATGAAAAGGTCGTAGGACGCGTACCGCCGCCCCTCGTGGGCTCGCTGCGCTCGCCACGCTTCGGGTTGACGTTGATAGTGGGGGTGGTGCACTATGAAAAATGGCATTTGGGGGCATTTCACTACTTTAATACACATTTCAATGCATTCTGATGCATTTCTGTGCAAAATCGGGTGCCATCGCATCGCATCGGATGCCATCGTATGGCATCCGATGCGATTGCATACGATTTTTGAGCTAAAATGCTCAAAAATCGGTAAAACATCGTATCGCATCGTATGCCATCGTATGCCACTACATATGGCATACGATGCCATGCGATGGCATACGATTTTTGAGCAAAAATGCTCAAAAATCGGTAAAACATCGCATCGCATCGTATGCCATCGTATGCCACTACATATGGCATACGATGGCATACGATGTGAGCCGTGATACTCCACAAGTACCGTCCATTCCACCTCTGTCCATAAGTATTAATATTGGGGGGTAAGTATGTAGCAAGGTAATCCAAAAAAACTCTTGGAATTATCCTGAGACACACTACCTGGAGCTTAGCAATGCTGTTGAAATATATTTAGACAAATGCTATTGTATATTTATAAATTTGGGTTTTAAACAGCTGCAGCATGCACTTCTGTGAGTCTGCCTTGACTCATACAAACAAGAAACAATTGGGGTGGGTTTAAGTGTATTGCGCTGCTGTTTTAGATGATCAATTGTAACACACTGGTTGGCTGAGTAAAAATAAATGCAGGACACACTGTGTTGATTTTTATATTTTATATACAGTATGAAAATAGAAAATTAGCAGTACATATATACACATTTATTGCCTAAATATAAAAATAAACATAGAATTAAAAAACAAAAATAAATAAAAAACAGCAATGTTGAATAGAACACGAATTGGGATCCCAATAAAGATAATGGTAATTCTTGTGCCGTTAATAGCAGACCTTAAACAATGGCTTGTTTCAATATAATAATGCAGTCAATTTGCACTTATATCAGATGGATAATTTATCCGGATCGTGTAAAGTGTATTAATTATACAGATTTGCAGAATATTAGGATGCAGTCACCAAAAAAGATGATATGCTCACCCTTTCTCGTAGTAGTTGTTTCGTGCTGATTTTATTGGAATAGATGAAAGCGGAGAAAGGTTTCTTTCAGCAGTCGGGTCCAGATAATAGAAGATTGGTGGCTCCCTTACTTGTATACCTAACACTCCTCTCGGCACTAGGCCGGTGTAGCCTGCATGCGGTTTGCTTTTTTGAATCACCGCACTGAACGCAGCAGTAAAGGAGTGTTTGGGGTATTGGATCAAATTCACCGTAAGGTGCGGGAGAACTGCTCCCCTGTTGTAGCGTGGAGAGCGGCTATTTGAGATAGCTGATGGCCGGCAGCGGGGGGGATATGCTGCACTTCAGCTAAAACTGGAGCCCGGAGCACGAAGTCGGCGGTGAGCCGGCAGATGGAACAGCGCCCACAGTGGGGTCGCAGTCAGCGTAGTGTGGCTGAATTGCCGATAGCGTGAGGCGGTGAGCCGGCAGATGTAACAGCGCCCACAGTGGGATTTACAGTCGGCATGGTGTGGTTAGATTACCAGCAGCGTGAGGCGGTGAGCCGGCAGGTGGATCAGCGTCCACAGTGGAGTGGCAGTCAGCGTGATGCGGCTAGGATACCGGCAGCGTAAGGCGGGTGTCCTTCTCCTAGGAAACAAGTTTAGGTCTGCTAACGTGGATCACCAATTCAGGTGTGTAGTAACGTCAACGCGTTTCGTCCCCTAAGTCAGGTGGGAACTTTTTCAAGACGGATACCAGTAATTTTTAGCAGGCTTTATTTATAGGGAAGCACTCTGCTTTTATTGTCAATTAATTAATCAAGTATTATGTAGAATGTTTCATCTCAATGAATTTAGGCTGTTCTATACACAATTTCTCATATTCATCATTTGTCTAACTTTCTACACAGTGCGTCCAATAAATTAATATAACTCATAGGTAACTACGAAACAATTTATAATTTATATATAACAGAATAGAGTAAATAGCAATTAGTAGATCCATTTGCGAAATACACAGATCCTGCATTTATTCAGTGTACCACGTAGGATTAATATCAATATATGTTAATCTGTGTATAGTCCTACACAGATTTACATCAACAAAAAAATAATAAAATAAAAATAATAATAAAAAATAATAAATAATAAAATGCTTAAAGAATGTTTATAAAGTTTGGTATCACTTAAATATTCACAGCACAATTATAGATATTTGTCGGATACTTTGTGTGCTCGTACAAAGGAACGACCGGATCAATTAGGTGTGAAAGACTACTGGTGTATATAGAAAAAAAGATTTTATAATATCAAATACATTTATTTAGATTTAAAAAAGAGAGAGATGGAAAGATATAAACAAGTTGATGTAACATTCTTCTGTTTTATTTTATTCTATAGTATAATATGTGAGAAGAGGGAACATAATAATAATACTATACGAGAGTGAAGTAGTTTCTGGAATTATAAGAATGAGATTTCTATAGATTAGCAATAGATTAGTTTGAGGTAGAGAGAATGCTTATATAGTATTGTCGCATACGAGTACTATTTTGTTTTATAGAATGTATATCTATTTATTTATTTATTTGTTATTTGTAAGGAAACTTCTTGATATTATTATTGTTATTGTAATACTAGCAAAAGGTGAGAGAGTTTTATAAGATTAACATATGGAGTAAATTCTGATTGTAGCCAATATTCTGGATTACTTTGGTGGTTCTTAACATAGGTCGACATCATGTTGACATCTTCAGTTACACCTCTGTGTAAATACTCCTGTTGTGGATAATCTTTCTTCTTCAATGTCCTATACTAAAAGTATTAAGTGGTTTAATGGTTCTTAACTTCTCTGTGGATTTAGTCTTAAAGGTAAAACTCTCAGGGGGCGGGGCAAGTGGGATCTGCAAACTCGGGATGTCACAATCAATGCGCATGCCGAGTAGATACCTGTCGCTCCGCCCGGTGAGAGGTACATAAATCAGTTATTATATTATATTTCAGTATCACTAATTTATTATGGGAAATTAAATTTAATCTAGACAGGTAAAGTCGAGGGCTTCATTTAATCCCTGAGGACTCAGGGTATCAAGTTTAAAGATCCAGGCTGATTGCATTTCTCCGCTTTCATCTATTCCAATAAAATCAGCACGAAACAACTACTACGAGAAAGGGTGAGCATATCATCTTTTTTGGTGACTGCATCCTAATATTCTGCAAATCTGTATAATTAATACACTTTACACGATCCGGATAAATTATCCGTCTGATATAAGTGCAAATTGACTGCATTATTATATTGAAACAAGCCATTGTTTAAGGTCTGCTATTAACGGCACAAGAATTACCATTATCTTTATTGGGATCCCAATTCGTGTTCTATTCAACATTGCTGTTTTTTATTTATTTTTGTTTTTTAATTCTATGTTTATTTTTATATATTCTATATCAGGGGTGGCCAAACCGGTCCTCGAGATCTACCAACGGTCCACCTTTTTTCAGATCACCTAGCCGGTGCACAGGTGTAGTCATTACAAACTGTCACATTTTCAAACCTGCTGCATTCATTCCTACTATAGATCCACAGGTTGCCTGAAAAACATGAACTGTTGTTAGATCTTGAGGACAGGTCTGCCCACCCCTGTTCTATACGTTAAACCACTTTTAAGAGCCATGCACATGTGTGAGTGCTGTTTGTTTGCCCCCTAGGCAAACATTTGTCAGCCAGCCCATGTCCTTGTTATATAATTTACATTGTATTAATAGCATTCTCAAATCCCAAATCCTCAAGCAACATTTTAACTGTGACCTATAGAGGTTATACAGACCTGATCGCATGGCTGCAAATTTGCAGGCTGGGCAATCATCAATAGACCGTGTATGCACGAGGCCGCCCTGCGATAACATCCTGCTATTTTTTTGGCTCGCTGGTGTAGGCAAGTAAATTCACATAAAGCAGGGTTGCCGACTTTCAAATGCTCCTCTCCGGGAGAAGCCCGGAGAGGAGACTTTCATTAATCATGTCTGAAAAATACCCTATATCCCTGTACCATAACTCTCTCACTTTGCAAATTATTATTAGTTAAAGATTTACATTTTTGGTAGTATCTCAAAATGATCTTCCAGCTGTTTGGAATGTTTATCCTGAATTCTAAACTGCTAATTGTGCCTTGTTTTAGTGCTGCATGTGGCATAAGTGCATGAAGATGTTTTCATCTCTTTTGATTAAGTGTTTGCTAATTGGACAGTATTAGAAATAATGAATTATGAATTGTTGATGACTCTTATACTGTATTTAAGCAAATGCAATACTGATGTTTTTTATATCATTCCCATTATTCATTATCATAGCATGACTTCGCTTTCCTGTTACTGACTAGATCTGCATGCTCTGATTTTGAGCATACAGGACTGTAATTACACTGAGACGCTGAGCAGGGCGTTGTAGTGTAGCCCACTAATTAAATCCGCTGGAACCACATGTTGAGGATGATCCAATTTGATGAAGAGATCTGTAAAATAATTGTTTGGAATAACTTGACAAATCGCTATGCCGAAACACACCTGCTGCAAGTTTCCTACCATATTCTATAAACGTCATGTTATGTTTCATAGTATGTTATGATAAAAAGGTTACACACATAAATGTATTCTTTGGAAATGTACAGATCGAGCTGCCGTCAGCCAGCAGCTAGTGCGGGCCGGCGGACGGGGACGCACGAGCGACTCACTCACTTGCGCGTCCCCATCAGTAAGGTGGCGAGGAGCAGGGACAGAAGGCTTCCCTGCCTGTCTCTTCTTCAGGGAGATGGGCAGGGAGCGGGGCAGGCAGGGGCAGAGCGGGCAGACGAGTGGAGGTCTGCAGGTTTTCCGGGAGAATGGGGCCCTCAAGCGTCTCGTGAGCGCGTGCCTCATTCTGTCGGACTCTGGTGGCTGGCAGGGGACGGCAAATGCCGATGGTGTTGGAGGAGGATGTTACGCTTACCATGGACAACAAGGACCACGAACAAGGACATCCTGGATCGTGTTAAACCAAACTCATCAAAGAAAGGGAAGATCACAAGTAACAGCTTTCATACTTGTGATGCAAGTGCTCGGTATCATAAGTGGGTCAAGAAAAGGGTCCATCAACTTACACGATGGTTGGACATTTCAAAGTGGGCAGTAACATGAAAATGAAGGGCTTGAAAGAAACAACAATAGATAGAATGACGTGGCAAACATTGATCATCGCGTGTCCGAAGGTTGATCTCGACTAAACGGATAATAATCATCATCAAGGGGAAAAGGGGGTTTGCAGGAGACCTGGGGCCCCTACCAGGCCCCTTCAACAAGTCCTTATAAATAGTGCCCTTCACTCCCTCTTGACAGCCCATATTCCCCTAAATGAATTGTGGTCATCACAGCAATGCCATATATGTAAACTTCTAATGATTTCAGTAGTAGTAGCAGCTCATCAATAAATCCCAGCACCAGAAATACCTAAAATGACATTGTAGTATTTTAAACAAATATATTTAATGGATCTGTCAAAAAAGAGGACAGGAGGGGCGCTCCATAGTGCATAAATGACAGTTTTATTAAAATGATCATAAAACCACTTTCAAAAAAAGAGACAAACAATTGCTTGTACCATAAAAAAGAACGCTGTGGGCTGGGTACCACAAGGCTTTTGTATATACAACACGACCCGGCAAACTCCTACCAGCCGTCCGGAGCACTATCGCCAACCAGGATCACCCACTGGGAACACCGATGGTGAGAACAGCGTGTCGTTGGAAGCCGTAGGAACAGAGGCGTGCAGGGGAGCCGGGTACACACACAGCAGACATCACAGGCCTCACCCTAACTAGTTTCGTAGTAAAACTTCGTCAGAGGGCGTGGAAACTAGTTAGGGTGAGGCCTGTGACGTCTGCTGTGTGTGTACCCGGCTCCCCTGCACGCCTCTGTTCCTACGGCTTCCAACGACACGCTGTTCTCACCATCGGTGTTCCCAGTGGGTGATCCTGGTTGGCGATAGTGCTCCGGACGGCTGGTAGGAGTTTGCCGGGTCGTGTTGTATATACAAAAGCCTTGTGGTACCCAGCCCACAGCGTTCTTTTTTATGGTACAAGCAATTGTTTGTCTCTTTTTTTGAAAGTGGTTTTATGATCATTTTAATAAAACTGTCATTTATGCACTATGGAGCGCCCCTCCTGTCCTCTTTTTTGACAGATCCATTGCTTACTCCCAGAGTCCAGGGAGTTTGGAGGAGGCTGCAGTCCTAAAAATTGGATTTAGTGCTGACTTGCTAAATCAACCTGATTATCAAGTTCTTCTAAATTGGCTGGAGTAGTTGCACCTGTCAGCGCCGTTGGTCCACTACCTGCTGTCAAATATATTTAATGCTAAAAAGTGATTAAACCCCTGAATATGCAAATAATGACAAATGAGTGTCAAATATTTCACAGAGCCCCAAGTGGAAGAGATGTCACAGCAGCAGAGAGTGGGAGTCCCAGTCTTGGTGAAACTTCCAGTGTGGGTGATAGCTGGATGCCAGCAGTAAACAAGATATAAATATATCTTGCAAAATAGCTCTAATTAGTAAACAGAAAAGTATTTTCTCTGGGATTTAGCTGCAGAAATACATTCTCCTTTTCTCCCTCTTTGTAGAAGAGAAAACTGCAGTATTCTTTTCATAATAATGGAATACCCCAAAGGTCCTAATGGGAACAATGACATGATATTTTTGGAGAACAGAAAATGTCAACAACATTTTCTCCAAAAGATATTGTGGTACCCCAAATTCATACCCCAAATTCATAAAGAAAAGGGACTTCAAGAAAGGGGGTCCCTGAATAGTAGCTGTTGCCACTGGGCAGGAGTTTTGGAAGGTAGGCTATCACTGAGGGTCCTGGACCAGTCAGGAAAGAGAGCCAAGCTGGACAGGAGGGATGACCAGTGTTGATGGAGGATAAAAGCAGCTGCCGGGAGAGGGAGGGGCTTTTCCCGGGGTACTCTATGCTGAGGTCTGTTACCAGCCAGGAGTGGTTGCCAGCATTAGCTGAAGGACTGCTGTGATAAGAACTGGGTGGACCCCTGTGCTGGAGGTGCCCCTGCTGAGGATGCAGTGCAGAGCATCTAGCCTGGGCCAGAGGAGCCCTGAGTGAATGTAACTCACCTTCCCATCTGTGGGAGCCTTGCTTGAATATCTAGAGTGAAGAATGAGGGGAGTACATACATCAGCTCGAACAGCCCTGTCTGTAGAAGGTCAGGAAGAGGACCAGACCCTGAACTATAGTACTCTAGAGAGAGTAAGAGTGAAAGCCACCTAGTGAGTATAATACTATTGGGGAGGATTGGAGAAGGTTCCGTCTGATGTGGATGACCCCGGAATACTGCCCAACAGACCCTGGGTCTCCAACATTCAGAAGACCCAGGGTTCAACAGGGTGAAAAGATCCCCCAGCCTGAGGTGTCAAGAGCCCCTCTGTGTCCAGACTGGAGAAATTCACCCCTCCCTTGAGAAAGAGCTCAGCCAAGTGTGGCGCTTCTTATCTTGGGTGGCGCTGAAGACCTTAGGAGTAGATCTGAGATGGCAGAAGAGCCGCAGCTTAGGGCAAAACACTGGCACTGTATTAAACCCCTTCCACTGAGTATGTTGCTTGGAGTAAAGATACTCAAGGGGTTGGCTCCCCTGCAAATACTGCTGCCCCGCTGTTTAAAGTAATAGGTAGGCTCCCCAGTTTGTATTTGCTGCCTGGCTTGATAAAATGGGAGGGAGGGGGGTAGGCACCAATTTTTCACCACTGCCCTATTGTTCAAAGGGATAGGCTCCCCTAGGTCCTGCTGACTGTTATACAGTATAGTAAAGTTAGTAAGAGGATAGGCTCTACTGTTGATTTATACCTCATTTATACAGTAGCTCTTGCATAGACTTGTTACTTAAACTGGTGGACTACAGGTACAGGTTGAATATCCCTTATCCAAAATGCTTAGGACCAGGAGAATTTTGGATAAGGGATTATTCCGTATTTCAGAATATTTTTATATTTCAATGATGTATCTTGAAGTATCTTGCATTTATGCTGTATAAACACATCAAACACATGAAATACACACAAATATATTTTATTTGTGCATAAAACACGGTTTTAAAACATGAAACAAAGTTTGTGTACTATGGGGTTATTCTGATTCACTCGGAAAGGCACAATCACTCTCTAATAGACAAAACCATATGCACTGCAGGTGGGGCTGATGTAACATGTGCAGAGAGAGTTAGATTTGGGTGTTTTATTGTTTCTGTGCAGGGTAAACAGTGGCTGCTTTATTTGTACACTGCATTGTAGATATCAGTATGAAGTACACCCCCCACCCAAATATAACTCTCTCTGCACATGTTACATCAGCCCCACCTGCAGTGCACATGGTTTTGTCCATTAGAGAGTGATTATGCCTTTCCGAGTAAATCAGAATAACCCCCTATCTCAGGCAATCATGTCCTCAGTAGTGCTTGTAAATGTCCCCAGTATATTTATTTTTTTCACTTTTTGGAATGTATGGTTTTCAGAATAATATGGATAACGGATATTTGGGTACTTGTGTAATATCTGGGCGCCCAATTTTTTGATTGGGTCGGAAAAATCGCGTTGATCGCATCACATGCAACCAAATCGCATGCGATGCGATGCAATCAATGCGATTTTTACATAGGATTCAATGTTAAATGGTCCTGTTCATTCCCCCACTATCCAAGTGGGCATGGAGTTGATTTTATATAGCGTGGCGAGCGCAGCGAGTCACCGAGCCCGAAGCGTGGCGAGCGCAGCGAACCCCGCGTCCCGACGCAGAATACATTTTAAGTAATCCGCGTCCCCTCTCGGGGCACGCCGCGCTCGCCACGCTTCGGGCTCGGTGGCTCGCTGTGCTCGCCACGCTATATAAAATCAACTCCATGCCCACTAGGATAGTGGGGGAATGAACAGGACCATTTAACATTGAATCCTATGTAAAAGGCGTTCATCGCATCACATGCGATTTGGTTGCATACAAAAGTTAAGGCATACAATAAAAAAATCGGGCGCCCAGATATTACACAAGTTACGATATTTGGTTAAGGGATACTCAACCTGTACTTCTTTGACCTACATGTGCTGAACTGTGTTTTCTCTCAAGCTAATTCATTGCACAGACCGTTTTCTTAAGATGGTTCACTCCAAGTACTACATTAACCTGCATGTACTGAACTGCCGCCATCATCTTCCCCAGCCTGATAAAAACACAGAATCCTCACCGGCAGCTGCTCGCCCTCCCTCTCCATCGTGCACCGGCAGCACCAAGACACTTCATACAGTCAGCAGCAGCCTCGCAATGGCGATCAACAGAAGCAAGGCTGATTTCTGGGAACTTCAACAGGACAGATCTCTACTGCAAGTTCCAGGAATGAAGTCCCACTTAAATAGTGCAGGAGATTTGCAATATGCTGCGATACCATGGAAACAACTAGGCATTTTTACTAAGTAGACCCCGTAATGTATCAGATGTGTGTGTGTGATATAAACAGTAATGCAGCATTGGATCTAGAATTTGCATGGCATCTAGGCGCATCAATAACATTGGGGGAAATTTACTAAAGGAAATTTGTGAAAAAATAGGTGTATTTGTATCCAGAAATACACTTACAGTATTTTTCACATTTACTATACCGAAAATACGGCAATTCGTATTCGTATTGATGTGCTATCAATACGAATACAAATTGCCGTATTTTCGGAATAGTAAATGTCAAAAATAAGTGTATTTCTGGATACAAATACACCTATTTTTTTTTACAAATTTCCTTTAGTAAATTTCCCCCAATTGTCCCTGCTGTAATGTACACTGGTTTATGTATGTTATTTTTTTATATATATCTTTAAATAAATGCAACTAAAAAATATAAATGTAACTTTGCACTTTGGGCCCAATTCAGATCTGCTCTCTTGGCTGTGTATATTTGCTGCCTAGCTGAACGCTCATGGACGATTTGAAGGTGGGTGCCCACCCCAAGCAGGTAGGTACACGCTTGCGTTCCGATGGGCCTGCCCAGCATTTCTATCGGCGTGCCCACTGGCTTTGTGGGCGCGCCCATAGAAACGCAGAGTATCCACCCCAGAATGCCCCCCTTCCTGTCAATCAGGCAGCGAGAGCCCTGGCAAACGAAATATTCGCAGAAAGCGATGAGGGGTTTGCACATGCCCAGACCCCCACCATCGGGGACAGGGCCGAATTCTGACCTGTGTGACCAAGACTGAATCGGCCCCTTTGTAACATGAACAAAAAAACAGTGGTGTAACCACAAGAAGTAGAGGCTTTTGTGTAATTTAAATACTGATGTAGCAAACTCATAAATGGACGTGGTCCCCATGGGCCCAGGTAACGAACGATGCTAATGCATGTTTAATGTTACATTTAGAGCTTGCATCATTATGATTACTGTAAACAGATGTCTAAGTAAGTGCAGGATCCCAGCAGACGAGTTCAATACCACAACTTTATATGTCTCAAAACTCGTATATTTATCTTACATTCTATTTTTTCCATTTTTCTTTTTTTTGTAACATTAGTACAACTGTGTATTCCATATTTTCCAACAGATAGGCCATATGGTTTCAGTGGATGCCAGGCTGAACACAGGAAGTGCCTTTGCTGTTTTATTATCACAATTCTTCCCAGGCCGGTTGCCATCTGGTACTGGCAAAGAAGAGGAAGAGTTGCGCTGTTTATAAATCATATGTGCACAAATATTTTGATAAAACAGCCTGAAAGAAAAGATGATCGAGTGGGTTTCTGTCATTGCATCCAAATTCTTCCAGAAAAAGAAAGTGAGCACAATGATACTTTCAGTAATACTCTGAAAACACTGTACCTGGAGGTGCTGGCTCCTCTATTCCTATACGAGTAATTTTTTGGTGTTGTACAGATAGAAAGTGGTGGAGATTGGCTCTATGGAGCTCTGGGCCATGAATGGAAAAGATTATACCAATTCATATTGGGTGGGATGTACCAAGCAACTGCGGTACATCCCGCCACACATCGCATTGTTACTAATCGCATATGTACTAACAAAGGGCAGCTCTGGTGATAAGAGCTGCCCTTTGAAAAGCAGCTGGCGGGGGGTGAATGGGTCCCCTCAGCTCTATTCCTCCTCCTGTGCCCGGCAGCCTCCTGCTGAGACGGCAGCAGCAACTATTGGGCTCCCCTCCTTGCACCCAGAAGGGGGATGTTCAGGTGCTAGGGAGGTGGAAGTCATTGCTCATGGCAGCATAGCAGGAAGCTGCCCAGACATCAGTTAATGGGGGGGGGGGGGGGTGCGGGCAGTACAGGGTGGCGGAGTCGTGCTAGAATTGGCGGTGGGTCTTTGGTGCATCTAAAATCGTGGTAAACTGGGTTTTTACTGCCTTTTCCGTTTAGCACTGTACATCAGTGATTCTCAACCTCAGTCGTCAAAGGACCCCCAACAGTGCAAGTTTTCCAGGTCACCAGGCAGGTGCACAGCTGCACTCATTACTCACTGACACATTTTAAAAGATCCACAGGTGGAGCTAATTATTTCACCTGTGATTCTGTGTGGAGACCTTGAAAATGTGCACTGGTGGGGGTCCTTGAGGACCGAGGTTGAGAACCACTGCTGTACATCCTGCCCATTGCAAGGAATAATCCAACTTAAAAATCCTTACAGTAAAAGACTACAGTTAAGTCCGGTACACACTGGCAGATGTGTGTATGGACCCGGCAATACTGGCAGTAAGGACTCGGCAGGGTGCTGGCTTCGGCAGGTGCATACACACGAGGACCTCTCTCATCTGTTCAATGAGGGAGGGGTTACTAATGATTCATGGGAATGTACATCATTAATGATGCTGATTGTACATGCTAGTTGAGGAAGTAAAAGATATCACTCAGAAGGGCCCTTCTCCCCAAAACTATGGCTCCCCTGGGCTTAACATTTGTTATTGAGAAATTCAGCAAACCTAAGTAAATTGTGCTCACGTGTGATACTTGGGTTCAGTGTAAATTGGTGTTCTAGTGTTTGGCAATACAGTTTATGATTGGCAGATACCAGCACAGGTTTTGCCAATCACATTCACCATAAATAACTTGATTTAGTGTAGTCCTAGACCACAAACCCGTGACACAAATAGCTTCAATGGGTGCCATGGCAGCTAGTTTGGGAACCACTGACTTAGCAGTTCATTATTAAATGTTATGTTCATGAATAATTACTTGGGATTAGATATTCTGTTTCACAGGCCATTATTTAGCATCTGTCCATTTAATCTGGCACTGGCTGCTTGGTTGATATTGAAGGAGGCTCATGAAGGATAATGCCATACGATCAGAACCATCTGACTGGCTGCTTGCACTTTTCAGTACAGGATGCTCAATGCTACTGAGACCACAATATATGCAATAACTGTATCTGTGTGTTCCTAGAAAAAAACAAAATGTGGAGCGCTAAGTATTGGATCAATATGGTTTGATGTAAAAACAATCTATAATTTTATTTGCTAAATGCGCAATATATGGTGGATTTATAACAACTCAATGGGTATAAAAAACATTTACACAATAATGATTACAAATAGACATAATAGAACAAAATACAAAAAAGTTTTTAAAATAAAATAAAAAATGAAATACAGTATATATAAGGGTTATACTTATAGGAGTGGATTCCCGTTGTATTGTCCTTATTGGAGGCACTCGTAGTAGTATTGGATATATACGTCCTGAAGCTGGTTAATTGTGGGGTCCATAAACCTTGCCGGATAAGTGACGCTGGAGGAAAGGTGTCAAACCCAATGGAATTGTGGGTATCCTGAACGATATGCATCCTTGTAATCCTCAATGTGCAGGTGGTGGTATCCCAAAATAGATGGTACAAGGTGGTACTTAGTCCAGCTGACGATCCAAGTGCAGTAGATAAACAAGTTATTTCTCCAAAAGCGGGGAATCCAATTGCAGCCAATAGAACCCAATAGAAGCAGCAGGTGCTCCCTGACATGTTTTTCCATCCAACTGATACCTTTAAAAAAGCTGTCAGTTGGACGGCGAAACATGTCAGGGAGCACCTGCTGATTTTATTAGGTGCAGCAAACCCGCAATAGGATTCATCCCCAAGAGGACCAGCAGTCGGGATTCCAATGTGTGTATACTGACAGTCATAATCCCGACTGTTGGGGTCCACACCCATAGGCTCCACATCCATAGTGTACAAATAAAATCTGAGGATCAATGACTTGGATCAATGGTAAATAATAAATAACATGTATATATTTAAAAATGTATGTCAAGAACTTGAACAACTGTATTGAGATGTGCCTATTTATTTTAACATGTGGATTTATTTTTTCCCCACAAAAATAAGTCATACAAAAAACACAACTTCTTCAATATGGGTGTCTGCATCCTTGACTTTTAAAGTAGAGCAATTGTAGCGCTCCAGTTCCTTGTACCTACATCTGAATGGGAGTATGTGACTACACATGATTATGAATGGAATTTTGTGTGATGCTCCACCATGTGACAATGTATTGTACAGATGCACTGACTGATTATGACAGGTACAGATGCACCTGCCCCGCAGCAAAATGTTCCTGGAAATTGTACTTAAATGTTGCCAATTATGGTAAATTATTATAGTTACATAGTATTTTAAGGCTGAATAAAGACTCACATCCATCCAGTTCAACGTTGGTGTATTAGCTTCATCCCTTGTTATACTCAGTGTAAACTGATATATTTAAGGACAGATTATGATTATTTCTTGTACCCCTGTATGTTTTTAACCAAAAGATGTTTGTCCAACCTTATTTTAAACGGATTTATTGTGTCTGCCGTCACCACATCTCCAGGAAGAGAGTTCCATAGTTTGGCTGCCCTGACTGTGAAAACATTTTTTCTTCTAAGGGAACAAAATCATTTCCTCTAATCTAATTTCATGTCCTCATGTCCTTCCTTGTAAAAAGAGTGCCTGACAGTTCCTTATATTGGCCCCTGATATATTTGTACATGTTAAGCATGTCCCTCCTTAAACGTCTCTTTTCTAGCGTAAACAATCCTCAATGGTTCAATCTGTCTTCATAGCTTAAATTTTCCCTTAAATTCCCTTTATTAGCTTTGTCGCTCTTCTTTGGACTTTTTCCAGTTCCATGATGTCCTTTTTATAGTGCAGGACCCAGAATTGTACTCCATATTCTAGTGGTGGTCTAACCAATGCTTTGTGGCATAACTACATTTGAGTTCCTAGTCTCCATGCCCCTTTTTATGCATGCTAGTATCCTGTTGGCCTTATTTATGCTAAATGAATATGAGCACTACACCCCAGTTTGTTATCTAATTGAACTCCTACTGTAGATCCTTTTCAAGTTCTGAATTACCCAGTGCCTCCCTGCTTAGATTGTAGCTAGCAAATTGTTATGTTTCCCAAGATGCATAACCTTGCATTTATCCACATTGACCCTCATTTTCCACTTTTTTGCCCACTGATTTATTAACATCGCTCTGAAGCATGGAGACATCCGTGGTTGATCTTATTACTCTGCTCAGTTTTGTGTTATAAGTAAAGATGGAAACATTGCTGAGTATACCCTCCTCAATATCATTAATAAATAGATGAAATAAAAGGGGCCATAGCACCGACCCATGTGGCACTCCACTTAGTACTGGTATCATATTTGATACTGCGCTGTTTACAACCACTTTCTGTATTACACAGCCAGTTCCTTACCCATCTACAAATTCTTACCCCTAGTCCCAGATCTTCCATTTTATTTATCAGCCTCTTATATGGAACCGTGTCAAAAGCCTTAACAAAATCTAGGAATACCACATCTACTGCATTTCCATTAACAAGGTTTTTGCTGACAACATAGCATAAAAGTCTAGTAAATTTGTTTGGCATGATCGATTCTTTACAAACCCATGTTGGTTAATACTGATTGGGCTGTGAAGCTCTAAATATTTTTGGATACCATCCTTTAAAAATCCCTCAAATAATTTTCCCACTATTGATGTTAAACTCACAGGTCTGTAATTAGCTGGGTCATCCCTTTTTTTGAATATTGGTACTACCTTCGCTATTCTCCAGTCTTTTGGTACCATACCAGATGAAAATGAGTTCTCAAAAACGTAATACAGAGGGGTTGCTAATTCCTCCCCTAATTCCATTAGTACCCTAGGATGAATCCCGTCATGGCCTGGGGATTTGTTTGTTTTGATTTTGCTGAGCCATAATGTTATCTCATCTTTCTTGAAAATGATTTTAAGATCTGGCTTGCTCATCCCATTTGTGGTACCTGTATGCACCACTGTCTGCTCTTCCCTAGTAAACACTGACGAGAAAACTAATTTAACAATTCAGCTTTTCCCTTATCCTCTGTAAAGCTATTACCATTTACATTGGTAATGGGCCTATGTTCTCTTTAATCATTCGTTTGCTAGTGATGTATTTGAAAAACTTCTTGGGATTGGTTTTGCTCTCTGTGGCTATGGGGGTTATTCTAGTTCACTCTTTCTGACAAAATCCTTCTTAGATGGACAAAACCATGTGCACTGCATGGGGCAGATGTAAAATGTGCAGAGAGAATTAGATTTGGGTGAGTTATTTTGTTTCTGTGCAGGGAAAATACTGACTGCTTTATTTTTACACTGCAATATAGATCTCACTTTGAAGTAGAACCCCACCCAAATCTAATTCTCTCTGCACAAGTTACATCTAGAATAATTCCCTATGTGTTCTTCATTTTCCCTTTTAGCTATTTTGATTACCCCTTTACAAATTTTGTTTGATTCTTTGTACTTACTGAACGCCTCCTTATTCACATTATCCTTGTAAAAGTTAAATACTCTTGTCTTATTGTTAATTGCTGTCCTTACTTTTTTGTCCAACCATGATGGCTTTTTCTTATTTATTTTGCCCTTATTGCCTTTAGGGATATATTTAATAGTTAATGATTCAAGCACATTCTTTAGTGTTTCCCACATTTCGTCTGCATTCTTCCCCTCAAATAACACTTCCCAATCTATTTATTTTAAAGAGTCCCTGAATAAATCAAAGTTAGCTGTGTTTGTGGGGGGGGGGGGGGGGGTTATAACTCATCAAATATTGTGACCATATAGTGGGGCAGATGTATTAAGCCAGGAGAAGGGATACACTGGAGAAAAAGTGGAGATAAGGTAAAAGGAGATAAATATTAAAGGGGGAGATTCTCTAAAACTCTCCACCCCACTTCGCCGCCCATCGCAATTACAATTATCTCATATGTTCTAACATATGCGATAATTATAGCAAAGGACAGCTCTTGCGTTAAGAGCTGTCCTTTGCGGTGTGAGTCGCCGGGTCCCAGCAGGTCCCGGCGGCTCCCCCCTCCCTCCCACACCCGGTGCTGCGCCGGGCTCTCCTCCTCCCTGCCCCCGGAAGAGGATCAGTGCAGGGAGGAGGTCACAGATCCGGGAAGCACAGCTCTGTGCTGCCTGGACACAGGTGAGGGGGCGATGCGGGGCGGCGGGGTTCGTGTGGGGCAGTGGGGGGTCGTTACGGGGCGGCGGTGGGATGCGGTAGAAGCCCATTGTCTTCTATGGGGCATCGCCAGATTTTTCTGGCGATGCCCCCCCCCCCCCCGCCGCGGTAACCCGGCGGGTGATGCTTACAGCATCCCAAAATGCGGTAAAAACCCTGATAACTGGGTTTTTACCGCATTTTTAGCTTAGAGTATATCCCCCAAAGTGTCTGTTTTTTATCACGGGCCAATCAGCTCCTAACTGTGAAGTTACATACTTGGTTTGAAAAATTACAGGTAGGAGCTGATTGGCTGGTGATAAAAACCAGACACTTTATCACTTCACCGAGTTTAATAAATCTACCCTTTTATCTCCTCTTTATCTCCAGTTGATCTCTCTTCTTCTCCAGGCTTAATTCATCTGTCCCAATGTGAGATATTTCACAGTGTATGACAATAATGTCTGCATTCCTCCCTTGTGAAGAAACAATGGGATTGTCTGGCAGTCTGCTGTGGAAGTGCATACACTGCCAGACGTGACATACCAATGATCGGATCAGTTGGAGATGTTGGAAGATTTTCCATGCAAAACCGTCCAATCATCACTGGTCAGTCATAGCCATAGTGTTATGCAATTATTGTCGCAATCTGCTGATAGTTATGCTAGGTTTAACCATCAATATCCCCATAAGGTTCTTTGATGCAACTTGCTACGAATGGTGTAGGCTCCATCTGTAGATACTGTAGTGTGGTTTCTGAGAATGGCATACTACACTACTATACTGTACTATATAGTACAGTAGGTTTCCGTAGAAACAGTTTTCAGAGTTTCTTGAAGACTAGTTAGGACCTTAATAATGAATGAGCCCATCACTAAAAATTGGAGATATGTGCGCCGACCCCCGTGTTTTGTATTCATCATTGTGTTTTGCATTTGTGAATCTACCCTCAAGTGTTTTGGTTTGGATTCAGATTTTGGTTTTGTTTAAAACTGATTTAAAAAAAGTCAATAATCATTGATAAAAATGTATACAAATTGATAAAGCAGGTAAAATAATAACATTTTTTAAATCCAAATTCCGAACCACGGTAACATTCTAAACAGGACTAAAGGAGCCCACACACGCACCGTTGCCGGCGGTGCGATGCTGTACGATGGGGTGCGCGCTCCCGCTGCACCTCATCGCACAGTACAAAAAGTATGTGCTGCACATACTTTTTGTACTAGCTTTTTCTAGCATAGCATCGCGTTGCATGCACATCGTATGCACAAGGCATACGATGCGATGCTATGTGTGCTAATTATGCCCACAATGCACGCCGGGATCGGTGCGTGTGTGGGCTCCATAAGATTGTATCTGGACCAGATTATGAACTTCAAATCTCTACTAAAAACATACAAAAATGAGCGTACAGTATGTATATTAGGTCCATAAGTAAAGAGGAATAGGCCCCTACTGTTTGTAATATACAAAGTACCCCAAGGATCACAAACATGGGGATTTAGATGAAGACTTTGTTGTTTATTTTGAACATCAGGTCACAGCATAGCAGGGTAAATCCATCTGCAATCGGCATTACAGGCAGTAACATACAGGCCCTCTCAACGGGATGCGGTCATTCGTCAGACTGCATTTAGGTCTACAGTCATTAGGTCGACCCCACTAGGTCGACTGGCAGGAAGGTCGACCTGACTTAAGGTCGACATGGGCCAAGGTCGACATGACTTAAGGTCGAATTTGCATAAAGGTCGACATGAGGAAGGTCGACTGGTCATAAGGTCGACATGGGTTTTTCACTGTTTTTTGAGCCGACATGTGCCGACAGGCGGTATTTCATGCCCTACCATCCACTAGGGCGTGGTGGGAGAATAAAATAGTGTGCCGAGCGCAGCGAGGCACCGTGCCCGAAGCATCGCGAGCGAAGCGAGCGATGCGAGGGTCCGATTCTCATTGCCAACTGTGTCCATGTCGACTGTGTCGACATTCGGATAAAAAAACAGTGAAAAACCCATGTCGACCTTATGACCAGTCGACCTTCCTCATGTCGACCTTTATGCAAATTCGACCTTAAGTCATGTCGACCTTGGCCCATGTCGACCTTAAGTCAGGTCGACCTTCCTGCCAGTCGACCTAGTGGGGTCGACCTAATGACTGTAGACCTAAATGCAGTCTGACGAATGATCCCATTCCCTCTCAACACAGCAGACTTTTGAAATGCTCCAATGGTCACTACAATACCCCACACACCCCCAGCTTATCGCTTGGGCAGCTATTACACCATCAAGAGCAAGGAGACTCTGCCCTGGCAACCCTTATATCAGGAAAATCCAGATGCTTCTGATTACACACCTGGAATTCTGCTACTGCTATCAAAACCTGGTCTGGATCCTCCACATTACTTTCATGTGGGGGGAATGCTGACTCTCCCACACCGTATTTTAGGAAATATTTGCTGACATTTAGTTGCTACTCTCCAGGAGAAGCCCAGAGCGGAGATAGAGCTGACTATTTTCAGGAAGGCTAGACTCTTTGTATGTGAAAGGAATGTTTGCCATGACTGTGGCAATAGTGTATGAGGACACAGTGGTAACAATGCAGCACCCAACAGTAAAATTACCATAAGACTAGTAATTACTTATTGTATTTTATATAGCACTAAAATAAGTTACCTTATATACAGTACATGAAAATGTTCAATATAGATGTTTATTATTTTGTTCTATCAGTCATATTTTCATGGTAAATGTAAAGGGATTTTCCACATTCACATGACATGCTCTCCAAACACTGAATACAGAAAGGTTTCTGAGGCAGGGAACAATGCAGAGCTGTATTGTATCCAAGGCCACTGAAAATAAAGAAATGTCTCAGATATTTCTGTAAATCGGAGGACACATAATGAAGTCAGGAAAATATATTGTAGAAGATTGGATGTTTCAAGTTAGCAGTGCACCTATTCATCTATTCAAGCCATGTACTGATGCTTTGCAACCCTCCGGGAAAGTGTCCAACTCAGTCCTTTGGATGTCCGGCATACAGTATCCATCAAGCCCCACCCACTTCACTAAATGCTGAGTGGAACACTACATCCTACATTCATTTGCCTTGCCCACATGCTTGCAAATATTGCTGTTGCGCATCCTCCAAGGGCCCAGTTCAGATGTGGTTGCAGTAGAAGCATATACGGATGTTCGCACATGTGCTGGACTTGCACTGCGCATGTGCAGCATGGGTCTGCGATAGGGTTACCACCTCATCTCTTTAATTCCGGACACATATTAATTACACAGGTTCTGTGGCTGATTAAAAAAAAAACAGTTGAAATGGCGTTTTGATGGCTGTTTAAAAAAATAATTATAAACTACACACACCTCTTACTGAAAATGTCATACAATTTAGCCTGTGCAATGGATCAAAACTTATTGCTTAGCAGGCATCCTGGGAAACTGGTATGCAACTTTATAACTTGGGTACAGGCTTTGTGCCCTATAGCAATGGCACCCACTATAGTTGTGCCTATGGCCATGTGTTCGTCCAACTCTGAATAATGCCCAAAAGGCAGGATGTATTATAATACATCGCCGCACCTCACCGCGACGCTGCAGCGATGCTAGCGCATATGTATTATCCGTCACATCCCAGCTCAGTGGCTGTCCCTGGTGTCTCCTCCTCCCCCCTGCAGCCGTAAGGACATCCGGCTGTGACATACTGCTAGGGGAGGAGGAGTTTGATGGAGGACGGGGAGGGGACTAGGCATCTGCGGTCTGTGGTGGGCGGCGATATAAGCTTCTATAGGGTATCGCCACCCAAGGATGGCGACACCCTGTCCTGCAAAGACGTGGCGGCCGGGTAATAGTACATTTGAAAATGCGGTAAAACCCCAGAAATCGGGGGTTTTACTGCATTTTTCCCTTAGTACATCCCACACCGTGTCTGATAAAAAACATGGTATAATTTGTGTGTACCACATTACAAAATTATTGATATTAATGTTGAAATAAGACAAGCACAAGTGATAAAAAAAAATTACCTCAGTACATGGTTGGAAAACCCTCAATGCCAAAGGGGTTAACAAAAAAGAATATTCTAATTTCAGAGTGATTTCATATAAAAAGAGAAAAGTCGGAAAGGAATGCTCTTCATTTTTAATGCATGGTATATTAAATGTATGTGTTAGCAATAGCTACACAAAGGTTCTATTTATTTTTGTTTTTTGCTGCTTGTAGTATTATGTTGGTAGAGTCCCATTATTTCTTTTAAATGGGTTTACATTATTTCTCTTGCTATTTCATAATAGGTGGGCCTTGGGATTACTGGTAGCAAGCTCCATTCACTGTAAAACACTAGACATGTGACACATCAGTGTTAAAAATAAATGTTTTCTAGGAAGAGGTGAACATATGGGAGCCATATTGGTAATTTCAGCATTAATATTTCTAGGTAACAGTCACATATGCTTTCATGATCTGTTGGAGGTTATATAATATTTGACAAAAGTATTTGTTAAAGCTGTACCGCAGTGACCAATACGGTTTTAATTTTTGTTTCTAAACCAGGCTAGAAATGTCAGGTAAAGCTAATTGATTGCTAGGGGTAATACCACATTTTTTGAGCAATTTTCAAAACTGCTCACTGTAATGTTGCATGCAGAAAAGTGCGAAGTACTATAGCAACCACTGGTCACAAGGCTGTTTTTTTTTTAAACTGCACAAGCAATGAGAGAATCCAGTTGGTTGATGTTTGTTACAGAGGTCTAGAATTTTTCCTCATCTTCTGAGGAGGTGGTAGTGATGGGGGGTTTGTTGGATGAATGGATTTAGGTGGTTTTTGTTTAACCCTTTGAGAGAATGTGTCCAATTAGGTGTGAAAATTACAAATCAAACTATTTTATTCATTATATTGACCTGTAATGTCTGAAATATAGGAAATCTAATATTTATTTGCACATTTTTTATTTGAATTTATATAACAATTGTGAGCAATGCTGGCACTTTTTGCACTCTCACAGCGATCCTGGCACTCCAAGGGTTAAGGGTGGAGACGATTTTTTTCTGAAATTACTTGCTTAAGACACTGGTAACCCAGTCTGTTTGATGAAGGCTTATTTTGCACTGAATGCCGGTTACACAAAACCCACAATAAATAATCTTTACATTTTTTTCTGCTAACTTCTGATCTATTCTCCCCTTCTGTTTTCTGTAACAATATCATCTGTACCCCAGTAAGGTTTGTCTTATAGATTGTATCACTTTAAATATATATGGATAATGGCAGCATAGTTATGTGACTTCTAGATAATGGAGAAGTCTGTACCACACTAAGACCATACTTACTGACTTTTCAAATAGCCTCTCTGGGAGAAGCCCAGAGAGGACAGCCGAATCTCCAGGTCGGGAGGCAGGGACGGCGCTGATGACTGAAAGCCCCGCCCCCAATCCATGCAAGTGCTGCGATTCGCGGCAAGGGACGGGACTAAAATTACGCAGTCACATAATTTTGCATTATTTTAGCCCTGCCCCCTACTCGCAGACCCACGAATCGGCATGGATTGAGGGCGGGGCTAAAATGACGCGAAATGATGCGATTTGCCTAATTGTAGACCCGTCACTTGCCACAGACCCGTGAAAACCCGGTAATTAGTGCGGCACGGAAGGGGGGTGCAGGAGCTGCCTGGCAATTGCGGGAGGATTGCCGATCTTCCCGGGGGGCCGGGAGGGGGTCCCGATTTTCGGGAGCCTCCCGGCAATTCCAGGAGGTAGGCAAGCCTGACTAAGGGCCTACTAATAGGTGAACATAATTGCAATCACAGATTTTTTTTGCATACAGCAGATCTGTTTAAATATGCTAATGACCCCACTGCAGCAACTCTGACCCACAGATTGTTTACCAAGATACACCTGGAGTTGTACATCAGTCGCACTATTGATTATCTGAGCAAGCTTATGCATACTTGCCTACATTTGAAAACTAGTTTGATGGAGATTATAGTTAGTAAGTGAGTTTTGCAAAGCGCCCCATTGAGGGGGCATGTCGTGCTCCTCCCAAAGGGCGTGTCTAGTTCCATGTATGGAGAGATTGTGAAAAGAGATTGTGAATGTGGCACCTAAAAGTGTGGGTGTGTTCTGCTACATGTTTGGATATTACTTAAATCCAAATGTAGATGAGCCTCAAAGCAGTTAGTAAGAGATACTATACTTGGTGTAGTGCTGGGAAATGGTACTGATCATTCAATGTAAATGTATCTATCTCCTTTTCCCCCCAAAATGTAACAGTGTAATGTGGGCAAGGTGAAATGAGGGAGATTGCTAGACTAATGAGGGAGAGAGGGAGATTGTTGTTATTTCAGAATACAGGAGGGTAGGCAGCTATGCGCTTATGGTTGTTCAAAATGTCCATCACAAGTAAGTTGCTGAAGCCTTTAAACTGCATATGAATTCCCAGTCACAGGCTCAGACACAAAGCTGAACCGGATGTGACATGCCCAGTGGTGGACCTAGGTGCCACGGTGCCCGGAGCAAGGGCATGATTTGCGCCCCCCACCTTCCCCGATGTTTAGTAGGCAGTGGAGGCAGTGGAGGCATAGCATTACAAAAGGGGGTGTGGCATTCAACATTATACCACACACCGTAATGTCCATTGGACATTTTAGCAAACTCCGGAATACCCATTACACATAAAGCCACATGCTGTAATGCAATTATACACAAAAGCAGGCAGAGTACCCTTCACCAGCGCTTCAAAACATAAATAAATCAAAATACTTCCCCTTTTGTTTGGGTATTTCAAGGGGGGAGTGGGGTAGGGTTCCTCCTTAGTAGCGGAGTGTTGTTATATCCATATGTGGAAGAAAAATATGGTCATAGCGTAATACAGTTTTTTAATGACACATATAATTTAAAATATAATCTTTTTTTTTAAAATAGTAATTCACATAAAAATCCATTCATATAGGTATTGCACACAAAATATACAGTGTCTCCGATGGTCAAACAAATAGCTGGCAAACTATTACCGGAGGTGGTGGAACTGAATGGTTAAAGACAGTTCAGAAAAGAGATTGTCACACAGAGTGGCAGCCCGGGCAGCGCGTATCTGGAACAATCCCCTGGTAGTGTAGTCAGCAGTTTATTCTCCCATCAGGGTCACGCCAACGCGTTTTAACCAAGGTCTGGTCTTTATCAAGGCTCCTGAGTATTTTGTGTGTTGTCTCCGATGGGGTTTAAATACCCGCTGTCTGAGTCTCACTTCCGTTCATACGTGGGACCGGAAGTTTACAGTCGCCATTGTTACCGTCTCTAGATGTGTCCGTCCGCAAAAGTTTCCTCCCTCTGCTGCGTGTCGGGGCAGCAGCTTGATACAGAGTTCCGGAGCAGTCGCGTCGTTGCCCAGGGTCCCGGCTGGACCGCCGATCACCCGGAGCGCACACGCTCCTTACTTCCGCCCTTACTGCGATCCTAGTTGTTATGCAGGCTTCCGCCCTTAGTGTCCGTATTCTCTTTAAATTAAAAAGAGAAAAGCAGCATTATATATCAGTATGGGGGCATAAATTAATACAACAAATCGGTGGGACATATAAAAACGAGTAGGAGTAAAAAAAGGGTAATATAAATATCATAAAAACCATTTTAATTCAAAATCGGCATTTAAGCCGTGCGGTTTCAATGTATTAAAATCATAGCTAAGTCTCATCTCTGTTTTTGCCAATTGAGTGTCTGTATCTCTTCTTCTCCTATCCCCTTCTACCAACTTGAACCCCAAAAAGTTTTTTATATGGGCAGGGGAACAATTATGCTTAATTTTAAAATGTTGGGAGAGGGAGTGGGTATCCAGGCCTTTTTTAATGTTCCTTATGTGCTTTCCTATCCTGGTTTTCAAGGGCCTAGATGTACGGCCCACGTAGAAGAGATTGCAAGTACATTCGACGATATAGACCACATTTTTGACATTGCAGGTGATGAATTCTTTAATTTTTTTGTTCACACCGTTGATTGTGATTTCTCCAGTTTTTTTGCTGTTTGATGTATTAGGGATATTTTTACATCCTATGCAGGATCCGCATCTGTGGAAACCCACATTGCGGATACCTCGTCTCACGTTATTGGTGGGATATATACTTTTGGTTATAAAGTTCCCTATGTTTGGGGCCTTTCGATAGATAAATTTTGGTCTATCTGGAATCATTGTACCGATAATTGGGTCTTGTTTCAGGATTGTCCAGTTTTTTTGAATAGATTTTTCTAGTTTTTTGTGTTGGATGCTGTAATCGGTTATGAATGCCCATTTCAGACCGTCATCTCTTTCTTTTTGTTTTGGTTGGATTTCTAATGGTGGTATTGTTGGTTTATCTTGTAAGAGTATTTTTCTATCCATTTTCTTGACATTATCAATGGCTTTTTCTATTGTTTCCTTTTTGTATCCGCTGTTTTCGAATTTCTCTCCCATGTCCTTAGCCTGTGACTCAAAAGTTGCATCTTCCGTGCAGTTTCTTTTAACTCGTTTGAGTTGTCCCATCGGGATTGAATTGAGCCAGTTGTCGTGGTGGCAACTGCTCAAATTGATGTAACTTCCAGAGTCTGTGGGTTTAGTGTATGATTTGGTTTTTAAAACATTGTCCTCGCAGTATATGGTGATGTCTAAAAAGTCCACAGTTGTCTTGCTTATGTTAAAAGAGAAATTTATATTAAGATCGTTTGTATTTAAATAGCAGCAAAAGGTTTTAAGAGAATCTTCATCCCCCGCCCATAAAAAAAGTACGTCATCTATATAACGGGTCCAGGACACCAGGTTCGCCCCATATGGGTTGTTGTTCCATATGTGCTCCAACTCCCACTGTCCCATAAAAATATTCGCGTAACTGGGGGCGAACCTGGTGCCCATTGCTGTTCCGACCCGCTGTAGATAAAAGTCCCCTTTGAACATAAAATAGTTATTGGAAAGAATAAAAGCAACGCCCTCGATTAAAAATTCCTGTAAATTCGGTTTTAAAGTGCTTCTTTGTAGACATGCTGTGATGGCTTTTATTCCTTCATTGTGACCGATTATCGTATACAGGGACTTCACGTCCGCTGTAACAAGAAACATATTTTCACCCCATTTGAATGTTGGTATTTTTTGTAATAGATCTTTAGTATCTCTCAAATGGGATTTATTTGTTAAAACAAGGGGTTGCAGATGGGAATCTATAAATTCGGACAGGTTCGCGGTTACTGAGTTGATTCCTGCTACTATAGGTCGTCCAGGAGGTTGGATAGGGTCTTTATGGACCTTCGGAAGTATATAGATAACGGGGGTCACAGGTTCCGGGGTCCATAAAAATTTAGCTTCATTCTCCTCTATGGTTTTAAGTTCCTGGTATTTATTTATTAATTTTTGGAGATCTCCTAAGATTCTTTTAGTGGGGTCACTTTTAAGCTTTTGATATGTTGTTATATCTCCCAATTGTCTATGGACTTCTGTCTCATACCAGGTTGCGTCCATTACTACGACTCCCCCCCCCCCCCCCCTTATCCGCCGGTTTAATGACGAGATTGGTGTTATCTTTAAGTTCTTTTAATGCCTTCCTTTCTCCCATATTTAGGTTAGAGTGTTTGATTTTTGTGTCTAATTTCCTGACATCTTCTTGCACCATTGTGCAGAATGTATTGATGTAATTACCTTTTAGATGGGAGGGGAAGAAAATAGATTTTGGCTTTAAAGGTGTTTGGGATATATTATCCGGTTGGGCAGTATCTGACATATCTTCTTTGTTGAAGAATTTTCTCAGACACAGCTTCCTGGCAAATTTATTGATGTCTACAAATGTTGTAAATTTATTCGAAGGGGCTGTGGGGGCGTACTTTAACCCTTTTTCCAGAACTTTGGTCTCATATGGGGTGAGAGTGTGGGAACTAATGTTAAATATTTTTACTTGTCCCTTTTCCAGTGGTTTATCTGTTATGGCGGGGTTTATCGTTTGGTTTCGTGGTTTTTTAGTTTTTTTCCTTTTTCTTTCTCCTCTATTTCTTTGTCCTCCTCTTTTTCCTCTGTGTATAGTTTTTATCTGTCTCGGTTTTGATATCTTCTCCGCTCTAAAAAAGAAGTAGAAGGTGGTATCTCTCTGTCCAATAGAGCGAAACGATTTCCTCTTCGCCAGGTTTGACCTTTTTCCATTACACATAAAGCCACACATGATGCCCATTATATACTATATAACCAACTGTAATGCCCATTACACATTGTGCTACACGCCATGATGCCCATTATATACTACATAACACACCGTAATGCCCATTACATATTTGACACATATGTGCCACATACCTACATGCTCATTGCTAGGGGCTTCGTACTCAATGCCAAGGGGGACTGAAATTGCTCGTTGCCACGGGGGGCTGAAATTGCTTGTAAACAAGGGTAGAGTGATTTTACAACATACAGAAAAAAAAACAATGAGTGAGACACTTTCTCTGGCACAGCAGCCAAAAACAATCTCAATGTCTGATGAGGAGACACCCCTCCTCCAAAACATACACAGAAAACCAGAAATTTCAAACAGAGATATTCTGTCGCTTATACAACCTAGTACTTCCCTTTAAGTGGGTAGAGTGACACCCTGCTGTGTCCCGCTCAGAAAGCCGGGCAGAGAGAGCTGTGTGCTGCCCGGCTGTATAGTTAAAGCAGATCTGTCCACTGCTATTTTCAAGTCTCCCACTGGACCGCAAGCCAATAGGAGCTCACAGTCCAGCAGCCACCAATGCTGATCCTGATTGGCTTAAAAAAAGCGGCGGACAGACCTGCTTTGTGTCATGACTCCTGCGCCGCCCAGCTGTGGCTCACACAGCTAATATTGTGAGCCATGACCGGGTGATGCAGGAGTCAGGATACAGGAGCGGGAGATCGGGTGAGTTGAACTTTCGGTACCCGGAGCCCTTGCTCCACTGGCTCCGCCCTCGCTACACCCCTGGACATGCCTGCATCTTTAAAACCCTGTGACCTTCCACAATTGGTTACTACCTCTACCTGTCATTCACTTCACATCTTTCAAAACAAATTAATCTCTGCACATGCTCTGCTCAGTTTCTCAACTGCACTACCATTGGCAGTGGTCTCTCCTATCCAGTCTATCACTTGCCTGTTTTTGGCAGTACAGTTATACCTTTACAGAATAGCGGAGAGAGTATTTTATTTATGCTTCTCTTATCCCGGAGGCTGCATGCACCCATAGTTTACTGTAGCAATTCCAGGGCACATACAATATATCTATACCACACTCAATGCTGATTTGTATCACACCCACCAGTGCTGGTGGGAGGATGTGGGTGGCGGCGTGTAGTCACACCCATGGGATTGGGTGTTCCCATAAAAATGCTGGGCATGCCCATGGTAATGACCCAGTGACATAGGTGCCGGGGGCGGGCAGCTGACATCACCGGATGTGACGTATTAGATTTACATGTGTGCACCACATCATTCGATGGTCAGCGAAGGAGATGAGGTATCGGTGTCGATCTGTTGGACATAGACCGCCCTCTTTCTTGAGCTCTTTCTCTAAAGCGCAGGTCGACCTTGTTACACAAGGAAATCAGCTCCTCTAGTTTAGAGGGTAAGGGGCAGATTCATTAAGCTTGGAGAAGAGATAAACTGGAGATAAAGCGGAGAAAAGGTAAAAGGAGATAAAGCAGAAGCCAATCAACTTTCAATTGTCTTTTTCAAACACAGCTGATTGGCTGGTGCTTTAGCTCCTTTTACCTTTTCTCCGCTTTATCTCCAGTTTATCTCTTCTCCAAGCTTAATAAATCTGCCCCTAAGTCTCTAATGGCTAATTCGTTCTTGAGTTGCCTTATTGTTCCAGACTAACTCAGATGCCAGAATTTTGAACTGTACGAGATACCATCCCACCGTCCTGGTTCCCTGTCGTTCACAAATAATATCTGTGCGGCTGACATGATTCACCCAGTTTCATCGAAGATGAGATGGAAGGCTGATATGAATCGCTGATAGTCGGACAACATCGGATCAGACTTCTCACATCCCAGTTCAAGGCAGAGACAGATAGCATGGAGATAACATAGGCCACTTTAGTACGGTCAGATGGAAGCAGCTGGACTGTAGCTCGAAGTGAATCTCGCATTGGTTAATAAAACCACAACAGTTCTTTGGAGTCCCATCGAATTTTGCGGGCATGGTCAGTTGGAGATGGGAGGTGGAACTAGTAGTTGGTGGTGTTTTATTCTTTCTATGAGTTGGTGAAGCCCCAGTACCATGAACTCCTTGCAAGGTAGTCTGAATTGTGTCCAACCGAGATGACAGCTCTTGGAGTGCCTGGATAACCTGTCCTAGAGCGGCCTCTTGCCGTTCAATACGTGCTGCTAGTTGTGGAACAGGTGCCAGACTTTGAGCCTGTCTCAAGGCTTGGTCCATGAAGTGAGTCAGTACAAACTGTCATGTCTGAGGGGTGACTCTGGACTGGAGCTGGAGAGTAATGGAAGCTGGGTTCGTTAATAAACTTGGACTGCATAGAGAGTATTAGAAGTCTGTGGAGGAAACCCTCTCATAGGAAGATGGAGTCTCTGGAAGACTAGATGAGCCAGGGAATAACTGGTAAGTATGGATAGGCTCAGATTGAAAAAAAAAAAAAAAGGCTCAGATTAAAAAAAAAAAACATGACAAGAGCTGCTGAGTAAGGTCACTGCAGGTTAGTACACACTGGATATCACTATGGTCATCACAGGAGAGGTTCACCGATGATGATAACGGCAATAGCAGGTACTGTGTCTGTGTTTAGTGCAGATATTGATGTTTGTCTCTCTGACTGGTGACTTGACAGCTGTAGTGAAGGTGAAGCAATGCATGTAGTCAGGATGCTGGCCGAGTACAATTGTCACGGTGCCTGGCGAGGCACCACGTGACCTCCCAGACTGCGGAAGACGGACAGATAGGCGTGAGCCCAGCAGCTGGGACCGCTGTTTAGGACGGCCACAGCGAAACCTACTCTGACTCTATTGAGTCCCCCGGGTAGGTGGTAAACCCCTGCAGAGAGCTAGGCTTCGCCTGTAGCCGCCGCGTTCGAATGAGCTGGTTAAGCCGGCTCAGACCCCGATGCAGCCAGGTGTTAGGAAATGACAAGGGGAGAACGACCACCAGGGGGTAACACAAGAGGAAACACTGGCTAACGGGCCTAGCTGGGAAAAGCCCCTAACTGACCGGCACCGGGCCAAGGACGGGACGAAGCGACCCAGTCGCAAACACCAAATACAGGGGAAACACAGAATACGACAACTACTCCCTAACACCAGGGAAAGGGGGAAAAGAGGGGAACCCCTGCCTGCCGACACTAGGGAGCCAGAACTGGAGGGACAGAGAAAAGGAGGGAGGAACGCAGAAACAACAACAGGATCACCCCACGGAGGGGGGGTAAAGGCCACGGCGGGCCACAGATGTAAAGAGAAATATCACCGGGCTCCCAAGGAGCACTTACGTGACCCACGAAAGATGTGAACCGTAGAATCCACGCAGGCTCCGACCCGGGATCAGATGGAAACAGGAAACCAAAACGGGACCAGAAGGCAAGAGAATCCAGGCACACCAGGAACCAGGCAATCTACAGGCACGGGCAAGAGAACTGGAGACCAGGCAGGGCAGGACTACCAGCGACCGGGTATATTAGCTGCAAGGCTATAACCGGCGCCATCTTGGTTGTGCACATCCCTTAAAAGGGATGGTGCAGCCTATCAGTGCCCCTTGTGCTGCCGAGCCCCCCGCCTGTAGCGTGGCCGAGCGTAACCCTCCCGGCGTCCCCCGTTGCCTGGCAACCGCTGATCGGCTGCCGGAGGACGCCGGGGAACACTTGACGCGGGACTCCGTCGGGCGGAGGTGACGTCACCCCGCCGGGCAGAAGTCCCGTCCAGACGCTCGGCGGAGCTGGGCGGAAGCGCTGTGTGCGCTGCCCGCACAGCCTCCCCCAGCCGCCGAGCGCTCCTGACAGTACCCCCCCCTTGAGGAGGGGTCAACAAACCCCTACCACCGGGTTTGCCAGGAAACTCCCTAAAGAAATTTCTCTTAAGATTGGGAGCATGCAGATCCTCATCCAAGACCCATGATCTCTCCTCCGGACCAAAACCCCTCCAGTGAACAAGAAACTGAAGAGAGCCTCTGGAGATCTTGGAGTCCAGTATCTTTTCAACCCGAAACTCTTGCTGTCCCCGAACGGTCACAGGAGAGGACCTGGCAAGAATCGGACGTGGGAACCTCCGTGAAAAGAATACTGGTTTAAGTAAGGATGCATGGAAGGTGCTGGCGATCTTGAGGGACTTAGGCAGCAGAAGACAAAATGCCACCGGATTAACCCTCTTGACAATCCGATAGGGGCCGATGTACTTAGGCCCTAACCTCGCCGATGGTTGGCGAAGCTTGATGTTACGGGTGGATAACCAAACCCAATCTCCCACCTTAAACCGGCAAGGCCGCCTGGATCTGTCTGCGCACACCTTTTCCTTTAGGCCCGCCTCTTTAAGGGCCTCATGGGTTCTCTTCCAAATTCCCCTTAAACGAGCAGCCGCAGAGGATGGAGGAACAGGGGTTTCAGGTCCAAGAGCATTAACTCGAGGATGACATCCATACACCACAATGAAAGGTGAGGCCTTCGAAGCTGAATGGCAAGCGTTATTATACGCAAATTCCGCAAAAGGAAGAAGGCCCACCCAATCATTCTGTAATTTGGACACAAAACACCGTAAATATTGTTTCAATGACTGGTTCAAGCGTTCCGTCTGTCCATTTGCCTGTGGGTGGAAAGCAGACGTGAGACTGGTCTTAATTCTAAGAGAGGCGCAAAAGAGTCTCCAAAATTGAGCCACAAACTGTGGACCACGGTCTGACACAATATCTGTGGGTAAGCCATGGAGTTTGAAAATATGTTGAAGGAACAACTCCACCAACTCTTTGGCCGAGGGTAGCTGTTTCAAAGCCACAAAGTGCGCCATTTTGGAAAATCTGTCCACGACCACCCAAATGACCTGACAATGGGAAGAGACAGGCAAACCAACAATAAAATCCATGGCCAGATGTGACCAAGGCCTGGAAGGAATGGGCAAGGGTAGCAGTCTCCCCAGTGGCCGGGCTCTAGGGACTTTAAATCGGGCACACACCGGGCAAGACAGAACAAATTCTCTTGTGTCCCGTAACATCCCTGGCCACCAAACTGACCGGGAGAGAAGATCAAATGTCTTGGCCACCCCAGGATGCCCAGCGACTCTAGACTCGTGCAGCTCTGACAATACCTTGCGCCGCAAGGTCTCTGGGACGAATAATCGAGACGCAGGCGTCTGGACTGGCGCTTGGGACTGCGCCTGATGGATGAGATCCATCAAGGACTGATTCAACCCCACAAGAAAAAAAGAAGAGGGCAAAATGGGAATTTTGCTGGTCCTACTCTCGTGTTCGGGAAGAAAACAGCGTGAAAGGGCGTCTGCTTGTATGTTCTTAGAGCCCGGTCTATAGGAGATAACAAAGTTGAATCGCATAAAGAATAGTGCCCACCGAGCTTGGCGAGCATTGAGTCTCTTGGCAGTCTCGATGTACTGTATGTTCTTGTGATCCGTAAGAACCAAGATCTGATGAACCGCACCCTCCAACCAATGCCGCCATTCATCAAAGGCCCATTTCACTGCCAGCAACTCTCGATTGCCTACATCGTAATTGACCTCGGCGGAAGAAAATTTCCTTGACATAAATGCACAAGGATGCAATTCGAGAGATTCAGAGTCCCGTTGAGATAGAACAGCTCCAGCCCCAACCTCGGAGGCATCCACCTCCACAATGAACGGGAGTTCCGGATCTGGGTGTCTTAAAACCGGGGCAGACATGAACGCTTTCTTCAAGGTCTCAAAAGCTTGCACCGCCTTAGGAGACCATGTAGCTGGGTCCGCTCCTTTCCTCGTCAAGGCCACAAGAGGAGCCACAATAGAGGAAAATGACCAGATAAAGCGTCTATAATAATTAGCAAAGCCCAAAAAACGTTGGATGGCCTTCAAATTAGTGGGTCTAACCCAGTTCACAATGGCTTGGAGTTTCTTCGGATCCATCTGGAATCCTCGAGAAGAGATGATATATCCCAAGAAGGAAACTTGCGGCATCTCGAATTCGCACTTCTCCAACTTGGCGAACAAACGATTTTCCCGCAGTTTCTGCAAGACTTGTCTAACCTGATTTCTGTGCTCCTCCAAATCCTGAGAAAAAATCAAGATGTCATCCAGGTAGACGACCACAAATCTACCCAGAAATTCACGGAGGACATCATTGATAAAATCTTGAAAAACGGCGGGGGCATTGGAGAGGCCAAAGGGCATTACTAAATACTCGTAATGCCCCGTCTGAGTACTAAACGCCGTCTTCCACTCGTCTCCCTCTTTAATCCGCACAAGATTATAAGCCCCTCTAAGATCAATCTTGGTAAAGATGGTGGCAGCACGTAGCTGATCGAAAAGGACCGAAATCAAGGGAAGAGGGTACGTGTTCTTGACAGTAATCTTGTTGAGAGCACGAAAGTCAATACAGGGCCTAAGGGACCCATCCTTCTTGGCCACAAAGAAAAAGCCCGCACTAAGGGGGGACTTAGAGGGTCGGATAAATCCCTTCTGAAGACTCTCCTGCACATACTCCTCCATGGCCCTTGTCTCAGGAAGGGAAAGGGAATACAATCTCCCCTTGGGTAACGGAGCATTGGGAATCAGATTAATGGCACAGTCATAAGGACGATGTGGGGGAAGACTGTCAGCCTCCCCTTTAGAGAACACATCCGCAAAATTACTATAGGGAGTAGGGACCGAAGAAACTGATACTGAGGCTTGCAACAGAGAAAACTGAATACAATGCTCTGAACAAAAAGGACTCCAGCGGGCAATCTGTCCCGCTTCCCAATCGATAACTGGATTGTGTCTCACCAACCAAGGATGACCTAAAACAATGGGGACCACCGGACATGAAATGAGAAAAAAAGAAATGACCTCAGTATGAGTGAGCCCGACAGTGAGACCCACCGGGGGTGTCTGATAGCAAACTGCCCCATTGGGAAGAATACTCCCGTCAATCCCTCTAAGGGTAATGTGCCCTTCGAGCTTAAGAAAGGGAATACCCAGCCCACGGGCTATCGAAACATCCAAAAAATTCCCGGCCGCCCCGCTATCGATAAAGGCAGTACCAGAGAAGACCTTTTCCAGAAAGGAAACCTGACAGGGAGCTAAAATCGAGTTTTGGGAGGAGAAAAGCTGCAGGCCTAAGTGAACCTCCTCCTGATTCACTTGGCCTGAGCTTTTACTGGCTTCACTGGACAATTCCGTAGGAGGTGACCCTTCCCTCCGCAATATAGGCACAGACCCGTACTAAACCGCAGAGCTCTTTCTTCGGCAGGAATACGGGTGGCTCCTACTTGCATAGGCTCTTCGTCCTCGTCAGGAACAGCCGAGACAAAGGGAAGAGGCCTAGCTTGCGCACCCCGCTCTGACCGTCGCTCCCGGAGACGGCGGTCAATTCGGATCGCCAACTCCATGAGTTTATCCAAGGAGTTGGGAACCGGATATTGAATTAGGCTGTCCTTGATGGCATCGGACAGCCCGCAACGGAACTGACTCCTGAGAGCCGGGTCATTCCAGCCACAGTCGTTAGACCAACGCCGAAATTCGGTGCAGTACACCTCTGCTGGATTTCTACCCTGCTTGAGAGCCCGCAGGTGAGTCTCTGCAGAGGCCTCCCGATCAGGATCATCGTAAAGGAGTCCTAAGGAGCTAAAGAAATTATCCACTGAGGACAGAGCGGGACTATCAGCGGGTAAACCGAATGCCCAGGTTTGTGGATCGCCCTGTAACAAGGACATAACCAACCCCACCCGCTGGGATTCGGTACCAGAAGACCGGGGTCTAGTCCGAAAATATAACTTACAACTCTCCTTGAAGTTAAAGAAGGCCTTACGGTCACCAGAAAAACGATCAGGCAAATTCATCTTGGGCTCAGCGAGCCCAGGGTCCGGGGAGCGACCCCGCTGTCCCTGGGAATTCACCTTAAGGGACAGCTCCCGCACCATCTGGGTTAACCCCTGGACCTGTTCTGCAAACGCCTGTTGTGTTGGATTCATAACGGAAATCCAACCTAAAGTTGCTATATAAGGATACTTTTATATAACCTGTATGGCCGGTTATAATGTCACGGTGCCTGGCGAAGCACCCCGTGACGCAGCGGACTAAGTGGAGTGTCACGTTGCCTGGCGAGGCACCACGTGACCTCCCAGACTGCGGAAGACGGACAGATAGGCGTGAGCCCAGCAGCTGGGACCGCTGTTTAGGACGGCCACAGCGAAACCTACTCTGACTCTATTGAGTCCCCCGGGTAGGTGGTAAACCCCTGCAGAGAGCTAGGCTTCGCCTGTAGCCGCCGCGTTCGAATGAGCTGGTTAAGCCGGCTCAGACCCCGATGCAGCCAGGTGTTAGGAAATGACAAGGGGAGAACGACCACCAGGGGGTAACACAAGAGGAAACACTGGCTAACGGGCCTAGCTGGGAAAAGCCCCTAACTGACCGGCACCGGGCCAAGGACGGGACGAAGCGACCCAGTCGCAAACACCAAATACAGGGGAAACACAGAATACGACAACTACTCCCCAACACCAGGGAAAGGGGGAAAAGAGGGGAACCCCTGCCTGCCGACACTAGGGAGCCAGAACTGGAGGGACAGAGAAAAGGAGGGAGGAACGCAGAAACAACAACAGGATCACCCCACGGAGGGGGGGGTAAAGGCCACGGCGGGCCACAGATGTAAAGAGAAATATCACCGGGCTCCCAAGGAGCACTTACGTGACCCACGAAAGATGTGAACCGTAGAATCCACGCAGGCTCCGACCCGGGATCAGATGGAAACAGGAAACCAAAACGGGACCAGAAGGCAAGAGAATCCAGGCACACCAGGAACCAGGCAATCTACAGGCACGGGCAAGAGAACTGGAGACCAGGCAGGGCAGGACTACCAGCGACCGGGTATATTAGCTGCAAGGCTATAACCGGCGCCATCTTGGTTGTGCACATCCCTTAAAAGGGATGGTGCAGCCTATCAGTGCCCCTTGTGCTGCCGAGCCCCCCGCCTGTAGCGTGGCCGAGCGTAACCCTCCCGGCGTCCCCCGTTGCCTGGCAACCGCTGATCGGCTGCCGGAGGACGCCGGGGAACACTTGACGTGGGACTCCGTCGGGCGGAGGTGACGTCACCCCGCCGGGCAGAAGTCCCGTCCAGACGCTCGGCGGAGCTGGGCGGAAGCGCTGTGTGCGCTGCCCGCACAGCCTCCCCCAGCCGCCGAGCGCTCCTGACAACAATGCTGCAGATGCTGAATAAGGAGAATTGCTAGGAGAGCTAGCAGAGATACTACTCATAGGACATCATTGTACTGACTGACTTCTGACTCCAGTCTCAGGGTATATATATAGACAGAGCCTGTAGGTGATTGGCTGTTGCAGGATGATGTCAGAATAACCATTCACAGATTATCTGTTGAACTCCTGGGAATCAAACCAATATGGCCACTCCCATGCTGGAGACACAAATTATGTTTGATGTGCATGTGGACAGGCCTGAGGCCTGTAACAGAGAGAAGGCCCAGTGCTGGGAGTTTGTGAGTAACAAGGCTGCAGACTGCGTTCTGCAGTATCCACTGAGATAACATTGCGGGAGACACTGAGCGTGCGCACCCAGCACCAGCCGGACACCGGGATCTCGCAGCGCTGCACTGGATTATAGTCTCTGAGCAAGCCTGACCAAGCACCTGGAACAGAGATAAGTATGTATCAAACCCTGAGTCGTGACATAATGTATAATGTTTTCTGTTCACAATACTAGCAGTATAATGTAGGTTAAACTTGAATCCCAAGATTTCATGGGGGGTAATTTGTAGCAAGCCACATCAAATGTATTATTATTTTTTGTTAAATTACATTTTGTAAAGTAGATTCCCTCTTGTTGGGCCTTATTCAGATCTGAGCTCAGTACAAATTTGTTTGGAAAATGGGCAAAACCATGTGCACTGCAGGTGGGGCAGAGAAAGTTAGATTGGGTGAGTTATTTTGTTTCTGTGCAGGATAAATACTGGCTGCATTATTTTTACACTGCAATTTAGATTTCAGTTTCAGCACACCCCACCCAAATGTAACTCTCTCTGCACAGGTTACATCTGCCCTACCTGCAGTGCACATGGTTTTGCCCATTTTCCAAACAAATTTGTGCTGAGCTCAGATCTGAATAAGGCCCGTTGTCAAAGCCCTCTTCTCTTCACATTTCACTTTCAGCTCTCCTATACTCAAACACTTAGGGCCTTATTCTGCTTGGTGCGGTCCATTCAGAATTCATTCGGAACTGACCGAACGCCACGCCGTGCGGACATTCTAAGAACACACGCCCACAGTTCGTCCGCATCCCTTCGGATGGACTCACTAAGAAAAGGGAGTGTCTTCGGACTTCATCCAAACGTGCGTGTGTGGTGGGAACACAAAGATTCTGCACGGTCTTATCGCGTCCGAATGGACGGGAAGCTGGCCGTACGCACCGATTTGGTGTATTTCCGCAAACCTCACTACTCTATTCGGAACTCATGCTTCTGCAACATGACACACTTATGCAATTAGCCAACCTCATTACAAATTGTTTATTTTTAAATTTAAGTAATTAATTCCTAATTGATACTTAAACACATTACTAGCACTTTAGATTAACCCTTACATCACGTTAAGTGGTGTTACTTCATTGTTGCCCCCTTACCTGTCTTAGTGGTTCCAATTGAACCTGTGAAAAGAGTGTAATTAATCACTAATAAGTAGAGGAGTGGATTGTATTGTGGTCGCTTTAGGTGCGGGAGTACTAATTGGGCGAACCGAATGCCTAGCGCATGAACAAGTGGTCTACCCAAACTGAAACTTGCTTATGGACACCACATATTTTATGCGTGTTGGTTCGCTTGTCCTGTCCGAATGCACGCCTACCACAGTTCGTGCACTCCCACGTGTATGCCCCGATTTACGCCCAGTTTTGCCCACTTTGAAACCGCGCCCTTGTGTACGCCCACATGACGCCCATATTTCCTGAAGCAATTCGGTGCACATTTCTGGACGGTCTTGGCGAGAACGAGTGCGAAGACACTACGTTGCACATGCGCATGGCGTTGCCTACGCATGCATGCAGACGGCTAAAATGCGCCCTCCGAAAGAATTCGGAATGGACTGCACCAAGCAGAATAAGGCCCTTAGTGACCATCAGCATATGCATACTCATTTCCATCTTTGGCCACCAGCCCCTAGTAGTACATTAATAATGTCCTCACTACTTAAATCTAAGCTGTGTATGTAATGAATTGTGGTGCTCTTTTTTTCCTGTACTCTATTTTTGGCGTGTGGTATAGGGTTCCAACAGTCATTAGCCCAACATCGGGATCCTGACTGGCCAGACTCAGACAGCATGGCGAGCGCAACAAAGCCCCTTGCGAGCATGGTGGCTCGCTGCGCTCGCCACCTATTCTATTCTCCCTCTATGGGGGTCGTGGACCCCCATAAGGGAGAATAGCCGGTGGCTGTCGGAAACCCGTCTGTTGGTGTTTTAACAGTCTGGATCCCGATGTCGGGTAAAAGACACCCCGTCCGGCACCCCTATTTTTGTTATTTATTTTCTGTAATGTTTTGTCTCCCTATACTGTTCCATTGTATGCCCTTTCCCATTATATGGCGCTGGGAAACACTTGTGGCACCTTAGAAATAAAATAAAATATAATAATAATACTGACCCAAAACATCTACTCACAGACAGATCCACCTTGGCCTCATCAGCAGCCTCCTCAGAATAAATAGTAGTAATTGAAAGCTACATAAATTAACATGTAATAATGACAAAAGGGAACATTTAGTCTACCCGCACAATTAAATTATGCTGATGAAACACCCATACAAGCAAGCCCCTCCCTTCATTCCTTCATTCCTGTGAATATACCCTACTGAGAATGTAACAGCTACAGGGAGTATAAATAACATAGTATAAAAATACATGCAAAATGTTGGTAGGATTTTATTATTTCAACTTCATGCATACCAGAAAAGAACAATACTTAATATATTAAGGAAAATAATATATGGAATGAAATATAAAATTGCACGACTGCTAACACGTTTCTAAATCAAAACAAAAACAAATCCACGCTCGTATGTAAAATTTCACGATCTTTGCTGCGTTTTCAAAACAATAGAACATTGTGAAAATCATTTCTGAAGTAATATTGGCAGCAAACAAATTTTGTTTACTAACAACCTCCGATAGCGAAGTGTAATTTGGTATAGTCGGAGAGCAGAGAAAGCTGGTAAAGCCTGCTAAAGTGCCCTTTGATAATAAACATCATGACAAAAGTTAAAACATGATAATACAAAACGCTCACTCCGAGGCCCTATCCATATGCTGCTAGAACCCACAATGAGCGTACAGCCAAAATTTTGATTTTTAATTGATTAAAAATGAACAGTAATTATTATTATTAATTTTTTTTAGTTGCCACTGCTGTGTTTTAATTCACTCGTATGTAAAATTTCACAATCTTTGCTTGTAAACTGTGGATATGTATAGATGGGCAGAAGGACAAATTCTTGCTTTTATATATAGATATACAGTACAATGAAAAATGGTAATAAAATAGTTCCCTTTTGTACCTTGTTATAACCCTTGCTATTTGAAAGTTTCTATCATGCCCCCCCCCCTTCCCTTCTCGACCCCAAACTATACATATTGATATCTTTCAGTCTTTCCAGGTAAGTTATGTGATGTAGGCCATGCACCATTTTAGTTGCACTTTTTTGAACCATCTCTAATGTATTTCTATCCTTCTGGAGATATGGCCTCCAGAACTGGACACAGTATTGAGGCTGTACCAATGATCCAGCCAGATCAGCCTGCTACCTAAACTTCGGTTCCAGTCTGGATCTAGCCTAGAGGTACTGATGCAGTAGACTGAGGTATCTTGATCATATTATTGACTTTTTGCAGCGCTTCCAAGTGCCAAGTCTTCAATCTGTTTGGTAATCACAAGTGGACACTTCAGATGATCAAAGTTACCTTATATTGTATATTAAGTGCTCAACAAATAAGATACTTCAACAAATCGTAACATAATGAGATAATACTATTCCCAATACAGAATAGAATAAGTGGAATCATGCAATATAGAAAAGCACTATGTACAAAATGTGACCACTGCTGAGACTTTTGCCACACCCATGTTTGCGTCCTTTTGCCAATATCGTGGCCAATTTAATTAAAACTGAGACTCAAACTTTCAGCTCCTTTACATGCACCATTGAATTCACTATTGAAACCTGCACCAGCCATAAAGCATAAGTGACATGCCATCAGCCTAGCCACTCACTCATAGTGCCCACTAAAATCCACAGTTCCGGCTTCCAAATCTGCAGTATTTAAACATTCGCCAACTACATGCATATGGACTAAGCATGCCACTCTGAGGACCATCCTGCCTCTGACATACAGTATCTCTCAGGATGCTGCAAAATCACCAGCTGTGTACACGTGCGTTGTACAGAAGAAACCCAGCATTGTATACTCGGATTTCCCTGTTAATAATGTATACATATCAACAGTATATCTATTTTACCCAGCTCCTTACTCTCTATGCCAGTAGCAGGTTAATCACATTTCCTGAATACATAATGTACCAAATATAAAAATAGAAAACAATGTGCTACTTGAGTAATCTTCCAACACGTCAAGCCAGTCTTGAATATTTGTTTTGTAGATATTTACTTTGGATAATAGCTGTGCATGCTCCTTACTTCCTGCATCATCTAATGCTTTACAGTCATGTCAATTGCCTCCAGTGATCAACCCTTAAGCATCCCATACACGCTGCTATGAGAGCTGACCCGATGTGTGCTTTGAGGTGCGCGCTCCCGCGCACCTCTTCGCACAGTACAAAAAGTATGTGCTTGCACATACGTTTTGTACCTAGTTCTCATCAAATCGCAACGTGTGCACATGCAATGCAATGTGATTTGATCCGTGCTAGTACAGCACGGAAAGCACGCCCATAAAGCAGCGTGTATGGGCTGCTTTAGTTTCAGCACACAAATTGTGTTTTGTCTTTATTTATTTTTATATATTAGAAAAATATTTAAGAGATATATTACAATACAGAATATGTGTCCTGAGTTTTACGATTAAAACGGGCGTGACCTAATCTGATGCAAAAAAATATTTTACAGTTTGTTCAAATTGGGGATGTAGTGTGGCCTTATGTTCAAGCAAAGAGGTTGTGCATCTTAGATGTCTTGCTACCCTCGTCACAGCACCCATGTCACAACCAGTGACATAAGTATACATCCACCAACTTCCACCCTACCAGAAACGTTTCCCCCCATGGTACTCTACCCTCGGGGCTGCCACTGCAGGTGTGCCACATGTCATGCTCATTGTCAGGGGGTTTTCCTGCCCCTGGCTGCTGCCAGCAGATCTGATGCTCCCATTAAAAATATCCCAAAATGGCATCCCCCTCCTGTAACATTCTCAATAACTGTCTCTGGTAAGGCGGTGGATATTTCGGGAGGGACATTTGTGGGCAGGTACGATGGGAAAACAGACAAGTATCTGCAGGTTGAAACAGTGGTGTAGCAATAACCCCTGCAGACCTCTATTGCCTACAAGTCTCACAGCACCTCCAAGCCACTGAGGGGGCTATTGCTACACCCCTGCCTGGACCTGCAGATACTTGCATGCAGTTCCATCTCGCCTGCCCCCAACATAGCTACTTACATATATTGCACAATGGGTTGTCACCTCATTTTTAATTCATCTTGTCATCTCATTTTGGGGGGTAAATCCACCTAAAGATTCTTATTTCCATTTAGTAACAGGTGTTGGGGCTATTTGTCATCTCCCCTGCTGGGACAGTGCATGCATCTCAGGAGTAGGTAAGAGCCCATTAAAATTCAGGAGTCTCCTGGACTGTCACCCAACAGACTCCCACTTACAGCATACTGTGCAGTGATTTCCTTGGCAGGCATGCTTTCCCTGACCAGAATAGAAAAATACTAAAAATTGCTTTTTTTTATTTCTACTTAATAGTAAGCATGCAGTGCCACAGGGGTGTAGTGTCAAAGTAGGTTAGGGTTAGGCTGTGGGAGGGAAGGGTAGAATTAGGCTGAGGTGAGGTAAAGGCCCCTATAGATTTGTGTGAGGTATCGCATGCCTCCCTTTGATCGCAAGTTTGCATGCGATAGATTGTATGTGCTCAATTTGTATACGATGTATTGTATGCGCTGCCATTGACTGCCACAGGATCCGACAATCTTTGAGGAAGCCATGGCAATTTTTGGATCTGATCCGATGTGCACAGGCCCATGCATCAGATCGGAATTGGAGGTTAGGCAATATGACAATTTTCACCTGATTTATTGTCTCGATGCATCAGAATCTGGTGAAAAGGGCCCAAATCGTATAAGTATATGAGTGTCATAACACTATAATATTATGGGGGAGATAAAACTTGTTGAGAGATAAAGTGGAGAACGTTCCTATGTTCCCACAGCAAATTACCCAACACAGCCCAAATTGTCATTGTTAATAAATGTAAACATGGGTCCACTATTTACTAAACAGTGCTAAAGGGAGTGGTACATCATTACAAATGATCAGCGCCCAATTTCAGTAGCATTAGCGTTTAAGGCACTTATCGGAACCACAGTACGCATGTATCTATGATGTTTAGTTTAGTTTAGTAGTGGGAAAGTGGGTTATTACAATATCCTCACGTACAGTAAAACACAAGCAGAATTTTACTTTGAAAACAAGATATTAAAAAAGAGTGTAATGGTGACAAGCTGCACAGGAGCATACAGTATGTAGGCTTTAAAGTAAAGGAGTTTGCAATGCACAATATTTGTTCGAATTCTTTGTTGAGAGAAGATTGCATACATCACACTCGTGCTTTTATTTTTCTCCCTATTGAGAGCGAGATGCTGGCTCCACCCTCCTGCAGCTCTGAACTGCACACACTGAGTGAAAGAAGATCTCACTCTACTACCATCCTCACACAGCTAGCATGCTTTCATTGTATCCGACTCTCACCTCTCACTGCAACTCATCCGCCAGTCTGCCCGTGTAATGCAGGATGTCAAAGTCACCGACGGAGAACTTGCCGGCTTAGATAACCTTTTCTGGATGGATTGTAAACTATATATATGATAACAAGTCATTCTATATAAAGCAGTGTCATGAAGAAGAGTTTAAACTGTTTTGTATTTTGATTACAATCTCCTTGTCGCCACATTCGATGTCTTAAGTGGAACTTTTTCTACAGTGAGTATCTGCATCCTTCCGGAAGGAAAAGTATGTTTGGAAGGAATGGGTGATAGATGCGTGGAGAAGAAGATTTATCATTGCCTCACTTTCAGTCTTTGCTGTCATATATTTGAAACTCCTTAACAATGTCTGTGCCAACGACTCTTCTGTATACAAATGGCACCAGGTTCAGTACAGAGACACCAAAGTCACCATCTACTTCAAATGCATTTCTATTTTGTCTTACACTAACACTGACGCTGATTGTACTAGTGAGCACTCTGTATTCTCTGGTGTCCTTGGTAAGGAAAAAGAATAAGTCTGTGCTCTCTGTGCTTGTGGCTTCCTTGTCCGTGGATGACCTAGTGAGTGTAGCACCTGTATCTATCTTCATGCTAAAACAATGGACCGGCAATCCTCTCAGCCAGCCACTGTGCAATGCTGCAGCTTTCCTTTACCTGTTCCAGGGAGTATCCAGCAATTTAAAAGCATCTGTCATTATTTCATATAACTTCTGCACATCTACCAAACTATCAAACTACCAAACTACAAAATTACCATCAAAAATGCCATGGACTATTTTAGGCACTTGGGTTGTTAGTTTGTCTATAAGTGCACTGCCTTTTTTCGGCTGGGGTGCATTCAATACCACCACTTGGGGATGCCTTGTAGATTGCACCGGTTCTTACGTGCTCTTTTTATTTGCTCTGTATTCTCTTAGCTTCTGTGTTCTGACTGTCTTCTCCGTCCCCTTAACTCACCAGTTGCTTTGCTCGGATAGCCAGGAACAAGTACTTTATCTGAATTACAGAGATATTGCTAAGGGTTCTCTAACCCCTAATACACCTCTGGGCAGCAACGCCTCGTCTGTGCCTCCTGATAATCCTGCTGGAAAAACCTTGAAGAATTTCAATGAGAATTGTGTGAGCTCAGAGGCTGTGTACAAGAACAGCCTGTGTGATGATCAGCACTGCACAAACAGCATGAGAGGTAGCAGGAGCATGACAGTGCTGTATGCACAGAAGCGATTTTCCCTCATTCTTGCTTTGCTTAAAGTCATTCTGTGGCTTCCAATTATGGTAAAGGCATGATCTTTAATATTGCAATATGTAGACTATGTTTTAAAAAAAATCTTAAGGCTAAGTGTTCTACAACTTTAAGAAGCAGTTTATATATTCTATGTGTGTTCCTTATAATAACTGTCAGAGTCACCAGCTATGGAACATAAGGTTTGGAAAGGTCAAAAACACTTCTTGTTTGGATAGACATAATGATGTGACAGGTTTAAACACTTGTGGCTTGTTGCCTTATCCCCCTCGTTGTAACTAACAGTCGTTTAGTTCTTTTTGTGTCTCTAGCCTTGACATGTCACAATGAGGCATTGCTCTAGCAGGGAGCTGAGTAAAAATACAGTATATGTATTATTAACTACTTGCCTGTCAGTGGCGGATACAGTAATACATATTAATGTGAGCAGATGTCATTTCTGAGAGAATAGGTTTATTAAACAGCACCAGAGGCAATCTGACTCTGAAGATCTGCTTTTCTCAGTATAATGGAGGCAGACCTTGTGAAGGTTGGGCTAAAAAGCTGTAAGAATGCAGCCAATCAATTCACCAGAAACTAGTGACATCATTGAGACAGTAAATATATGACAAAATGATGAGGCGTGATGTCATTTCTAAACTGGCTTTCCCAGTACATTATATTTTATTGGGAAAAAATTGAATACATAGCATTTTTTCTTTTATGTTTTTCTTGTAAATGTATAATAAATGACATGATTCCTTGAGTGGGAGATTCCATACCGTATCATCATTCAACACAAAATAAAAGATCAACTAAGTTATCAAATATAGGGCGGGATATACCAAGCACTAACTGTACATCCTACTACCCATTGTCATTGTACTCACCTTTTTTTCCGATAAGAGCAGCCCTTTGCAGTCCCTGTGACTGCCTGGACTTCTGGGCTTCCTACATGAAAGTCTCTGTTCGCATGTGTAGAGACGCTGGCAAACGCATTCATTTGCCATCATGGCCTCACCCCCATCGAAGGATTTCTTAATTTGCAACTATATTCCCAGCAGTGGCTTGAAAGTGGGGATTGCACTTGGCTTATGTACACCGGAGGAGTGGTCCAATAAGTCATCAATGTATCATAGAGAAAGTGATAACTTACAATGCAAAGCTCTTGTTTTTTTGTGGGGTTGCAACCATATTCATAACAAGATGCCTGCATCTGCCATAATGACTGCATCTGCATGGGTAGCATTATTTAATGGGTGGTGTAAGTATTCCTTGCCGTGTATGGGCTACACGCTTTTGTGTAAAAATCTGAGTTAATTTTGTGGAAAAATAAATTTAGAATAGATTACAGTAATGGAGAGGTATATTTATGGGATCAAACCTTTTTTCTTCCCACAAAAAGAAAAGATTCCTTCTGACCTTAACTTTCAGTGCATTGCTTTTCGCGCCTTCCAGACTTAGTTAAAAAAAAAAATAAGAAAAATATTTTAGGTGCATTTTATCCCATTGCATAACTTCATACTTAACAACCTTTTTCCCAGTCACCTTAGGAGGTAGAGGCAGGGAAGGCCGCAGTGAGATAGTACAGTAGCTGTGTGTGCTTTTATCCACAGCTCCCCCTGTGCAATATGCAATTTCCTTCATGAAGACAGCAGGCAACTCTATTCTATATCTGCCAACTGCTTGAACAGTGGACACTCCTCCTGCATGCCGCCACCTCTTGGGTGGGCGCCCTTTTGATCTACCCAACATTTACATTTAATTATATTGCTACTCTAGCAATCGGCCAGCAGGGTAAGGGGCGGCCGGCAGTTAGCACCGCGGCACTATGGAGCCGACGGCACTAATGGAGACCTCTGGCTCCCCTCCCTGGCAGCAAAATCAGCCCCCAATGCGACTCCCTCCCATCTGCAGCAAGGCGCAATGGAACACTTTATTATCCCTGGCCTGGCCCTGCGCCGAGGATGTACTAATGTCAGGGCGTGGGACATCAGAGATGTCCTAGTTGAAGTAGCATCATCTGCTGGGGAGACGCCGCTGCTAGTTGCGCTACACTCCCCGCTGCCCCAGCCGCCCACTATGCGGTGCTGCACCTTCCTGTACGGGTAATCATCCCTGCTCCAGCCCGCGCAGTGTATCGGCTTTGTGTCCGGGCAGTGTGCGGGCTACACCAGCAGCAGCTCACCTTGCCGCCCCCTCCTCCATCCTGCCCGCCAGTTAATATAGGGTGTCAGATCCAGTTGCTGGTATCATCATCCACCCATACAAGGAACAGGCAGCGCCGACCTGATCCTGGCAAGGGTGACTGATCAGATCTGGAGGTAAGGTGTCTATACTAGTGGCCGCTGTTCTATTACTATACATTTTAATTAAGCCACTGACTTTTAGGCATCAGAATGCCCCCGCCCAATTTGAGAGGCACCTACATAAATGCACCGTCAGGTCCGGTTCTAGCAGGGGCTGCATAGGCAGTGGTAAAGTGTACATACTGACACATCATCTGGTTTCATTCAAAGCCTGAAGCCTGTTCATCTGGTTGTGTCAACAATGTTTAAACCTGCTGCAAAATCAGGAGACCTGATAACCAGTCACAATATCAATAGGAGTGTGTAAACTCCTGCAACTGGCTCGTCCAATTCTTTTTAGCAAATGGTTTCAGGATTAAATGTATGCTTTATGTTGAATAGTAATGATGTCATACTTGCTCTATAATAATATTAGACAAATACATTGCATAGGAACATATACATTTTAGTACTGCTTGAACTTTCATGTGAAAATGTAATCTTTGGTCTTTGCTGTAGCTTCCTGGAATAAAATTCATTCTAGCTGTATACGGAATACTGAAAATATAGTATTACATTATTGGGGTAATTCAGATTTGCTCGCTAGGCTGCACATATTCTCAGCCTAGTAAGCAGTCTAACACTGTCCCTTCACCGGACTGACCGGGAAAGTGGGTAGTTGGGTTTTTTGTTTTTTTTTGGGGGGGGGGGGGAGGGGGTGTAGGAAGAAGTTTTGCCTAGGGTGCCAAGAACCCTTGCACCGGCCCTGCTTGGGTGAGAGTGTTGCAGACAGGGGGTGTGTGCGACGGGTCCAGGGGAGCGTCACGGCCGGGTGCCTCTTCTGCCAGAGGTTCCAGCGTTTGCGTGGTGGTGCTTGTCAATACCCATGCTTGGCAGTTGTCAGGCAATGCAGGGACGCCAGGCCAGCGCACCCACCTGCAGCTGTTAATCAAGGCGGGAGGGCTGGGCAGGTTCCATTCCCCCGTGGTGATTGGCCATGCTCACCTTTTTAAGGAAGTTGTCCCAGCTCAGCCCTGCCGGTGATAGCGTCAGTTAGAGCTATCTGCCTGCTCCCTGCTCCATTTTCCTGGCTTCAGCCTGTTTGTTACTAGTCCCTGGTGTGATCTTCCAGCAGCACAGGTCCTGTTCCTGTCCTTTTAGTTCTCCGTTCTGGAGACCGGGTTATCTTTATTCTTGCATTATCATATTTTTCTGGTAGAGTCAGTACGCTCCTTATTAGTGAGCATTTCTCTTTAGTTTAACCTTATTTGGTCTTGGCAGAATTTCCTGCAGTATTGTGCTTTTCTTTAATCAGTACCCTTGGGGTTGTTTACCCTTAAACAGCATTGCTCAGTGGCAGAGTAGGGGTCGCTGTGGCCATCCTAAACAGCGGTCACAGCTGCAGGTTCACACCCGAACCATAACAGAGAGAGAGCGGGTGATGATTGTATGAATAACGTAAGCTTGGCCACACCCTTGACCAGGGGTGGGGAACCTCAGGCCCGGGGGCCGTATGCGCCCCCCCATAGCTGGTCTGAGTGGCCCTCCCACCCACCCACCGGCTTTGCCAGGAGTCAAGTACAGGGGAATTCTTGTGAGAGGTCAGTAGTTCTTGCGAGATTCCTCTTAATCAACAACAGCCGGAGACTGTCAGTCCTATTCAGCGGCAGCCGCCGGAGCGTGGGACAGCTGCAGCAGGACAATTTGTAAGAGAAATTTTTACATATGGCCCCCGAAGGATTTTATTTCAAATACAAATGGCACAAAAAAGGTTCCCCACCCTTGCCCTAGACAATATAATGCTAATGGTGCCCACACACGGTGAAATGTGTGCTAGGTGCAATTTGAGCCATACAATATTTGCTATGTACTTTGAACTGTACACTGGGTGTGATTTAAACTACTGTACATGATATTTGAACTACACCTGATTTTTGACTACACTACAGTAGTCAATTATAGGGTACCTGCAGTCTAGTTAAAAGATACCTTCCTACTACAGTATTTTGCCTGGCGATATGGACTACATGGGAGTGCGCATCGCAAGGCAAAATAAACACAGTGTGATTTGAACTAGACGCAATGCGATATGAACTAGAAAGTTCAAATCGCATGCGATAATTGCACCATGTCTGGGCACCTTTAGAATTGCAGCAAAAAGTTGGAGGAGGTGGGCCTACATTGGTGCTAATATCCAGCTCACCTGGACGTCTCCCTACCCAGACCTCTTGGTGTCCAGCCCTCCGAAGTTAGTAAGTATGATAACATCTACAACTTTTTTATATCCCTTTGACACCAAGACTATTTCCTGGGTTATTCCTGGGTCAACTTGGATCGGGGCTGGTTGTAAATTGGGTGCGGTCAATCTTGAGGTTGGGCAGGGGGCCCATAAAGCCTCTGCTCCTGTTTGTTGTATTATGCAGACAGCAGCAGAGCCGTAACTAGATGAATAGACGCATGTGTGCTGCATCCATTCACCTCATGGAAGAAGGCTGGGGGCACATGAAGCCTGGGGGAACACGAAGGCTGGTGGCATCTCAGCAGCTTTCCCTGGTGCTGGACTCGCCCCCAGCATGCCTGTTGGCATCACGGGGGTCCCGGCTGGCAGATTTCCCGGTGCTTGGAGTTAATGTCATCTCCAAGCGCTGGCCCAGGACGCGCCTCCGCTGACATCTCCCGCCCGGCATTATGCCCGTTGGGGATGTCGTGTAAAAGTGGTCAAACGTTGGGTTGGAACTGGGTTCAAAAACCGGGGTGCTACCTGGTGTTTTGGTGTAAAGGGGGTATTATTCTAGCCCAATAAACAGGAATGTTGGCCTTTATGTCTGTGTAAGTATGAAGTGGACAAATAGGTGAAAAGAAAATGTAATATGCTGTTTACATCCATTTGTTGAGTTCAGATATGAGGCCAAACATTTCTTTTACTGTGTTCTGCAGTTTTGTGTTCAGTGACAGCCTCCAGATGAAAATGTCACAGTGTATTTTAACAGTCTGGTAGACATCAATAAATCATGTGTACCTAACTATCTGCAGAAAGTGACACTTTTTATATAGTGTTATTTGAAATCCTCCAAAACGCCTGATTTAGAAACCATCTATAATGCATCTGTGTGCTATCTCCAAGTCTGCACTGTGATATTTCTTCTGCAGTCAATCTCCTATGAGGCTAATGTTTGCTGAACCTCTCTTGTATAGAGCACATCATACCAGAGTCTATCTGCTCATCATTGATTATGTATATACTATACACTATATGTGCTCTTGTCATGTAGGTCTGTCATTATGACTTATTTTATTAATATGATTAGAAATAGTTACATGTATGACTACTACACTTGTTGCTGGGTTAAGCATCCAAACGGGCAGCCTCAGCTTCCTCAGCTTCCCACAACTGAAAGTTTGGAGATATGTGTTACATTGTGGTTAACAAGCTTAGTAAATACTGCAGGTGTGGAGGTCATGCATCATATTTACCTTCCCTCCTGCATTCTGCAGGAGACTCCCTGAAATAGCAGCAATCTCCGTCTCTCCCTCATTAGTCTAGCAATCTCCCTCATGTCACCTAGCCCACATTACACTGCTATAGTTTTGGGGAAAAAGGAATGAGAGATAGATACATTTACATTGAGTCATCAGCACCATTTCCCAGCACTTTACCAAGTATAGTATCTCTAACTGCTTTGGGGCTCTTCTACATTTGGATCTAAGTAATTTTAAAAGATTCCTCTCAGATATAGCAGTGCACACCCACGCTTCTAGGTGCCACGTTCCCAATCTCTTTTCACAATCTGTCATATATGGAACTAGACACGCTCTTTGGGTGGAGCATGACACGCCCCCTCAATGGGGTGCTTTGAAAAATTCTATTACCAACTAAAATCTCCCTGAAAATAGTTTTCAAAAGTAAGCAAGTATGGTATGCATATTGATCATCATCTTATCTGATCTATTTTTCCTTTGATAATTATGTTCAAACATAAAATATATTTCAAAATAATGTCCAGGAGGCATCCCTAATGTTAATTCAGTTACATTCTAACATGTAATAGTTTATCTGTGGCTTCTACCCTTTGCCATAGGTGTGCGCACATTGAGTGTTAAGGGTGCACAGGCACCCCCTAATGCTGTGCACACCCTTATGAACACCTATGAATACCAGCAATACCTTTTACCAAAGACTTTTGCTTTTTAGCACTGTGTTCCATTAAAAGCATTCAATAAATTATTAATTTGCATTGAATTATTGAATGCGTGTTTTGCATTGTTAATTATGACCATTGTCATATCACTACATACCTGCGTCATCCATATATATTTTTGACTTTATTTGCATGTACTGTTACAGAGTAATTAGAATATTAAAACTGAAAGAGGCAGAAGATTATGGTGTGGCCGAAAGACGTTTTATATTGTAGTGAGTGCCCATATATGATGGTAGACATGCCCAATAGGTGGTGCTAGGCAAACCCCTTTGATGGTGCACCCCCTAATAAAATGTTCTGCGCACACCTATGCCCTTTGCTAAGTGAACTTTCTGTCTTACAGATACAAATGGTTGTCCAGAACATTGTTGGCTTTCAGAACCTTTCTTTTGAAACATTAAGTTTCCTACTGACGCTGCTAGCTGCTACCACCACTCCTCTATTCCTCCTGTCTGAGCACTGGATTCACCTGCCATGTGGCTGCATCATTAGCTGCAAGCGGAATGGATACCCTATGTCATCAGAAGACTGCCAAGGTGTTATATTAATATTTTACTTATTGTATTACAGCCATAAACTAGAGATATCATGAGTACAAATATACATTTGGGAAAACAGACACATCTCTGGGTTTCTAGCATGCTGCTGAATCACACAGCACGATTTGTCTAAAGCCACAATTACTGTAGGTGCATCCATGCCGCATCTTGTACAAATGGAGAAGTAAAGGTGCCCACACACTCAGGGAAGCAGAGAGGAGAGGGGAGCGTGTACAAATTACCCGGGTCCACCACTTCCCCCTCCATCCCTCCTGGGCAGCAGCAGCACACACTTACTGCTGTAGGTGTGTGCTGCTGCTGCCGCGGAAGGGGGGACAATAACACACACACCCCCCCTCGACTTTAGAGTGTTTTTTCACACCCCCTCCAACCATTTTGGTCGCATGGCCTAATCATGGGAGGGGGCCACGCCTTCCGTAATTAGGCCACACCCCAAAATTTTACCAGGGCCTGACATACCTCTTAGCTGCCATGCACACACTAGAAAGATCTGCGATCTTCAATTGTGCGCGTGTATTAGCCGTGAAATCTTATGTCCGTCCTGGACAAAATATTTCAGGCAAGCGCACATCTTCAACTAAGATTTCTCTTAAGATCCCATGTGTGTTCCTATAGATCTTTTGCTAAATCTTCTGATCTTTCATGCAGCATGTAAGATCAAAATATTTATCAAAAGATCTGTGGGAGCGCATCCTATCCATATCGGCCGATCGGTCGTAAATCGGCAAAAAAATTGTTCTAGTGTATGGGCATCTTAAGAGTTTCCGAGTGGCAACTGGGCAGCAAGTTTCAAGATACAGCTCTTCCTGATGGGCATATAGCAGTGGGCGTTTATGTTAATCTCTGTGCAGTTCTAATCATGCAGAAAATAAAGGGATGTTTGTTTCAGTTAGAACCTAGCAAGGGGGTGATGAAAGTGCCCGTATTAATGATGGCAGAAGCATATGCTAGAACAGTGGGCAGAATAGGTTTGCACTTTCAGATGCACAGATTTGCAACGTTGGGTTTGATTCATGGATGTATACTAAGCGCACAGAAATGCGACAGCGGGGAGAATATGCTAACGCCAAAGGTTGCTTTTATGTTTGTCTTTTTGGGTAGATTCGACTCTACAGATAAAAGCTGCTGTAATAATGGAAGTAAGGTGTTTTGTAAATATAGTGGCTGTGTCGGCTGCTAGTCTGCAGTTTACTGCACAGAAAAAGATTTCCTCGGACCGCTAATCATCCTAATGCCATCTCGTGTATCTAGACGCCTCCTGTCATCTGTGAAGCCCTCATGTTACTCACCTGAATAGCTGGAAAGTTACCCTCTCCCTTGTAGGGAAAAGCAGGAGAAGTCTGCAACGGATTAAGCCACTTAGGGCCTCATTTAGACCTGTTCACTAGTCTGTGTATGTTCGCAGCCTAGTGAACAGGTAAGTGCCGCCAAAACCCCGCCCCCCTCCCCCCCTGCCGAACAAATCCCCTCTCTATGTGGCTGAACGGGAGAGACATCATTTCATGGTCGCTCACCATCAAATTATTTTTCTCCCCTGACTTTTTATTCCAGCTGCTATCTGACGAATTCAGGGCGGGTGCATTCATAGGGTAACGACCAGCGTTTTTTGGGGGGCGCTCATAAATCGCTGGGTGTTCCCCTGCTGCCTCCCCCTGTCCCCTTCCCAAAGCAAATGTTTGCTCCTGGGGTTTGCATATGCGCAAATTTGCTAACGAACGGGCCTGAATCGGCCCCTTAGTACACCGTGTAAGCTACTTACTATGTGCAAAGAACAAATGTTGATTTTAAGCCTTATCTTTCCTTAAATCATGGAATTAAATTGTATTTATTTGAACATGCGTCGCAGTGAGCAACACAAACTGCTCTACAATAATAATGTAAATAACTTAATAACACAAATGCTTTTAACTAAAAAGAAACAGACAACAAGTTGTTACTGTATATAATTGTGTTCCTTTTCTGAATATACACCTTTTATTCAGACAATATTACCATACATGCCGACTTTTTTAAACTCCTCTCTGGGAGAAGCCCGGAGAGGAGTGAAAGCAGGGCTGGACGAGGCTTCGTTTTGGGGGCGGGGTGAGGCTGACGTCACAAAGCCCCGCCTCCATGACCGACAGCCGCATTAGTTATCGGGTCCGTGGATGGGGGAGGGGTTAAAATGACGTGAAATGGTGCGATTTGTGTCATTTTAGCCCCGCCCCCTCCCCGCGGACCCGCGAAATTCGGACATTTTTACAGCGGGGAAGGTAGGAGCAGGGGCTGTTGCTACAATGCGGGAGACTTGGCCCCCTTCCCGGGGGGCCGGGAGGGGGACCCGATTTGCGGGACCCTCCAGTCCATTCCGGGAGGGTAGGCAAGTATGTATATTACCCTGCACTAGGGATAACTAAACAATTCTATATATGGGTATATACAGAATACTAAGGCCCAGACACACTTGAGGAGATAGTAAAAGATATCGCTCCAAAGACCCTTCTGAGTAATATATTTTACTATCTCATCTAGTGTGTACAACCAATATTATTAACGATGCACATTCTTGCGCATAATTAACAACCCATCCATTGTCCTGCATGTACAGACGAGGGAGGTCCTCATTAACGACAGCCATGCTATCAAATTAGCTAATAGGAATGCCCAGTACTAGGGGAAGTACAGTTTTCCATAGATTGGTGAAGGGTACGTCCGAATGGGTCAGCCAGAAAGTCCACAACTTTGACTTATTTATAGAGTAGGCTTTTGAGAGGGAGTATTATATTGCAGCTCTGACTGTATAAAACATGCCAGCAATAGATTAAGGAGAAGTGTAAAAGACAAACTACAGTACAGTATATGAAAAGAGGCTATTGTAACTAAACCTTTATAAATGTGCCAGATACTGACTCAATTTTTAGCACTTCTTTCCCCTGTTCTTCTACCGAGTTACCTTCTCTGAATGAACCTGCTGATTACGTAACAGTGCCCGCTCGTATTTCTTTGCTGAAGCTCACATACAAAAGCACCAGCACATGCTAGATAGTGTGACTGTGACTCATAAACATGATTAACAGAAACACTAGGCCAAAGTCAGATTATATGTATATTCCTGATTATGTTTTATAACACCAATGTAAGAATTGCCAACATATACAGTATATTACAATCTACTGCAGTGTTTTTCAACCACTGTGCCGTGGCACACTAGTGTGTCTTGAGCTGCTCCCAAGTGTGCCCCCAGATCTAGAGATGCCCAAACCAGTGTATAGCCACCACCAGTTCAACTGTTATTTACTGGTCTCTTTTTTTCATGTAAAGGGCCAATGTATTTTAGTTTTGTTACCTGTGGGGACCAGTGTGATTGTTTTTTATATGGAGGCTAATAGGTTTGGATTTTTCCTGTGGGGGGCCAATGTGTTTTGCCCTGTGGGGATCTCATGGTGTGCCTTGGCAATTTGAAAATCTTATTTAGTGTGCCACAAGGTAAAAGGGTTGAAAATCACTGATCTACTGTAAAGTGCCAAGCAAAAAACCGAACATTCACTAAAGCGAAATGGCAAGAACATTAAAAGAAACATGAAAACACGGGTGGAGGGATGGCGCTCTCTATATGTGATATGTGCAAGCTGCTGGTCTCCAAAACTGGAGGGAGGCCGCCCTCCAGAAGGTATGTGGAAAGAAAAACGTTATGGAGTCCTGCGCGAAAGACAAAAGATGTGCAGTAGTCTGGGTATGGTGGGTAAAATAGTAGGATTTTTATTACTAATACACACTATGGACAGTACGGGTATGGGTAACCCAGTGAGAATGCACATATAATGTGTCCGCACCAAACAGGGTGTGTAGCAACCTAATGTGCAACAACCTAATGATGCGCACAGGCAATCAAATGAAAAAACCAACAACAAATAAACAAATGAACAAATAAAATAAAAATCAATGCAAAAGGGGGGGGGGGGGGTTGGGGGAGTATGTCCAACAGTGAAAGTAAATGAGGCAAGAATCCAGATGAGGAAGAATAGGTAGTTCAGCTTGGGTGGTGTGATGGATTCATTGGTGGGTCATGGGAAGTGGTAAAGTGTCACCAGTGGCCGGCGTCCCTAACACACTTGGTGGTGCACAGCACACTTACCTGATACCCTGATGCTTCCTCCACTCTGGACCGTCCCTCGCCGTAGACTCCTCTGCGATTCCGATTGGGGGAAGTGGCGGTGGCCATCTTTGTTAAGGGCTGCCTGCCCTTAGTAACTGTTTGTAACTGTTCTCTGAAGTAAATGCTTAAATCCTCCTGTTGTTTGTGGTATATATTCAATTATTCTTGACATGGAGATGTATGGTGTGATTCAGTTGAATGAATAAGGCAGATACCTAAGTTTGTTGCCAGTATGTCCAAAAAACGGTAATGCAGTGGCCATTTTGCTTAAGGGCAAAATGCCCTTTTCTGTGTCTCACTTGGAAAATGGGTATCCCAAGGTGATACGGTCGATTAAACAGTATTCTAACAGTATGGGAGATAGAAGTAGTACCCAATATGGTTGTGTGTACAATACAAGATGCAAAAAATAAATGATGAGAGAGATAAAGGTAGTAGTATGGTGGTAATTCAAGGTGATTAGAAGATAAAGGTAGTAGTATGATGGTTAAAAATGTGGTTCAAGTTCTATAAAGTTTTACTAGCTTAAAGTTTACTGATGGACCTGACCTCATTGTCTATATTAAGTCCTCTTGGGGTCAGTGTTTTGAGTATGTACATCCACTTAAGTTCCTCTGTATTGATCTTCCTTATAAAGTCCCCACCTCTCCAGTTTTTTTCTACCAGTTTGATCCCTATTACGGTGAGTGTGTTGGGATTACTGTCATGTCTGTCTTTGAAGTGTTTCGACAAGCTGTGTGTTTTGACGCCCTTACTGATATTTCTCATGTGTTCTGCGATTCGTATCTTCAGTTTCCTAATCGTTCTGCCTACATATTGCAAGCCACATGGGCAGCTTGCCAGATATATCACTCCAGTGTGGTTGCATGTTATATGGTCTTTAATTTTGTATGATTCTCCTGTGGTATTGGAGGTAAAAGTGTCTATTTTCCTGGTTGGTTCGGTGTCCTTGTTACAGTATTTACATACTCCACAATGGTAAAAGCCTTTAAGGTCTGATTCTAGGTTTATCTGTAAGTATGTCTCCTAAAGTTTCATCCTGGAGGAGGATGTGCCAATGTTTATTGAGGATTCTCTGAAATTGTATGTTGTCCTTATTGTATTGTGTGATGAAAGATAATTTATGGTCCCCCCTATTGTCTGTACTGTCTCTCTTGGGTTCCAGTAGTGTATTTCTCTCTATTGTTTCTACTCTCGTCAATGCTTTGTTGATTCTGTCACTGTCATGTCCCTTTTCTGTTAATTGGTCGCTGAGATGTTGGGCTTGTGCATGATAATCTGTAATATCTGTGCAGTTGCGTCTGATCCTCTGGAATTGACTGAGTGGTATGCTTGATAACCACTTGATGACTCAATTTTTAGCACTTCTTTCCCCTGTTCTTCTACCGAGTTACCTGCTCTGAATGAACCTGCTGATTACGTAACAGTGCCCGCTGGTATTTCTTTGCTGAAGCTCACATACAAAAGCACCAGCACATGCTAGATAGTGTGACTGTGACTCATAAACATGATTAACAGAAACACTAGGCCAAAGTCAGATTATATGTATATTCCTGATTATGTTTTATAACACCAATGCCTACATATATATTACAATCTACTATAAAGTGCCAAGCAAAAAACCGAACATTCACTAAAGCAAAATGGCAAGAACATTAAAAGAAACATGAAAATAAACTTTGTATAATAAATGTATTATATTTATATTACAGAATGTTCAGATATTTTATATATTTCTGAACATTCTCATTCTCCTATAACTGGGAATACAATATGTGCTGTATAAATAGCATACTGTGTGAAAGGTTTTTCTATGCTGAAAAGCATTCAGTTAAAAAGACAATGTTGATTTCAACTAAATGTTTTATAATTTATATAAAAAAGAAAAAAGGTAAAATAATTTCTAACAGGTTACACAAACACAATCATTGTTTTCTGTGTCCACACACCGGTTTGTGTAATGTTGAAAATACAATTTAGATCATTTTTTATTCTTAGCAATATAATTTTCAGGCATTTTAACAATAGATCTGCAATGTCTTGATTAATTTTACAGTTCGTTTCCCCATTAAACAAAAACATTTTCACAGTAATAGACACGGGTCAATTGGGTCTATTTTTCTATTCAATATATATTTTTATATAAGCAAAATTGAATTGAAATCGAATCAAAATCAACTGGACAAAATCAAACGGTTTTCATCCGCATTCAATGCTGATTCTATCCTGATGCACGGCCCTGCGGCATTGAAATTGAATAGAAAAATAGACTGTGCAGGCAAGACTACATACTGTAGTACAGATCTGTACTATATAGTGTAAATCGTATGCGATTTGCTTTCCACTCGATTCTACCCGATTCGATCCCAATCAAATCGGGATCGAATCGCACCATGTGAATACCCCATAACACATTTTTTCTTTACCTGGAGCTACAGCAAATGTGCATACAGACAGTGCGACTTGAGCTTCTGATTTTGACTATATGGAAAAGTTAGCACAAATTGCACAGTTTGTATACAGCTTGTGATGCTGTGGGATCGATAAAAAATGTGCAGGTAAGCAAATTTTATCTCTATTGTATACAATGTTCTATTATATTCAAAATAGGCCATAGTCAAAATCTCAAGTAAATATAGTCAATATTGTATGGTTCAAGGGAAATTGCACAGCCAAAATCTCATCGTGTGTATGAACTTTTATACTCAGGAAAATATGGGTTTGATTTACTAAGCCTTGGATGGAGATGAAGTGGACAAATATAAAATACCAATCAAACAGTTTCTGTCATTTTTCATACACAGCCTGTAACAATGCAGTTAGGAGCTGATTGGCTAGTACTTCCACAGGGTCAACAGAGTCAATAGCTTTGCATGTGAAAGGAAGACACTGAAAGAGGTTTAGAGTAGGGAAGCAAATCCTAGGGCATTTTTTCAATCCCTAGATTCAGGATTGAGAAATGCTCAATCCACGGATTCCTGAGATCCTGGGATTGGTTTCCCTAATAAAAAAAAAAAAACAGGTGGGTGGGCAGTGAAATCCCGGCAATTTTTGGGCCAAGTATACCAACAGCGGCATCCAGACCGTTCAACTGCCTGACAGTCGCAATTCTGACCAACATCGGCTATTCTCCCTCCATGACCCCCATAGAGAAAGAATAGAACCTGTGAAATATGAAGCGAGCCACCTAGCCCCTGATGTCAGAATACCGGCAACCGGGATCCGATGTCGGTATACTGACCACCAGCACCCCAAAATTCAGTCCTCGTCTGATCATGGACCTTTTTCTGGTTCACTCCTTCTGGCAAATTCCTTCTTAGATGGACAAAAGCATGTGCACTGCAGGTGGGGTAGATGTTACTTGTGCAGAGATAGTTAGATTTGGGTGGGGTTTTACTTCAAAGTGATATCTACAGTATATTGCAGTGTAAAAATAAAGCAGTCAGTATTTTCCCTGCACAGAAACAAAATAACTCACCCAAATCTAATTCTATCTGCACATTTTACACCCCCCCCCCCCCCCGCAGTGTACATGGTTTTGTCCATCTAAGAAGGAATTTGCCAGAAGGAGTGAACCAGAATAAGGCCCCATGTCCCTATGGTATATGTTTTGGATTCAGGCCAGCATGCCTCCCCATCTAGACCCTGGTGTTTTCTAAAGTACCAACTGATCATCCCTGAATTGTTCCAAGCATTAACCGACACACTTTCCCTATATACTCAGATTAACTTCCCAGCTGACACTTCTATCTTCACTTAATGGTGCACCCGGAAGGCAATGCTTAGAGGCACTTCTATCCAGAAAGGAGTGCATATGAAAGCTCGCTCTGTCAAAATGTAGGCCAAACTGAAATCTACCTTCTGGCTGGAATTCCGGTGGTGGTACTTACATGCCATAATGATTACTTATTCCTATTGCACAATATCAGCAGAAAAAATGAAAACAATTAAAATTGACTTGAAAAATTTTACTAAAAAATAAAGGAAAGAGAAAAATAATTCACACTGAGTAATTTATGAGAGAAAATATGATGACTATCAATAGGGGTAAAAGGTAGGGAAAATAATCCGTTTTAGAGAGTCGGGGTGATCAAAGAACATATGAAAACATAGTGGGTTGTATTTGGGGTAATTGTTACTTAATCCTTTGAGTGCCAAGTGAATTTATCAAAGTAGGTGTGAAAATTGCCAAGAAAACTTGTATTCATCATAATGACCTGTCATTTTTACCTTACTGTATATAGGAAAAAATCTTTTTTTTACACAATTTTTATTTGAATTAATTTAAATGTGAGCAATGCTGGCATCTCTCACAAATATGTTGGCACTCCAAGAGTTAAGGCCAAGAAGAGAATTATTATAGTGGGAATACCACAGGAGCCAAACAGAATGACATTTTTTAACCGTGTTATTCTGAAGGCTAGTAATATATTCCAATTTTGCCACAAACCATATCCTGTTGAGACGTTCTTGACGACTTGGGGCAGTGGGAACTTTCCAATTGCGGGAAATGAGCAAGATATATGGAGGAAGAGATTGTTAATTTCCCTTGATATATGGTTTAGAGGCGAGCATATGGAAGAGGTTAGCAGGTGTGGCAGATTGAGGGACAACAGTGACTTGTGATATAAGTGAGAACACCATGTCTCAGTAAGGCTGGAGCATTGGGTAGGACCATCATATATGGTAAAATCATGTACCTGGCTGACCACAGTTTCACCAGCCTAGGTTGGAAGAGTTGGTGTACATACAATGCACGCAATCTAGGACTTAATACCATCTGGTATATATTTTATTGGATTTTTTTCATATGAGTATGCTTAAAGAATTTTTTTAATTTGTAGATCAAATTATGTCCCATTCTTTGTAATCAGAATGTTTCCCAAAATCCTGCTCCCATGCTTGTTTGTGGGATTCAAGAGATGGAGGTTTCTGTATCAAAGTGAAGTTATATAGTTGGAAAATAGCTCCCAAGTCAGTAGGTCAATACATACAATGTCTCTCAATTGGGGAAAATATGTGATGTGGGGTAGGGGTGCAGAGAGAGGGGACGAAGTGGCATTGTTGAAGGTGTTGAAAATGTAGAGAGGTGAGTACATCATATTTTTTTTGCAATTCAGTAAATTATCTCGGAGCATAGCTGCCTGATCTATGGTGAACCCTAGTGATACCCAGAGATATTCAAGGGGATGCCATTGCGGAGTACTGGAGGACTGGTGTGAATGGTGGGTTGTTCCATAAAGGGGTGAGCAGGGATGGGTGTGTAGATAATTTGAGTTCTCTGTTAAGAATTTCCCAATTTCAAAGAATTATGTCAATAGTGGGCTATAGGTGGGTAAATGGGGTGTAAGATTTACGAGGGAGACAGGGTAGTTGCAAGATTGGACTGATGCCAACTAGGTCTCCTTTCAGATCTACCCAATGTTTAGTATTGCTCGGGGAATGCCAGGCCATCAATTGGCTCAGTCTTTTGGTGTGAAAATACTGTTAAAGAATTGGTAGTCCGAGACTGCCATTCTGGGAGCGTTTGGCTAAAATGCTCTGTTGAATATTCATTTTTTTTTATGGTTCTAAACAAATTTGCCTAGTATGGATTGGAGAGCGGCAGTAGTGTTTGAAGGTATTGGGATCGAGAGGGTTTGAAAGAGTAATTTGGGAAGAGTATTCATTTTGATGGCATTGATACTACCGATCCAGGATATGAAATAGGACAACCATTGTTGAATATCTTTATAGATCTAAGAAGTGGAAGAAAATTGGTTCTCTAAAGAGAGTAGTAAGATTTTGATATAAGGACCCCTAGGTATTTTAGGGAGTCTTATATTCCAATTAAAGTTGAAATCAGATTGAAGTAGAGTTTTAGTGTGGTCTGGGAGGTGAAGCCCTCTAAGATTAAATTAAACATTTGTGTAAGGTGGGGTGATAGGGAAGTTTAAAAAGTTTCATAGGACATTGGGTAACCGTCTGGGCAGGGTGCTTTAGAAAGTTTCTGTGTGGCAATGGCTTATAGTATTTCAATAGTATTAGTTTTATGAAGGCTGAAAGATGTGTCAGAATCATTTGAGGGAAAATTACAAGATCATAAATAATTAGTAATGGATGAGTTGGGATGAGTCAAATAGTCTTTAGGATTATAAAGGGAATTGATAATAGTGGGGTTGTATTGCAAAGAACCCTTTTCGTGTTTCAAGGCTGATTTGGCCATAATAGATCTTCGTGCTTTAAACTTATGTGAGGGTAAAGTGTCTTCTTTATTAATTTTTTCATAGAAATGTTGTTGAAGCCAATGTAGTGATCTAATGGTCTTCTTAGCCAAGAGAGCATTAAGGGAAGCTCCATCAAAAGTAAAAGCATCATAAAGAGTGCGAGAGGGATGTTATTTATGTTTGGGTTTGAGTTTATGTACATTTTCTGTGAGTGTTCGCAAATTTTGTTTGTGTTCTTTATTCCTATGTGAGGCCTAGCTGAATATGTGACCTCTAATGACTGATTTATGAGCTTCCCATACTAGAGGGGAGCATAGAGAGTTGCTGATGTTGAGGGAGAAATAGTCATTGTGGTTTTTTTAAGAGAGTCTCAATGAGGTGCAAAGGGGGCCATGTGTTTGGGGAATCAAAAAAATCAAACAAAACTCAAGATCGAGTGATTGGAATATGTATTAGGAATTACAGATATTTGCTTAGAAGTTAGGGTACAGCAAAGAAAGAGATCAATTCAAGAGTAAGATTGATGTGTTATTGAAAAATGTGTAATCTTTAGAGGATGGATTAAGAGTCCTGATTCTCCTATGTGTTTATTTAATGAGCGGGTTGATGATGCAGAATGTCAGTAGGTGGGAGTATGGGATCTGTCCCTGTCCTGTAATGTTAAAGTCCCCTCCAATTATTAAATAGCTTTCATGTCTTTTGTGAAATTATGTTTTTTTTTAAGTCTTGACTTGACAAAAGTAGATTGGTCAGTGTTGGGAGCATATATGTTGGCCAGTGTGCAATCTAGTCTCCCAGCAATCCAATAAGGATGATATTTTGAGTCTGTAAAGTCAGAAGTGGGGGATGAATGTGATCCTGATGTTGATTAGAATTGCAACAGAATTGGTGTGTTTTATTAGATGCATAGTAAACCATGGGGAACCGTTAAGATGAGAGTGTGGGGTTTGTTCCAGCATTAAAGTGAGTTTCTTGAAGAAAGATGATTCCCTCTTTAAGGGTGCGGATAGTATGGAATAGGGTGGAGTGTTTTTGAGGAGTTTTAAACCCTTTATATTTAGAGAGGCTATGGATAATGACATAATGCAACCCCCTTCTTTTATGAGAGAGCTGCAACAAACCCAGGGAAGTAGTGTTGATCCAGATTTGCTAAAGGGTAGGGAGATGTATCGATTTTGTGAAAAATATCTAAATAGAGAGCAATAGTCATAGAGATTCATGGGGAAAACACAAATAGACAAAAATTATCTATCAAAATATTCCCTGGGGATCACAGGAAATATATTCCAGCCAGCAAAATCGTATAATAAGGCATAACTAAAAATTGTATAATAAGGCATAAATCAATACATAGTATTAAGTCTGAGCATTTAAATAACACAGAAAGTGGCAGAGTTTCCCAGGCTCTGTTAGGAACTAAACTAAACAAGACAATACAGTTGTATAAGCAAATTAATAATATGATAATAGGGATAGTCTAAGCATTTGGTACTTGTGTGATCCCCAGGTGAAATCAATCTAAGAGGAAAATGTTTTGAAATAATCAGTAGCCATTTTTAAATGTTGGACATTGGTCTTCTAGTTGTGTAAGGAAGGCTTTGCCCTCTTTCTATTGACTGCAGTGTTGCCATTAAGTTCCACCAGGAGTTTGAAGGGGAGCCCCATCGACATCTCATTCCATGATTGCGGAGGGCAGATGTTAGATGTTTTATTTCCCTTCTCTTCAGGTGTATGGATGGAGCTATATATGGGTAGAAATGTAGCTTAGATATCTCGAAAAGGATAAAGTGTTTACCACGGGTTGGAGTCAGCACCCGTTCTTCATCTTTGAAACTCAGGAAGTGTATAATGACATCCCTGGGGAGGGTCTCCATCTTTGGGTTTCAGGCGAAGGGCTCTATGAGAGGGAACAGTTGAGGTTCTTGCGTAGGAAGGATATGGGAGAAAACTTTGTGGATATAAACCTCCAATTCTGCCGGAGGGATGGATCCAGGAATTTGCAGATTTGGAGATTGTTTCTCTTTCGGAAATTTTCCAAGTCTTCTTTCTTAACTTGGATTTCATATAGATCTTTAATAAAATTATCCATGTCTCTAAAATTCTCAGTTTTAGATTTTTGAAGGGCATCCTTGTGGGTTTCCAGTTTGAGGTTCATGAGGATAATGTGGAAAGTTCTGATTTAAAACACACAACCACCATATCCAGTTTAGACTCCAATGATTCCATGAAATAAAAAATGTGAGATTTCAAAGCCATGATGTCATCCTTGGTTGATGGCAAGGGAGAGGGTGAGTCCTCAGTGTCTAGTGGTGAGAGATGAGGAGAGGGAGGATCAGACATTGTGGAAGATTTATAATTTTTAGGAAAATGTTGGGTGACATTTCTGCCATTTTGTTACCTTATGATGGTGTTAGGTTTGCCCATGGTTGCTGCAGAAGGTTTTGGCATGGGAAGGCAAAACTGGGGTGGAAGGCGCTATGTTCAGGTTTTATTGAAAGATGTTAAAGCATTAACAGCAGAAATATATTATAGAAAAGGAAGTAAAATCCTTTCATAGCAAGCAGAGCAGCCCATGGAGGAGAATAATGGGAGATGATGCTGTCACTGCAGTCCTCAACTTCCAAGAAAGAGTGCAGTGTGCATGAAGTTATGGTGGTCACTACCACCATGGGTACACGGTAAACCTATTGCTGATCTTTGAGTCAACCAGGAGCCGCTCTCCTACTCCTTGTCAACACAGATCTGGATCATCGCATCAGGTATTGGGGACCATGAATAAGGGATACTTCTGTGTAACATTTCAGGAATAAGGGAGACTACTGTGTCATTTGAGTAAGGGGCACTACAGTGTGGCATTATTTGAACTGGAGGTACTATTTTGGTGTCACTCCTCTTCATCATGCCTTTTTTGGGGGGTTAGCATACACTGACAAGGGGGATGATTTTTAGACAAAGAGAAATCCCATGAAGTCTGCCAGGTGGTCATGTGACAGTCACTTTCAGCACAGGCTACAGGCACAGGCCTACCCCTCCCCCTACTGCCTAACCCTAATCCCTCCCGACACTCATAGTCTAAACTTAATCTCCCCCTAGTGCCTTACCCTAACCCTTCTAGCCGTTCCTGAACCTAACCATTAGCATTCTAAGAATGTCAACATTTGTCAATGCTGTCAATCTCATTTTGATGTCAACTGAACCATGTCAACATTCTAGTAGTGAAATTGTGGTGTCAACATAATGAACGGCGTGGCAACTTTCAACAATGTGACTAGATCCCTTCCAAAGAACCACAAAAATTAAAAGAAATACAAAATCTAGTCTACTCTTCACAAAGGTTACCTTAATTTTAAATTTGGTCGGATGTATAATGACATATTATACCACTGTAACAAAACCTAAGACCTCCCAAATTAAAACCACTGTTTACACTTCATTTTGCCACCTAAATAGTTTATAAGATATATTTGATTTATGAATAGTTACATATTGTAGTTACATAGTAGTCCAGGTCGAAAAAAAACATATGTCGATCAAGTTTGATCTTTTATAGGACCCATTAGAGGGTAAGGTCTAGATGTTAAATATGCTGGAGGATTTCATTAGGATCTTTAGGCTTATGTCCAGTTGTCTTGACAATGACACATTTTAAAAGGATGTTATAGGCAACCACTGAAGGATGATCAATGGAAGCCTTTCTCTCTATAGCTTTTTCAAGGTCACCTTGAAAAGGCTGTGGAGACAGCAAAATGCGTTGGAAATAAGAACTGTCACATGCCAATACCCTCACTTTGGTACTACTGCTCCAACAGCACTCCATGACGGAACCCATCTGTTAATCATCTACTCACCTTACTCTAGTGAGGACACCCTACAGGCTCAATTGATCATCCTCCAGCGGTTTCCTATAAGTTACATCCTTTTAAACAGTGTCATTGTGAGGACAACTGGACAGAAGCCTAAAGTTACAAATGAAATCCTCCAGCGGTGAGATTATATGTGCCTAAATTCAAGTGCCTAATTGCAAGCATCTATTAATGTGGAAGTGCAAAAGAGGACAGTTAACTATTCAAATTCTCAACAGATAGGTTGATTGTGCATTCAAAAATAATGACTATTCCTTCATGTGACCTGTATTACTGACTTCTTTCAGGGAAGAGATCATTTTAATTTATTCTTGTATGTATTTAAATAAATATGTAATCCTTATTTTTACACAGACAATCCCACTACTTTTTTTTATCAGTGCTGCTTTTCTTGCTATTGCAAACTGGGGTATACTGTATGTTAACAAACCAGGTTTACCCCTTTCACATTGCACTTTTAAAACGGTATATTGCCATTTTTTTCCCATTTTAAAACGTTTAAGGCTGCAATGTGAAAGTGCCAAAGTTGATTTACCGGTTAAAGATAACCGGTATTTCAACACGGTTAAAACGCAGAGTCCTACACGTTTTAAAGCCATTTTTAGGCAGTGTGAACAGCTCTATTTCAATGGCTTGAAACGTGTCCCTTGGGGGTTAAACGGGTTGAATTTTGAATGGTATTAAATGATTTTTAAAACGGTTTTCACCTGCAATGTGAAAGGTCTCAAGGCTCAGACCCGTTTTAAAGTCTCATTTAAGAATACCGTGTCATTACCCATTTCTGCAATGTGAAAGCAGTATTAGTGTCCCATTTAACTAAATAACAACTCTAACACCTCTAAACTCTAATACCCAAGTACCTGTAAACATATTAGGCTTTAAGGGAAAGGCATCTGTTATAAAGAAGGTAAATATTCGTGTTGTGGTTCTAAAGAATTACAGGTTGAGTATCCCTTTTTGAATTTTGGATAACGGATTATTCCGTATTTTGGAATATTTTTTTATATTTCAATGAGGTATCTTGCATTTATGTTGTATAAACACATCAATCACATGAAATACACACAAATATATTTTATTTGTGCATGAAACAAGGTTTCAAAACATGAAACAAAGTTTGTGTCCTATCTCAGGCACTGAATTTAAATGCCAATAAATTGTTTTCTTGCACATATTTAGTGCCAGTTACATATTATGTCCTCAGTGGTGCCAGTTACAGATGTCCTAGAAGTGCTTTTAGCACAAAAGAAAAAATGTTACATTTGGGAAACTATGGATAAGGGATATTTTGGATAAGGGATACAAAGACTGTATCATGAGTATATAATGTTATTCATAACACACCTTTCCTTTTTGATGACGAAGAATAAGCCTCTGACCACTATAGTTCATGTGACATCTCCTCTCGTCTTCTCTTGAAAAGTGATAGAAAATTACTGATTGTAAACTGTTAAAATACGTTAAAATGATTCATTTATAAGTCTGTATGCACCTAAATCTCAATTTGTACTGAAATATATTATTGTAACCGCTGGCTTTTCTGTTAGAAGTTTAGAGTATATAATATTGCAGCAAGGTACAGTAAACACATTAATCCTTCATAAGTCTGCCTCTCTTAATTAAAGCTAATGAAAGATCAAAATGGATTAGATTTGTCAGCTACTGATTATTTAAATGCAATTTATTGCAAAACATTCAATCTAAAGTAGACCTGGTTGGACCCTAGCTTATCTTGTACGATATACATATCTGCATCTAGGTTTTTCCATCTTGTCTTACCTCTGTTTCTAATTTCATAGCTGAATTCACTCTCCATTCAATAAAAGGTTAAACTGTGAATTGTGACAAATTATACTATTTTAGTTCTTCAGAAAACAGATTAAAAGCGAATTTCTGATTCAGGATATGTTAGGAGGGAGGGCTGTTATGACATGCCTTTTGCTTCTCCTGGAAAACTTCACTGCTTTTAATTAATAGAAACATAGGTCACAGTAGAGGAGAAGGGTCCATCTGTTACTTGCAATCATAACACACCGTTGCCAGATTGCTTAAAGGAAAAGTTAAAGTCTGGGGTTAAATATGCAAAATATTGGATAAACATTCAGAGTGAATACTATGCCAGTTGGAATCTTGTGTGCAGTCACACTTTGCGTGCCCATAACAGAGCACATATGAGCAGCATATGCGCCCGCGCTTATCTCTGGGATTCTGAAATTCACACATTAATGAGTGGGAAGGAAATGTTTTAATTTTGATATAGACAAGACACAATCCCAACACATGCAGATTGGGGAAAGCTGTATTATTTGTAGGTAGTTAGGAGCAGTACGATGATAATGGTTGTAGGCACACGTAAACTGCTCATGATTTGCTATTCATCTATTATTTATTATCACACTTGCCTTCTTTTGAAAACTAGTTTCACGAAGATTATAGTTGCTAATAGAATTTTGCAAAGCGCCCCACAAGTGTCATGCTTGGGCTTGTCTAGTTCCATATATGAGAGATTGTGAAAAGAGATCGTCAAAGAGGCACCTAGAATAATAAGTGTGTACTGCTACATCCGAGTAGAATCTTTTAAAATGACTGATATCCAAAATGTAGATGAGCCCCAAAGCAGTTAGGGCCAGATGTACTAAGCTTGAAAAGTGATAAAATGGAGAGTGATAAACAGCCAGCCAATCAGCTCCTACCTGTAATCTCACAGACTGTGTTTGAAAAGTGTCAAGTAGTAGCTGATTGGCTGATGGTTTATAACTCTACATTTTATCACTTTTCAAGCTTAGTACATCTCGCCCTTAGTGAGAGCTACTATACTTGCTAAAGTGCTGGGAAATGGAGCTGATGATTCAATATAAATGTATCTATCTCTCATTCCTTTTCCCCCCAAAAAATGTAACAGTGTAATGTGGGCTAGGTGAAATGAGGGAGATTGCTAGACTAATGAGGGAGAGAGGGAGATTGCTGTTATTTCAGGGAGTCTCCTGCAGAATGCAGGAGGGTAGGCAACTATGTTTATTATCAGTCTCTTATATAGCGCACACATATTCCTCAGCACTTTACAGAGAACATTTGAACATTCATATGAGTCCCTGCCCCAGTCGAGCTTACAATCTATATTCCATAACACATGTACACGCACACACATTCAATTCTAGGGTTAATTTTGTTAGAAGCCAAATAACCTACCTGTATATTTTTGGTAGGAAAACAGAGTACCCGGAGGAAACCAGCACAAGTACGGGGAGAATATACAAACTCTGCACAGTTAGGGCCATGGTGGGAATTGAATCCATAACCTCAGTGATGTGAGCAGGGGCAGATTGGGATGTAAAACCAGCCCGGGGAAATTTACAGAAGCAGCCCTGGGGGCGGGGTCTGCTGAGTGGGTGGAGTCTGCCAAGAGGGGGCCGATCCTGACTAATAGAATATGATTCAGAGTTGCACAGAGTTGCTTGCAGTTGCGGTCTTCATTGTATATTTTGATGCAGTTGCATATGCAACTTTACCCCAGAGTTGTCAGAATCAAAAGCAATATTCCCTGGTACTCTGCAATAGAAAAATTGCTGTCATAAAAAAACTCTGGTGGTTTATATACACGCCACTACATTACTGACCCCTCTATACCCACCACTACATTACTGACCCCCCTATACCCACCACTACATTACTGACCCCTCTATACCCACCACTACATTACTGACCCCTCTATACCCACCACTACATTACTGACCCCTCTATACCCACCACTACATTACTGACCATTCACTACATTACTGACCATTCTATACCCGTCACTACATTACTGACCCTCTATACCCACCACTACACTACTGACCACTCTATACACACCGCTACATTACTGACCCTCTATACGTCCACTACATTACTGACCCCTCTATACCCTCCACTACATTACTGACCCCACTATACCTGCCACTACAACATTGATCCCGCTATACGTGCCACTACATTACTTTTCCTGCTATATCCTACACTACTTTATATTACGGACCCCTCTAAACTCCCAAATATATTAATGACCCCTCTACATTTCTGACTCCTCTATACACTGCACTACATTATTGACCCCTCAACAAACACTATTACTGACCCCTTTATACGTTATACTACATTGTAAAACTTTACTGTACTACCTATATGCGCTACATAAGTAAATCATTGGGAAAAATAAATAAAACAAAGGGTAAAGTGGGCAACAGACACTGATGTACTAGATGTAGGGGAGAGTCTAACAACTGTAAAGCAAAGGGGAAATTAGGCAGCGGACACAGTACGTGAATGCACAACACTTTACAGGTTTTGTAATATCTAAAGACATGTATTCTCAATGTTTCGGGCCCCATGGCCCAGTGGATAACTTGAATTCTTGCCCCTTTCCACACACACATTAATTATTAAAAAAAATTACCTACATGCTTGTTCCTAGAGGTTTCTTTCTCATTGCCAGGGGTTACATGCTTGAGTTTGTTGCTCATTGCCAGGAGATACTGTACATGCGGTTATGTGCTCCTTGCCAGGGGTTACATGTGGTTAAATGCATGTTGTCAGGAGTTACGTGCTTGCTGCTGTTAATAAATAAAGTAACTAAACAAAAAATTAATTAAATATTAAATAAAAAATATGTAAGTAATAAAAAAATGTAAGGGCCAAATGCAGAATTTACTTGGGTGGGTGAGGTCCCATATTGTACACACACACACACACACACACACACACACACACACACAGGAGAGGTCACATATTGCACACACACACACACACACACACACACACACAGGAGAGGTCACATATTGCGTACACACACACAGAGGTCCCATATTGCACACACACAGGAGAGGTCCCATATTGCACGCACACACACACACACACACACAGGAGAGGTCCCATATTGTGCGCACACACAAACCCACCCAAAAAAACTAACCCACCACTCTGCTGGACTCTCCGACTCCAGCGTGTCTCCCCTGCATGTGACCTGATGACGTCACACGCAGCAGCTGCTTCCCCTCCATCCTGGCAAGCCCACCCATCCTGTAAACAGTAGCCAATAGGCTCTGTGTACAGCAGCAAAGGGGGATTGTGCCAATTTGTATGAGGGACAGACAGTCAATGCCCAGGCCAGCGGCAGCACAACTTCATGCTGCGCACCGTTGCCACGGCCAGGCATCAGACAGTTTTGTCACTGACTGTCAGTTCAGCAGCCTAATGCAGTATGCCGGGTGCCAGCCACAGACGCCACTGGTGCTCCCTCTTCCAAATTGCTGCGGGGTCTGCCTCACTGTAGTTACACCACTGCCGTGGCCCCATCGTCAGGAGTGTATGAAACAGACAAAGAATACAGCTTAACTTAAAAATATTAAAACACTTAAATATGAACCCACCCCCCCAACTGAAAACCATCCCAAACACATGTTACCCTCACAGTCCACTAACAAATGTAACATAGATACACATATCCCCCTGAGAACTCCTTGCATCCTCCTCCTCCTCTCCCCCTGACACTGACTGACAACAACCTTACAGCCCCCAACCTCAAATGTCTCACATGTATATCTCCCCACATACTCACAGCCTCCACCACACAAATACCTGGCCTCACACCATGACATGATGGTCTCAGCATCCAGACGGCAGGCTCAGCTCCTCAGCCGACTGGCAGCACACAATAATCCACATGAGACACACAGTACTAAAAGCAGCCAGGAAGGTCATTGCTCTCCTCTGGGGGAAGGCTCAGTCTGAGTCTGGGAGGAAGCACTGCTGCAGCGTTTTCAGCTGTTGGTTGCACAGTGCTCCTCCGTCCTCTCCGAGTGCTCTCCCAGAATGTAGTTTCTTCCAACCCTGCGGGTTACTGACTGCCAGTCTGCCACACCAAAGTCCCGCTGGAGGAGCATGCGCAGCAGCCCACCCACGGCCATTTTAACTACTGTCACTGATGTGGGCACGATGCTGCGACCGCTAATCGCTGAGACCGCCGGTCCGCGGCCCAGCCAGGGGAGTCCAGCGGACAGCGGAAAATGGCCCAGTTTCCTGCCAGGCCAATCCGCCCCTGCCTGGGATACCAGGCGCAATGTCCTCTTAACGATAAAGATAAGGATCCGAATCAATTTCCGTTTTACCGCATTTTCCTATGTACTATTACCCGGCTGGGCAGGGTATCGCCACCTTTGGGTGGCGATACCCTATAGAAGCCTATGGGCTTCTTTTCGCCGCTTCGCCGAACTCCCCCCCCCCCTCCCTTGGGCTTACCTTCTTACAGGTCCTCCTGGACCCCGGAAAGTAAGACCTTCCTCCCACTAGCAACGCAGCCGGACATCCTTCCGGCTGCAGGGGGGGGGGGGGGGCGCCGGGGACAGCCACGCTGAGCTGTCCCAGCTGCAGGGGAGTAGCAGGCGGCTGGGAGTTGACAGAGAGCCCCCGCAGACCACAGTACAGGTATCGCAGGGGGCCTCTGTCATCGCACCACGATGCCAGCCGCATATTTTAGTACATATAAGCTGGCATCGTGGCGGGGGCATGGGGAAGGGCGGCGATGTATATTAATACATCCTGCCAAATGTGTGCAGCTTTTTCTCCAAGATCTCCAAACATACATTTGCAGAAGAAGAAAAAGGAAAAATTACACAAGTGAGTATGTAAAAAGTATCACATTTACTAAGTAATTTAAGCTCACATACATCAAGGTTAAAAATATTCAGCTCACCAGCAGCAGATATAATATCACATCAGCGCAGGTAGATGGCAGAAAAACACAGGGAGGGACACCGCTGGAAACGGCGTCCATGCTGGGTAGTTCAGAGCCGCCACACCGGACAGACAGATGTAGCACGCTGGAGATGGATGGACCAACAGCAGCAGTACGTAAGGATTCTGGCACGCCCAACTAGTTTCGTCACAAGGCGGACTTCATCAGGGGGGAAGTCCGCCTTGTGACGAAACTAGTTGGGCGTGCCAGAATCCTGACATACTGCTGCTGTCATTGTAGCACAAATCAACTCAAAACTGTATGAAAACAATACAAACAGCATATTAGCTTTTACTGAGAGATAGATAGATAGATAGATAGATAGATAGATAGATAGATAGATAGATAGATAGATATGTAGATAGATATGTAGATAGATAGGTAATATCATGCTGCAACTGCAGTCTGATGCTGTGAGCACAGTGATACATTATTCAGCTAGCCAGCAAGGGTTGTATATTTCTGTCAGATAATTCAGTAGGTGTCTCCTCTGATCACTCTAGATGGAGGTGTTTTTATTATAACTTCAACATTTCCATTCTTTTTCTGTATTTCCATGTAATGTGAATGTCACTAGCCCAGCCATATCTCTTCTCTGCTCTATGTAATGCATTAATGGAGGGCTTACTGCAATATGTATGCAAAAGCATTTTCAGCAACAACACGTAAGTAATATATTCACAAGAACATCAAGTGGAATTGACAAAGAACAAAGAGACAGCTATATGGTTAAATTAAAATGATACATTAATATTAGAATTTGTGCTAATAACACCAGAGGTCTGATATGTGAAATAATCACACCTGTTACATATTATTATTATTATCCTTTATTTATATGGCGCTACAAGGGATCGGCAGCATCCAATTACAGAGTACTGTGCATAAGCAAAATTAGCAAAACAATGACTTATGGTTAAATACAATAGAGGACACGTAAAGGGTACATACATATAGCTGCATCAGCAGAGGACACTGTAAATAAGTATCAGCGTGGCAGAAAACCACAGGATTTGGTGGCATCAAATATGGTTTAACCCCTTCCTGACACAGCCAGTTTTTGCGTTCCTGACAGAGCCATTTTTTTCAAATCTGACATGTTTCACTTAAGTGGGGATAACTTTTTTTTGCTTTTACTTATCCCAGTGATTTTGAGATTGTTTTCTCGTGACACATTGTACTTCAAGTTAGTGGTAAATTTGGGTCGATACAGTCTGTGGTTTTTTGTGAAAAATAACAAAATGTCGTGAAAAAATGGAAAATTTTGCAATTTGCAAAATGTCACATTTTCTGCTTGTGAGACAAATAAACATACCACTCAAAATAGTTAATAACTAACAAAGACCATATGTCTACTTTATGTTGCAATCATTATTTCAACCTCCTTTTCATTTTTTTGGACACTAGGAGGCTTCAAATATGAATAGCAAATTCTCAAATTTTCAAGAAAATTTCAAACACTGATTTTTTTAGGGACCAGTTCAGTTCTGATGTGACTTTGAGGGACTTGTATGTGAGACACCCCCATAAATGATGCCATTTCAAAAACTGCACCCCTCACAGTATTCAAAACAGCATTTTGGAAGTTTGTTAACCCTTTATGTGTTTCACAGGAATTAAAACAAAGTGTAGGTGAAATTTCAAAATTTCTTTTTTTTTGCAGAGTTTCAATTTTAATACATTTTTCTAACGAATACAGTAGATTTTACTAGAGAAATGTGACTAAAAATTGATTCCCCCAATTCTTTTGTTTTCATAAATATCCTATATGTGGCCCTAGTGTGCACGTTGACCAAACCACAGGCTTCATAATAGAAGGAGCACCTACTTGATTTTGGAGCCTCCTTTTTATGAGATTTTTTTTTAGGCACCATGTAGGTTTCTAGGCACCATAAGTGCTAAAAGTTAGGAACCTCCCCCACAAGTCACCCCATTTTGCAAACTACACCCTTCAGGGAATTCATTTAGGGGTATAGTGTACATTTCAAACCCCCAGGGGTTTCACCAATTTTGATACAACTGGGCTGTGAAAATGAAAAAATTTAATTTTTCATTTTCACAGCTCAGTTGTATCAAAATTGGTGAAACCCCTGGGGGTTTGAAATGTACACTATACCCCCTGATGAATTCCCTGAAGGGTGTAGTTTGCAAAATGGGGTCACTTGTGGGGGGGTTCCACTGTATGGGTGCTTCAGGGGTCATTCAACCAAAATCTGTGCTGCAAAATCCAAAAATCACTCCTTCCCTTCTGAGTCCTGCCATGCACCCAACTGGTATTTTTTGGTCACATGTGTGGCATTGCCATACTCGGGAGAAATTGGGGCACAGATTTTGGGGTGCTTTGTCTCCTTCATTCCTTGTGAAAATGAAAAATTTTGAGCCAGATCTGCATTTTTGTGTAAAAAAATGTAATTTTTTACACAAAAATGCAGTTCTGGCTCAAAATTTTTCATTTTCGCAAGGAATGAAGGAGACAAAGCACCCCAAAATCTGTGCCCCAATTTCTCCCGAGTACGGCAATGCCTCATATGTGACCCAAAAATACCATTTGGGTGCATGGCAGGACTCAGAAGGGAAGGAGTGATTTTTGGTGGTGGAATGAATGGTGGGTGCTATGTCGCATTAGCAAGACCCCCGAAGCACCAATACAGTGGAACCCCCCCACATGTGACCCCATTTTGCTTACCAGCTTTGGGAGGGGGGCTGGCGCTGCGGCTGGTGGGGGGGTGGGAGGGGTGCTGGCGCTGCGGCAGCCGGGTGGGTGGGAGAGGGGGCTGCCGGGTGGGAGGGGGGGGGGGGGGGGGCTGGCGATCGGTGGTGATCGGTGCTGTACTTAACAGCACCGATCACTGTATATATATATATATATGTGTGTGTGTATATATATATATATGTGTATATATATATATATATATACACACATATATATATATGTGTATATATATATATATATACATATATACACATATATATATATATATATATATATATATATATATATTTATATATATATATATATATATATATATAGGTCATATAAATAAATTTAGCCACAAATCAAAGATTTAACCAGCTGTGCTGCTGCTGGCGGGGGGGTGGGAGGGGGGCTGGCGCTGCGGCTGCTGGCTGGGTGGGAGGGAGGCTGGAGAGAGGCTGCCGGGAGGTAGGGCGGGCTGCCGGGCGGGTGGGAGGGCGGTTTGCCGCTCGGTGGTGATCGGTGCTGTACTTAACAGCACCGATCACCACCGATCTCTGTGTTACCGAGCGGCTTAGCCGCCGGTAACACAGAAAACGCTGCAATTGGCTGTTCACTTTTGAACAGCCAATCGCAGCGATCGCCGCCCAGGGGGGGCACCCCTGCCCCCCCTGGGCAGCGAGGGGGGATGTCTGCTGTCAGGGACAGCAGACATCTCCAAACTGTCACCGCGTCTATAGACGCGGTGACAGTTAGAACTCATGACGTATATATACGTCATGTGTCGGGAAGCACATCCCGGCCATGACGTATATATACGTCAAATGTCGGGAAGGGGTTAAGTAAGGGAAGGTAAAGCACGTAAGGGAAGAGGACTCTGCTCATACTGTATACTGTATTTATATTATATTATTGCATATTATGAGGGGTGAAAATATATTAATCAACAGCTCATTTGATCATGTAAAACCTTTTGTTCAAGGTGCGTTATAAAACATCATTAGGGGTAGACTCCAGTTTTACAGTTTAGCTGCCTCCCTGGAGCGCTCCGATTAAAATCCTCTCCCTTTTATTTATTACTGCATTATAAAAGTGGTATTCAATACCGCTGTATTAATTAATGCATACAGATGTAGCCCCACTCATAGTTGCAGTGCAAATCCCCAAAAGCGACATCCTTGCCGATTGGCGCGATCCTGTCTACATCTAATTTGCTCCGAAGGCTCTTAGAAATGCTTTGAATGGTGATGGCATGGCATAGTGGTCTGCGCTACCAATGCAATATTGGCACACCAAACAGGCACGAGCAACCGGGATGTAGCAACTATGAGTGTGGTTATATCTGTAGATCCGAGAGAAGGTATATATCTTACCTTAATTAAAAAATTATTAAAAAGGTTCAGGCACTAAGCACATCAATATCAATAAATGTTGTGTATTAAAATCCCTTAGAAAAATCGACATCAATTTATGTAGAACGCAGCTTCCACCAGATGTACTGGATCCCTGATTGAACCATAAAAAAAATATAGAAATGACAACAGAGAGCGCTTCAACACAAATAGATATTATTTAATAATTTAACATATAAAAATATTTATTTATATGGAAAATTATGAAATAATACATCTTACCTGTCTTCCAGGTAATTGAATGTACATAGTTCCACTTCTCTGTGTAATTCACACTGTAGTCCCTACTTGTCTGTAACAATAACTAGTTTTGTTTTTTATACATTTTTATATATATTTTGTGATTATTTTTTTATATTGAGTTAAAATTAAGGGACATTTATATGCAAACAGAATAATATAAATAAAAAGGTGTATGTACTGTATGATATATATATATATATATATATATATATATATATATATGTAATCAGATTACATATCAGATTTCTGGTTATCAGTGCAAATTCTAATTTTAATACAGTTATTCTCTTGGTAATGGACAAGTATATGTGTGCACTCACAAGCATGTGGTGTTTTTTTGCAGCCATTATGTAAAATAAGAATGTATGCGTATAAACTTTTGATTATTAGCACCTGCAATTTTGTGTATAATACATATATGACTGATCCAATATTCTTTCATTTAAAGAGTAGGAAAAACACATTTTATAAACAATCATAATTCTGATTTTTGCTTATTTGCACTAATTCTACACAAACACTTTGATTAATGTTTCTCTCTTATTTTCTAGTTAAAAAAGGAGGATTTGATTTCAATCTGTCTTTCAATAAAGGCTATGGAATTTATAAGATATCCCAGGAAAAACATGCCACTGGAGAAAACTCTATTTCCTACCATAATTTGATTAATTATGAATGTGACAGCACAAATGACCCCCGCTGTGACAGAATCCTCAATTCAGCTGTGCTCGATTTCAGCACTATAAGTCTGCAGGACAGCTCCATGTTGAAAGATGCCTGCAAGATCAGAACTATCACCACAGAAATAAAACCTGACCCAGTGAAAGACAAGGCAATAGGACGTCTCCTTTCGGAGAAAATCAGAGTGTTTAAAAGAGAAGATATTAGAAATTTTGACAATTCTGGGCTTTATGAAGGCCAGGACAGAAGACTTTCTCATGAGGAAAATCGCAAGCCAGAACTTACAGACTGGGAGTGGTGCAGAAGCAAATCTGAGCGGACACCTCGACAGGTACTGTAACACACCATTAAAGTGCATGCTCATAATGTATATTAAGGGCCAGATGCACTAAACTTCAAAAGTGATAAAATGGAGAATGATAAACAACCAACCAATCAGCTCCTGCCTGACATTTTCAAACACAGTCTGTGACATGGCAGGTAGGAGCTGATTGGCTGGCTGTTTATCACTCCCCATTTTTTCACTTTTGAAGCTTGATACATCTGGCCCTAACCCTTTTTATGTCAATATAAAGCAGTTCATAGCTACACATTACTGTATATACAGCTAAAAATGATCATATAATTAAAGATGGTTAGCTATGGGTGAGCTTTTGATATTTACCATATATACTCGAGTATAAGCCTACTTTTTCAGAACATTTTTTATGCTGAAAAAGCCCCCCTCGGCTTATACTCGAGTGAGGGTCCCACTTGAGTCAATACGTTTTACTAGTTTTTTATTGTAAAATTAGGTGCCTCGGCTTATATTCGGGTCGACTTATACTCGAGTATATACGGTACCTCACTATCATGGCATTAGTTAAAATATATCCATACCTCTCACACTATGGCAAATAAAAGCACTCTTTAAAATTATAGGAATAATAAACTAGCGAGAAATACAAAAAATATTAAATTGAATGCATAAACTCATCCGATATAATAAAAGTCTACTTTGGCTCCTCACTTCTATGGGGTGAATTTCAGTGTTGTGCACGGTGGCCTCTAGATGGAGCCCGAAGGAGCAATTCAAGTGCTACTCTGTGTGGGCGTGCACAGTTGCCGTCGCTGAGATTACAGTTTTATTTTTCCATCATATTGACAGACTGGTAACTGGTTCATACAGTATATACCGTATACTGTATATACACAGGTGACATTTTTTTTGTGAATGGTCTAATAATTTAACTAAAAGTCATACTGAATGTTCAGATGCTTTAATTGCTTACAGGTTGAAACCCGTTCACTAACACATAGGCAGTGCTGTGGAAAAATTATGTAACAGGCATCAAGATGTAAATTAGCTGTTACAAGAAAACTTCATGGTTACAGTGTACAGTGTACTTATATGCCTTATAATAACATTGCCTGATCTTATACAGTGAAAATTACTCTGACAAAAACTCAAACCAATTACTATTTCATATAATTCCTTATCAATTTTTAATATTTATAAATGTTTCATACATGCTAGCGATTTCATAGACACAGACTCATGTTTTATCTTTGTTGGCTGGTATTGCGTTAACTATATGACATCCAATAATCCAAGGGACAGCAGGGATTATAGATCAATTTCTGGTAGGCAACAGAATGTAATAGCTGTTAGTTCTAAGTCTATTTTTTTGCATCCATATACAAAGAATAATTGAGGTCATAAAGATACTCCATTTCTGTCTGTGAGGGTCAGACAGAACCAGCAGTGACAGGTCAGGCAGGGCCGGATTATAATGGGGGCACAAGGGGTCAGTGCCCCTGGGCCCCCCTCTAGCTAGGGGCCCCCTGTGGTTGGCATGTATTTAAAAAAAAAAAAAGTGCTGCAGCTTCACCTATCTGCCAATGTGACAATGATTAATGGTGCTGAGCATTGGAAGCCAAGTGTGCAGTGCATTACTGGGAGTTGACTAAGTCCCATGACACTTTGCACCAGAGGTCAGAGGCTGAGACATTTGTGCTGAGCTCTGATTGGTGGAGCTCATTACATGCTTCTCAGGCCCAAGGATAACAGCAGCAGCAGCCTAGTCATGGGAGGGTTTTTAATCAGAGGCAGCACTGGGACTGTAAGGTCTCTGACAGAGTAAGGTGCAGAGGGACAAACACAGGCTTTTCATGTGGTATGTATGTATGTATGTGTGTGTGTGTGTGTGTGTGTGTATGTGTATATGTATATGTGTGTGTATATATATATATATATATATATATATATATATATATATATATCCCCAGAAGTTACCCATTGACCAAGTTTATACTGCCTTTACTCTGTGTTTTGACAGTGTAATATTCCCCCATGCAGTTTGCGGCCAGTAATGACAAGTGCAAGGGGGGCCCCCTGTCTAAAGTGCCCCGGGCCCCCAGAAGGCTTAATCTGGCACTGAGGTCAGCTACTGTACTTATTGGAAATAACACATACATAGTTTTCTGTCATCACCTGTGTACTATATAAATGATTCTATTTTGATTGATACATACTTACTACCAACTAGCTGTCAGTTGTACTAAGCTTGAAAAGTGATAAAATGGAGAGTGATAAACCACCAGCCAATCAGCTCCCAACTGTCATGTTATAAGCTGGGTTTGAAAAATGACAGATAAGAGCTGGTTGGTAGGTGGTTTATCACTCTCCACTTTATCACTTTTCAAGGCTTAGTACATTTTGCCCAAGGGAAGATGTATCAAGCCTTATGTCACACACCAGCTATCAGCTGTTGGCGACCGTGGCTACTCACCGCTCTGCCGCCATCGCTCCTGACAGCATTCGGGGGGTCGTCGGTGGGGGTCCGGCCATCAGGGGCTATGGAGCAGCAGGGTACAGCTGGCTCCCTGCCCACAGCGGCACCAGGTGACTGGGCGCCGCCATCTTGGAAGGGTCATGTGACCTGGCAGAGGGGCGGATGTTAAGCCCTCTGTCAATCACAACGGCATATTGCAGCCTGGCTGGGCTGATAAATCCCAGCATGCTTCAGGATTCTGTGCTGGTGCAACTTTTAAATTGCAGGCACATGCTCAGGAGTAATAGCCTGAGTTCTGGAAGCTGTTACGGCATTTCCCGACGGAACCTGTACCAGTGCCCGGTAACTCCAGTGTTCCGCTCCAGCATTCCTGCTCTCCTGCATACCAAGTCTGGTCTGTTTAGTTATCCTGTCTCCCTGATCTTAATCTTCCCGAAGCCAGAGAGGCTATTTAAGTTCGCTATTTCCCTTCTGGAGTTGTGTATGCCAAGTCGGCCATTTGAGTGACCCTACTGCCTAAGTTCGTTATTGCGAAGCCAAGTCGGACTTTTGAGTTTCGTTATAGACGCAAGCAGTTGCCTAGTCGGCCATTTCCGTTTCAGCGTTAGCCTGCAAGTTACAGTGTCTCGACCTACGTCCAAGCCTTGGGGAACCCCTGACCTATAGTGAGTAATTCTGACGAGGGGCCACAACCTGCTGTCTGGACGCAGCAAAGTCCAAACTCCCTTGCGGAGAAAACCGCCAGGCAGTTACACTCCGCGCCCTCGTTAAGGAGTTTCGCCAAACCTGACGGTCAGAATCTATGGGCGGTATTCAATGTGAATACCTGCGAGGTGCAGCGAATCCTTTTTTGGATTCGCTGCACATTCGCCACGTTCCGGAGGCGGCGGGCTCCGGTATTCAACGAGTCAGGGGCAGCGAGCCCCTGACTGGCGAATATGAGCTCCTGCGGCGATTGCCGCAGGGAGCCTGAGGACGGTGCCAGGCAGAGAGATGGTAGTCTCTCTGCCTAGCCCAGACCTTTGTGGGGGGTTAGGTGGGCTCCCCGGGTGCCAGGCAGCACAGGCTGCCCCCCCCCCCCCCCCCGGGGGTGCCAGCAGGGGGGGCGTATATTCACTACACACGATCGTAATGATCGTGCAGTGAATATATGAATATGTAATGAGCGGCTCGGCTCCGGCGCCCCCTGCTGGCTGCTGTGTAAAAAAAAAAATATTATTTTTAAAATTAAATATATATTCATGTGCTTACAGCACATGAATAAAAATAGCATGCCCCGCCTCAGAATAAAATTCCTGATTTTTTGACACCAAATGTAAAAAACAAAACACTTTATTTTAAAAGTTCACATTCCACTTCACCATAAAAAGATAGCGATTGCTACTCGGTGAATCATGGCGAAAAAAACCTTCAAATGTATTCGCCATGTGGTCATTGAATAGGGTGATTCACCGTTTTTGTCAGAAATTCGCCAAACAGCACAAATTCGCCATAAAAACCTGGCGAATCAGGCTCATTGAATACCGCCCTATGCGTAGGACCTATATACTCCCCGCAAAGCTCCAGGCACCGCCAGCACAGCTTGCCCCAGGTCTACAACATGAGACGGATCCACAAACACCACCGTTCGTGACACCTTGAGAGAGATAAAGCAGAGTGGTTGCCCAAATCAACCAATCAGCATTTAACTGTCATTTGATTGGTTTCTTTGGGCAATGATTCCACTTTATCTCTCTCCAAGTCGTAATACATTTCTCCCATAGCATTATAGAGGCAATGTCTGCCCAGCTTTGAAGAATGTGGAAGAGTGTCTGTCAATGTTAAGACTGGAGGGCAAATGAAATAGCCTCCGAGTTCGGCAGCCATGCTGGATGCCAGCTGTACTCTGAGTTTTTTTTTTTAAAGGGGCAATCATTACAAGGCATTGGTTTGCCTTGTAAATGACTTCCTCTTTAAAATAAAACCTTTTCGGTTCGGCCGGAATATCCCACACGGAATCTGAACTCGGAGGCTATTACATTTGTCCGTATATGTTGTCAGTGTAAGACAAGCGTTTTCTGGACCTGCTGCTGAATAAAGGACTATATTTTTGCATGGCTTTTATAATGTATGTGAAACCTCAATGATCCTAAGAATATCTATCAGCTACAGGTATGGCTGGGATTGGCTATCCCCTGCTTCCTGGTGTGTTACTTCTCTTTGCTTGCTTTTCTAGAGTGACAATAAATATTTCTAGTCCTACGTGTCCTCAAGCTTTTGAGTCTATATGCCACCAAGTATATTAGGGTTTATATAATTTAAGATAGAAAATCAAGAATTTTATATGATGATGTTATTTGTAGAATAGACTGTAGAGCACATAATATAAAATATACGGTGTGCATTAGCTTAATTGCAATCCACTTTGGATGCTTTCATACTTCTCAACATATAATATTGTTTATTAGTAGACAGCACAAGTTCCACAGGGCCTGTCAGGAAGTATACAAATCATATGGCTATAGAAAATATATAAACAAAGAAGCACAATGAAATACAGCTTCAAAAACAAGAACATACACAAATTCTTTGCTGCTAACAATGGCCTTAATTTAGGGTTCCAGAAGATAGATCAACATTCAATAGGTCAAGTCGATAGGCCCCCACCGTATGGTCAACACGCCTTAGGTTGACAAGTACAATATGTTGACGGATGAAAGGTCGACAAGTGCAAAAGGTTTCCATGACAATAGTCAACATAATGTTATTTTTTCCACTTTTTCATCATTTAACATCCTTGTTGACCACAATTGGAAATAGTGACTTACATATGGTTAAACATACATAAAAATGACACAAAAAGTTTGTTGATCATTTTCCTGTTGAACTTTTACATGATGACCTTTGACCTTGTTGACCTGTCACATGTCCACTCTCTGGTGTCTTAGCTTTCCTTGCTCCCTGTACGGGAAGAGGGCGGTCAGCTGCCCACCACCGGCACCCGCGTGACTGCCTAATTTCCATGGGAACGCCCATGAAACATTGGGCATTCCCATGGGCACAGCCCATCGCCCACGCCCAAACTGCCAGGTGCAAACCGGGCATCGAACTTGCAGTTCGCCATGCCCGCTTGCACCTAGTGTATGCACATGCGCATAAGATAAATATTGCTTCCCTGTGCGAACGTGCGGGGAAGCGAATGCAACAGAATAAGGCCCTTAGTCCACACCCTTTATTTAGTCTCTTTAGTCACTAAAACTTTCAAATATGATGAATAAAATTAAACAAAGTAAAAGTACTGAACAGCCCTGAAACCACAACAATACTGCATTTCACAGCATGATATGAATTGGGCAGACATTTGTAGTAATTCTCTATTCATACCAAGTGTCCTCTGATCTACAAAATAGTCTTTCATATTTGGCATAACTAGCCGTCAGCTTGGACTAGAATGAGTCAATTCATTTCTCACAAGGGTTCCTTTTCACTGCGTGCCAGTAAGCTAATATACAATATAATAACTGTCCCGTATTAACATATTTTTGTAGTGGTTTGAATATCTGTGTACTAGCTTCTCTGTTCTGAAAGATAGCAGAAATGGCATTTACTCTAATCTACTCTGAAATAAATTACCGTAGCCTGTAGACTTCAATGAAAAAAACTTTGAGCACAGAGGTTTGAGGCAACACTTGAATCAACAGTTATAAATCTTATTTTAATCTTCTGTTTTGGTGGAGTTATATTAAGTGATTAACCTAGGAGAGGCATACAGTCGAGAGTGATAAAGTACCAGCCAATGAGCTTCTAAATTAAATTTTACAGGCTGTGTTTGAAAATTGATAGTTAGGAGTTGATTAGTTGGTACTTTATTTAATTTCCCTATGTACAGTATGTTATATTTTTCATTTAAAATGTGGTAGTGTGGAGCTCTGACAGGTAGTCCAGTGACTGCTGTAGATGCAAGTCTTCCTTTATTTTATATATTTAGGTCCACAAAGTTCAGTGGTAGTGCAGAGCTCTAACATGGTGTAATGCTGATGTTGCACCTGTACAGCCAGTCTCCATGTTTTTCTGCATGTCTGACATAGATGGTGAGGGCAGCATGACATCACACTAGTGCAGTGATTTTTAACGTTTTTCAACTCTCAGCTCACCAAACAAGACTTTAAAATTGCATAGGTACACCTTTAGACACCCACAGGGAAAAACACATTGGCCCCCACAAGAAGAAAAAAAAAACATTGGCCCCCATATGAAAAATCAATTACACTGGTTCCCACAGGTAACAAAAATAAAATAGACTGGCCCTCACTTGAAAACAAGAAACCAGTGAGTAACAGTTAAACCAGCGGTGGTGGCTGTAAACTAGGGTGGGCATCTCTTGCTCTAGTGTCACACTTGAGAACAGCTTAAAAAATGTTAGTGTGCCATGGCACAGTGGTTGAATGACACTGCACTAGTGGGCATGGTGCTTACTATGAATAGGTATAGCCTTGATAAAGTTACTTATGCTTGGAAAGGCAGCCTCCCTGGCCTGGCTGTCACATAATTTCAGGCTCTGAAACATTGGTATTTTAGGGGTGAAATTGAGGGCTTTAGGAGCTATGGCAGCCATCCAACACCATGTCGCTCAGTGAAAAAGGTGGTGCCACACATGTGCGGATACACTATTGGAGGCATTCTTGGTGAGAAAATAAAGCATCCCTAGAGGAGTCATATTGTTGGAGATCGCACTGTATCACACTCCACTTCTAAGATTCCCTTGCTACAAACTTAACTGTGCTACACAAATTCACACTGAAGGTCTAACTTTTACCCCTCTCACATTGCAAAAATAATCTGTGATCTGAAAGGGCATTTTTAAATTTCACGGGTCCAGCAACCCGGGTTAAAAGAAGAGTTAATCCTGAGTTGAAACCGGGTTACTGTGCATTGGGAAGGGTAACCCGGTTCGAGCGACACGGGTCCCGTTCAGCTCCAATTGCTGCCTCCTCCCCCGCCCCCCCCCCCCCCCCCCGTCCCCATCTGATGTCTTATTGCCGAGTCGCTGTGGTGTGCTAAACATAGCAAATGCTGGGTCGCTCCTGAGTCATATCCTTGTCCTTATCCTGGGTGCAACCCGGCAATTATGATGTCAAAGCGGTAATAGTAACCTGTAAAATAAAAAAGGATAGACATGAAAGAACATCATCATGTCAGATAATTTTGGCTTGGTCTTCTCCATTAGAAATTTGGTAGTCCATTTCACTGACAACATAGGCCACAGCTACAGTTTCTTGTTTGAGAACTTTTGAACTACTGTAACAGCCTGATGCCTTTTGAAATTTTGGACTCTTGTAAAGTCTTTTTTTCAAGTAACTTCAAGACCGCTTCTCTTCAGAATTAGGTAAAAGAGTAAGATGTGACACCTTGTAATGATATCTATGGGATTCTCTTCACTAAGAATCACATCAATAGAAACCTTCTTAACAAGTTCCTGAAAAAAGTAGTGTCTGTAACAAAACTTGTATAATGCAACACTGAATCCGGGATTGGCGTGACCTGATACAGAGGAGCGGAGTCTTACTGTATCAGCGGTATTTACCAGTGACCCCTCCAAGCGGGATTTGGGTTTCATAGCAGCCAATACACTGGTCACAGGAACTTATTCAGGTCCGTTCGCACGGCTCTTGCGTTCGTACGAGGCTGATGTTTTGTCTTGTGCATGTGCATTTCTGTGCATGCGCTGGGTGCGTATGACCATGATGTGCAAACTGTTCGCTGGGTGCACGCATCCATCCTTGCAAGTAGAAGGGGGCATGGGGCGGCGGGGCTGACGACCATTGAATGATGTGGGTGTTCCCACGCAGGCTGTGAATGGATGTTTATCTAAAACATCCATTCGCATACCATGTGAACGTACGCATCTTGCGTATGGTGGGCCGACGTACACCCCATTTGCAAGGTGGGATCTGGTTGACTCACAAGGATGCCAATTTGCATCCGAGCGAATCAACCAGAATAACCCCCACAGTCCTCTATTCAGGTTCCCCTTTTAAAGGGTATGCTCTAGAAGGTTAGCAGGTGACTCTGGGATATTCGTGATTTGGGTCAGAAACTAGCAGTCAAATAGGTACAGAAGGAGGAAACATATGAGGTCTGGAATCAGGCTGGGTCATACACAGGTAATCAATAACGTGCAGTACAGGAGGATAAGACAGAAGAATAGTCATGAAGATAGCCGAGGTCAATAATTCTAATCCGGATATTAGCAAGCACTGGGAACGCCGGAGCAAGTATGAGAGCCTATAGAGACGGTCTGCCTAAAATTGCCTCTTATAGAAGGAGGTCACTGCGGGTGACCTGGATTACATCGTCCATTAACAACACTCCCCCAGTAGAGATGGGTCGTTCGTGAACGAAGCGGCTCTTTTGAACGGATCCCATAAAAGGCTGAGTGAGCCGCCGATCCCAAAAAGGTGATCCGGCATTCTTTTACTTTCAGTTTAGTTTTTCATTACAATGCATTTGCTTATGCTCAGCACTGCCACCTGTGGCAGCTGAGATGTACTAACTCTGGAGACTGAGGGCCTTATTTTGGTTCATTCTTTCTGACAAAATCCTTCTTAGATGGACAAAACCATGTGCACTGCAGGTGGGGCAGATGTTACTGTGAAGAGAGAATTAGATTTGGGTGAGTAATTTTGTTTCTGTGCAGGGAAAATACTGACTGCTTTATTTTAACACTGCAATATAGATCTCACTTTGAAGTAAAACCCCACCCAAATCTAATTCTCTCTGCACAAGTAACACCTGCCCCACCTGCAGTGCACATGGTTTTGCCCATCTAAGAAGGATTTTGTCAGAAAGAATGAACCAAAATAAGGCCCTGAGTCCAGTGCTGCTACTGCAAGTAAAAGAATAACAAGGCTGCTGCTGCTAGGGATGGCCATCGGTGCAGACACCATCGATGGTTGCCATCGATAGCGATTCTGCACCCAGCCATCGATCAGTGTTTTACTCGGTCATGTATGTTGTTATTTGTTCAGTTCACTGTTTAAAAAAAAAAATGAAAAAAATGGCAATAAATGGCTGTAAAACAAATTATGCTTCGTTATTATCAAATTACCCCTTCTTTCAAAGTGAATCGTCGACCCGCCTAAAAGATACGGATCTTTGCACTAACTGATCTGCTGGATCCCAGCTCTCTTTAGTGACCCATTTTGCCCGTCTCTATCCCTCAGCCTCACGCCTATCTCCATCACTTCACTTAGACCCCGGCACCGCAGGAAGTCGCTGACTTGGCCGTCCCTGTCGCTAGGGGTCTCCATCGAAAGACCACTGCCCAGGACCCCGCCTCCCGCACCACCAGCGCCCTCAGACCCGTTAAAGTACAACCCATGGTCCGAGGGGCTGTGACAGTGTCTAATCTAGATATGTGTCAATCTCCTGTAGTTCTCTACTGTAGTGTAGTGTAGTGTAGCTGTAGTGGCACTATGCAAGAAATCACTTTCCCTGCTGTTCTCAATTTCTATATTGGACTTTTCTCCTATTTCCCTAAAGAGGGTTTTTTTCAGGTATAAGACTTCTTTTGACCTCTTTGGTCAGAGAGCTGTTTCTGACTAGCCAAACGTATTGCTGTATCTGCAAGTAGAAACATACATCCTATATAAACAACGGTCATTTTCATCCCCCCCCAGTCAGCATCACAGAATGTCTCTGACATGGTGTTTCCTGATCTGTTGAACACTGAATTGAAAGCGTGTTTCCCCAGTTAACCGCACAACTCAGTGGGTTTTTGTTTAAATCCCGCCCCTCTCCCCACAGAGTGAGCAATGTCGTAGTATGTCCCAACACCTACTTTGTGTTGAATATAATTTTGATAAGGAACATTCTTCATAGCTTTGGCTACCCTTTCATCTTTGGGAGACATCTTTTGTACATTTGTACATATTATTAATAAGTAGTATGCTTATTGGCTTTGCATCCATCATTCCATATTTTTCAAGTATGCTTTCTATAAAGACTTTTTAGGTCTTGTCTAACTCTTAGATTAAGCAACTAAATTGCCAGACCCAAGTGTTTCATCCGGAACTTCTGTCCAAGTAGACCTCAAACTTCATTGATATGTTCTTCTTGACCTACAGAATTAGCTGCTGTTATCAGGTGCGCCAGCACGTCAAGGCGATCCAACTCGCCAGGACATAGACGTGTCCATTGCCACAAATGGGGCGCACAAGCATCTCACCCGAATGCATGACTCATATGCGCCGCAGGGCACCAAACCATTAGTCGGGAGACTCTCAGATGAGAGCGACTCCATCTGTACCAGCAACAATTCATCCACACGATGATGATAAAGAAGTTATTTTGCATATATACCCTGTGTATGTATGTGTGTGTGTGTGTGTGTGTGTGTGTGTGGTTGAGGCAGTGATCTGTTATTGAGCTTTCAAATCCCATATTTTGTGACAGAGCATCCAGTTTTATGTACCATAAGAAACTACTCTATTTTAAACAATATAGTGCTATAGTAGCCTTCTTGAGCTTTTCTCTAACTTGTATTGTCTTTGTATTGTCTTTTTAAATACTTCCCTTGACTTGACAAGATTTCTTGTAATTCAATGTAGCCTTTGCATCAAACCTGTGTTCGTTCCCTTTGATACATGGACATAAATAGTGCTCACAAATGTTCCTAGGTGTTTTACACTTGTTTCTTTTTCATTAAAAAGGCCTCAACTCGTGTTCTGTCAGAGAACGATTCTGCTGTGGACATGGCTTCCTCCTAAAGTGGTTTCCCTAGGTTTGCATCCTACAGCATACATCTTGATTTCTCCACTAGGGTACAGTTTGCTCATTCATTAAGTTTCACTCAGGAGTCAGGCCTATAAGTCATGGCAAACTGCTGCTTTATGGCATATTAAACAGATTGTCCGATATCAGAACATGAGTCTGTGGCCTTGGTCAGGTTTTCTACAAGTCATTTGTAATGTGTAATTTTCTTTCCTCCTTCAAATTTGTCATTTATGAAGTATACATGTGTAATTCTTGTGAAGTCATCCCGAAATATTCTGAAATATCTGTAGCCACTAGCAGACTTTACTTCCATTGTGCACACAAGTCTGTAGCTTTATTGGTGGCTTTGAAAGCCGATGAATCCTGTTTCACAAATACTGTATGCAGGTTATCGCACACAGGTTTCTCTGTCACTGACATCTTGACATTCATGTGAAGATCCTGTTATTTAGCTTCTGAAAATGGTATATCCAGGGTGACCAAATCTTTTGTGCTAGAGGTCGAATGACTGTGACTTGTCATTATTGCGCAGGAGTGCTCTGTATCAAGGACAATTGGTGCCTGAAGCGATGTTGTCCCACTCTGATTCTTACAATGTATTTCCATTGGCAAATTGAACTCTGTGACCTTTTTTACTCTAGAACACTAATGGCACTTATCTTCCTATATCTAGCAATTGATTTGATTGTGATATGGTCGGCCACATTAAATTATCTTGCTAAACCGCTCCTCATTGCAGCAAAATGTCTTGTTGCACTTGATATACTGTACCAAAGCCATTTCCGTGGTTCTTTGGAAGACTTAGTGCTGACTGATACTTGTCTGGCTCTGCACATGATCCAGTTTCTCTGCTTACAAATAACTGCTTTTTATATGTATATACAGGTTGAGTATCCCTTATCCAAAATGCTCTGGACCAGGAGAATTTTGGATAACGACTTATTCCGTATTTCGGAATATTTTAATATTTCAATGATGTATTTTGAAGTATCTTGCATTTATGCTGTATAACACATCAACCACAAGAATTACACACAAATATATTTTATTTGTTCAAAAAACAAGGTTTCAAAACATGAAACAAAATTTGTGTACGATCTCAGATATTAAATTTGAATGCCAAGCAATCATTTTCTTGCACATATATAGTGCCAGTTACATATCATTTAATCAGTAGTGCTGTTACAAATGTCCCCAGTAAGTTTTTAGCAATTTTTTTTTAAAATTTCTTCCACTTTCTGGAATGTATGGTTTTTAGAATAATTCGGATAACGGATTTTGGGATACGGGATACTCAACCTGTATATGTGTATATATATATATATATATATATATATATATTCATTTGAGAAATCCGTGGGTGCTCGCCGTTTGGACTCTGCTATTACTTTATTGGGCTTGCAGCACCACGGTAGCTGTATACAGCTCAAGGAGGGTGGCTGTCTCTTTGGAACTTTTATATATATATATATATATATATATATATATATATATATATATATATATATATATATATACTGTGTGTATATGTATATATATATATATATATATATATATATATATATATATATATATATATATATATATTGTTCGTATGATTCCTGGCACTTGCTGTGGAATACAGCAACCCGGGTGCCTTGCGACCCTCAGATGAGGGAAGATATACGGAAAGAATGTCTGCGGCACTCCTGAGGTTTTTCAAATAGGCATAAGGTGGTCAAATGAATAACACCAACACTGGATAGTGTATCAACGTTTCGGGCTGTGTGCCCTTTATCAAGACATGGTGAGAAAAGGTACATTACTTACATTTATAGTAGTCTCAAACAAGTCAGTGTGGGGCTGATGACGTCAGTCTCTCACTGGCAGTCAGCAGACTTGGGCCGTCAGGGGATGTGCGCCAATTGTGTTTGGGAGGTTACCATGGTAACCATGTTACGTGTTGGAAAGTGAACTTGAAGTGTGGCAAAGTGACCACACTGCTGATAAGGTGACATGAAGAGTGGCATGTGCATATTCCAAGCCGGCTGTGGGCAGATGGTGCGTGTCACTGAAAGACAAAAGTTTTACATTGTAAATGCATGTATAAGACGCAGTAAAGCAACTATATGGAGGAAATCACGGCATACAGATACATGTATATTCAGTAATTTATATAAATAAAACTATAAAAATAGTGGTAAAGCCATGCCGGTATTGGCGGCTTATACTGCTGACATAAAGGTGATAATGACTCCAATTAATCTGTCCAATCGGTGAGGCTAATTGTATCCAATAGTCTGGGCACTTAATGAATCTACACATCAGATGGGTGTATAAACACTGTTATAGGAGTTTTGTGGTTGGATGAGCACAAAATGCGGAGTTATTATAAGAAGCAAGACAGAGGTTGTAGTTCGTTCAATCCGTACCGTCTCCAGTTTGTAGATCCATCTGGCCTCGCACTTAAGTAAGGCTTTCCCTCTGTCACCCCCTCTGACATTGGGGGGAATCCAGTCTATCATCTTGTATCTCATGTTTGGAATGGTATGTTTCAGTTCCTTCCAATGCCTTGCAACAGGTTGGTCTGTTCCTTTGTTGTTCAAAGCCGCTTTTATCCTGGATTTATGTAGCGCTATCCGTTCTTTAAATTGTCTTATTGTTTTGCCTACATAAAGGTATCCACAGGGACACTTTATGTAGTACACTACATATTGGCTGCTACATGTTAAAGGGTATTTTATGAACAATTTCTCTACAGTGCGGGGGTGGCAGAACTGATCTCCAATTTCCAGGCTGCTGCATGTTACACATTTTAGGCATCTGTAGTTGCCGTTTTTTAATTCTAAGAAGGTCATGGGGGGTGATCTCTTGAGGTTGGACACATCATTGTGGACTATATAGTCTTTGATATTTTTATTTGTACGCAGGCATGATCTTATACTTGTTTACAGCTGGAAGATGCTTATCTGTGTTTACGATGGGCCATATTCTTCTTGCCTCGGTCATTAGAGTGCTGCTGTTGGTAGTGAAACACTGCGTCCAGACTATGTTCTTTTTTTGGGTAATGTTGGTTGTAGGGTTTAATAATTTGTTTCTGTCCATGGTCGTTACTTTGGCTTTGGTTTTTAATAACAGTTTCAATGGGTATCCTCTAGCTCTGAATTTTTGTATCATGTTGGCCATTTCCATCTCTGCATCTTCCTTGGAAGAGCAGATGCGTTGTGCCCTCAAAAACTGTGAGTATGGCAGGGCCCATTTGGCAGGAGGGGGATGAAAACTGTTGCCGTGGAGCAGGGTGTTCCTGTCTGTGGTTTTATGATAAACTTTAGTTGTGAGGTGGTTATCGCTAGTTTGCATTATTGTAACGTCGAGGAAGTTCACTTCACTGTAGCTAGACTGGTTAGTAAATTTGATGTCTGGATCCTTCTGGTTGATGTCTTCCATCAAGGTTATGAACGATTCCTGTGTGTCATCATAGATCATAAGGATATCGTCTATGTAGCGATAGTAAGCTTTAATTTTGTTGGAAATACTGTTGTCTGAAAAGAAGAGGTCGTGTTCCACATCATACATGAAAATGTTAGCGACACTCGGCGCTACACAAGAACCCATCCCAACCCCTGATTGTTGGATGAAGAATTTATTATCGAATAAGAAATAATTATTGGTTAATGTCATATCGAGTAGTTCAATAAAGAAGTTGCTGTCCGGGCCTTGATATATACCACTGCTGTGTACCGCTCTCCTGACTGCTTCTAAACCCCTGGAGTGGGGGATATTTGTATACAGGGAAATTACACTGATGGTACACAATAAGTACTTGTTTGGAAATGGCGACAGATCTTGATAATGCAACAATAGTGAATTGGTGTCTTTGAGGTAGGTTTTTTGTTTCTGCACAATAGGCTGTAAAAAAAGGTCTAGGAATTGTGCTGTTGTGTAAAAGATGGAATCCCTGGCCGATATTATCGGCTGGCCGGGTGGGTTGGTGGCATTCTTGTGTAATTTGGGTAATGTATAGATTAGTGGCACTTTCGGGTAATCGTTGGTTAGTGCTGTTTTGATGATGTTTTTTTTTATAGTTTCAATCTTTATTGACTTTTTAGTATAACAATACATAAAGTGTATATTTACATTGTGTAGAAAAGTGTAAACATTTAAAGAGTTACATTAAATTATAAAAGTACAGACACTTAAAAAGTTACATACATTTGTCAAGTCGTTTAGATTATTTAAGAAGTACATTCTGTGATCCTGTTGCTACGATGTTAATTACCTCTTTCCTTACTTTAGGGGGATAGATAGTTCTATAATATTTTTTGTGTATGATTGCGTCTAGTTGGTTTTGTACATAAATATTCCTTATCGTGCTAAAAACAAATGTAGACATATATAGGTGTTCAAACAGTAAAGAGGTTACATTGAATTAATTCTAAATAGATTTTACAAGTGAATTTTAAAGCTGTGAAATTAATACTGTGTTTACTGTGATAAAATGACCGTTATTTTATATTTATACTAATTATGACATTTTGTTTATTTAATATCGACCACTATTTGTGATTGCCACGTGTTGAATTATCTCTGAAAGAGAACATTCGCAATAAAACAATAAGAAAGTGCAGAGAAAAAAGAAGATCATTGTGTATTCTTTTCGCATTCTAATGTGTTTTTTGTGTTTTATCAATTCTTCTATTTTATCATGTCCTAATAAAGAAAACGCTATTTGTAATATTTTGAACTAAACCAACCTTTCCATGTCAATTCATGTTTATGTAGTGTGTTTCGGTTTATGTGGAGACTTTTTTCCTGTTTATATGTAAAGTTAGTCAAGGAAATCTATTCCTGTATCTCAGGTCCTTTTTTGGCCAGCCAAGTTTTTGCGATTATCACTTTGGCCAAGGAGGTTAAAATTATGATATAGTTGCGGTACATCTATATTATGATCTACTACTATACTAAGCACACATTGCTTAATATTAAGTGTTTCTCTGGGTACTCCCGTTTCAATCATTATCTGAATCGCTTTTTGCCAATATTTTGCTACAACTGGGCATTCCCATAGCAAGTGTATAAAGGAGCCCGAGGTCAATTTACACTTAGGGCTTTGGTCAGAGGTCCTTCCCCCAAACTTTACTATCCTTGTCATTGAAAGATATGCCCGATGAAAAGTAAAGAGTTGAATTTGCTGTACTCGTAATGCGTTTGTCGCCTTTGTAATCGAGGTTGTGGCTAATTGCCATTCTTTGTCGTCTAACCTCCCGACATCCTCCTCCCATTTATTCTTGAGTGTTATTAACTGGTCACTTTGTTCTAGGGTCTTATAGATTTATAAAGCCTTGATACCAGTTTATTTTTGCTCGGTTGTTTTAGTACCTTTTTAATTACTGACTCTCCAAATATTGGGGGGGCGTGCTGGAATTGTTTCCCTAGGGCACTTCTGATCTGTAGATAACGGTAAAAGTATGTAAGTGGGAGGTCATACTCCTCCTGTAGCTGGGAAAATGATTTTAGTCTGTCAGCCTCATATAGCTGACTCAATTTTGTAATCCCCACTCTACCCCATATTTCCCTTGGTTGAAGTTCGCCCAGAGCTCTCAATATACCCTCCCCCACTAGCGGATAATCTGGGTCTATTAATGTATTGTGGCATGTTTTGTTGACTTCTTCCCATGTTTTAATCGCCTGTTTTATCAGGGGAGGATCTGTGGTTTTTATTTGCCCCAGTAATACCTTAGATAATGGATCAAGGCCAGGAGTGGACCGATCTAATAGGGCCTTAATTAGTTCATATCCCTGTTTTGATGATGTTAGGTATGATGTTGGAGCTGACCACTTTGGTCAGAAAGACATCCAGTTTCTTCTTAAATAATGTTGTGGGATCCATATCTAGTTGGCGGTATGTCTGTGTGTCCGATAGTTGTCGGTAGATTTCTTTTTTATATTCAGTTGTGTCCTGAACGACGATTCCTCTGCCTTTATCGGCGGAGCGGATTATGATGTCTGTGTAACTACTCAGATCTTTGAGTGCTTTTCTTTCAGTTTGGGATAGGTTTCTATGTACCTTTGCTGGTGCCGTATGCATGGATATAATCTTTTATTGCATGCATCCCGTGAAGTTCTTGATCGCTAGGTTGGTGGAAATAGGATCAAATGTGCCCTTTTTCTGCAGTTTGATGTTTGATGGGGCAGCTTCTGTACTATTGGCGAAGTGTTCTTTAAGCCTCAGACGTCTGCTGAACTTATACAGGTCAACCTGATCCTTGGGTACAAGAATTTTAAAAATCGGCTCTGGGGAGATATCTGACTTCAAAGCAGTGGTCCCCAACCAAGCCTGTTAATTGCTCTTCCCAGTCAGATATTTCAGGTTCTCTCTGACTTAGAGTTTTTCTGAGGGTATATTTCAAAAGCTGGGACTCTCCCCCTTTGATGGACAATTCCATTAAAATCGAAGAAATGTATTTCCGGGAACTGGAGATATCTGCAGTCAAACAAGCTGTCCTCCCACCACAAAATTATGAATAATAAGCCCACTCCACTATACACCCCTCCTCTGTGTATTAAACATCCTCTACCACCCTGGAAGTTATGGCCCCTTCATTCAGCCCAATGCCCCCATCTCCCACCATCTGTGCAGTAAAGGGGTAATTAGTGGAAATTACTGATCCAGGCCCTACATGCTGATCGGTTGATATAATACCCCCTACCACCTGCGGGACATCAAAGCTTCCCCCACCCCTACCCCTGGAGGATCGGTCGGGGCCCCAATACATTGCTATGCCCAGGGGTCTACACTGCTGTTATGTATATATATTTATTATTATTATTATTATTATTTATATACATTTGGTCTATCTTTAATACTTTAACTGACCCGGCATAAACTGGGTCACCTAAGTGTCCATCTCCGTGCTTTGCTCCGCCCCTCTGGAAACCCCCTTCTGAAAATCCTGCGTTTGCCCCTGCGTTAGGAGATGGAGTGAGTGAAGGCTGCCGCTACACCAGTCCCTGGACCCCTGGACGCTGCCTACCCCTGCTGGCTGCACACAGGTATGTTGGCAGCGGGGATCCAGGGACTGGTGTAGCGGCAGCTTTCACATACACAGCCGTTTGCTATTTGCCTGGCGGATTTCACATACACAGCCGCTCGCTATTTGCCTGGCGGCGGGGAGCACTGATGATTTTGAAAAGACTTGCCGGAAGCTGATCAGCATCCGGCAAGTCTTTGCAAAATCTGCTTCCCGCCCACCGCCCGGCAGCGCTAGGAGCCAGAGTTAACCTTCACCAGTCCCCGGACCCCCGCTGCCTGTCCCCAAGGCAGTAATTTGGTTTTTTTTCGGGGGGGGCGACCAAATGACTGCCGCCCCGGGCACTGAAACACCTAGTTTCGACCCTGGCTTGTGTCCCTGTCTTCTGCTTCCTGCTGCTGCTGTTGCTCGTCACAGTTCACACAGAAATCGTCTGGTAGCTCCGCCCCCTCCAGCACAAGCTCCTAAACAGACCCTGCCAGAATGTACAGAAAAGGTGAGAGACATACTGTATGCACAGTACATGTTTGCCTACCTTGCCTAAAACCCAACCATCTTTCATCCTAACAGTCTATTTATGCTCATTGCCACCCCTTCTGTGTCACTCCTGTCTGTCTTACCCTCCCCTTTATAATGTAAGCGTTCACAAGCAGGGCCCTGGACTTCCCTGGAAATGTATGATTGCCATCACCTGTGGGGAACTAGGTAATTGATAAGAAAGTTGTGTCACCACAGGTGATGGCAATCATACATTACCAGGGAAGCCCAGGAACAGAGCATTTCCCCCCTCATGGAGAGGGTCAGGTAGGCATTATGGTACAGGTGTGTGAGGGAGGTGGCTGGGTAGTGGTACAAGTGCAGCATTATGGAGCTGGCAGCAGTAAAAGAGACCAGTGCAGTGTACTTTGTGTGTGTGTGTGTATGTGTGTGTATACTGTATGAGTGTGTGTGTGTGTGTGTGTGTGTGTGTGTGTGTGTATATAATACTTTATTCATAATGATAGTGCAGTAACTGGGGGTTGGGCACATTAGTTTTGCCTAGGGTACTAAACACCTGCCCTGAGCAGTCACTAGACTTGTACAGCAGAAGTTCCTGGAGGAGACATACCATCACTGTGGGCATCATGCGTAAGAGGCATTACTGTGGGCTGTGAGGTGGGTGAGGGAGGGCATTAGTATAATAGAGCACAGGCCACAGAGTAAGGGAGTGTGTCAGTGTGATAGAGCATAAGGCCACGTAGTGAGGGCATCAGTGTTATAGATCATAGCCCACAACTTTAGGGAGTGCGTCAGTATGATATAGCGCAGGCCATGGGTTGAGGGAGTGCGTCATCGTGATAGAACGCAAGCCACAATGCGTGCAGTTTATGTTCCAGCATGAAGGTTGGGGGTGATATTGTGTGAGAAGGTCGGGCCGCCAAAGATATCAGTGTATGGGGCCCCAAGAGTTCTATTGCTGTCCCTGCATGGTACCCCAACTTAGCCTAACCCTATGAAAGCAGTATAAGCAGTACAGGTTGAGTATCCTTTATCCGAAATGCTCGGGACCACGAGGATTCCGGATAAGGGATTTTTCCAGATTTTGGAATCATTTTTTTTAAACATACCTACCAGTCCCCTTGTGGTGCCCCGATGGTCCCTCGGCATCCACTTTGTACCCCGGCATCCACGGCAGGCCTCCAGCACCATCTCCGGCATCTCCAGCGGACCAAGGAGTGCATTGCGCGAGTTCCCAGGCGTGCCGGTGACGTCATCGGCGCTCACACACACTCGCGCAATGCACTCCTGGGACCGCTGGAGAGGACGGAGAGGATGCTGGAGGCCTGCCGTGGACGCCGGGGGACTTGGTAAGTATAAAAAAGGGTTAGGGGGGGTCAAAAAAAAATCTAATTATTCTAAAAATAAACACAATTTTTGGAATAAATCGGATACGGGATACTCAACTTGTATAAGGAAATAACATCAGTGTAGATTATGACTTTGTAAATAATAATAATAATTATAATAGAGTAATTATAATAATAGATGTATCATTTATGTATTTTAAGAAGTTAATGGAAATGTCTAAAATCACTTTGATGTATCCTGTTAGAATTTTTAACAAGCTGAATAAGTTTAAGCTGCCGCCCACACAGAAAGAAAACCCACCCTGTGCAAATCTGCAAGAGAATTGCCATTGAATTGCTATTCTCTATTATATGCAAACCCAAGGGCAATTCCCTTGCCATTGAATGATTTTCCCAGTCTGTGCAAATGTAAGTAACTCTGTCCCTTCCACCACTCTGAAACAGAATCAGGCTGATCTAGGCTGGCACTGACATCAGAATCCCTCCCTTGACATTCCCAGAAAACAGAAATCGGCCTCCTGTCCGTCAAATTGTGAGGGGATTGCGATTAGACATTTTCGCTATTTTGCAATCCGTTTGCATATGCAGTAATTCAATAATCAATAAGATTGTGAATTCGCACAACAGCGATCAACTCTGAATTAACCCCCGTATACAGAGAAAAACAACATTATTTTTAACATACTGTATGTTAAAAAACACAAACATCTTTGATACAGTATGTCAGTGTAAGGTGCCAATCCTGCATCAAATGCAATATGGTGGTGTGTTAAAGTTCTAAGATAATGCCACAGTTGTTATAGTGATATTTCTGTACTATTTTAGAATTCAAGGCGTTTAAGGCTTCTTACTGGATTGTATGATTACTCCTGTGATGTTCTGTTGCTAGGATTATTTTTCATTAGGTTATATTCTATCTCTTCAGTGAAAAGTGTTGATTTCAAAGTAAATCATAACCATCTGGATTCAAGTGGTTTCTGCATTTCTATCGTCTTTGGAAAATCTGCGTGGGAGCTTTTTACTAAAGAAACTCTTATAACATATCTCAGGGTTGCCTACTTTTGAAAAATCATTACAGGGAGAAAAGTAAAAGCAAGGGGCCTTGCGTCACCAGGGGCGGGCCTTGCGTCTCCATGGGGTATTGGCAGCATCATCGCCGTTATCTAGCGCATGCGCATTACACATCGTGGAAGCGAAGCGGCAGCTGCGGGAGAAAGGGGTCCTCTTCCGGGAATCTGTGAGATGTTCCTCGATTCCGGGAGAGTCATCAACCCTGGTATAGAGGGTGCTTGGGCACATTATGTGGGTGTATAGAGTGAGCACATGTGTGTGTATATAGAGTGAGCACCTCCGACCCACATCCAGCCCCCGTGTGCTGCTGTACATGGCCGAGCAGTGTGTGTGCATTCCCAGGCAGCCTTATGCACAGCACAGCGCACACTGTATGTACCCCCTGGGAAGCTCTCACCTCTCGAAGACCTCCAGGCTGCAGCTGATCAGGGGTCTCCCCAGCAGCGGGCAGTACAGTTTGGGGATGCAGCCCCCCAGCCGCTCCCCATTGCCCCCTCCAGCAGCACGGTGACCCCCTGTGGCATTTCCTCCATCCTGCAGCCACCCGGCAGCGGTCTCTCCCCAGGTCTCACTGCCCGGTGCCAGTAAATTACACATGCAGTTCTCTTCTCAATCTGGCAGCGACAACGCAATGACGCTGCCAACGCGCGTGGGCAGTACACATCGCGGAAGTGAAGCAGCAGCTGCGGTAGTTCGTCCCAGGATTCTGGGAGTCTCACGGACATTCCAGGAGAGTAGGCAACCCTGACCTATCTATATTTATAAGAGGCTAACTACTGGTCACCTCTATAAGCTGGGGGTGGAGCTGTACATAGTGTGGGAAGGGAGAAGTTACCGTGGCCCAAGCACCTGGATGGGTAACAGCAACCATACACCCCCTTAGAATCAAGCACTCACTGCGGTACAATTCTTTATGGCTTTCTCCTGGTCCCTTCTCCTGTGTCTGCCTCCCCCAGACTAAGCATTGCACAGGATCCAGGCTACAGCAGTTCCCGGCCACTGACAGCTACATGTAGCCTGAACAGGAGGGGGGGGAGAGAGAAAGGAAGAGTCTAACCCTAGTTCGCTCTCCTCCGAGTCTTCCAGGGCTGACCACAGCATAACACTCCTTCCGCTGCTAGCTGCTTCATCGCGGCAGGCACCAGTGCACTGCCTTAGGGGGAGATTCTCTGAACTAAAAATGCGGTAAAAACCCAGTTATCTGGGTTTTTACCGCATTGGTAAAAAGCATCCCCCGCCGGGTTATCGCAAAGGGGGGCATCGCCAGAAAAATCTGGTGATGCCCCATAGAAGCCTATGGCCTTTTACCATTTTACCCGTGGCCCACTGTCATGCACTTTGCACTTTATACTTTGGTGGATTAAAAAGACATCCAAATTGAAAGTCCGGTGAGTGTCCTCAATTTTTTTTGCAAGCTATATATATATATATATATATATATATATATATATATATATATATATATATATATATATATATATATATATATATATATATATATATATATCTGGAAGATTGGCGGCACTCGGACGACTTGAAATAACTGGAGACCACACAGGTTCAAGATCTTTCGAGATTTAATCTCGTCATCAGGATATATATCAAATTTGAAATACATCGGCGTCACTCACCAGTCTGTATTACTTGGTCAACAGGTTTTTATTTCAGGCAGCATGGCTGGAGATGCAGGGGATCTACGTTTCGGTCCTCCTCTTGGACCTTTGTACACCTACTTTTTAACATTAATATGACCTTTTTTTGCACATTTATTCGGGGAGGGAGTATTTTAGCAATTGTTATATAGAGGTATTTTTTTGAACATCTTTTTAAATGGATAGAACCAGTATTACCTCCATCTCAATACTGTATACATTTGTATTTACTATAATCATGTCAATAACTGACAGATGGTATTGTAAGCCTCTCTAGTATATATTTCAGTTACACACTAGTAAATGTTTTTACTGTTGGAGATTTATCTAAAATGCTATTTAAAGGGTAACACATATGTAATGGAAGGCAGCAGGGAGCGTAACTAGAACTTTGTGGGCCCCATAGCAAAATCTTGAAGGGCATCCCTCCCCCATAGTTGTCCCTTTGTGGATGAAGGGAGAGAAAGTTTAGTGGATTTAGTGGATTCAAGATAGAAGGAGAGGGAGAAGGAGAGGGAGGAGGGCATTTCATGTAAAATGAGGTAATGAGAGAATAGAGAGGAGCAAGAGAAAGGGTGTCAGGGAGAAACAGAGAAAGGGGTGAAAGGGGACAGAGGGTGGTATCAGGGAGCGAGAGGGAGTGTCAGAGACAGAGGGAAGGAGCAATAGAAAGTAAGGGAGGGTAACAAGAGAGCAGGGGCGTAGAGAGGGCAAAGCTGGTGGAGCACGAGCTCCGGATGACAAAAGATCACAGGGCGCCTAGAGCCGTGCACCGCAAACTGTGCCGCCGGCTCCCCCGCCTTGCTCGCCCGCTCCCCTGCTCCCCCGTCCTCTCGCTCCCCTGCCCACTCCCCGCTGTGCTTGGCTGAACTGCCCTGTCCGCCGCTATTTTCAATTAAGTCTCCCTATGGACCGCTAGCCATTAGTGGGAGTGAGCGCCTATTGGCTCGTGGTCCAGCGGGAGACTTAATAGAATATAGCGGCGGACAGGGCAGCTCAGCCCCCCTTGTCAAGGAGCTATTTCAGTCCCCCTTGTCAAGGAGCTATTTCAGTCCCCCTTGGCAACAAGCTATTCCAGTCCCCCTTGGCAACGAGCTATTTCAGTCCCCCTTGGCAACGAGCTATTTCAGTCCCCCTTGGCAATGAGCTATTTCAGTCCTCCTGGCAACGAGCTATTACAGTCCCCCTTGGCAACGAGCTATTTCAGTCCCCCTTGGCAACAAGCATGAAAGCCCCTTGGCATCGAGCATGAAGCTCCTGGCATCGAGTATGAAGTTCCTAGCAATGAGCATGTAGGTAAGTGGCATTCATGTGTCAAATGTGTAATGGGCATTACGGTTTGTTATATAGTATGTAATGGGCATTATGGTTTGTTTTATAGTATGTAATGGGCATCATGTGTGGCCTTATGTGTAATTGGCATTATGACATGTGGCTTTATGTGTAATGGGTATTACAAAGTTCGTGAAACTGTGCAATGGGCATTACAGTGTGTGGTATAATGTTAACCATGCCCTTGATCCGGGCACCGTGGCACCTATCTACACCACTGCAAGAGAGTGTGAGAGAGTGTCAAGGAGAAACAGAGAGGGAGAGAGAGTGTGTCAGAGAAAGAGATAGAGTATCAGATAGTCAGAGGGAGACAGTGCCAGGGAGAGCATCACATTGTCAGACAGAGAGAGATACAGACAGTATCAGGGAAAGAAAAAGAGAGGGAGGGAGACAGTGTCAGAGCAAGAGGGAGAAATTGTCCTATCGAGAGAAATAGAGAAAAGGAGAGTGTTAGAGATTGAGGGAGAGAGAGAGAGAGACAGTTTCATGGTGAAGCAGAGATAAATAAACAGTGTTATGGAGAGAGAGAGACACAGTGCCAGGGAGAAAGATATTAAAGCAAAATAGACTGTCCAGGAGAGAGAGGGAAAAATAGGAGAGGGCACTACCCAACTACAGCACAGCCACAGGTCTCTCTTGAGACAGGCACTTCACAGCATTAGACCTCCCCCCCCACACACAAACACATCTTAAATATTGTGGCAGTGCCAGGAGCCGGCCAGGCTGTCACAAACTTTGCTGGGGGGCGCTACATCCTTCAACACTGCGGTGCACACATATTGTACAGGGGCTCTCTGACACACACAGATACTCATTGTAGGAGCATACACTGACACACACATACAGTACATTGTAGGGACACATACTCACATACATTGTACAGGGATAAGGGGTGCACTGACAAATACATACATACATATTCATTGTACAGGATACAGGGATCCCAGGGGCACCCCACCCCACAGATAAAAGAATATCTCTGCTCTGTCAGTGTCCCCAAACGAGGAGCGGGGACGGTACCAAGGGACTGGCACATAGCTAACATAGTACCAATATGGAAGAACGATAGCAAAACTAACCCTGAAAATTATAGACCGGTCAGCCTTACATCCATTGTGGGGAAAATATTAGAAGGAATAATAAGAGATAGTATCCAAAACATTTTAGAACAGGAGAATGTGATTAGTAAGGCTCAGCATGGGTCAGACTTATTTAATTAGCTTCTATGAGGAGATCAGTAGGGGGCTGGACTTAGGGAAATCTGTTGATGTAATACTGCTTGATTTCGCTAAAGCTTTTGACACGGTACCTCATAAAAGGTTATTAACCCCTTCCTGACAGAGCTAGTTTTTGCGTTCCTGACAGAGCCATTTTTTTCAAATCTGACATGTCTCACTTAAGTGGGGATAACTTTTTTTTGCTTTTACTTATCCCAGTGATTTTGAGATTGTTTTTTCGTGACACATTGTACTTCAAATTAGTGGTAAATTTGGGTCGATACAGTCTGTGTTTTTTTGTGAAAAATACCAAAATGTCGTGAAAAAATGGAAAATTTAGCGATTTGCAAAATGTTAAATTTTCTGCTTGTGAGACAAATAATCTTACCACTCAAAATAGTTAATAACTAACATAGACCATATGTCTACTTTATGTTTCCATCATTATTTCAACTTCCTTTTAATTTTTTTGGACACTAGGAGGCTTACAATATGAATAGCAAATTCTCAAATTTTCAAGAAAATTTCAAACACTGATTTTTTTAGGGACCAGTTCAGTTCTGATGTGACTTTGAGGGACTTGTATGTGAGACACCCCCATAAATGATGCCATTTCAAAAACTGCACCCCTCACAGTATTCAAAACAGCATTTTGGAAGTTTGTTAACCCTTTAGGTGTTTCACAGGAATTAAAACAAAGTGTAGGTGAAATTTCAAAATTTCATTTTTTTTGCAGATTTGCAATTTTAATACATTTTTCTAAGGAACACAGTACATTTTACTAGAGAAATGTGACTAAAAATTGATTCCCCCAAATCTTTTGTTTTCATAAATATCCTATATGTGGCCCTAGTGTGCACGTTGACCAAACCACAGGCTTCATAATAGAAGGAGCACCTACTTGATTTTGGAGCCTCCTTTTTATGAGATTATTTTTTAGGCACCATGTAGGTTTCTAGGCACCATAAGATGCTAAAATTTAGGAACCCCCCCACAAGTGACCCCATTTTGCAAACTACACCCCTCAGGGAATTCATCTAGGGGTATAGTGTACATTTCAAACCCCCAGGGGTTTCACCAATTGTGGTCCAACTGGGCAGTGAAAATGAAAAATTAAATTTTTTACACAAAAATGCAGTTCTGGCTCAAAATTTTTCATTTTCACAAGGAATGAAGGAGACAAAGCCCCCCAAAATCTGTGCCCCAATTTCTACCGAGTACGGCAATGCCTCACATGTGACCAAAAAATACCAGTTGGGTGCATGGCAGGACTCAGAAGGGAAGGAGTGATTTTTGGATTTTGCAGCTCAGATTCTGGTGGAATTTTGGTGGGTGCTATGTCGCATTAGCAAGACCCCCCAAGCACCAATACAGTGGAACCCCCCCACAAGTGACCCCATTTTGCAAACTACACCCCTCAGGGAATTCATCTAGGGGTATAGTGTACATTTCAAACCCCCAGGGGTTTCACCAATTTTGATACAAGTGGGCAGTGAAAATGAAAAATTACATTTTTTTACACAAAAATGCAGTTCTGGCTCAAAATTTTTCATTTTCAGAAGGTATGAAGGAGAAAAAGCACCCCAAAATCTGTGCCCCAATTTCTCCCGAGTACGGCAATGCCTCACATGTGACCAAAAAGTACCAGTTGGGTGCATGGCAGGACTCAGAAGGGAAGGAGTGATTTTTGGATTTTGCAGCACAGATTTTGGTGGAATGAATGGTGGGTGCTATGTTGCACCAATACAGTGGAACCCCCCCACAAGTCACCCCATTTTGCAAACTACACCCCTCAGGGAATTCATCTAGGGGTATAGTGTACATTTCAAACCCCCAGGGGTTTCACCAATTTTGATACAAGTGGGCAGTGAACATGAAAAATTACATTTTTTTACACAAAAATGCAGTTCTGGCTCAATATTTTTCATTTTCACAAGGAATGAAGGAGAAAAAGCACCCCAAAATCTGTGCCCCAATTTCTCCCGAGTACGGCAATGCCTCACATGTGACCAAAAAATACCAGTTGGGTGCATGACAGGACTCAGAAGGGAAGGAGTGATTTTTGGATTTTGCAGCTCAGATTCTGGTGGAATTTTGGTGGGTGCTATGTCGCATTAGCAAGACCCCCCAAGCACCAATACAGTGGAACCCCCCCACAAGTGACCCCATTTTGCAAACTACACCCCTCAGGGAATTCATCTAGGGGTATAGTGTACATTTCAAACCCCCAGGGGTTTCACCAATTTTGATACAAGTGGGCAGTGAACATGAAAAATTACATTTTTTTACACAAAAATGCAGTTCTGGCTCAAAATTTTTCATTTTCACAAGGAATGAAGGAGAAAAAGCACCCCAAAATCTGTGCCCCAATTTCTCCCGAGTACGGCAATGCCTCACATGTGACCAAAAAATACCAGTTGGGTGCATGGCAGGACTCAGAAGGGAAGGAGTGATTTTTGGATTTTGCAGCTCAGATTCTGGTGGAATTTTGGTGGGTGCTATGTCGCATTAGCAAGACCCCCCAAGCACCAAGACAGTGGAACTCCCCCACAAGTGACCCCATTTTGCAAACTACACCCCTCAGGGAATTCATCTAGGGGTATAGTGTACATTTCAAACCCCCAGGGGTTTCACCAATTTTGATACAAGTGGGCAGTGAAAATGAAAAATTACATTTTTTTACACAAAAATGCAGTTCTGGCTCAAAATTTTTCATTTTCAGAAGGTATGAAGGAGAAAAAGCACCCCAAAATCTGTGCCCCAATTTCTCCCGAGTACGGCAATGCCTCACATGTGACCAAAAAGTACCAGTTGGGTGCATGGCAGGACTCAGAAGGGAAGGAGTGATTTTTGGATTTTGCAGCACAGATTTTGGTGGAATGAATGGTGGGTGCTATGTTGCACCAATACAGTGGAACCCCCCCACAAGTGACCCCATTTTGCAAACTACACCCCTCAGGGAATTCATCTAGGGGTATAGTGTACATTTCAAACCCCCAGGGGTTTCACCAATTTTGATACAAGTGGGCAGTGAACATGAAAAAATTACATTTTTTTACACAAAAATGCAGTTCTGGCTCAATATTTTTCATTTTCACAAGGAATGAAGGAGAAAAAGCACCCCAAAATCTGTGCCCCAATTTCTCCCGAGTACGGCAATGCCTCACATGTGACCAAAAAATACCAGTTGGGTGCATGGCAGGACTCAGAAGGGAAGGAGTGATTTTTGGATTTTGCAGCTCAGATTCTGGTGGTATTTTGGTGGGTGCTATGTCGCATTAGCAAGACCCCCCAAGCACCAATACAGTGGAACCCCCCCACAAGTGACCCCATTTTGCAAACGACACCCCTCAGGGAATTCATCTAGGGGTATAGTGTACATTTCAAACCCCCAGGGGTTTCACCAATTTTGATACAAGTGGGCAGTGAACATGAAAAATTACATTTTTTTACACAAAAATGCAGTTCTGGCTCAAAATTTTTCATTTTCACAAGGAATGAAGGAGAAAAAGCACCCCAAAATCTGTGCCCCAATTTCTCCCGAGTACGGCAATGCCTCACATGTGACCAAAAAATACCAGTTGGGTGCATGGCAGGACTCAGAAGGGAAGGAGTGATTTTTGGATTTTACAGCTCAGATTCTGGTGGAATTTTGGTGGGTGCTATGTCGCATTAGCAAGACCCCCCAAGCACCAAGACAGTGGAACCCCCCCACAAGTGACCCCATTTTGCAAACTACACCCCTCAGGGAATTCATCTAGGGGTATAGTGTACATTTCAAACCCCCAGGGGTTTCACCAATTTTGATACAAGTGGGCAGTGAACATGAAAAATTACATTTTTTTACACAAAAATGCAGTTCTGGCTCAAAATTTTTAATTTTCACAAGGTATGAAGAAGACAAAGCACCCCAAAATATGTGCCCCAATTTCTCCCAAGTACGGCAATGCCTCACATGTGACCAAAAAGTACCAGTTGGGTGCATGGCAGGACTCAGAAGGGAAGGAGTGATTTTTGGATTTTGCAGCACAGATTTTGGTGGAATGAATGGTGGGTGCTATGTTGCACCAATACAGTGGAACCCCCCCACAAGTCACCCCATTTTGCAAACTACACCCCTCAGGGAATTCATCTAGGGGTATAGTGTACATTTCAAACCCCCAGGGGTTTCACCAATTTTGATACAAGTGGGCAGTGAACATGAAAAATTACATTTTTTTACACAAAAATGCAGTTCTGGCTCAAAATTTTTCATTTTCACAAGGAATGAAGGAGAAAAAGCACCCCAAAATCTGTGCCCCAATTTCTCCCAAGTACGGCAATGCCTCACATGTGACCAAAAAATACCAGTTGGGTGCATGGCAGGACTCAGAAGGGAAGGAGTGATTTTTGGATTTTGCGGCTCAGATTCTGGTGGAATGAATGGTGGGTGCTATGTGGCATTAGCAAGACCCCCGAAGCACGGTGAAATTATGAACCTAATATTCCATAGATGTGTGGTATATTTTAAAACACTCCTTTATACATAGGCCGGGTTTGTCGGGGCAAGTGTCACACTGGAAAATAGTTTGCTTTCTTATTCCCTTTTTATAGCAAACTTTGCACCTTTTTTGTGTCCTGCCCTTTTTTCCAGTGGAGGGGATTTCATCAGGAAAATGCTGCCCTGGTACAATACGGGGACCAGTACTAGAAGTACTGGGGCCCTCTGCCTGCTGGTTCCCAAATATTAGGCCCTTTATGACTTCCTCTTGAAAGTGCATAAATGTCCCCCTCTGGCCGGTAGAACGGAATAGCACGTAAGCGTTATACAGTGCCATCTGGATGATATACACGGCCACCTTCTTGTACCAGATTTTTGTTTTCCGCAGGGCACTGTACGGCTTCAGTACCTGATCTGAAAGATCAACTCCGCCCATGTACCTATTGTAATCCAGGATACAATTAGGTTTGGAGGTGTGGGTACTGGTACCTCGTACAGGGATGGAGGTGGTACTGTCTCCGTGAATTGTTGTCAGTATAAGGACATCCCTCTTGTCCTTATATTTGACCAACAACATATTTTCGTTGCATATTCCCCTGCTTTCACCCCTTCTCATTACTTGGGCAATGTGCGTTTTTGGGAGGCCTCTTTGGTTCTTGCGCACAGTACCGCAAGCTGCTGTACCTCTTGAACCAAGGGCCTTAAACAGGGGGATGCTGGTGTAAAAGTTATCCACATAGAGGTGATAACCTTTATCCAGGAAGGGGTGCACTAAATCCCAGACAATTTTCCCACTAACACCTACGAGGGAGGGGGGGCATTCTGGCGGTTCAATTCTTGAATCCTTCCCTTCATAAACCCTAAACCTGTGGGTGTACCCTGAGGTGCTTTCACACAGTTTATACATTTTTATGCCATACCTTGCCCTCTTACTGGGAAGGTACTGGCGGAATTTAACCCTTCCTTTAAAATGTATAAGGGACTCGTCGATACAAATAAATTTTTCAGGGATGTACACCTCTTCAAATTTGGCACTGAAATGATCAATGACCGACCTGACTTTGAATAGCCGGTCAAAGGTGGGATCATCTCTGGGTGGGCACTGTGCATTATCGGTGTAATGTATAAATTTAAGAATTGTCTCAAATCGAGTCCGGGTCATGGCCATACGGTAAAATGGAGTACTGTACAGAACATCTGTACTCCAATATTGCCTAATTTCTGGCTTTTTTACTATGCCCATATGAAACACCAGACCCCAAAACGTCATCATCTCTACTGCATCTACAGGGGTCCACCTAGCAAATGATGACGTGGGGTTTTGAGCAATAAACTGCTGGGCATATAAATTAGTTTGGTCCACCATTAAATTTATAAAATCATCAGAGAAAAATAATTTGAAAAAGTCAATTTCTCTGAGACCTGTGGAATCAAATTGGATTCCTGGCATGGCCAAAAACTCAGGAACCTGGGGCTCAAAATTGTCTGGTGGTGGGGTCCATACGAGATCAATTATTGGGGGGGGGGGTCTCAGCTGCTCTACGGGGGCGTCTTTGAGGGGGTCCCTCATCACCAGAGGAGGAAAAGGAGCTTAAGGCAAATCCTTCAAATTCCCCGCTTGCATCACTGGCTGTGTCAGAGTCAGAAGCAAGCATGGCATATGCCTCCTCCACTGAATACATTCTCCTGGATGACTGGGAGGACATTTGGGAGGACATTTGGGAGGACATTTGGGATGCCATTTTTATTTTTGTGTTACTGGTAGTGAAATGTTTCAACACGTGTATAGTGTAGGGGGGGGGGTACAAACTTTATTTCAATCCGGGGGGTATGTAGTGTGTAGTGTGTATGTGGTGCAGAAAAAAAAAAATACTTTATACCAATAAAAAAAAAAAAAATGAAGGGGTTAAAAATAAAAAATTTGAGGGGTTAAAAAAAAAAAAAAAGGTCCTGCGCCAAAAATTGAGCACAGATGTTGGTCAGTAACGTCTGTCACTGAACAGCGCTCAAAGGCAACAGGAATTTGATCAAAAAAAAAAAAAAATAGATCAACCCTGTGCCGAAAAAGATGATCAGTGATGTACGTCACTGATCAGCGCACAGCGGCCACAGGACACCCACAAAATCACAGTGTGTGTAAAAAAAAAATTAAAAAAAGACCCCACAGCACACACACAAAAAAAAAAGGTGATCAGTGATGCGACACTGATTACCAGTGAGGTGCAGCAGGTGCACAACCTTTGGTGCAACTGACAGGTATATATAAAAAAAAAAAAAACCTCTGTACCCCCAAAAAAGTTGCTGATCACCTCAGATATAGTGATCAGCACAAAAGGCGGGGGCAGCAGACACAACATTTAGCACTCTCTATCACTCTCTGTCACTATCTCTCTCTATCTCTCTATCTCTCACTATCTATCACTCTATGACACTGCAGCAGCAGCACTGACAGGTATATCTATATATAAAAAAAAACCTGCGCCCCCAAAAAGTTGCTGATCAGTTAATTTATACTGATCAGCACAAAAGGAGGGGGCAGCAGTCAGTTATATAAAAAATATATAGCACAATCTGTCACTATCTCTCTCTATCTCTCTCTCTCTATCTCTCTATAACTATCACACTGCAGCAGCACAAAATATAGCACTCTGTCACTAGGCCTCTCTCTCTATCTCTCTATCTATCTCTCTATCTAGCTAGTACACTGCAGCAGCACAATTTCACAGGAAGGCACAAGTAGCAACAGGATCCAGGAAGCAGTGATGAAGCAGCGATCAGGTAAGTATGGAGCAAGTATGGAGCAAGGTTCTGGTCAGTATGGCGGCAGGGGGGTACGGTGACCACACTGCACGCTATTCCAGACCGGAATGGCGTCTGCAGTGCAGTCACCGTTAGTTTAAATCCCCCTCCTTGGCTGTGATTGGTCCGTCGGTCCGACGGACCAATCACGGCCTTTGGGGGCGGGCGGGGTGAGGTGGGGTGACACCAGTGTCACCCTTACACCCCGCGGTGATTGGTGCTGTACTTTACAGCACCAATCACCTCTGATCCCGTGTCACCGGCGAACGTTATTCGCCGGTGACACAGGAAAACGCTGTGAATGGCTGTTCACACTGAACAGCCAATCACAGCGATCGCCGACGGGGGGGCGGCATCGCAGCCCCCCCTGGGCATGCACGGACATGTCTGCTGTCAGGGACAGCAGACATGTTGAAACTGTCACCGCGTCTATAGACGCGGTGACAGTTTAAATCCATGACGTACATTTACGCCATGTGTCGGGAAGTGCTTCCCGACCATGACGTAAATGTACGTCAAATGTCGGGAAGGGGTTAATTAAACTAGGTAATTTAGGGTTAGGGGATAAAATTTGTAATTGGATTAAAAACTGGTTGCACATAGAGTGGTGGTAAATGGCATACATTCCAGCTGGGGTAAGGTCCAAAGTGGAGTACCGCAAGGTTCAATATTGGGACCCACCTTGTTTAATATATTTATTAATGATATTGAAAGTGATGTAGTAAGTAAAATTGCAATACTTGCGGACAACACAAAATTAAGCAAGGAAATTAACTAAGGAGAGGATGTGGAAACACTACAAAGTGACTTAAATAAACTGGAAAGGTGTTCGGAAAGGTGGAAAATGCAGTTTAACATTGAAAAATGTAAAGTAATTGATTATGGGAACAAAAATGAACAAGCTACTTATAGGCTAAATGGAGTTATTATAGGGAATACTGCTGTAGAGAAGGACTTGGGGGTCATCATAGATGAAAAATTGGGTAATAGTGCACACTGCTCAAGTGCAGCAGCAAAAGCAAACCGGACACTGGCATGCATTAAAAGGGGTATGGATTCAAGGGATGCCAATGTGATAGTGCCTCTTTACAAAGCATTGGTGAGACCACACTTGGAATATTGTATTCATTTCTGGGCACCGCACCTTAAAAAAGACATAAATGAATTGGAACAGGTACAGAGAAGGATGACTAAGCTAGTAAAAGGTCTTGAATCACTAGAATACAAAGATAGGTTAACCAGGCTGAATATGTTTTCACTGAAGAAACAGAGGTTGAGAGGTGACACTGTATGATTAATACTGAATGTTCAAATACAGGACTGTGAATCATATGGAACTGGGAGATGATTTGTTCACTAACAGGCCTATGCTTAGGACAAGCGGGCATGTACTGAGGATCGAGGAAAAGAAATTCCGCACTGAATGAAGAAAAGGATTCTTCACCACTAGAGCAGTAAAATGTTGGAACTCATCGTCGGTGGGGTTGTTACAGCAACTACTGTTAATGAATTTAAATCAAAACTGGATGTATTTTTGTCCACTTAGGAAATCCTATAGATACAGATGGGGCCGGGCTCTTCTTTGCTGGCGAATCCAGAACGTGACCGCTGGCGATCAGCCAGCAGCCTGGCTCGCCATCTGAGACGCGTGTGCGTCTCACGCACGTCTCAATCTCCATCGGCGGGGCGACGGGAACCCTATCTGTCTCCGCTTCAGGGAGACGGACAGGGTTAGGGGGGGGGGGTGCGGGCAGGCGGCATGGACCCCGGGTTTCCGCCAACAAGCCGGCGGAGAACGGGGGAAGCGCTGGAAGTGGGACGCGCGCGCCTCTTCTGCGCGCGCGTCCCCTTCTCGCTATACAGATGGCGGCTGGCAGGGGATGGCAGCTGGTGTCGCCATCGCCATCCCCTGCAAAAATGTGCCATGCCCCATCTGTATGACTTACTCAAGTCAGCAGTTACAAGTTAGATAGGTTGAACCTTAATGGACTAACGTCTTTTTTCAGCCTTAATTACTATGTTACCATGTTACTATGTTACCTTTCATGTGTCAGTGGGGCCTGGAAGCACTGCATGTCATCCATGATTCAGCCGGTGGTGGGATTTGGGAAATGTGCCCTTGCAGTCATATGCTAATATGTACTTTGGCTAATTGGGTAGCCAGTGCAGGGGGAGGATGCTGTAGCAGCCAGTAGATGATATCTCCAGCTGGCTTGATTGAAGTTGGAGTAGCGGGCCTTGAGGGCAGACAATGACTAGTAGTTACACCAGTGGGAGGCAGTGAAATGATTCAAAATTCCTAAAAATAATCTTTAATTAAAATGTATTGACATCATTGATGATAATTATCAGGATATTGTATTCATTGATTTCTTAGTTTTGTTTTAGTTTTTTATTTATTTAATGTTTATACCAGTGGTGAACGTTTTGTAAATTCTACTAGCAAGTTTCTACCTTATAATATTTTGTATTTATTTTGTATGTTCCTGTAGTATTATTAAGAACCTCAATTCAACCGTGGTGGTCTGAACAGTGTGTTCTTTGTGAAAGCTTCACTCCAGAAGCAAAATAAACTTTTTTGTTATTTTCTGTGAAACCTGGTAAAATCTTATTGAAAATGAAGAGACTGAGAGGTTATAAAAGAGTGTGGAAAATTAGTGGTCATATATGTTTTGTGGATTGCTAAAAGCAGTGAATGCTAAATTTAAAAAAAAAATGGTGTGGTGTGTATACTAGATCCCTTATTTTTTATACAGTATATCAAAATCTATTTATTGTGAACTCCGCATTGATGTGACTCACAAATGTAATATTTATTTAGCAACTGGTTACATCATTTATGTAAATATATATAAATACATTTATGCTAAACATCCATTCGTATGCGTGCAGGGAAATCGGTGTGTGAGGGGTGGTGGATGGTCATGCAGGCGGCATTTAGATAACCTGCAAAGCTATGAATTTTACAGCTTTGTGGGTCAACCAGAATATCCTCCATAATGACAGAGTGGGGGAGGGGTTACTTGTGCGCACTCCTGGGAAAATCGGCTTAGCCTCACAACAAGGGGCATGGCCTCAAAGGTAATGACAAATACATATGATGGGGAGAGGGTAATGTCTTGGAGAAGCAGTGGATGACAGGAGAGAGTGATGGGGAGATAGTGACTCACGCAGAAAGGCTGAGGCAGTGAGTGATGGGTAGAGATAGTGGGAGATGGAGAGGCAGAGGGTGACAGGGAAAGAGGGGACAGGGAGAGATAGTGTGAGACAAAGTTGCAGTGGGTGGAATAAAAGGTGATGGGGAAAGGCAGTGGGTGACAGTACAGTACCAGGTGTGCCTAGTTTTAAGGAAGAGTGTAAAATATAAATTAATTAAAGCTAAAGATTTTGAAAAGAGACATCTAAGGAGGCTTTCTGTGGCTTGTGCAAGGTACATAGTAATTTTTAATACTCTACTATACTAAAATAATTTTCATTTGTTTGCCCTGCAGCCCATACAAATGTGTGTATCAACTTACACCAGCTTGTTATTTTTGTGCATTTTGTACCAAGCAGCGTTTTCAAGGTGTTAATTTAGAAGTAGACCCTTGAGAATTAGAAGACTCTTCTCAGCATGCCCACCCTAGATGGGTTCTAGATTAAAAAGGCAACAAACAGACAGTAAGTAGGTCAACACCAAAATGTCGACATGATTTTTCATGGAATTTTTTGGTGTCAATGTTGACACATGAGTGCATGGCCCCCCAATTAGTGTAGCATGTACCCTACACTTCTCTAGCCATGAGTAGGAATCCACAAGGATATTATAGTATGAAAAAGTCCAAAAAATAAAAAACGATTATTAAAAACCCATGGGAGCAGAAAGAAGTGGGCGATCTCTAAATGGAGATTGGGGAAAATATAGTGGGATTGTCAATAGAGAATGATTAGGGGGTGCCCATTGACAGTAGACTTAGCGGCACTGCCCAAATGTTAAGGAGCAGCAGCGAAGGCAAACAAGGTATTAGCATGCAGAAAAGTGGCATAGAGGCAAGGGATAACAGTGTAATCATTCCGCTCAATAACATATTGGAACTTGAAAAGGTACAGGGAAGAGCAACAAAATTGTATTAAGGGTTTAGTCTCATTGGCTTATGAGCATAGGCGTGCGCACACCCCCTAATGACCGGCACTCCCCCGTCACTGGCGCCTCCCCAGCCTGCAACCTACAGGCTTCCCATTTTCTTAATGCCGATGTGCTCCCTGCCCGGTGTGTGCAAGTTGTGGTTTGCGCCCTGCATCTGCACTCTTCCCCGCCCGGATTAAACTGCCTGACATACTGGGAGCAATCGAGGGTCCGGTGTCCGACGGAGTCTACAGGGTACAGATGCAGTGCAGGCGCTTTTCCCGCTGACAGGCACTGACACCAGCAACAGGAAGCCTGGTGCCCTGGTTTGAGCTGTAGCATGAGCAGCGTTACTCACTCCCTGAAGGCTGGTGACGGGGCTGTGCGTCCTACGAGGGTAGTGAGAAGGGAGATGGGGGTCCAGCCATGTTTGTGCTATTCAGCCTCCCTGATACCCCACATAATTTTATCTGCTGCCTTTTCGGCCAGCTCTGCCAGGCTGAAAGTCCACCCAAGATTAATTCTTGCAATACAAAATCAAGCAAGCCAAAGTAGCCCAAGCTGGAAAAACCCACAATAAAGCAAAGTTAAAGGTACATGGATCTTACATTGAATGTGGTGGTGGTGGGGATGAAAGGGGGGGGGGGGGGGGCTCAAGATATAAAGATTGAGGAGGGAGTGATAGGTATAAAGCTACAAAAGGAGGGGGATAGAGATATTGATCTATGGATGGCAAGGGGTAATGGGGCAGATGTATTAAGCCTTAACAAGAGATAAATGCAAGGGTGATAAGGAGAGATAAACGTCCAGCCAATCAGCTCCTTACTGACTTTTTTCAAACACAGCCTGTAACCTGACAGTTGGCAGGTGATTGGCTGGACGTTTATCTCTCCTTCTAACACTTGCATTTATCTCTTGTTAAGGCTTAATACATCTGCCCCAATATGTGTTACAATGTGATAATGTGTGATGGGCATTACGGTGTTGGGCATTATATATAATGGGCATTACGTGTGCGGTATAATGTGTAATGCATTAGGTTGTGTGGTATAATGTGTAATAGGCATTACGGTGTGTGTGGCATTATGTGTAATGGGCATTACGATGTGTGGCATTATGTTTAATGGGCATTATGGTGTGTGGAATTATGTATAATAGGCAATAAGGTGTGTGGCATTATGTGTAATGGGCATTACAGTGTAATTTATTGCAGCACGCCTTCGGCGCACACTGGCCCCATTCCCAGTGTATCTGTGTGGAGAAATGATTTATTCTGAATATATATTCCCATATATATATAAATAAGACACGCCCCTCCAATGGAGCACACCCTAATGAAATCGTCTGCGCACGCCTATGGTTATGAGGAAAGGCTAGCCAGGCTAGGTATGTTTACATTGGAGAAAAGGCGTCTAAGACGGGATATGATTAATATATACAAATATATAAAGAGTTGATACAGCAAACTAGCTGGCAATCTGTTTAACAGAAGGACTGTACACAGGACACAATGTCACCCTCTAATTTAGAGGAAAGGAAGTTTCTCACCCAACGTAGGAAAGGATTCGGTACAGTAAGGGCAGATAAGATACGGAATACTCTGCCAGAGAAGGATGAGATGGCAGATTCAGTTGATACATTTAAAAATGGTTTAGACAACTTTTTAACAGAAGATAGTGTCATGGGGTATAATCATTAATTATAATTCACTATAGTGATCTCAGATTGGACAGCCACTTTGGGTGATCAGGGACTTCTAATGAAAAGACGATAACAGCACTGCAGGAGATCAGTTATAGGTTGAACTTGATGGACTAATTTTTTTTTCAACCTCAATAATATCTGAGTTCTATATCACATGGGATGTTGCTATGGGAAACCAATCAGATACTATCTTCTAGAATGTGATTCTGATTGGATGCCCATAGCAACATCCCATGTGAAATAGAACTTCTATCTTAGAAAATGTCCCCCTATGTTACTCTTGGGCAGATGTATTAAGCCTGGAGAAGAGATAGAATTGGAGGTGATAACACACCAGCCAACCAGATCCTAACTGTCCTTTTTCAAACCCAGCATGTATCGTGTCAGTTAGGATCTGATTGGCTGGTGCATTATCACCTTTGATTTTATCTCTTCTCCAGGCTTAATACTGTACATCTGCCCTTATGTTACTATGTCAAACTTTTCTTGAGTCAAACATTGTCAATATGATCTTTTGCTTGTGTTGACCTTTTGTCAATGTCAACCATGTGCATGTCGACCTACTGACTGTCAGTTTAGACACTGTCGTCCTATCATCTGGATACCATCTGGATTTGGGGTTGATTTAATACAGTAAGCCACTGTTTGTCAAAGCTCTCAATTATTTGTGGTTTTGACCAATAGTTTTAAACCTCTTTTGCTGAGCATTTATTTCTATCACCTTATAATAACTATCGGTCAAAATCGCTGATGATCAACGGGGCCACCAAAAGGGCTGTGCTGTGGGTACAATACACTGTGCAACCAGCAGAGCACCGAGCCTAGGACACAGAGGAACTCTGCTCTACAGGCTGCACTGTGCACCACTGAGGAGATGCACCACCGCAGCTAGGTAAGTAATGGTACTCGGGGGGGGGGGGGGGGGGATGCGGGGGGGGGCGTCCATAATGGTAGTGAAGGGGGGGTCGAAGTGAAGGTCAGTACTGGGCCCGCGATTCATAGCGGCGGCCCCAATGATCATCAGCTTTGACAATCTGTGACTCTATAAGGTAAATTTACTAATATGGGAGTTCTGTTGAAGATGAAATGTTGCCCATAGCAACCATTCAGTTTCTATGTGTTATGTTCTAGAACAGTGGTGGCCAACCGGTCAGAGGTAAAGAGCCGAAAAATATCGGTAGTCAAGCTAAAGAGCCGACATCATGCGCGCGCCGAAGGCGCATGTGCCAAAAAAAGGGGCTTAGTCTATTTTGACCCCTTGGGTGGGTGTGATACAAATATTCCTCCAATAGTGCCAGATACACATATGCCCCCCACGCTGCCAGGTATGCACCACACGGTGCCGGGTATGCCCCCACAGTGCCAAAAAGCTGGTATGCCCCCACAGTGCCACAAACTGCTATGCCCCCACAGTGCAAATTTCCCAGCAGCAGCACTCACCATTGTTGCTGCTGCTGCCAGACGAGGAGAGGACAGTCTGGTGTCCCCCTGCAGTCCTCCTGTCATGTCACCGATGGGAGGAGAGCACAGCACACCGCGCGTCTCCTTCCCCCTCACTTCCCTGTGACTGGGCCGCCCACCAATCGAAACTCGCTGGCCGGCTCCTGATTGGCTGCTGGCCCACGAGCTCTGATTGGCGGACGGCCCAGTCACAAGGATGCACATTAAGGGGTAGGAGAGATGCACGATGCGCGCTCTCCTCCCCTCAGAAGGAGAAGGGATTCAGGGAACCGGCAGCAGGTGGGACTGGGACAGATGGTGGGCAGCAGTGGGAGCAGGAGCCGCACTTTACAAGGGGGAGAGCCGCATGAGGCTCAAGAGCCACAGGTTGGCCACCACTGTTCTAGAAGGTGCTAAAGAAATAAGACGTTCGATCTTATAGGTAACATCCCATCTTCAATAAAACTCTGATTTTAGTAATTTATCCCTGTAAATCTACCCCTTGGAGTCAGAACTGAAACTAGAACTGCTCCCTGTGTGCAATGCCATCGTCAAAAGCAGTATGGATATATTTCACTGCTTTTGTAACTTTTAATATACAGTATTTCAGCTTGTTAAAAGTTAATGCACTGAGAAATGTGACCCCTAAGTGAAAATTGTGTCCTACTTTCTAAAGGACATAATGGCTGAAAAATATTCCAGACAGACTGTCATATTGATTGAGAGTATAAGTGAGAAACACTGTAGTGACATAATGCCGCTGTTTGCGGGTAATAGTCCAAAAGTGAATGCTAAAGCTTATGATATGATTCATTTACAGGATAAGGGCGTAGGAGCACCAGAAACTGCCTACAGATGAAAGTTTCTTTGTCTGGTTTTAGACTGATCTAGGAATAAAAGTGCAGGATATTTGTCCACAGCATTATAGGCAAGTGATATAAATGTCTATGCAAAATAAATCAATAGCGTTTTCCCTTCAGTACTTCAATAAGTGATGCCTACTTTTAACAAACAATGCAGCTACACAACACATAGATATAATGTGAGAAAACGATAAAAGAATAATGGCGCTCTCCCTTTCAAATGTACAAGAGAAATCCAGTTATAAAACAATAGACATACTGAGGCGGGATGCTGTAACATCCGCAGCCCTGTTCGCCCCCCCTTCGCCGGCCATTCTTAATGATCGCATATGTGCTAACATATGCGGTTATTAACGCAAGGGACAGCTCTTGCGATAAGAGCTGTCCCTTGCGATGCGGTGCTGGCACTGGAATTCCGGATCTGTGACCCGGGAGTCCATCTGCTCATGCACAGAGTGGCGGCGCCGGCCGCAGGGCATGCTGGGAGGGATCCGTGACGGATCCCTCAAACAGCGCTGCAGTAAGAAGCCCATAGGCTTCTGCAGGGAATCGCCAGCTTTTGCTGGTGATTGCCTCCGCAACGCTGCCACTGCGGAGGGGGGTTAGAGCATACAGAAATGCGGTAAAAACCCAGATAACGGGTTTTTTACCGCATTTCTGTCTTAGAGAATCGCCCCCTGAGTCCTATATGTGATCATTTTTATTCTTTGCAGTAGAGTAACTATGAATGATTGCAGTTAGGTTTCAATTATTAAATTATTTATTATTTCTTTTTTTACTAATAATATATATAGCGCACACATATTCCGCAGCGCTTTACAGAGAATAGTTGAACATTCACATCAGTCCCTGCCCCCTGGAGCTTACAAACTATATTCCCTATCACACCATGGGAAAAATTTACTAAGATGTGTATTCTACTTCACATGTCATGTTGCTATGGGCAACCAATCAAATCCTGTCTACTATCATCTAGAGGGTGCTAAATAAATAAGAAGTAGATTCTGATAGGTTGCCCATAGCAACATCACATGTGAAGTAGAATACACATTTTAGTAAATTTCCCCCACTATGTACACCCACACACAGACATTCTAGGGTTAATTTTGTTGGGAGCCCATTAACCTACCAGTATATTTTTGGATTGTGGGAGGAAACCTGGGTACCCGGAGTAAACCTACGTAGGCACGGGGAAAATTTACAAAGTTAGGACCATGATGGGAATCCAACCCGTGACCTCATTGCTGTGAGGCAGTAATGCTAACCATTACACCACCCACCGTGCTGCCATATGGCTTCAGTCTTATATTGAGCAACAAAATAAGCACACACTGGTAACACAAATGATAGGTTTGCAAGAGCAAGGCAACATGTCAGTACAACAGCGATGAACGCCATGTGCCCACACTCCGTTGTACAGTAGAAGGAACTTTGGCAAATTCTGAAACTAAATGGCAAATAAACAGGGCAAATAGAAGCCTCTTAATCAGAATATCGCCAGGATATACATTTTCTTAGCTGTCATTTACAACTTTTAAATTCCAAATTTCTGTCCTAGAATATTTTTTGCTGCGTCTTATCTGCAACTCGCGTTCATTTCCAGTCCTCACTTTGCTGATATCTGATGCCACTCTATGGACATATATCTACTCACTTACTCCAACCGCCCTTCCAAACTAACTCTTACTGCTGCTATTGCTCTTTTCGCAGCACACGATCACCCGACCCGTTCCTGTAAGTACACATGCCTACACAGGAATATGAATTGGAATACATTTTAGCATTTTTTTTTACACCAAAAATAGGGACACCTAAATTTGTTTCCCAGAGCAGATGCCCCACCTGCCTCTGATTCTTTGTTTACAACCTCTTTGTGTATAATGTATTTGCAAAAACACCTTTTGCTGGGCTAGCATAACTTTATGTCTAGAGAAAACTTTATTCACATTTGCCTAATAGTTGGAAAATAACGATTTGCCGTTCCTGGAAATGGGTCAAATTATTGTTACTGTAGCCAAATCATTATATATAGGTTCTACTATTTTACTTACTGCAGTGACATCACTATGGGAGTGCTGGCTGCCCTAACCCAAAATACCAATGCTCAGTGACATATGGAGTGATGAAAACATGGGTCAGGCCATGAGGCCACGCCCCTTCTCGGAAGGTCATGACCCTTTCCATGTGGTCAAACCCAAATTTACCAGCGCACATAGGGTATTTCACCTGCCCTGGGTTTTACCTAGCTTAGTGACATCCCTGTAGTTAGATTTCTAGATAAACTGAACTATATTTCAAGAAGTTTGTATTAACATAACTATATTTGTTCACTTTATCCTGATGTATTTGATGTTTGTTGTAAATGTAACTGGATTCATGAATTATTATTTATTTAACATCCTCATTAATATATGGACATTTCTAATTGACTGCGTCAATAACTTTTACGTGCCTTGATATAGACTGCTTGGCAGTCTCCACACAGGTAGGGAGCTGATAAGCAGGGGTTGACATTCCACTTACAAACTCAATCCACGTAGCTGGTCTTTCGCCCAGGATCACTACTTCATCTTTTAAAATTCCTTCATGCTAGTATTAAACTTGGTAGGAGGCAGACTTTACCTAATTTCTTTTTTTGGGCGCATGCATTATATGCACTCTGTTTTGTATTCATTTGTAGAGGTATTCTTGTTTTAGATTCTTATTGCAATAGAACAGAACAGACAACTCAATTTCTTGTGATTGATACTCAGCTATCTAGGAGAAAAACGAGAAAACATCTATTCCTTGCTTGGTTTTTAGTAAGTTCAAGCACAAAAGGGTTTCAAATACCTTCCTACACACAGTGTGCGGCCTCATTATATGCTCAAGGGATGATACCAATCCTCTATTCTTGACATACCATATCTATCCTGAGTTGATTTGTTATTATGTGTTTTCATTTACTCAGTTGCTGGGACAACATACATATTTCATTGGCATTGCCTGTATTATTACCAATATTATTACCAATTATGAGATTTAGAAGTTTCAATTTTGTTGTTTCATGTTCTGATAAATATATGTATTTCATTTGTTTCTCGGGACATGCTATAGTTAAAACTATTGCTGTAAATAAAGAGATTTCACTTTCTATGAATAGCAATGAACAATCTCATACCGCCTCCTACAGACTGCTGAAGTGTACAGAAACTCAGCCAAAAGCTGGGACTTTTCAATAGAAGCTTAAATTGTTAATAGTATCATTCAACCTGTTTATTGCTTAGTGCACTGAATATATAGGGCAGTATTCAATGCTGCCGACACGCGGTCGGCAAGGGGGTTAAACAGCAGCGATCCTCACTGTTTAACCCCTGCGCTGGCCGCTCACCCTATTCTAAGTTCTGGGGGAATCCTTGCTGTCACAGGACAGTGAGAATTCCCCCAAACAGCGAGGTTCGCGGTTAATGCAGGAAGCCCTCTGCATTTAGCCACGAGTCCCACTGTTTCTGCGGCCGCATACGCCGATTCCCCCTCGCTCCCAAAACGGAGCGAGGGGGAATCGGCGTATGCAAGGGGTCAGTTGAATACTGACAGGGTGAGCTGTGACGGTGATCAGGCAGCCCTGCTCGCTGTCCCAGTTCGTCCCCGACATTGAATATAGCCCATAATGTCCAATTTGTTTAACTAAATGGCAAATTAAATTATAAAATTCTAATGATTACAATTGTGTCCCTTTTTTCAGCGCTCTGGAGGAGCATTGGCCTTACCACTGTGTGCTTTCCAAGGCACAGTGTCCCTCCATGCACCCACGGGCAAAACTCTTTCCTTATCTACTTATGAAGTTAGCAGCGAGGGACAAAAGATTACTCCTACATCTAAAAAGATTGAAGTGTACCGGTCAAAAAGTGTGGGCCATGAACCCAGCAAGGAAGACTCTCCCACCCAGTTTCCAGACACCAATGTCAAGATTCACCTAGAAGTTCTGGAGATTTGTGATAATGAAGAAGCTATGGACACTGTATCAATCATCAGCAATATAAGTCAGTCTTCTACTCAAGCTCGTTCTCCTTCACTGCGCTACTCACGCAAAGAGAACCGATTTGTCTCTTGTGACCTGGGAGAAACTGCTTCCTACTCACTCTTCATTCCAACCAATAACCCAGACAGTGATATAAATATTTCCATTCCAGACACTGTGGAAGCTCACCGTCAGAACAGTAAAAGACAACATTTGGCCAGAGACAGCTATCAGGAGGAAATACAGTTGTTGAACAAAGTGTACAGGAAAAGGGAGGGAGATGGGGACAGTTAAACCAATAAAACTTACTCCGAATAGGAACATTTCCATAGCTCTGAAAACAAACGATTTCTCCACATCACTCTGTCCAGGTGAAGGCACAGCTGAAAGTCTTCACTGATTGCTTTGTGTAAGCTTTCTGCTTGTTTTTCAATATCCTGCAGTACAAAAAAAAAAAAGTTTTGACGTGATCTTACAGCTCTGGTTATCTTATCTCTAATTATATAGAACTATTTAGAGAGTAGCATTTAACTAGAAAAGTAACGTATATCTTACCATGAATGGAGCAATAGAGTATCATACATAAACCACTCTGCTGCATGTAACTCTCTTATAATGTGCAATAGTAGTGCGCAATTTATAAACACTGTGCAAATAGAAAAAACTCGCAATGCATTTTAGATTTGACAGTAGCAATATAAGTTTATTGCTTATAGCCATCATTTTTTAGACATTTAAACTCCATGGTAATATATATAAACTGATCTAGATTGTGACAATGTTTTAACCCATTTAGTATCTGTTTTGTACTTACTGCAATTTTATGTTTCTACATTCAAATACAACAAAATACTTATGTTAGAACAGTTACCACCGGTATTACAAAAATCATGGTTTTACTAGAGTTTTTAAAAGGATATACAGGTTGAGTATCCCGTATCCAAAATGCTCGGGACCAGGAGAATTTTGGATAACGGATTATTCCGTATTTCGGAATATTTTAATATTTCAATGATGTATTTTGAAGTATCTTGCATTTATGCTGTATAAACACATAATATACACACAAATATATTTTATTACCACATAAAATACACACAAACATATTTTAATTGTTCAAAAAACAAGGTTTAAAAACGTGAAACAAAATGTGTGTACTATCTCAACACTGAATTTGAATGCCAAGCAATCACTGTCTTGCACATATATAGTGCCAGTTACATATCATGTCCCCAGTGATGCTGTTACATATGTCCCCAGTGAGTTTTTAGCAAAAAAAATATTTTTTTTCACTTTCTGGAATGTCCGTATTTCGGAATAATTCGGATAATGGATATTCGGATACGGGATACTCGACCTGTAAAATAGATGACGTAGATTTCATATATTTATACTGTATCTTTGTCTGGCACAGTTACCCGACGTCGGGATCCCGACTGTCAAAACACTGACAGCCGGGTTCCTGACGGCCGTCGGCTATTTTTCCTCGTGGGGGTCCACGACCCCCATAGAGGGAGATTAGAATAGGCGGCTCATGTAGCGAGCCGCAGCGTGGGGAGCGCAGCGAGCCCGCAAGGGGCTTAGTTGCGCTCACCATGCTGTCTGGGTCCGGCCAGTCGGGATCCCGACTGTCGGAACCCTATACCACACCCTTTCAGAGAACCATTTTGTAGAAACATTTCCAATTTCCTTTCAAGGGTTAAATGTAAAAGGATGAGAGAATCAGGAAGTGAGATATTTCCAGGTTTTTTTTAAGCGGCAATCATTTACACTGCAAAATCAATCTGGTTTTGCCGTGTAAATTCATTACATTTCACCCCAAGTATCATACTGATTTATTAAAAATTTATTTTAGCAAATGAATTAACAGAATTACTCATTTCAACCCACAGGAGGATTTGTAGCCACAAGAAAATGTATTTATTTATTTATAAATTATTTATTTATTAAGTATTTAACATGGAAAAAAAATACATTTGAAGTTACTTCACCTATAAACGTTTGTCAAGGCATTAGGCATTACAGTTACACAGATATTCACGGAAGCCAGTGAAAAAGCATTCTGAAAGAAAATAGGATGGTGGCAATATTAAGCAGAGCCAAAGAGCGTGTGCAAAAGCACCATATCTTGCTTGGTCTGGGAAGCTGGTCCCTCCCCAACATGTGCCATCTTCTAAGTAGTATTTGGGAAGATGGAGCACCTGCACTAGAGAGCAAAGACTCTGGCACAATGCCAGGGCTTTGCATTCACTTTGCAACATTATCTTCTGAAGATGTCACTGGGAAAATGGTGCCACACAGGAGGAGAGACCTGCTTTCTGCAACAAGGTAGAGTAAGTATACTCAGGTGGAGGGGGTGGAGCCTTACAGGTCCTGCCATAAAGTCTGGGGGAGGGTAACTAGTACCCGCCCCCACCTTCCTCTCAATGCCAGCGGATTTAGTGACTCAAGGGTTTTAGAACCGAGTGGTCAGGTACCTCTTCTAGTTTTGGAAATAATAACAAAATAAGATACAGTATGTTTATATCTAGGTTGATATGTGCTATCCGGTGTGGGTGTTTACAATATCAAGTCTGCCGATTTGAGATTTTGTGAATTTCGGGGCTGTAACATAAACATGCCCTAGATTCAATTGATGCTGTGTTACACACTTTCTGGCCATTGGAGTTAGATTTTTTTCTATAGAGCAAGGTAAATTAAGAATACAGGTTTCAGGGGAGTCTGTATTCAAACCAACCAAAAGGTTCTGATCAAACAATCAAGCCAAATATTTATACATGGACACTGATAGTAACATAGTAGTAAGATAGTAATTAAGGCTTAAAAAAGAAGTTAGTCCATCGAGTTCAACCTATCTAACTTGTAACTACTGACTTGAGTAAGTCCTATCTATAGGATTCCCTTGGCCAAAAATGTATCCAGTTTTGATTTAAATTCATTAACAGTAGTTGCTGTAGCCACCTCCACTGGCAATAAGTTCTAGAATTTTACTGCTCTAATGGTGAAGAATCCTCTTCTGATGTTACATTACTGTTGAAGCTTGTGCTAATTATTAGATTAGCTGTAATTTACTTTACATTTTTTCTAAATAATATAGATACTGTTTTATCCAATTTGTTTTCAGTTATCCATTGTTCCCTCTGAGAGAAATTAGATTAAACTACATTTTATGGTCAATATATTCAGTAAATAACAGTTCAATGAATCATCAATCCTGTTTGTTATCCCAATGTATGTTTAATTTTAAAATTATTCACTGTTAAATCAGCTGTTGAGAGTATGACAGTAATTTATCCAACCAAAACAATTCTTAATATGGATAATATTATTAATTTCCCTACCTGATTCAAAACTGTCATTGGGTCTAATATAATAAACTGATAAACATTGGTGCAATGTAATAATTTTGTAAATCAGAGTGGCTTACTAATTTTGTTCTTTAGAAAAAAAAGAAAATTCAAGTGCACACTCTAAACCAGTGGCTCCCAAACTTGGTCCGTAAGGACCCCTATCACTTCATGCTTCATGGTAATGATGAACTGTTAGGGGTTCTTAAGGACCAAGTGGCATATCTACAGTATTATAGCAGCAGACACTGTATCGTATTGTGCCACTATAGCACTTCCTGCAACACCTCATTACTGAGACGAAACAGGAAGCTACATCAACAAGATGTATTACCATTTTGTCTGCCTTTGTGGGGGAGTAAAAACTCCCCACTCTGATGATCCCTGCTAGAGCATACTGCTGATGCACAATGTATCCTCCCTGGCCAATTCTGGTGCACATGTGCGAGATCTCGCTAACATGCAGCTCAGAGCCAGCACCCACCACAGACAGGGACAGTGCTGTCTCTGCTGTGCAGAAAGATTGTTACCGACAGATGTAAGTGTTGGATTGGTTAGCCCTGCTGATCATTCATACACTGCCCTTCATATCGGCATGCTACCTTTTATGGGGTGTGGTATGGCGGTCCGACAATTGGGATATTGACGGTCAGTATCCCGACATCAGAATCCCGACTGCCGGTGCTCCGACAGGTGGGTGAGCACAAAGAAGTCCCTTGTGGGCTTGCTGTGCTTGCAAAGGGTTCTATTCTCCCTCTATGGGGGTTGTGGACCCCCAGAAGGGAGAATAGCCCCTGTTAGTTGGGATCCCGACTGTTGGGGATTTAAACAGTCGGGATTCCAATGTCGGAGTACTGACCATCGGAATCCCAACTGTCGGGCAGTCATATGGCACCCAGCTTTTAGATATCAATGCCGATATAGAGAGTGGCGCATAGTACCCCTGTAATTTTTCGCACACAGGCACACTCATACATGGGGATAGCACTTCTTATCCATAACGAGGATAAAACATCTACCCCAGTGTTTGGGAACCAATGCTCTAAAAAGCTCTGCTAATCACAGCAATTAATAGCATTTTAAGTGTTAGAAGGTGCTACATTAATAAGAAGTATCAGATCAGTGCTAAAAGTGTTTCATAGGCTATGGGTAGTATTAGGTTGTTAAAAATTTGATTTGTTTTTTGACATATTATATACAGGACATTTGTCCAGGACGTAATATTCATAGTGCCTATTCCAATAATATTACTCTGTACATGTGCTGTCTTCAGTGACCAATTTTTATTTTGTTTGGTTGCTTGCAAATGCAGTTGTATGTTTCTATTTATATTCAGTCATATATTCATATTTAACATTTAATATAAGCAAGTAAAACACAAATCTCAAAAAGAAAAGCCTATATATAGTTGGAGTAACGTTATTACATGTCAGAAAATGAAGACATCAAAATCTAGTTTAATAAATAAAATAATGGTATGACCCTTAAGGTATGTTCACACAGTGCGAATTTGCTTGTGATATTGTGATACAATTAGATTGGGATTGAATGGTAAACAAAACGCATTTGAGTTGGACTATATAGTACAGATCTGTGCTATATTCTTGCCAGCACAGTCCATTTTACTGTTCGATTTACACTAAAGCGTGCATCGGGATTGACTCATCATCGAATGAGGTTGAAAACTGTTCGATATCCATTTGATTTTGACTATATAGTATGTACACAGCATTAGAGTTCTATAGGCCTAATTCAGCATGGATCAGAGAATTCACAACACATTCGTATGGACTGACTGCACGTGTGCAGTGTTTACATTGCACATGCGTGGTGGCAATTAGTGAATACGTTTACATAAGGAATAGCAATCGCATAGAACTCGCAATTTAATTGAAAGGAAGCCAGCTTTTAAAGGTGGAAACATGGCGTTTTCTGGGGGTATTTGTAAAAACAAAGGCTTTTAGGGTGGGTCCCTGTAGTCAGCGATGATGCCCTCCAGCCTGATTCTTTAGCAGATTAGTGGAAGCCCTAGACTTACTCAGTTGGAAAAAACTGTTCAATATATCCGTTTGTGCAAAAGGTTCTGTGACTGCATCGCTATTAGCAATGCCTTCACAAGTTTGCAAGGGGTCGTTTTTTTTTCTGTCTAGGGCAGGCGATGACTTTTTGATTGCAGGTTTTCTATAATTAGCAATCCATGCTGAATTAGGCCCTATGTATTAAGCCTTGGAGTCAAATAAAGCAGGCAAAGATAAAATACCAGACAATCAACAATTAACTGTGATGTTACAGGTTGTGATAAAAAATGACAGTTAGGAACTTGTTAGTTGTTAGTTAATTAGCTGTTTATGTCTTTCCAAGGCTTAGTACATAGACTTAGGGCAGTGTTTCCCAAACTGTGTGCCAGGGCACCCTGGGGTATCTCAGGACACTTGCAGGGGTGCCTTGGGTTTGTGGACCAGGATCAATTCATATTATATACAGTATGGGCAATGTAACCGGCAAAACCAGTACTGGTAGCTGCCAATCATAATATATGTGGACAAAAAGAAGCAAATCCTGTCCCTCACCACATAACTGTGATATATGAACACAATGTACTTCATTAAAAAAAAAAAATTCTGAATTTTTCAATAAAAAACATTTGGCCTAGGATGCTCTAGGGTGCCATGATTCAAAAAAGTTTGGGAATCACTGACTAGGTTTTTATGTACACTGTAGTGGCTGTTGGTGACGAAGCTTTATACTCAAATGGACTTTTTCTGTTTGTGTAAAGTGCGGGTTTATAGAAGTGGAGATTGTGCCCGTAGCAACCAATCAGATTCTACTTATAACTTATCTAGCACCTTCTAGAAGATAATAGCTGGAATCTGATTGGTTGCTATGGGCAACATCTGCAAATCTCCACTTCTGTAGTCCCACGCTATAACAAATATACTCCCAAGACTCCTTCCAAGTGAATAAAAGGGGAATTCATCATATATATATTGAAGCACTACTTTCTGGTTTCATGAACATAAAATACATGTCTTATATTATTAGTGTGGGTGTCTAGTACCATATCTCATACAGCAAGATATTATTTTTCATAAAACATGATCATAATTTCCCTTTATTTCTCGTAGCAATTGCAATGTAACATGTACAGATGGAAAAGATTAGGCCATACTGCAAATTAGCCTTAAATGTCAGCAGTGAAAGTCTATGAGAATGTTGTGTTCTCGCTACAGTAGGCGCCGCTCACCACAGCACTTGCGCTTGTAGAGGCATCCGCTTTGTACACTGCTGGGTGGACTAGGCATCCAATAGCAAGTAATACCTTCACTGTGGCATGTATGTAGCTGTGATGTTCTAGGCACTTAGCCATACAAGGACAGTGCAGTTAATAGCTTCTACTATGACCAATACTGTGTTGTTGATGTGGAAATTATAATAAAAATATCCAAGAAGATCTCTTGTGCTTGGGTAACCTGAATATCTGTGCTTTATTATGTAATAATTGATTTATTCTGCTTTATTCATGTGTCCTTACATGTAAGAAATTTTCGGTTTTATTTTTAATATATGTCTGAAGAAGAAAAATGTTGGAGCTGAGAAATACCAATAAAATACATTGTTGTTTTAACTTAGCAAGGACCACAACCTAGTACTCTAAGCACTGTCATAAGTAATTTACCAGAAACAAGACAAATAGCATCTATTATACATTACACTCCTCAGAGAGTAGCGATGTGAGTCATATCATTTGCTTCTGAACACTCTAATTTCTAAGATTGCTAGGCAACTACACAGAGGCCAGTGAGAGAGAGCAAACCATTGCTAAGTGGAATTGTCCTATTTTTTGTATCTATTTATTTGTAAATATTTGATGTCCTTCAACCAACAATCAGAATGGCGGCCTTCCCACCCACTTCTGGTATTCCCACTTTCCACTGCAATACCAGCAAAACACTTAAACGGATTGAATGAATTACTTTACAACAACATATCCCAACAATGAAAGTCATCGATGTAGAAGTCATGCACCCGCCAAATAGTTTGGAGTTTTTATTTATTTATTCTGTGAAACCAGCAACCATTGTTCTCTCTGAACCTACCGCTCTGAAAGTGTTAAAGCTTACAGGTAAGTTATTAAGAGAAGTCAATATCACAGGATTAAACTGAAAAGCAAATTGGTGGTTTAGCGCTTTAGTGTATTTGCAAAAAGGTGTTTAATCAGCACATGTGTTCCATTAATGCGGGTGACATCTCTATTATGGGTGCCCTTGTCCCACATAGGCGACAAATCTGTACTATACCTGGAGACCTGTGCAAACGCAGGAGACTCTGACCAAGTATCATATTATACTCACTTGGTGGCTAGAGGAGATGGGCAAGGCAATGCATGAACCCCCCCGACCCACATGTACACACAGGAGCTGACATGGTTGTTCTACTCCGGGCCTACCCCCTCCACCAGGTAACAAACTACCTCCTCTACCCCTTGCTCTAAGACATAGGGCCTTATTCTAGTTCACTCTTTCTGACAAAATCCTTCTTAGATGGAAAAATCCATGTGCACTGCAGGGTGGCTGATGTAACATTTGCAGAGAGAATTAGATTTGTGTGAGTTATTTTGTTTCTGTGCAGGGTAAATACTGGCTGCTTTATTTTTACACTGCAATATAGATCTCACTTTGAAGTAAAACCCCACCCAAATCTAATTATATCTGCACAAGTTACATCTGCCCCACCTGCAGTGCACATGGGCCCTTATTCTGATCGGTGCGGATATTCCCGCTTGCGTACGGGCCGCCGATGTTTATCGTCTGCGCATGTGCAGAGGTCACTCTGCGCATGTGCAGGCGATTTCGCCGCATGGATTCTTTATACGCCGCACAGGGGGCATAGAGGGGCGTGAGGGGCTACTTATCCTCATTACCCTATGCATACGCCCCGCGTTTCATGGGCGTTCCCATGCAAACGCGGGGCGTATGCATGGTAATGAGGCCGTGACGCGTGGGTACGGGGCGGGCATCTGACATCGCCGGATGTCAGCTGCCCGCCCCCATACAAGATTTCACACGGACAAGTGTCCATGTGGTCTTGTGTTGCGGGACCTGGTGGAGCGTGCGGCCCTGCATTCGATGTTCGGCGACCATCGAATGCAGGGGCTGCTCCCACCATGGAGGAGGCGTATCCCCGTCCACATTCATGCGGACCGCCACATATCCGCATACGGACGGAGGTGGCGATCCGTATGGAAGGCGGGGATTCGCCAAGACGGACATCACCGCATATTTCTGATCGGGCCGCACCGATCAGAATAAGGGCCATGGTTTTGTCCATCTAAGAAGGATTTTGTCAGAAAGAGTGAACTAGAATAAGGCCCATAGGCCCTGATTCTAGTTGAAGCTCTGCGCATGCGTATATTCCCTTATGCGCATGTGCAGGGCTTCGGTGTGGGCTCATTCAGAGACTTGCATAGTCTCCGTGGCGGTCGCACAAGGGGGGGTGGGTGGAGGCGGGCAGGGGGCACCCTGAGCCTACCCGTTGGTCGTCCCCAGGAGTACCTGCCTTCTGGGGGTGGGCAGCTGACGTCACTGGACGTCAGCCACCCGCCCAGTTCTCAGAGCAGAGCGCCACAAGTCTAAGTCAGTCGACACCCATCGAATGATTTCAGGCCCGCGTGCTAGTCTGGGAATGGATGTATATGCATATTATCCATTTGCAGTGTGGCGGGTATATTCGCAGGGCAGCAGTGGGCGCTGAGCAGCAGGTGGCGTTTAAAGGCTCGCTATGCAGTGAACTACCGCTGCTAAGCAAGCCAACCAGAATGAACCCCATAGACTGCTTATCTGGGTGGCCCAGCTGAACAGTCTATATCCTGGGGGAGGGGCGTTAGTCCATAATGAGGTACATGGGGTGGTCCCAGAGCAGCACATCTGTGTTGGCCCCCCGTGCACACGTATGGACCCCCTTCTCACTTATTACGCCCCTGATTCATACACTATTTTTCCTGCATTGGTATTTCATTCTGCATTTACAATCAATAATAATGATGTGTGAACTTATCTTCACAGCCATGTCCCCAGACTACATATTGGCCCTCATTCTGGTTAACTCACAAAGCTACAAAATTCATGTGCCGCTCGCACGAACGGCCACCCTGCACCAAGCTGGGATGCGTGCAGGGCTGAAATCATTCAATGGTAGCCGACCATGAAATTATTTCTACAGCACTCACTAATCTAAGAAATTGTCTTAGATCTGCGAGAACCCTGTACGGGAAGCGGGCAGGCAGCTGACATCTGCTGATATCATCTGCCCGCCCCCTGCACCCGCATCACTGCTGAAGCACCATGGGAACACTCAGTGTTTTCACGGGAACACCCATGAACACTGGGCGTTCCCATAGGTGCAACCTAGGCCCGCCACCCCATGCCCCCCACCCGCACTGCTGTGTGCGAGCGCCCGGCAAATAATCAATGGCCATCAGTGGCCACTCGCACAATACGGCTGCACATGCGCATAAATGTTCATGCGCATGCACAGTTGCAAAACATTCGCTCCCCTGTGCGAACGTGCAAGGGAGCGTATGGACTAGTACAGTGGTGTCAAACTTGTAGCCCTCCAGCTCTTGTGGAACTACACATCCCAGCATGTTTTAGCAATCCATTATATAAAATCTGGGGCAGGGCATGCTGGGATGTGTACTGGAGGGCCATGAGTTTGACACCACTGGACTAGAATGAGGGCCCTTGTTGCTTATTTGTTATCACTTTGAACCTGATTCAGACCTGTTCACTACCCCGTTTATTTGTAGCCATGCGAGCAGCTAAGTGCGTTCCGCAAACGCGTGTCTCAGAGATGGTCACTGATGAAAAGGAGACACTGCCGGGGGAAACAGATGATTACCGGGGGAAGCCGCTGGTCGCAGGTGCATGCTATTACAACCATCGACCACCCCAGGGCTGGTCAAGGAAGTACACTCCCGGCGACAGTCATCCCATACACACGGGGATGATAATGACTGAAATCGCACTGTGTGTACGGAGCTTAACTCTCACCATCATTTTTTTTCCCATTCGCAGATAATAGTGTGTCTAAACTGACTTTTATCCTGGCCGGAGATGGGCAAATCATCATGTGACATCAGGGGGACTGAAATTGCTCGTTGCCAAGGGGGACTAATATTGCTCGTTGCCAAGGGGGACTAATATTGCTCATTGCAAAGGGGGGGGGGGGACTAAAATTGCTCACTGTTGCATGCACTGTACGCAATGAGAGACAAAAAGAGATTAGCGGGTGAGAGATGGAGGGGAGTGAGATAGAGTGAAAAGAAGAGAGAGGGGGAGAGAGGAGGGAGGGGTGAAGAGAGAGATAGAAAAGAGAGAGAGGTGGCAGGGGTTTGAAATGGATGTGAAAACATGACAGGCACCACTGACAGGAGGAAAAGGGACAGAGGAAGGAGGGGGAGAGAGAGGAAGGAGAGAGAAGAGGGAGGGAGTGAGAGGGGGGAGGAAGGGAGCAAGGGGTTAAATAAAGTTGTGACAGCTTGACAGGCAGGTCTCTCCTGCACATTTAATACTATTACATTCACATTAAAATGTTCTTATTGTTATGTCAGGATTTCTACTATAAACGTGGGCTCACACAAAACCTTATTATTATTACTATTTATCAGAAGATTGCCACTTATATTTAATAACATTATAGACCTGCAATAATCTTTTACATACTGTGTCTTATCCATAGGCGAATCTAAGGGGTGGTCCGGGGGTGCACCGGACCACCCATTAGACCGCCGGCACACACATTTTAAAATGACAGCTGGACATGAAGAGCCGTGCGCTGCCTGGCTGTACAGTAACAGCCAAACAGCGCACGGCTCGCTCCACCCCGACTGGAGCGCATGCTATATGTAATCCGGGGAGGGATCTTACAGGACGCCGGGCAGCCAATCACACAAAGACTGGAGACCGGGCTAGTGACACTGGACAAATGTGTGCACCAGCTGCCCGCTCCCCAGAGCAGCCACGCTACAAACACACGTGCTGCAGGTACTGTGTACTGTGCTTGCTGCTAAGATACCTGACCTGATACCGCTGGGGCTGCCTTGAGCTTGAGGAGGCTGTGAGGTGAGCAGCGAGTGCTGCTGTGTTCAAACTTTGGATTTCTCAACTTTCAGTTTCTCTATCAGTGGCTGAGATGAGTCAGCCCCGCCCCCACCTCTCCCGACCCCAGCAGCGTGAGGCAGCTTTTGAAAGCAGGGCAGGCTTCATCACACAAACATGGCAGTGCCTGCAGCATGGTGACACCCACACCAAGGAGCCATCTGCCAGCAGAGTCTTTCCAGCTGCCATTGTTGTAGGTGAGTGCAGCATGGATGCACGGTGTGGGGGATGAGAGGATGTAAGGTGTGGGATGGGGGGTGTTAGAATGCACAGTGTGGGGGATGGGAGGATGTACAGTGTGTGGGATGGGGGGTGTTAGGATGCACAGTGTGGGGGATGGGAGGATGTACAGCAGGGGCGTAGCTAAGGGTTCATGGGCCCTGGTGCGAAAGGTCAGCTTGGGGCCCCCCTACATACAACAAAATTAAAATCTCGGTCTCGGTCCAAGAAAATAAAAGCTGACAAGCCTGAAAGGACTGGAGTCAGAGCTGTTGTGGAACTACACGTCCCAGCATGCCCTACCACAGATTTTAGATAATGGATTTCTAAAACTGTGACAGGGCATGCTGGGACGTGTAGTTCCACTGTAACAGTGGAACTACACATCCCAGCAGTTTTTGCAATTTTTCACATAAACTCATAAGCGGCTTAGGATAAGCCTGACAGGACTCACTGTAGTCGGGCGGTCCTGCTCCTGGCAGCCTACTCCACTCTATTCTGCATCAGCTGGCTCAGCCCAGGCTGTGTCGGGCGCTGGCGTGCTGTGTGATGGCGCGGAAGCGGAGGGAGAGGGAGGTTGGAGCCCGCGTGCGTCGCGCTGACGTCACGCGGCAAGGCGTCCCCTTCCTATTGGCTGCCTGCGGCTGGGGACGGGACACGGTGGCCGTATCTGAGCTGTGATTGGCTGCAGCAGGGGGATTCGGAGCCGCTGCAGCCAATCACAGCTCAGATACGGCCACCGTGTCCCGTCCCCAGCCGCAGGCAGCCAATAGGAAGGGGACCCCTTGCCGCGTGACGTCAGCGCGACGCACGCGGGCCCGCAAAGCAGCACTGGGAACGGGTGCGACTGCGTCCTGTTCGCTTCCCTCTTCCAGGACAGTGGCGGGGGTTGGGCCCCCCTGGCTCAGGGGCCCGGTCGCATCTGCGACCGCTGCGACCCCTGTAGCTACGCCACTGATGTACAGTGTGTGGGATGGGGAGTGTTAGGATGCACAGTGTGGGGGATGGGAGGATGTACAGTGTGTGGGATGGGGGTGTTAGGATGCACAGTGTGGGGGATGGGAGGGTGTACAGTGTGGGATGGGGGGGTGTTAGGATGCACAGTGTGGGGGATGGGAGGATGTACAGTGTGGGATGGAGGGTGTTAGAATGCAGTGTGGGGGATGGGAGGATGTACAGTGTGGGATGGGGGGTGTTAGGATGCACAGTGTGGGGGATGGGAGGATGTACAGTGTGGGATGGAGGGTGTTAGAATGCAGTGTGGGGGATGGGAGGGTGTACAGTGTGGGAATGGGGGGTGTTAGGATGCACAGTGTGGGGGATGGGAGGATGTACAGTGTTTAGGATGGGGTGTTAGGATGCACAGTGTGGGGGATGGGAGGATGTACAGTGTTTGGGATGGGGGTGTACAGTGTTTGGGATGGGGGGTGTACAGTGTGTGGTTTGGGGGGTGATGCACATGTGCAAAGATAGATAGATAGATAGATAGATAGAGGATGGGTCAGCCCAGCACTACAGTGATCTGGAACAATTGCCGTCCAGAGCCAATGTGTAGCTTGGGGGTACGGAGACAGGTAGAGGCACTCCAGTGGGCTTGGTGAGATCAATATTTAATGTGCATAAAACACAATGTTTCGGGGCTACAGACGCCCGGTCTTCAAGGTGTACAATATATTTTATATGTATACATTATATTTTGTACACCTTGAAGACGGGGCATCTGTAGTCCTGAAGCATTGTGTTTTGTGTTTTATGCACATTAAATATTGATCTCACTAGCCCTTCGTGCTTTTACCTTCCTTTCTGGGAAGGGGGAAATATGGGGGGAGCAATAGGCTGAACTTTTGCCTAGAACGCCACTAATGGTGTGTACACACGGCAGATATGCCGTGCTATGCGAGTCCCGATACGATCAGATGGTATCGGGACTCGCATAGCACAGCATGCTGCAGAGGGACAATTGGACTATATAGTGCAGATCTGCACTATATAGTCTTGCCTGCCCTTACTATATCGCTGCCGATTTGTGCTCACTCGGGAGCGCGCATCGGCAGCGCATCGGGCTCGTTAGCCCTAAAAAGCTGACAATTAATATGCGATATGGCTTTCGATGTTCACTATATCGGGAACATCGGAAGCCATATCGCCCCCGTGTGTACACACCATAAGCCTTGCACCGGCCCTGTGCATAGGTTATGTGTGTGGTGTGCTATATAGTTACATAGTTACATAGTAGGTGAGGCTGAATAAAGACTTGCGTCCATCTAGTTCAACCTACGTTTATATGTATACTAGCTGACCCGCCCGGCGTTGCCCGGGAAACCCTTGGGGTTTCTTTATTTCCAAAATTGCTGAGAAATGTCATCTTACAATATGCTGTGCCAAAAACCTAAGATTGTAATTTGTTATAGATTCCACCATAATGTTAGAATGTGTTTGCATTGATACTCAATGACGGCAATGAAATCAGGTGTGGTGTTGTTGTTTGAAACACAACGCTCCTGAGTTGATAACTTGTATGTGTTGATGAATTCCACATCCACTCCTGAGATTTAGCACCTACTGTATGACATATCCTCCAACATCTGATGGTCAGAAATCGGTACAAAATCAGAAAGGGACGTGGCCACACCTCCATTTCTATACTTTCAAATTGTACAGTTTCTAGGGTGTGTAATTACAGGCGCTGAGTGCGAAGGGACCGGGGTGGGTGTTACTTACCCCGCCATAATGAATTAAAAATTCACTGCTCCCTGCCACTGCCACTCCCCTCACCGAACCTGCAGCAGTCTCTGAGGTCTGGGGATCTGTAAAGCACATGCACCGGGCATCTCTACCAAACAGTGGGGCAGCCCCTGAGTGTGGGAGCAGGTCCACGGGCCTGGCCACATGATGTCATGACGCGCCGCACGCTACCCGCACCACTGTAATGCCCCACTGGGAATGGGTGCAATGGGCCAAATTCTTCCCTACACCCGCCGAGCCAATCCACTGATCCAGCCATCACAATCATCAATGGGTGCATTGATAAGTTTTGAGTGTAAGAAGTTGAAGAATAAGACTGAGAAAAAGAATTGCCATGTTACAAAGTGTACAATTTACTCAATAAATTGTGAAAAAATGTAAGTGTACATAGAAGTACAATCAAGAAATGAAAGTAGGATTAAAAAATAAGTTCTGATTCAAACTGATAATTGTTTGGATGGGGTGGGTTGTGAAACAAATCTATAGGTGGGGGTATGGATATTGTGGGCATAATTGGTGTTTGTTACACCTACATGGGGCCCTCAATTGATGGGATTTTCACTACAGTGCAACTGGAGGACTGGAGAGACGGATATTGGGAACAAAGTAGAAATGGTACATTAGGTACAGTTTTTATTTGCCGGTACAGACTGTTAAATAAACGGCAAATTATTTTTTATGTGTTCTGTGTGTTTGTGTGTGTTGTACTGTTTTTGTGTGTGTGTTGTAATGTATGTGGTTTTGTGTGTTATATTGTATGTATCTGTCCAATGCGTAAGTGAGTGAGGTGTGCTATGTATATACAGTATGTGTGTGTTGTGTCTTTGTGTATCTGTGCAAAGTTTAAATGTGTGTTTTGTGTGTGTTGTACTGTTTTTTGGGTGTGTGTGGTGAATGTGGGTGTGTGTTGTGCTGTTAGAGGTATGTTATGTGTGTATATCTGTGCAATGTTTAAGTGTGTGTTCTGTGTATTGTACTGTTTTTGGGTGTGTGTTGTAGTGAATGTTGGTGTGTGTTGTACTGTGAGTTGTGTGTTATGTGTGTGTGTGTTGTGTGTATATCTGCCGAATGTGTAAGTTTGTGAGGTGCGCTACGTATATATGTGTGTGTAGTGTGCTGTGCATATCCTGGCAATGTTTAAGTGTGTGTGTTCTCAGTGGCGTAGCTTGGTTTGGGGCGCCCCCCCCCCCCCGCCGTTAATGGGGGGACGCCCCCCCCCCTCCCCGACAGCCTCCCCACCCCCGCCGTTAATGGGGGGGCGCCTCCCCCACCCCCCACCCCAGCCGCCGGTGCCACCCCCCCCCCCCATCGCCGCAGGCTTACCTGTCTGTGCGTCCCGGCTCCCCTCCTGGCTTCAATTAATAAATCTATGCAGACGGACCACGATAAAATGGCCGCCCCCATACCGCAAACAGTTTCAGAGAACTGTCTGCTTTATGGGGCGGCCATTTTATCGCGGTCCGTCTCCATAGAATTGATTGAAGCCAGGAGTTGTGTGTTTGTTGTACTGTTTTTGGGTGTGTGTTGTAGTGCGTATGGATTTGTATTATACTGCATGCGGTGTGTTTCCAGCGATTTCAGCCCCTATCTCCCCCGTGTGTGAGGTGCTCTACGTAAGTGTGTGAGGTGCTCTACGTATAAATGTGTGTGTTGTGTGCTATGTGTGCGTATGTGGGTACTGTGTGTGTGTGTGTGTGTACAATGTGTACGTGTGTGTGTGTGTGTGTTATGTGTGGTCTATGTATATCCTCAATTATTTCCTAATTGTTTAAAGCCTTCACCATAATGTTAGAATGTGTCTGTCATACTCAATGACAGCAATGAAATCAAGTGTGGAGTTGTTCCTTCGTCCACGGTTCCCCAGATCGTCGATCTTTTCCCCAGATCATCAATGAAGGAAAATTAAAACTTGGTGTTTTTTAAAATTCTAAGTGAAATTTCCCAAAAACGGCTTCGAGGTGCACACCAACAGGTCCAGAGGTATCTTGTTGCCAAATTTGGTGTCTCTGAGTGCCACGGTGTGTCCGCAATGCGACGGACACGCACACACGCACACAGACTCTTTAACTTATTATATAGAAGATGTGTGCAATATGCCAAAATGCAGGTTTTATTATTAATATATTTTTTTTTACCACCCGGAGGACGGGTGGTAGCAGATTGAGGATGAAGCTGTTGTTCCGGATTGCAAAGGCAGCTTCCCCGTTTCCGTCATGGCGGCTCCTGCCTGAGACAGCTCGCCCTCAGTAGCTGGAAGACTGTCAGCCACAGACAGTGGAGAGCGATAAATCTGTCCACCGTCCCCTGAGCGAGAGAGGCCACAGACCGGGTAGAAGGGAGAGAGGGCAGCAGCATCCACCACCGCAATACTTCCCATCCGCTTTCAGGAGCACCTGCAGGTACCGAGGGACAGGCCGCCTCTGCGCTATTGTGGGTCAATGTCACTTGCCTGTCATGCTAAAGTGAGTTCCCCAACCTTCGCTCTTGTCCACGTCCTACTTAGTAGACCAGTTTGGTTACACTGTATATTTCATGGGATATATGAACTTAAACTTGCTGTACCATTGCTAGTTCATTCCTGTTATTTTTATTTTCCATGTAAAATGTTGTGGGAACTTTGTGGTGCCTGCAAAGACAAGATGAGCACTATTTTGTCATAGCTTTCAGTCTAAAAGCTTCATGTGCTTTAAGAAGGCTTTTAGTGGTTTTACAAATGTGGGCTTTTAAAAATGTATTTTGGGTGACCTGTTTTATTACATATAAGAGCTTGAATATTTGGAAAATGCTTGATGCTACGCAATAAAAAATAATAGTAATATAGGTTTATCTCTTCAAGTAAGTTTTAATTGTGCCATAATCGGTAGTGGTACATGCACCTGTGACTGAGCGTTAGCCTGTGTACACACGTTAGATGTGCCTTAAGATCCTATCCATGATCTGATCAGATAGGATCGTGGATAGGATCTTAAGGCACATCCGATTTGCATCCTATCTTGACTATATAGTGCAGATCTGCACTATATAGACAAGGCAGCCAAGACTTTCTGGCTTCCGATACATGAACGCGCATCGGGATCGGATCGGGATCGCAAGGGTTAAAACCCTTGCGATCTGCATCCGATGTTGATCCGATGCCGATCCGATGTTGACTATATAGTCAACATCTGAAAGGAAATCGGACCGTGTGTACACAGCATTAGACATCTGTATTGTGTACTGTACTGTATTAAACTAGTGCAGTCGGAGAGGGTCTGCTTATTGGCTGCAATCTGTCAATGTACCTCCCTGTGCTGGGCAGGAGCACTAACCCAGGAGAATGAAATTCATTCTCCTGACCTGTGCTCATGAGTGAAACTGGTCTTGTTTGAAAGGCACATTTTGTTTTCTTTATATACTATGCGAGGGGGCACCTTTTGATGATTAGTCTCTCCTCTCTGGTCAGGTGGCCACGCCCCCTGTGAGTGCATTTCTCTGGTGGGCCCTTCATGCCCCATTGCATTGGGGGGCATAGTGCATGTGTTTGAGGGGAAAGTGTGTGTGGGTGCAAAATGTGTGTGTACAGTATGTGAATGAGGGCACAGTGCATATGTATGTGGGCACAAGGCATGTGTATAGGGTCATAGTGTGTGTATGGGGGCATTGTGTGTATTGGGGCACAGTGCATGTTTAAAGGGTCACAGTGTGTTTGCGTATTAGGGCACAGTGCATGTGTATGGGGTCACTGTGTGTATATTGGGGCACAGGGCATGTGAAGATGGTCACAGTGTGTGAATTGGGGCACAGTTCAAGTGTATGGGGTCACTGTGTATTGGGTCACAGTGCATGTATAAGGGTCACAGTGTGTTTATAGGGTTAGATTAGTGATGTAGTGCGGCGTATAGGGTAATGTAGTGCAGCATATGGTGATACATATACTTATATCTATAGCAACTTGGAGACATTCAGCATTCAGCAATACTTCATATAAAATTTAAGGTACTTATGTATTATCTGGGCTCCCATGTTAAATGCACCCCATTTTTCCATACCCCTACTATCCAACTACGCATGGAGTTGATTTTATATAGTGTGGCGAGCGCAGCGAGCCGCGGTGCCTGAAGCGTGGCGAGCACAGCGAGCCCCGCGAGGGGACGCGGTCTCGTAAGAAAAACGGGAGCCCAGATATTACATAAGTACCAAATTTAATAAAGTGCACGTCTACAAGTTTCTACTGTGGCTGTGTGCTGGCGCCAATTTACATTATTGTGGTTGTGTAAGTTGGGGCCCCACTGCACCTCTTTGCCCAGGGGCACATAATGCTGTTAAGATGACCCTGCGCTGGACCGCAAGCCAATAAGAGCTAGCGGTCCGGCAGCCAATCAGGAGCGGCCACCAATACTACCAATGTCGCTCCAGCACGAACATTGCAGATATCGATGGAGCTGTTACAGCCAGGCAGCACACAGCTCTTTCAGCCCAGCTGTCATTTATTTAAATTGTGTGCGCCCGGTGTCAGTGTCACTACCCCTTGGCAATGAGCATGTATTCCCCCTTGGCATCGAGCAAGAAGCCCCTGGCAACGAGCATGAAGCCCCTGGCATCAAGCAAGAACCCCCTAGCAATGAGCATATAGATAAGAGGCACTTATATGTCAAATATGTAATGGGCATTATGGTGTGTGGCCTTATGCGTAATTGTCATTACGGCACGTGGCTTTATTTGTAATGGGTATTACGGAGTTTGCTAAAATGTGTAATGGGCATTACGGTGTGTGATCTAATGTGTAATACCACGCCCCTTTTTGTGATGACACGCCTCCTTCCCATGAGGCCACGCCCCTTTTCGCCACGCGGCTTCGCCGCGCAAAGGTCTGGCTTACTTCAGTATTTGGATCTGGGACCACCCATTACCATATTTCTAGATTCGCCTATGGTCTTATCTCCTTACCAGTCCTTGATCCATTAGGCACGTGAGGCATGTGCCTAGGAGTGGCAAATGTTTGGGGGCGGCAGTTGGATGCTTGTGATAGTACGGTCTACCTGAATGTACCTGTGACTGCAAAATATCCACTGTACTATACCCATCTTCAAAAGATTTTAAATGGTGAGGACATGCCGATATCACTCCTGTAAACTGTCCTACATAGTAAATATGTATACATAATAAAAAAATGTCACCGTTATTGTTATGCCTAGGAGCGCCCTCACCTCTAAATCCATCCCTGGATCTGCCGAATGGCTGAGCATGTACCGTGAAATGACAGGACAGAACCTAGAGGATTCAACATGAAATATTTTACCATTTTAGGTCATGTGTTATTCTACCTTTCAATTGAAGTGGCAGAGTAATTCATCCAAATTGTGGCAATAAGAAATCCATATTTGCCTGAATGTATCAATACTCAGTAGATCAGTATAAGCAAATTGCCCGCATCCACACATGCTCACATGAGCAAGAAAGTAAGCCCCATACACACAGGGCGATTCTACCCCATATCGACAGGGATATGGTCGCTCAGCAACCATATCCCCGTGTGTACGGGGCGACGGGGTGGTCACTGGTCGGTGAAGCATACTCCTGTGACCAGCGGCTTCCGTCTTGTTTTTTCAGCAACCATCTCTGGTCACTGATGAAAAATGGGCCACTGTCTCCTAAATAATGATGTTAAATTATATGCCAAATTACTGTCCCTGGGTCCCCTTCTCCCTAAATTGATACATGATCGCCAGGTTGGGTTTGTGAAGGGGCGGGAGGCTCATAGATCTGATCCATTACATTAAGTTAGGCAAACAACATGCAATTTTCTTGTCTACTGACGCGGAGAAGGCCTTTGATAGGATCGACTGGCAGTTTATGGAAGGTCTTCTTCGTAGTATGGGACTGGGACATCATTGTCTACAACGTAAACTTGCTCTATACAGCTCCACTTCTGCAAAAGTCCGGGTTAATGGGGCTCTCTCATCTCCTTTGATAATACACAATGGCACACGTCAAGGTTGCCCCCTCTCTCCAACTATTTTTGTTTTATGTATGGAGGCTTTAGCACAGGCGATCCGAGTCAATGGGGACATTAAGGGGGTACAGGTGGGGGACTGTGAATATAAGTTAGCTCTATTCGCTGATGACCTCTTCGCCACGCTCAATGAACGTGTGACAACCCTCCCTGCTCTTATGCATGAGTTTTCACAGATTCAGCCTTCTATCCAAACTTAAAATTAACTACTCTAAATCAATTGCTCTTAATATCTCCACTCCTGCCAGCAATGTGGAGGGTCTCAGAGACTCTTACCAATTTCTTTGGCATCCATCCCATATCAAATATCTGGGGGTGTTGCTATCTCCAAACATTAATAACCTTTTCAATCTTATCTTTTCCCCCCTCCTAGCTAAGTTTAAAGTTGATCTCCAGAAGTGGTCTCTTTTGAGGCTTTCCTGGTTTGGCACTCCCGAACTAGGGGAGGATTGCAACTCCCTCAGTTCTTAAATTATTACTATGCAGTGCAGGGGGCTAGAATAGTCGAGATGTCCAGAATCCCTTCTACTAAACAGTGGGTGCACATCTTAAACCATGCCACCGCTGTACCTTCGCACATTCTCCCCTGGATTACTAAATTACCCCGTTTCTCACATCCCACGTTGCGCCCTACTATTAAGTGCTGGCAGAAATTCAAACACTATACTCTATTTAGCCCTGGACTTTCCCTTCCTACACCCCTTTTTGGCAATCCGGACTCCTGGCTTCGATTCCCTTTCCCTGTCGACCTGGTCCATTGCTCCCGCATTTACCACTTACGTTCCTTCACAGACCTCCATTGCCTGCAATGGTCATTCTGGGCATACTTACAATTCCAACACTACACTCTTTTCACACTACATCGTCTAGATGGACCCCAACCAAATTTGAACAATTATGCCTAGATGACTCATCACCTAAACATCTAGTTTCTATTATTTACCAACTGTGCTTAGATGCCATATCTCCTGATCTCCCTCCCTTTGTTAAGGTATGGCAATCTGAGTTGACAATTAATATACCAGATGATCAGTGGCCTACGATATTACAATATATGTTTGCCAAATCATTTTTCGACTCAAATCCTTGAAACCCAATATAAAATCCTCTCCAGGTGATACAGATGTCCGGTGCACATGCACAGGATGTTCCCAAATATCGCTGATATATGTTGGCGATGTCAACGTTCTCAGGGCTCCCTGCTACACATCTGGTGGCTGTGCCCCGAGCTGACCGAATTCTGGATGACGATTAGAAGATTATCCATGCTGATTACTGATATTCCCTTACCACACACTCCGGAGTTCAGGTTGCTTAACTATATGGATATCCCTATCTCTAAATTCAAAAAATCCCTACTCCGACACTTAATGAATGCCGCAAGAGCAATTATACCCTGTTTTTGGAGATCACAAACACGCCCACCGATATCCCACTGGTTCCTAAGACTTGACCGTTACATGCTTATGGAGGACCTCATGTCCTCTTCCAAATTACCCTTTAATACCTTTACCACCACCTCGTCCCCCTGGTAAACTTTAAAGAAAGCAATGACTATGCATCATATGTTACTATGCCTTCACTGGCAAATACCCCACAATCCTAACATGACACTGGAGGAATACCCCATATTCCCTTCATTTCTATTCTCCTTTCTTCCTTTTCTCTCTATGTTCTCCTATAACTATATTTTTTGAATACTGTACGTACCTCAAAATGTGTTACTTTTTCTAGTTTGTGATGTCCATAGGCGTGCGCAGCCCATTTTCTTAGGGGGTGCACCATAGGAGGGGCGTGTCCATCACCGCCTACTGGGCGTGTCCATCACCGCCTACTGGGCATGTTCATCATTGCCTATTATTAAACATAATTCCACACACTGTAATGCCCATTAGACATAATGCCACACACAATAATGCCCATCACACATGCCCCCTATGCACACACAGGTATATACATACAGAGCCCCCACACACATAGTATACATATACACAGCCCCCTACAGTATGCTCACACATATACACACATACACCCCCTCTATGCATGCACATGCACACACACACACACACACACACACACATTATACATACAGGCACAGCATGCACACACATACATACACATACACACACACACACACACACACACAGATGTATTGTAGTATACACAGAGCCCCCTCCCACACACCCACACAGCATACATACAGTATACACAGCCCCTCTATGCAGACACACATGCAGTATACATACAAAAAGCTGATACACACACACACACACACCTTTTTGACATAATAAAAAGCAGGCAGCATGATTAAAGACAAATATAAAAATAACTTTTTATACACCCCCCCCCCCCCATAAAACAAAGCCATAGACTGCCCAGATAATATACAAATCCCCCTGTTACAGCACCTCCTGAGTCCCGATAAGTTGAGCACACCTGCAGCAAATTTCTATCAGCAGGAAATCCTCACTCCTCCGTCCCTAGTCCTCACCAGCGAAGCTGTGCACGTCAGCTCCCCCTAGAGGCAGCCAGGTGCGTCACTAGATAATACAGATAGTACTGTAGTATCCTCCTGCAGCAGCCTCGGCCACGTCTGTCACACACTGCAGCCGGCCTGCGCTTGCTCCCCGATGTCGGCTCTGGCTGCATCTGTGAGGGGGGTGCCCATCATTAGTGCACCCCTGGCACCCCCTGTGCGCACGCCTATGGCTCTGCCAGGGGTTAACATGCTCGTTGCCATGGATTAACATGCTCTGCCATGGGCTACATGCTTTGCCAGGGGTTAACATGCTCGTTGTCATGGAGTTACAGTACATTCTCTGCCAGGGGTTACATGCTGACTTCCAGAGTTGGATCTTAGCCCCAGCAGCATGCAGGGAGGCAGCAGACACAGAGCAACCAGCCACCCACCTTCCATCTTGAAACACAGTGACCTGGACATCGGTGGCACCTGCTGCTGCTGGTGGCGGCTGGGATAGGAATGTGGGGAGTAGGGTGGGCTGCGATTCTGCGGAGTGGGTGGTACTACCATGGAAGGTGGCCTGTCTCTGACCCAGTTCCTCCCAGCACCCAGGGACTACCTACCCTAAGTATCCTCCTGTCGCGGAGCCACGGTAAACTCCTGTCACATGGCTGTCTCTCAGCAGGCCCTGGAGTGCCTCAAAAGGACCTCTGTGATGCTGCTGCCCCCATGCAGGCCCACGTCTGCCCACATCCGCAATCCCAATGCCGCCGCTGAACAGCTGACTCCGGCACACTCAGACCCACCAAATAAAAAAAGAACGGTGTGTCCAGACCAGGGCCCCACTGACAGGCCCGGGCCCGGGTAAAGTGTACCTGCTTTCCCCCCCTCTCGGCACCCCTGGTCAGTATATAAAAGGTGTACACAGCGCTGTGTGTGTAGTCTGTGTATATAATAATTGTACACAGTGCTGTGTATGTATGTCAGCATATAATAGGTGTACACAGCGCTGTGTATGTATGTCAGTGTATATAGTAGATGTACACAGCGCTGTGTATGTAGGTCAGTGTATAATCGGTGTACACAGCTTTGTGTATATATGTCAGTTTATAATAGGTGTACACAGCGCTGTGTGCATATGTCAGTGTACACAGCACTGTGTATGTATGTCAGTATATAATAGTTGTACACAGCGCTGTGTATTTATGTCAGTATATAATAGGTGTACACAGCACTGTGTATGTATGTCAGTGTTTATAATAGGTGTACACAGTGTTGTGTATGTATGTCAGTATATAATAGGTGTACACAGCGCTGTCTATTTTTGTAAGTGTATATAATAGGAGTACACAGCGCTGTGTATGTATGTCAGTATATATAATAGGTTTACACAGCTATGTATGTCAGTATATAATACATGTACACAGAGCTGTGTATGTATGTCAGTGTATAATAGGTGTACACAGCGCTGTGTATGTATGTCAGTATATATAATAGGTGTACTGTATGCGCTGTATGTATGTTAGTGTATAAAATAGGTGTACACAGCGCTGTGTACTGTATGTATGTCAGTGTATATAATAGATGTACACAGTGCTGTGTACACCTATTATATACACTGACATACATACAGTACACAGCGCTGTGTACTGTATGTATGTCAGTGTACATAATAGGTGTACACAGTGCTGTGTATCAGTATATAATAGGTGCACAAAGCGCTGTGTATGTATGTCAGTATACAATAGGTGTACACAGCGCTATGTATGTATGTCAGTGTATATAATAGGTGTACACAGCGCTGTGTATGTATGGCAGTGTATGTAATAGGTGTACACAGTGCTGTGTGTATGTCAGTGTATATAATAGATGTACACAGTGCTGTGTGTCAGTATATAATAGGTGTACACAGCCCTGTGTATGTATGTCAGTGCACACAGCGCTGTGTATGTATGTCAGTGTATATAATAGGTGTACACAGCGCTGTGTATGTATATCAGTGTACACAGCACTGTGTATGTATATCAGTGTACACAGCGCTGTGTATGCATATCAGTGTACACAGCACTGTGTATGTATATAAAGGCTCGGATACACCACGGACAGTTACCGGTAACAATACATAAATCAGTAAAGAATGATCACATGTGACCTGGCTCAGTAACGCACTAACCCTTTCTCCCATTAGGATCCTGTATACGGCAGAGTGAGGCCGGGACCAAGCAGCCAGAAGCTGTATACACCTCCCAGGTTCTGCGAGGGATCTTCTCCATCCAGACGCATCCGGGAAACCTAAAATACAGAGCACAGAATAATGTGACTTTCCAGCAGAATATAATACACAGAATCCCCCAGATTTCTCTATCATTATCCTGCTCCCCAATAGTACTGGGGGCCCCTATGTTCCAGCATCATTCATATAACGCACAATGCTTTTACTGGATCATCAACACCACATCTGTTACCTATGTAATATTCATGTTAGTGTAATTAGTATCTGAGGATCCGTGGGATGGGAATCAATGCACCCCCACATTGTACCCCAGATTCTTTCATGTTCCTCCCTATGTGTGATACAAGCTATGTGCAAAACTTATTCTATGGCAGAGGTGGGCAACGGGCGGCCCGCGGGCCAGATGCGGCCCGCGAGACGCTTATTTCCGGCCCGCCGCACTGACATTCAGTACCAACTATGAATAGCCGCTTGTCATTTAAATTGCAGAGGGGACCGGGAGAGATCTGTTCCGGCGCCGCTGCTGTCAATGGTGGCCTGTGCTTGTCGCGCACAGCATTACTGGGAGCGTGGGAGGGGATGCGGTGACGCGACAGCCGCTTTGCTGCCATTGGTTGCTACGCCCGCCGTGTGACCGCGTCCCCTCCCACACCACAATAATGTTGTGCACTGTGCAGGGCGGGCGCAGTCCGGATTCCACATCTCTGAGGCGGTAAATGTTAACTCGCCTCTCTCCTGCCTTCCCCTCTCAGCTACTTGCCTCTTTCCTGGCTTCCCCTCTCAGCTACTTGCCTCTTTCCTGGCTTCCCCTCTCAGCTACTTGCCTCTTTCCTGGCTTCCCCTCTCAGCTACTTGCCTCTTTCCTGGCTTCCCCTCTCAGCTACTTGCCTCTTTCCTGGCTTCCCCTCTCAGTTACTTGCCTCTTTCCTGGCTTCCCCTCTCAGCTACTTGCCTCTTTCCTGGCTTCCCCTCTCAGCTACTTGCCTCTTTCCTGCCTTCCCCTCTCAGCTACTTGCCTCTTTCCTGGCTTCCCCCCTATCTCAGACGCCACTGATACATTTTATTAAAGCAAAGTAAGGAGCAGGCTATTTTCTCTGCATTAGTTTTAAATATATATATATATATATATATATATATATATTCATACATACACACATCTATACATTATAGATGTGTGTGTGTGTGTGTGTATATATATATATATATATATATATATATACACACACACACATCTATAATGTATAGATGTGTGTATGTATGAATATATATATATATATATATATAAATATATAGATACCCACACACAGTGTTACATGTGTGTGTATATATATATATATATATATATATATATAATAAAAGTGCGTGGTCCGGCACCTGGGGAGTATCCAAAGATAGTGAGGCAGCACTCATCCGGATTTGTAGAAAATAAATGCAGACCTGACAACTGCAGCGAGAAGTTCAAGTTATCATTGGTTCGGCCCTCCGACACACTTCAGATTTTTCATACGGCCCCCGACAGAAATTAATTGGCCACCCCTGTTCTATGGGAATGTCAAACAATCTCTCTCCCATTGTATAAAGCTGTTTGTCCACTATTACATACATACAGACATACATGCATACATACATACATGAATACATACATACATACATACATCATACCTCCCAACATTAGACCTAAGGCAAGTGGGACGTTGTGTGCAGCCAGCATTTTGGGGGTGTGGCCTATACTTGCCACGGGCAGGAGGCGGGAACATCTAAAAAAAACAGGACGGTCCCACAAAAAGCGAAACAGTTAGAGGTATGCCTGCATGCCTATATAAACAATGCACAAGGGACACATGTGAAAAGAGCTTATAGGAAGGTGGTATAATGCTAATAACAAAAGCGAGGGAGCGCTGGTAGGAGTGTAAGCAGTGGGACAAGCCAATAGGACATAAGTCTGGAGAAGTGATAATGCAGCAGCCATTCAGCTGCTGTCAATTTTCCAACCCAGCCTGTAACATGACAGTTAGGAGCTGACTGGTTTAAGATGGCCATACACCTACAGATTGATTGTCATATCTGGCTGGTTGGAACAAACACCTGGTAATATCTGAGTGACAGTTTGTCAGTTTTCCAGCATCTCACAGCAAATGGTCAACTGTCATCTGCTGTTATCCACTACCAGGCTTTTGTTCCAGCCAGCCAGATCAGACAATAAATCTGTAGCTGTTTGGCCAGCTTATGTGTGTCACACGGGAACTTACATATAACATACATGTGATATAATCTGCGGCGAGTCACCAGGGATCACCACACACGTGGGGAGACCACATAGAGATGTCTGGGAAACTGGGATTTTTCTCCCTAGATCCCAAACAAATACAAAGATATGACAACAAACCTCCACTGCATATAAGGATCACACTGTAAGAAAGCTCCTGCAGCAGGAGATCACAGCTGGGGATGATGTCACAGACACATCATGACATCACACACGCAGAGTTCTGAGAGATTGCCTTGGAACCCTCACTTCTCACTACGAGTTGCAAAATGGAGGTATGTTTTCCTTGAGCTCCCTAATTTCTTGTATTTGTGGCTCTTTTCCTGCCCCAAACTTTTTTCTGTTGTCTCCAAACATTGTCATTCTTATTTAGGCCTAAATGCTAAATAAGCCGCCTGCCCTCTCTTCGTCCAGGCGCTCGCAAATATAAGTCAGTATCAACTGACTTATATTTGCAAAGGCGGGTAAAACCTGACCATCTAATGATTTGCACTGCTGCGGGCACATGCGAGGGGATATGGTGGCGACGGTGTCACAGGGATACGTGGGTCGGTGTCACAGGGACTCGGTAACCTGTGAGCTTCGCAGGTTACCCAGTCTATTAGAATGACCCCCTTGGGTTACGGTAGATCTCTGGGCAGGTTTAAGGTTAAAATCAATGGTAAACTATTTCTCATTCCCTCTGCAGGAGATGGAGTACAGATACTTTATGTGGAGTGTTATGAAGCACAAAGTGTGAGTGTTGTTATTACTCCTCATCTGTATAACTGAGTGCTGTCAGATGGCCCATCAATTCCAGTCCCTATAATACTCTGTATATTCTGTTTCTAGGGAATTTCCTCAAAAAGTCCCCAAATTAAACTGGGTGATTGGCTATAGATGCCCGAAGCCTTTTGTAAGTTATTTACATTTCTTATATCTATGTCTCTCTCTATGTGGCCATTTATTATGCAATATATTACGTATCCCCTAAATGTATGTAGGAGGGACCCCAGCAGGAATCTCCGATCCCTTCTGCGTTCTCTGCTGTCCTGTCACTCCCCCAAATGCTCCCCTATATACACAACCAGGAATGGTGACATGTATGACACACATTTAATGGGTTATATTGTCGAATAATCTTCTTTTTCCCCTCTGCAGCAGAAGCTGGTGCCCATACCAGGTACGTCCTCAGATGTTACTAATTACCTTTTATTATATACAAATTGTTGTAGTTTTATACAATAAACCATGTAATATCCTCATTTTATTCCTCAGAGGTGTCACCAGGGAAGGAAACAGAAGTGAGGTAATTATATAATTTTATTACTTGCACAATATTAGTCTGGTAGAACAGGGCCTCCACATGACGTCGTTAGGTGACTTTGCATCACTTGTCATCGTGTGGGGCTGATTCATACCTGTGGGAAAAGTCAGCCCCACACCATCAAATGTATTTCCCCCCTCCGTGTGCAGTGCGGTGTAAGCCAATAGTCAGGGGCGGATTTAGGGATGAGGGCGCCCCTAGGCACAACAATAATGTTTACTAAGTAGGACAGTTTATAGGGGCAGTATCTGCATGTCCTATCCATTTACACTCTATTTAAGATGGAATATAGTACAGTACAGGGGATATTTTGCAGTTATTGGTACATTTTGGGCTGACCGTACTATCACAGGCATCCAAGTGCCGCCCCCAAACATGTGCCGCCCCTAGGCCGGTGCCTCACGTGCCTAATGGGACATTCGGCTCTGCCAATAGTAACCCGGCGCTGCGATGGCCGTAGGAATATCGGGGGCTGATGACGCCAGCAGCCATTCCTCCCAGCGGCCGGGCCCGTCTGCTTTTATGTGTGTCACTCTCAAATGACGCTAGGGTAACGCACACACACGCAGAATGGCTTTTAATCAACCAGCGTACAGCCTGCGATTGCAGGCCATCACCAGCTGTGGCCGCATGGAGGGCTTGTGCATGCGCGGTTCTCCGATAATCCAATCATCACATAATCCATTCCTAGCCGTACTTACATAATATACAGAAACGTACTTACATAATATACAATAATAATTATAAGTATTGCAGGGATCAGCTGCTAACTGTCACTTCTTTTCTGTTCTGGATTTGTTATAGGACGGTGATGATCAATAACTGGACCTATGATGAGTAGGTATCTGATTGACTGTATTATGGAGCGCAGATAAGATACATGCATCCCATTGGACGTGTCACTACAATCCCGGGTGTACAGCAGTATATACTGACATTCCATGGCAGTATACAGAGTTATTTTGTTTCTGTGCAGGGTAAATACAGCCTGCTTTATTTTTACTGCAATACTGATCTACGCTTACACATCTGCTCGCACAGAGGTAAAACTATTCGATGGTTTCTCACCATCAAATGATTTCCCCTCTGTTCACTATAAGAAGTAGCCAGGACTTACTTTTTAGTAGAACGGTGATGGCTGATTTGAAGGCGGTGATGTCATCCACCTGCCCCGAGTAGGCAGCGGCATGGGCTCCGCCCAGCATTTCTATGGGTGCGCCCACCGTTTTTGTAGGTCCACCCATCGACGTGGGTTTTTGTGGGTCCACCCAGGGACGCCCCCTGTCTGTCAAGAAAGAAAAAGTTATCTGAAGCTGCTCGCAGCCAGGGCCTGCATGACAATGCGCAGACTCAAACATTGGCCAAGGGTGCGAATTCGGACCTTCTGAATCGGTGCCTAGATCTAGCACACAGGCAGAGGTCAGACCATGGAATAGAATTACTAAGCAGCAGCATTTACCAGCTGCTGATTCTCTGCTGATCTTGGTTCTGATCATGTAACAGAAACACAACTGGTTTTACTGTACATTTCAGGGTCAGACCTGTAGAGAAACTCTCATGTGTATATTGTGTATAGTGCGGTAGTGTCACGTTGTGTGGATCACACTAATGTGCTGCTGAGCTTTGTGTATCACCTCTAATTATTATTATTCTACCCCAACAGCAGTCCCAACATGTCATCTGCGTACAGATGGGGCAGGTCCCATCCTTGCTGGGGGGTCGCCAGAACGCACGCGCTGGCGACCCGCCAGCAGCCACGCCAGCGAGGAGACTGAGACGCGCGTCTCAGTCTCCGTCGCTAGCGCGACGGAAACCCTGTCCGTCTCCTCCTCAGGGAGACGGACAGGGTTAGGGGGGGTTAGGGGGGGGTGCGGGCAGGCGGCGGGGACCCCGGGTTACCGCCGGCAAGCCGGCGGGGACCCGAGGGAACGGATGGAAGCGCCGTCGGAAGGGGACGCGCGCGCCGCTCGTGCGCGCGCGTCCCCTTCTCACCATCGCCATGGCGCTGGCGGGGGATGGCGGCTGGCGACGCCAGCGCCATCCCCTGCCAAGATGGGAGAAGACCCATCTGTAAGTAGCTGTTATCTTTCTCTAACATGTGCCCAGTAACACCCGCACCAGGTATTAGTCATGTGTACCCCTGTATATACAGCCCATGGTAGTATAAGGACATAGAGGGGGCCGTCATACACATCAGTATGTGCCCAGCTTACACCCAGTAACACCCACACCAGGTATTAGTCATGTGTACCCTGTATATACAACCCATGGTAGTATAAGGACATAGAGGGGGCCGTCATACACATCAGTATGTGCCCAGCTTACACCCAGTAACACCCACACCAGGTATTAGTCATGTGTACCCTGTATATACAGCCCATGGTAGTATAAGGACATAGAGGGGGGACCGTCATACACATCAGTATGTGCCCGGCTTATACCCAGTAACACCCGCACCAGGCATTAGTCACGTGTACCCTGTATATACAGCCCATGGTAGTATAAGGACATAGAGGGGGACCGTCATACACATCAGTATGTGCCCGGCTTACACCCAGTAACACCCACACCAGGTATTAGTCACGTGTACCCCTGTATATACAGCCCATGGTAATATAAGGACATAGAGGGGGACCGTCATACACATCAGTATGTGCCCGGCTTACACCCAGTAACACCCGCACCAGGCATTAGTCACATGTACCCCTGTATATACAGCCCATGGTAGTATAGGGACATAGAGGGGGGACCGTCATACACATCAGTATGTGCCCGGGTTACGCCCAGTAACACCCGCACCAGGTATTAGTCACGTGTACCCCTGTATATACAGCCCATGGTAGTATAAGGACATAGAGGGGGACCGTCATACACATCAGTATGTGCCCGGCTTACACCCAGTAACACCCGCACCAGGTATCAGTCACGTGTACCCCTGTATATACAGCCCATGGTAGTATAATGACATAGAGGGGGGACCGTCATACACATCAGTATGTGCCCGGCTTACACCCAGTAACACCCGCACCAGGTATTAGTCACGTGTACCCCTGTATATACAGCCCATGGTAGTATAAGGACATAGAGGGGGACCGTCATACACATCAGTATGTGCCCGGCTTACACCCAGTAACACCCGCACCAGGTATTAGTCACGTGTACCCCTGTATAGACAGCCCATGGTAGTATAAGGACATAGAGGAGGCCGTCATACACATCAGTATGTGCCCGACTTACACCCAGTAAAACCCGCACCAGGTATTAGTCACGTGTACCCCTGTGTATACAGCCCATGGTAGTATAAGGACATAGAGACCGTCATACACATCAGTATGTGCCCGGCTTACACCCAGTAACACCCGCACCAGGTATTAATCATGGTACCCCTGTATATACAGCCCATGGTAGTATAAGGACATAGAGGGGGGACCATCATACACATCAGTATGTGCCCGGCTTACATCCAGTAACACCCGCACCAGGTATTAGTCACGTGTACCCTGTATATACAGCCCATGGTAGTATAATGACATAGAGGGGGGACCGTCATACACATCAGTATGTGCCCAGCTTACACCCAGTAACACCCACACCAGATATTAGTCACGTGTACCCCTGTATATACAGCCCATGGTAGTATAATGACATAGAGGGGGGACCGTCATACACATCAGCATGTGCCCAGCTTACACCCAGTAACACCCGCACCAGGTATCAGTCACGTGTACCCCTGTATATACCGCCCACGGTAGTATAAGGACATAGAAGGGGGACGTCATACACATCAGTATGTGCCCGGCTTACACCCAGTAACACCTGCACCAGGCATTAGTAACGTGTACCCCTGTATATACAGCCCATGGTAGTATAAGGACATAGAGGGGGGCCGTCATACACATCAGTATGTGTCAGCTTACACCCAGTAACACCCACACCAGGTATTAGTCACAGGTACCCTGTATATACAGCCCATGGTAATATAAGGACATAGAGGGGGCCGTCATACACATCAGTATGTGCCCGGCTTACACCCAGTAACACCCGCACCAGGTATTAGTCACGTGTACCCTGTATATACAGCCCATGGTAGTATAAGGACATAGAGGGGGCCGTCATACACATCAGTATGTGCCCAGCTTACACCCAGTAACACCCACACCAGGTATTAGTCACGTGTACCCTGTATATACAGCCCATGGTAGTATAATGACATAGAGGGGGGACCGTCATACACATCAGTATGTGCCCGGCTTACACCCAGTAACACCCACACCAGGTATTAGTCACGTGTACCCTGTATATACAGCCCATGGTAGTATAAGGATATAGAGGGGGCCGTCATACACATCAGTATGTGCCCGGCTTACACCCAGTAACACCCACACCAGGTATTAGTCACGTGTACCCTGTATATACAGCCCATGGTAGTATAAGGACATAGAGGGGGTACCGTCATACACATCAGTATGTGCCCGGCTTACACCCAGTAACACCCGCACCAGGTATTAGTCACGTGTACCCTGTATATACAGCCCATGGTAGTATAAGGACATAGAGGGGGTACCGTCATACACATCAGTATGTGCCCGGCTTACACCCAGTAACACCCGCACCAGGTATTAGTCACGTGTACCCTGTATATACAGCCCATGGTAGTATAAGGACATAGAGGGGGCCGTCATACACATCACTATGTGCCCGGCTTACACCCAGTAACACCCGCACCAGGTATTAGTCACAAGTACCCTGTATATACAGCCCATGGTAGTATAAGGACATAGAGGGGGACCGTCATACACATCAGTATGTGCCCGGCTTACACCCAGTAACACCCGCACCAGGTATTAGTCACGTGTACCCCTGTATATACAGCCCATGGTAGTATAATGACATAGAGGGGGCCGTCATACACATCAGTATGTGCCCGGCTTACACCCAGTAACACCCGCACCAGGTATTAGTCACGTGTACCCTGTATATACAGCCCATGGTAGTATAAGGACATAGAGGGGGTACCGTCATACACATCAGTATGTGCCCGGCTTACACCCAGTAACACCCGCACCAGGTATTAGTCACGTGTACCCTGTATATACAGCCCATGGTAGTATAAGGACATAGAGGGGGCCGTCATACACATCACTATGTGCCCGGCTTACACCCAGTAACACCCGCACCAGGTATTAGTCACGTGTACCCCTGTATATAAAGCCCATGGTAGTATAATGACATAGAGGGGGGACCATCATACACATCAGTATGTGCCCGGCTTACACCCAGTAACACCCGCACCAGGTATTAGTCACGTGTACCCCTGTATATACAGCCCATGGTAGTATAAGGACATGGAGGGGGGACCGTCATACACATCAGTATGTGCCCGGCTTACACCCAGTAACACCCGCACCAGGTATTAGTCACGTGTACCCTGTATATACAGCCCATTGCATATACAGTCTCTTCCATTGCACAGTCCTATAATATAATCTCTGTTCTTTGTTAGTAAACCAGCGAGGTTCACCCAGAAATGGTGGAGGAAGCAAGTCACCAAGTGAGTAGTAACCGGATATTGGCCGTGAGTAAGACCTGATCGGGCAATTCGTATGACTGCGCATGCAAACAGCCGTCCTTTTGATTACAGCCAGTGAGTGATTGGCTAGCTATTGTTATCCATACGAAAGTTGATTGACAGGCGAGGGGAGTAACGCTGGCGTGTTTCTGGCGGTAGTGAGGGCCCGCTGATGTCAGCAGCGGCCTCATTGTCCCCATCACCATTGCAGCGCCAAGTAACGCCTAGCTTACTCAGCACTGCGAACAGTTGGGAAAACCATTCCATGGTGAGTGATTGTGAAGGGTCTTCTTCTCCCGTGACTGGCAGCGATCATGTGTACATTGGTGCGGGAAGGGGGTGTTTGCAGTTGGCAGGGTGGCCCAGGTCTGAATCGGGACGGTAATCCCTTCTCATTCCAGCATTACCCTATAGTAAGGGCTATATTACATGGGGGCGGTGGAGACGGGGACATTACCAGATATGGCACCATGATTAATGTAACCTATACCAGGTGGTATAAATAGGGGTCAGTGATCCCTGATACTGCCTCGTAGTGATTGTATGTTGGCAGGTGATGTATAGAAACGCTCATTTTATCCCATTGCAGATTCTTCACCTGTTTCTGCTGCAGAACGCGCACCTTATAAGGTAAGTACACAGGAGCGTCACAGGGGTACTGGCTGCAGTACAGGCAAGCGGGTTCCTGGCTCTCATAACCACAGCACCACAGTAATGTCAGGGACGTCCCCACATTGTCTCTAGGATAGTTACGGTGGTCTGGCATGTTGGGAACTTTACATTAATGTCATGTAGTCAGAATGATAATTACACAGCGAGAGCCGCGGTCTGTAGCGTCAGATTACTTCCCAGTCCCCTTATGGATAATAACTAGAACTACACCAGATCCTTCCAATGTTACTGTTGTAGGGAAAGGGGGAATGGGGTGTCGACATCAAAAAGACGGTAACAACGATGGTGTATATGCAGTGGCGTAACTAATAATTCTGCGCCCTCCCCGCCGAAAATGCAGGGGGCGCCCCCCCTAGGGTAAACAAATCCCCCCCCCCCCGCCACCACCGTGCGGCCGTTACCTCAGCCGTCACCTGTGCTGCCAGTCAGTGTGTAGGGGAGCCGGGGAGCGCGGAGGGAAGACGGGGTGCGGGGGTGTTGTGCGGCGGCAGGGGGGGTTACCTCCTGCCGCATCCGACCGTGTGCGCCTGGTCCCGGTTCTCCCGGCTGCTGCTGCTAGTACTGAGAAGTGACACTTGGAAAATGGCTGCCCCCATAAAAACTGTCTGCAGTATGGGGGCAGCCATTTTCCGAGTGTCTCTTTTTGTATTAGCAGCGCTGCGGCTGCAGCAGTAGCCGGGAGAGCTGGGACCCGGCACAGGTGCTGGCAGCAGAACTTGGCAGTGAGTAACTAATAATAGTCCTGCAGCCCCCCGGCGCCCACACCCCCTCAACCCTCCTCTGCCCTCATCCTGTTACTCCCCCTGTCCTCATCCTGTTGCCCCCCTGCCCTCATCCTGTTACCGCCTGCACTAATCCTATTACCCTCTGCCCTCATCCTGTTACTCCGCTACCCTCATCCTGTTACCCCCCCCTGGCAACATCCTGTTACCTCCTGCCCACATCCTGTTACCCCCCTGCCCTCATCCTGTTACCCCCCTGCCCTCATCCACTACCCTCATCTTCAATTCCTGGAGATTCCCCCCCCACACACACACAGTCATGTGCGCGTGCGCTCCTGGGAAAGTGGGCGTGGCTTTGTAAAGTGGGCCGTAGCACCAACCTGTGAGTTTTCTACTCCCCCTTCCTCTTTGAAATCCCCCTGCCCTCATCCTGCTACTCCGCAACCCTCATCCTCAGGGTTGCCACTTCAGGCATCTTCAATTCCTGGAGATCCCCCCCCCCCCCACATGCACACACACACACACCTTCATGTGCGCGTGCGCTCCCGGGAAAGTGGGCGTGGCTTTGTAAAACGGGCATGACCTCTTCAGAAAAGTAGGTGTGGCCTCTAATACAGACATGTATTAAAGTCTCTATTGTTACATTTAATAACACATTTCCCCTACTGACAACTCCTATACAGAGACCTCATACATCCTCCCCTCACCCTGACACCAGTGACAACAACTTCACAGCAACCTCCCCCACCCCCTCACTTCTCTAACATGCAAATCTGCCCCAAACACTGACTGTCCACACACACAAATCCCCCCTTCACACTGGCCTCACCATTTCCTCAGCTGACAGCACAGACGGCACTGCCCTGTGTCTGATACACAGTAGCAGCCGGCTTATCTCTCCTCCGGGGCTCAGTTTGGGAGGAAGCACTGCTGCAACATCCTAAGCTGTTGGCTGCACAGTGCTCCTCCATTATCTCCTCTCCTGCGACCCAGTTTAAATATTTCTGGAGGTAGAGGGAGTTGTGCAGCGGACAGCAACTCACAAGTCACATGCCCTGTGACTTTTCTGGCACTGTGGAGGCTTTCAAAGTCACCCGGATTCCGGGAGAATCCCAGAATCCTAGAATCCGGGAGACTGCAAAAACATCCAGGAGGGTTGCCACCGATTTAGGGAGAATCCATGAAATCCTGGAGACGTGGCAACCCTCTCATCCTGTTACTCTGCTACCCTCATCCTGTTACCCCCCCCCCCCCCATTGTGTAAATGCATTATAGTGACTGTATCTTGGCATGTGATGTTAAATACAGTAAATCTTCATTCTTTAGAATTGCAGATACAGCCAGCAGATACAGCCAGCAGATATGTGCGTCTGTATGTATGTATATATATGTATGCATATGTATGCATATGTATATATATGTATGCATATGTATATATATGTATGCATATGTATGTATATGTATATATATATGTATGCATATGTATGTATATGTATATATATGTATGCATATGTATGTATATGTATGCATATGTATGTATATGTATATATATGTATGTATATGTATGCATATGTATGTATATGTATATATATGTATGTATATGTATGCATATATATGTATATGTATGCATATGTATGTATATGTATATATATGTATGTATATGTATGTATATGTATGCATATGTATGTATATGTATATATATATGTATGCATATGTATGCATATGTATATATATGTATGCATATGTATATATATGTATGCATATGTATGCATATGTATATATACATACATACAGTCTCACACACACCCCGTGGGGGTCATTCAGATATAGGACTCACCAAATCATCCTGAACCTGCCGCCACCATCACGGCCTGCTGATTGCTACACTGCTCCTGGCGCGGCTGCTCACCGGTACTGCGGTCTCTGCAACAGAAAAACTAATTTGTGATTTACATCTGGCTGGAATTGCCTTTTTATTACCACCAATAAACAGTGATGTCATCATTACACGGTCTGGTCACTTACTATTGCTACTTGCAGCTCACATATTGGAGGTTATTCTGGTTGACTCGCAAAGGCTGCAAATCTCGCTGTCTTTGGCACACCGCCCCATCGCACGCCACGATCCCCTGCAGGCATGTGAATGGATGTTTTGCATAAACATCCATTCGCAGCCTTGCGTGCAGGGACAAAATAATTTCATGGTTGATGACCATCGTATGAATTTGCCAGCGCGCAGATCTGAAGCACCTCTGTGGTGTTTTAGATCTACGGGCGCCCTGACATCCGCTGCCCGACCCCCACACCATCGAGGAATTACCATGGGAACACACAGCATTTTCATGGAAATGCCCATGAAACGCTGGGCGTTCCCATGGGCAAATCCCCCGGCCCGCCGCCCCCTGCCCGCACTGTTTTGTGCGAGCACCAGGTGAATAATCTATTCACCGTGGCCACTCGCACACAGCCGCTGCACATGTGCATAAATTACTATGCACATGCGCAGTCGCAAAAAATCGTTCCCCCCCGTGCGGTCGCGCCCATTATGCTTAGTGAGTAAACGGTATTTCAGCTTTGAAGCAGATTTGGGCTGTGTAATCTGTGCTGGATGGGCCCATCATATATGACCTGCTGTGGGGTGTAATGCGGCCACACCCGATAAATGGGGTAATATTCACCCCTGTAGAGTCGGAGATACCCGCAGGGCCGTCGCTACCCGCTCACCAGAGCCTGCAAAGCAAGGAGGCGCTGTGTTCCATAGGCGCTTCCCTGCTCTGCGACTCTACTGAGTCTGCCACTGCACAGAATGGGATGTGCGCTGCTGCTGCTGCGCCTGTCACAGTGTGTGACAGCCAGGCAGCAGTGCTGGCAGCAGAGGGGAGAGAGGGATAAGTGCAGCAGTGGGTCGGGACACTCCGGAGGACAGCAGCACCACCAGGGGAAGTCCTGGTCTGCAAAAAGGTACAGGAAGTATAAACTGCGCTAAATATAAAGAAACAGTGTATGCAGGCACCGGAGCGCCTCAGGCGAGTCGGGGTGGGGGCGCCCCGGTGCCGGGGGGGGGGGGGAGCACCTGTCCTGCGGCGCTGTGTATTTAGATCTGGCGGCGGAGGCAGCGGGGGTCCCTGCCGGGCTATGCGGAAGCGCTTCTAGTGTGAAAACACTGGCAGCACGCTGATTGGCTGAGATCAGCCTGCGCCGTGCTGCCAGAGTTTTCACACTAGAAGCGCTTCCGCATAGCCTGGCGGATAGCGCTCGTGATTTCTAATGGACTGCAGGGACCCCCGCTGCCTCCGCCGCCAGATTTAAATACACAGCGCCATAGGACAGGTAACCGGGCGGCACAAAATGCCGCCCTCCAGTGGCCGGCGCCCTAGGCAAATGCCTAGATTTGCCTAGTGGTGGCGCCGGCCCTGAGTGTATGACATAAAAATGTACAATTTAATATATGAAATGCATAAAAAAATCAAAAACCAATATAAACAATGAAGCGATAATGATATAAAATGATTAAAATTACTGCAAATCGTTAATCAATCAGTGCATTGTACATGAGTGTATGGATAATCACCCTTCCTTTGTGGTCCACCAGTACTGGGGAAGTCCTTTTGTTTATAGAATTGTAATATCCAGTAAATGGAAAGTGGGGGGTCTCTTCCTCTCCTTTGCCAATATGAAACTGGGTCTGTTAGGAGGTGGCGTTCCTCCAAAGGTGGTGTTGCTGCAGTGAGTTTAGTATTTGCTACAGGGAAAACGTAGGAACATAATTTGCAATTCCTTATTTATCAGTTGTATACTTTTGTTTGCAGTGTTTCTGAGTACCCCAGTCTTGCTTTTCACAGACTGCATCACCAATTTCACACATTAGTCCTGGTCTGCACCTTCCTTCCTCACTGTGGTGCTGAGCCCCTCCCCCTGATCTCTGCATCAGGGTCAAGAACTGCATGTGCAGAGCAGGGATTGGAGGATCTCGACACATACTGATTAGAAGAGAGCCCCTGATTGGTGGAGCCTAGGGATGGCCATCGTTGCCATTGCCATCAATGGTTGCCATCGATGGCAATTCTGCAACTGGTCATCGATAGTGCTAAACTATGCAATGGATGACCATCGATATTTTTACATATCGATGGTCATCCATTGTGTTTGATTGATTGGCCTGTGGGCCAATCAAATCACGGGAAGCAGAGCTTTGCGGGTGTCGGGAGCAGAGCTATGTTCCGTGTCCCAGCACTTTGAAAAAAATCAAAACATCGTTTTGCTGTTCCATCGATGGAGGGAAACCATCTAGTTCTCTCCCATCGATGACAAAAGTATTCAATATCGGCCATGAACCATCAATGATTTTGAATCATCGATGGCCATCCCTAGTGGAGCCTACCATTCACCACTGACCCCTGGAACACCGAGGATCCCACAGCTGAGCACATGGCTTCCTCTGTAAGTTACTGCACCCAGCACCTTGCCTCCTCTGCCCCTGTAGCTCCTGCCTCTCTGCAGCCTCACTCTCTCTCCTCATCTGTTCTACCCTCTCCTTACCCAGCATCTGTCCCCCTCTCCCTAGCCAGTACCCCCGCCCTCTCCCTGCCCAGCATTTGTCCCCCTCTCAATGCCCAGCATTGTCTCCCCATCCCTGCCCAGTATCTGTCCCCCCCATCCAGTGGCGTAACTATAAATTCTGCTCCCCCCTGCCAAAAAGTTTTTGGCGCCCCCCCCCCCCCCCCCGGCTCCTCTCCGGCGTGTTTCCCCAGCGTGTGATGTCATCACATAACGGAGAAGCTAAAGCAGGAGAGAGGAAGAGAGACCAGCATACACTGATGCTTCCCTTGACTCTGACACATCCCAGGCCACCCTAGCATGCCCATCCGCCTGCCCATCCTCTACACAGTAGCCAATAGCCGGCTGTGTACAGTAAATTTAATCAGTGGGGGGATTTGTCATCTCTGCCATTGCCGCACCCGCACTGTGGCTGACTTGCCTCCAGTGCTCAGCCAGTGGACAGCGGCAGGCAGCAGCATGTCAGTGCGTCGAGCGGGTGCCAGCGCCCAAACAGACCCCACTGCTTCTTGCTCCCCCAAGCGGCTGCTGGGGCTGCCTTACAGTAGTTACGCCACTGCCCCCATCTCCCTGCCCAGCATCTCTCCACCCTCCCTGACCAGTATCTCCCCCTCTCCCTGATCAGCACCTGTCCCCCCTCCTGCCCAGTATCTGCCCCCTATCCCTGCCCAGTATCTGCCTTCCTCTCCCTGCTCAGCACCTGTCCCCCTCCTGCCCAGTATCTGCCCCCCTATCCCTGCCCAGTATCTGCCTTCCTCTCCCTGCTCAGCACCTGTCCCCCCTCCTGCCCAGTATCTGCCCCCCTATCCCTGCCCAGTATCTGCCCCCCTATCCCTGCCCAGTATCTGTCCCCCTCCCTGCCCAGTATCTGCCCCCTCTCCCTGCTCAGCATCTGTCCCCCTCTCCCTGCCCAGCATCTGTCCCACCTCTCCCTGCCCAGTATCTGCCCCCTCTCCCTGCCCAGAATCTGCCCCCTCTCCCTGCCCAGCATCTGTCACATATCTCCCTTCCCAGTATCTGCTCTCCTTTTCCTGCTCAACATCTGTCCCCCCCTCCCGCTCAGTATCTGCCACCCTCTCCCTGCCCAACATGTCATCCCTCTCCTTGCCCAGTATCTGCCCCCTCTCCCTGCCCAGCATCTGTCATCCCTCTCCCTGCCCAGTATCTGCCCCTCTCCCTGCCCAGCATCTGTCCCCCCTCCTGTGCAGTATCTGCCCCCCTCTCCCTGCCCAGCATCTGTACCCCATCTCCCCACACATAGGCGTGCGCAGAACATTTTATTAGGGGGTGCACCATCAAAGGGGTGTGCGTAGCATCACCTATTGGGCATAGCTAACACTGCTCATTGGGTGTATCGAACACTGCCAAACTGGCGTGTCTACCATCATCTATTGGCACTCGCTACAATATAAAACGTCTCTCTGCCACACCATAATCTCCTGCCTAGTTCAGCTCTGTGTAACAGTACATGCAAATAAAGTCACAAACATATATGGATGATGCAGGTATGTAGTGATATGACAATGGTCTAGTACAATTAACAATGCAAAACACATAATTGATTGATGGGCGCGTCTTTTAATGGAATACAGTTCTAAACAGAAAAAGTCGTTGGTAAAAGGTATCGCTAATGGCAGGGAGGTGTTCATTAATGTGGGCACAGCATTAGGGGGTGCCTGTGCACCCCTAACACTCAATGTGCGCACACCTATGGTGATGTCTATACATATGTATCACTAGTAATTGCAGTTGGGACTGTATGTTATTCTGACTTGATACCCTCCTTATTCATTGTTGTTCCCTTGGAACTGTGTACATCGAAATGTGTATCTGTTGTTTTATCTTAATAAACACTGACTGCGTAAAAAAAGAAAATGGGCCACTGAGCAATATATTGCTGAGCAATATTAAGCCAACATTGCTCAGAGATCACCCTCCCCCCCCCCCTATATTTTTTTAATAACTGTACAAGATGATGCCTGGGGGAATTGCTTAGAACTTATATTCAAATTTATTACAGGTTGAGTATCCCTTATCCGAAATGCTTGGGACCACAAACATTTTGGATAAGGGATTATTTTGGATTTCTGAAAAACATTTATACACAAAAATTCCCCCGGAGTCCACAGCATCCACCGGGAACCCATGGCGACCATTTGATTTGTCTTCAGCGGTGTGCTGCAATGCATCCTTCTGATTAGGGTTGCCACTGAAGATTATTCGGATGGCCGCCGGGGACACTGGGGAACAAGGTGAATTTTAAAAAAAGGTGGTGGTGGTGGGGGACAAAAAACCTACGGTTTTCGGAATATGTCGGAAAAGGGATCTACGGATAAGGGATACTCTACCTGTATAGGATTGAGAAGACTGAGCACTAAAGTGGTTAAAAAATAATAAAATCCCTAGAGATTGTCATCATGGTTCATGAATTTGAATGAATTCATTTTTAGAATCCTCTGCATATATAATAATAATGTTAACCAGACCTGCGGTTTTGAAGTATCATCACTGTATTTTTTTGTCTGTACTTGATAGGTTCTTAAGAGGGAAAACTAAGAAGACTTGAAAGAAAAATAAAGATAATTAAATATTTATATATGGCAATAAAAATGTTTTTGCCAAATGTTTAAATGTATTTGCCTATAGGGGGATCTTGAAGTTATCAGCTGTCATCATGTGTTATCTAATTTGCATGAAATATTTCTCTCAGAAATAGGCAGAATTAGGCCTAGGGGAAAGATGAGCTATTGGCAATGCCCATTGCCTGATCCCAGCTGGCGAAGTTTATGTTTACTGCAAAAAGTATGTTCTTTTTTTGCTGAAGAATTAAAATAAATAATCTGGAACATACAAGCCTTTCAATTAGTAAAATCATTCATAATTTTGCTATTTTCATGGACTTAAAGCTGCATTGCTGCACAGAACATGGTGGTAATGCTGAGGCACACACTCATCATTGTCCTGCTACTCTCAAAGCCATGGAAGCTGCAGTACGATATACTTCCCAACATTGGTGGCAGCGGAGCAGGGACACTTGCACCCGAAAATAGGGGGTGCGACCTTGCAAATAGGGGGCATGGTCTACAATCGTGGTACTCCCACTAGGCCATGCACCCGTTTTGCTGCTGTGGGGGACATGGTGTTTGTATGCTTTGAGAAATACATGGACCTCACTGGTTTGTTTGGACCCTGCTCTACGATGCAATCGCCCCATTTGGTGTAATTTCTTCAAGGGGTAACCTATTCCACTCAGGGTAATCCTATGCAGTGTGCCCAAGATGGCTGCCTCTGCCTCACCTGGTACCATTTTATGTGTAGAATACACACCCATGGAAATTATTATCTAAAATGCATGCACAGATCCTGCATTATGCTTACTGTGAGCACAAGGTATTCTTGTTGTGTCTGTGTGGCTTGTCTTCTGCTGTCCTTCCTAAATCCTCTGTATTATATGCAATGTTTTTGATGTATGTCATACTATATGTCATTTGCTTTGAGTCCTGTCGGAGAAAATGCGCTACATAAATACAATTATTATTATTTATTATTATTATGGCCAGCACTCTAAGAGCTGCTGGCCATGCTCCCACTCTGTCTCACTGAATAGATGCTGTGCAGCAGGGACTCCCAACTGCCCCCCCACCGTGGGACACTGTTGGCCCCGAGTGGGATGCTGGGCAGTCCCAAAAAATGGAACTGTCCTGCGTAAATCATGACAGTTAGAAAGTATGGCATGGGGACCATACTCGATTTGCCCACCTTCATTATTGATGGTGCTACAGGCAAATTATCTAGTTAATAAATACTCAACGATATCCTTATCGATCAGTTACATCACTCTCCTCCACTGCAAGCATTTGGTTAACATTGGGCATGCAGCACAGACAAAAGGTGTGGTCAGTAGTAATATGCTGGAGCACGCATCATTAACAATAATGACTGTACACACTAGATAATATGAATGATATATCGTTAACTATATCACTATATGCATACCCAGGGCCGATGCAAGGTTTCTTGACACCCTACGCAAAACTTCTGCCTACCCCCCCTCCTCCCCCATCCTCTTTCATATATACATTCATACACTGCCTTTCTCATATATACATATACACCCATACACTGCCTTCATACATACAGTAAAGTACATACATATGTACATACAAATACCGCCTCTCTCATACATACATACACTACATCCATACTTATATCAATCTCCGGTACTTGTGTATTTTGGCGGCGCCCATCGCATCGCATACCATAACGCATGCGATGCGACGCGATATCGTACGATAGTGCACGATGGCATACAATTTTGAAATTGTATGCCATTGTACATGGCATACAATGCCATACGATGCGATGCGATTAAACATTGTATAAGCACCCTAATGGGTGCTTACAATGTTAAATGCACCCCCACGCCACCCCCCCACTATAAACGTGAACCCGAAGTGTGGCGAGCGCAGCGAGCCCGTGAGGGGCGGCGGTACGCATCCTACGACCTTTTCATACCCCCACTATCCACGTCGGCGTGGAGTTGAGAATAGAATAGTGTGGCGAGCGCAGCGAGCCATCGAGCCCGAAGCGTGGCGAGCGCAGCGAGCCCCGCGAGGGGACGTGGATACCTGTGAAGCCCGCGAAGGGACGCGTTTACCTGTGAAGGTATCCGCGTCCCCTCGCGGGGCTCGCTGCGCTCGCCACGCTTCGGGCTCGGTGGCTCGCTGCGCTCGCCACACTATTCTATTCTCAATTCCACGCCGACGTGGATAGTGGGGGTATGAAAAGGTCGTAGGACGCGTACCGCCCCTCGCGGGCTCGCTGCGCTCGCCACGCTTCGGGTTCACGTTTATAGTGGGGGGGGGGGGGGGTGGCGTAGGGGTGCATTTAACATTGTAAGCACCCATTAGGGTGCTCAAAAGCACCCTTTAGGGTGCTTATACGATTTTTGGTCGTATAGGGGGTCAAAATCGCGTCGCATGCCATCGGGTACATGGCATGCGATGCGATGCGATCCGTTCATCGTACGACAGACATCGGGGGCGCCGTCAAAATACACAAGTACCCAATCTCCTTCTCCTCCCCAGCCAGGGCACCAAAGCACTAGGGAACCAGCCCCCTTCCCCGGGCCATAAAATATACAGAAAAAATGTACTCCCTTTCCCAACCTTCCAGACGCTTTTCGAACCTTCATGCAAGTAAGCAGCGGATGGGCAGCCAAGATAGGGAAAGTAGGATTCCCCTCCAGTCCACCCCTGCTGGGTCCCCGCCTCCTTCTTCCCACTGCGGTGCATACTACAGCTACACATTACTGAAGAATTCCGCTATCGCAGCCCAGCACAGCTTGGCAGCGCTTGCGGCTGTAACAGGAAGCTGTCAATAGAGATCCAATTCGGGCGGCTGATGCTGGAGACAGCTGTGAGGTCGGATGGGCGGCTGCTGCTACTGACGGGCCTGAGGGCAGGCGGCGGCTGCTGCTACTGATGGGCGTGAGGACGGGCGGGTGGCTGCTGCTACTAACGGGCGTGAGGTCGGGCGGGCGGCTGCTGCGGGTGGAGACAGCAATAGTTTTTGAGAAAGAGAAGGCTGTCATTAGTGTGGCGCACTGGTAACCAGGTAATTACCAGTGCGCCACACTAATGGCAGCCTTCTCTTTCTCAAAAACTGTATCTAATCTTCTGTTCTAGTGGCAGCACACCCTAAAATAAAGACTTATTTAAAGTCTCATCATTATATAAAAGGGTTATATCACATACACAGATATCCTCATCTGTGTGATTGGAAAAAAGCCTTTTTTTTGGAGACAGCAATAGTCAGACCCGCTTGGGTTGATCAAAAGGGTTAGTGGCCGGCGCTCTAAAGCTGCCTAATGGTAGCTCTGGCCCTGTGCATACCTTCACACAGTCCCGCTATTTACAGTACACTGTGATCACCACTGCTCTGCTCTGCAAAGCAGCTATGCAAAGCAGCTATGCAGACAGCCATAAAAGTGCATGTAACTCAGCCAGGGGGTGCCCCAGCTGCTCATGGAGAAATATGACCAAAATGACAATAGCAAGTGTTGTGCTGTAAGGTCACGTCCCCTCCATTTGAGGGCCCTTTCCCTCCTTGCACAAGTTAATTGATGGCAAAACATAAGGATGTGAGCAGGGCCAGCAACAGAAGTCTTGGGGCACGGGACACTGATATCCCTTGCCCTCATACTAAATGTGTTTTTTAATCATTACAAAAAGAATATTTTACAAGCTCAGACCCTATTACATTTGTCCCCAAGGCTTCAGAGAAGCTTAAAAAAATGTGAAATGTATTACGCTCAGGGGCAGACTGGCCATCTAGCACTTCTGGCAAATGCCAGAGGGGCCGATTTCATACTGCAAGGTGTAGGCTCCACCTCCTGATCGGTGCACAGAGAGAGCTGCTGGACTTGCTGCAGGTTCGGCAGTTCTCTCTGTGCACCACTGGGGTCCAGGAGAGAGGGGGCATCACATGCCCCTATTTCCCTCTCCTGCATGCCTGTCACATGCGTGCGCGCGTGCCCGGCATGTGCACGCGTGTGACAAAGGTCATGCGCATGCACAAAGGTCATGCGCATGCACAAATGCCACGGCCGATTCGGCAGCCCAGTTCATTGCAGATTACGCTGTATGTGTTTTTTTTTTTCCAATATGCATGGCTGTACATGAGACCAAGGCCCTTATTCTAGTTGACTTGCAGGCCTTGCGAGTTCAGCAAGGGCCGCACCCCCCCCCCCCCCCCCCCCCCAAAAGCCCGCAGGCATGTGAATGCATGATTTTCGATAATCATCCATTTGCAGCCTTGGGTGCTGGGGAGAAATCTTCAGCGCTCGCTGATCTGAGACACCACTAGGGTGCGAAGACAGGGTGGGCAGCTGCACACTAGCACTCTCAGAATCCGCCCTTTAGGGTAGAGCTGGACTCCCTGACAGACGCTAGAGGTGCAGGAGGGCCTCTAGTGTCTGTAACCTCTAAGGCGGTGACCATTTTTTGAGTGGCGCAGAGTCCCTGACTGTAGTAGACAGAGCCTCTGAGCCACCACCCCCCACACACATATTACAGCTTATGTTTTTTATTTATTTAAATGGCAAGTGCCAGGTATCCAGTGGGGGGTAGCCGATAGAAAGGAGCGCCTCTGGCTTGGCACCCTCCTGCCCCGCTGATATATATTTTTAAAGAAAGGCAAATAAAAATGATATTTTATGGATAAATTTACTATTCCAATATAAAAGTTTGTACCCTGAGTCACAGGTTGCCCCGCTATCAGGGGACGGGGGTGTGTGTATGTTGGGTAGCCATACCTCCCAACTTGTAGAGAGACAGAGGGATGCGCGCCTGGTGCTGGCTCTAGTCTGCTGCCTTCCCGACCTGTATACTTTGCCTGTCCCCGGCTGCAGCATGCGAAAGAGAATGCTGTGAACACATTGGTTGTGAGGAGGCAGCACAAGTGCTGGGTAGGCACTTCAGTTTAAAGCACCTCCCACCTTCAGGAGCAGGAACCCAGGACATGACGTCACAAATCTTTTAAAATATTTGCATATCTTCCCTGCAGCAGTGCATTTGAGCAGATTAAGAATACGATGCTTGTGGCCACACCCTGGATCACAATCGTTCATGAAAATGAACGATTTGCGGCTAGGTAGGCCGATTTATCAGCTGATTGGCCGAAAATCGGCCGATCAGCTGATAAATCGCTGTAGTGTGTGGGCACCTTTGGGGTAAGTTATGTGATGACATAACAGGAATTCTTCAAGTGTGTACAGGGTTTATTTACTAAGATGGGATGTTGCAATGGGCAACCAATCAGATTCTATCTATTATTTTCTAGAAAGTGCTAAATAAATAAGAAGTATATTCTGATTTGTTGCTATGGGTAACATCCAATCTGGTTTTGCCTATTACATTAGCCACAAATAATTTTAATTGCTCTTGGATCACCAATCCAAGGCAGCTCTGTGTGCTGAGGCACCCCAGGGTATGCTGCTTATGACGATGACTGATATTCTAGTTCTCATTCGGAATTTCACAAAGATAAGGACATTTGCCATCTTAAAAAGAAATCTTTTTTTGGTACTTCTTCATCTTTGGGGACACTGCTTATACCAGTTACTGTATGTTACCCGCTACGTGAATTGTGACTGTCCCCTTATGGCACTCCCCACATCATACCTCCCAACTTCTGTCCGTATGAAATAGGGACACTCGCGCGAGCGCCCGAAAAGGGGGTGGGGCGTATGCAAATGAGGGTGCAGCTTATGCTAATTAGCCGCAACCTCATTTTCATACGAGAATAGACGCTGTGCGCACGCGCACAGCGTCTATTCTACTAGATTGGGGGTCTCCCAACTGTCACCCCCCGCAGCGGGACAATGCCTGCCGCGGGTGGGACAGCGGGACAGGACCCGAAAATCGGGACTGTCCCTCTAAAATCGTGACAGTTGGGAGGTATGCCCACAAGTCTTAAGGTAATAATAGATGGTGGCGTGGACACAGGAGGGTGGCGTGTACCCCAAAATAACCCTCACCTCCTGCCATACGCTACCAAAGTTCTGTAGCGTAAGCGGTGGCCGCAAAGATGAGGAAGTACCCTTTTTTTTTTAATTAAACAATGATTTTTTGTTTAACGTTACAAATATTTGTTAATAAGTGATTAAAGTGGATATCAGTAAAGTTGCATAAAAACATCCTAAAAAATTCCCAAGGGTTGTCAATTCTGATCCCTTTTCCGTAGTCATGCAGTCTCAAGTACATCCATGGAATAAAACGAAGCACAGTTTGCTGCTAACTAACCAACAAAATGTCCGCTCAGTACTGTTTCCCCGTGCTGGCGACAGTACGGAAAAACGTCTTGAACTGTGTTGCTATGCTCAGGATTAACAACTAGCTACTTCCTGTCGTCACTGAGGAACCATTTTATTGTGTTCATTTGTATTGCCATAGCATTTATGTAGTCTCCGGTAAAATGGATGCCATTCAAAATCTATTAACGCTTTCTTAAAAAGCTACGGTAATAATAGCGTCCGGTACCGTTCTGCGCTGCCTCAGCTGATTTGTCAGTTGATGCTGTCGGTTTGTCAGTTGTTCTGTCAGCCCGGTAGCGTTGCTGGTAAAAGGTGGCTGGCGCGGTATTATAGCACACGTTATCATCTCTGCCGCTGGGAATGAGCTATGAACATAGGAGAGGATGGGGCCGGGGCCGGGGGAGTCGGGATCGCGGGAGTCGGGACCGGGGCTTCTCATCCCACCATGAAGGAGGCTCTTTCAGGGAAAGTGATGGCGGTGCGAGGGAAAGGCCTCCGCCTCACCTGCGGGGCCGGGAGATAGGCCTTTGGTATGCACGGAGGCAAGGCGGCCGGAGTAAGGACAAAGAGAGGATGGAGGTAGGTTTACCAACTGCTGTTACCACCAGCGGGAGTACCACCCTTCTTATGTTCATAGTATTGACAAAAGCAATACAGCGACACTAATCTATCTATCTAGCAATCTGTCTATCTCACAGTACCCAGTGTAACTGCACACCTGAGCTACCTGCAACTGTCACACTGTAAGAATAGTATCACGTATAGAGACACTAGGGACAGAAAGGTTGCACATCTCTGCCACACTGACAGCAGCACATCCCTGCCACGCTGACAGCAACACATCCCTGCCACGCTGACAGCAACACATCCCTGCCACGCTGACAGCAACACATCCCTGCCACGCTGACAGCAACACATCCCTGCCACGCTGACAGCAACACATCCCTGCCACGCTGACAGCAACACATCCCTGCCACGCTGACAGCAACACATCCCTGCCTCAGCTGACAGCAGCACATCCCTGCCACGCTGACAGCAGCACATCCCTGCCTCAGCTGACAGCAGCACATCCCTGCCACGCTGACAGCAGCACATCCCTGCCACGCTGACAGCAGCACATCCCTGCCACGCTGACAGCAGCACATCCCTGCCACGCTGACAGCAGCACATCCCTGCCACGCTGACAGCAGCACATCCCTGCCACGCTGACAGCAGCACATCCCTGCCACGCTGACAGCAGCACATCCCTGCCACGCTGACAGCAGCACATCCCTGCCACGCTGACAGCAGCACATCCCTGCCACGCTGACAGCAACACATCCCTGCCTCAGCTGGCAGCAGTACAACCCTGCAGTAACTGACAGAAGCTCCTCCCACCTCAACTGACAGCGGCACCTCAACAGACAGTGAGCTGTGGCTCACTGCCTCAACAGGCAGTAAGCACCTTGCTGCCTCAACTGCCACAGGCACATGTTGGGTGACCCGGGTCCCGTTCACTTCTATGGAGGAGGCAGCAGCCCGCCTCAGCCTGATGGGCCCTGCCCCCCCCCGGATGACGTCCGCTACTCAGCAATAAGCCAGGTCGCTGTGAGCAGCTAAACTCCGTGAATGCCGGGTCGCTTTAGGGATGGACCCGTGTCCAAGTCCAAAGTGCGACCACCTAATTTGCCATGTGAAAGGGTTATTATTCACTTATGGGGTTATCCAGGTACATGTTAAGTCAATGAAAATAATTCTATTTAAACTGCCTTGATCTGAACAATTTTTTCACCTAAACATGAAGTATTATAGTTGCATATAAAACATAACATTTAGTGCATTCACCATAGAAGTCTATACGAAGATGCATTCAGTGCGAAGCATATATGTCTTCAACATGCTGGATGGGGATGCAGTGAGCAGGTCTTAGGTTGACTGGGTCAGAAGGTCAAAACAAGCAATAGGTCGACATGAGTCTTTCACTTTTTTAAAAATAAGTTTTTTTCTTTTTAATACTTTATACTCCAAGTGGACACAGAGTTATATTATAATAGTTTGCTGAAAGCATGGTGAGCAAAGTGGTACACCTCTACGGTGTCTATGTAGACCTGTGTCGACAGACAATAAAAATGAGATAAACTCATGTCTGTCTGTAATATATTTAGTCTATCTATATATATATATATATATATATATATATATATAGCAGATGCGGGCACTCCAAATGACCTCCGGTGAACAATTCAAACAACCAATTGATTGCGGTGCCCGCCTATATGCAGTACTGTGTCTGCTAAATATAGTGTCCAGGGGGATGGCGGCACTCACGTACAAATAAGACTCCACACTCGAGCAGGTAGTCACCAACGTTTCTGGGCAATTATGCCCCTTTATCAAGGTGCAGGAAGAACATTAGAACAGTACAAACAGTGAATATAAATACCTTTACCAGTCGTTCACGCCGCCCGCCGTCTCCCGCTCCGGCGTCTGAAGAGATGACGTCATCGCGCTGGTTGACGCTACGGGGAGCGTGAAGGACCCACCAGTGCACAGAGATTGCTTAGCAACCAGCATCAACAATATGGCCGCCGGATGCCCGGAGACCAGATACTGAAAAAACATATACAAACTCCGTTAGAAATCACCATAAAAAACATAAGAAAAAAATTGCATTTAAAAAAGACGTTGACAGAACGTCTAGTGAAATAGCAGATAAAGTGCAAGTGCTGTATCCATTGTTAGGGCTCTAAACCATCTGGATGTCGACAAACATGTCTTCCCATATAATGTCGACTGCAATAAATCCGCTAATACAACAAAACATCTGATTATAGAAATACAATAATGCATAGATTAAGATAAAAAAAGCTGTGAACACAGCAGAAATCACCTATGATAAATGTTACAAGAAACAGGATAATCCTAAATGTTCGTTGAGCCCCTTGGGACTCAACGTGTCAAGGGTGAAGATCCACCGGCTTTCCAGTTGGAGAAGCCGGAGAGATCTATCCCCTCCTCTCTTGAGGGGGGGAACGTGATCGATGATCTTATACCGAAGCGTCGTGATGTTATGCCTGGCCTCTGCAAAGTGACGGGCCACAGGCTGTTCGCTGTGGCCCGAAATGATGGCTGCTTTTATTGCAGAACGGTGGGCAGCCGCTCTTTCTTTAAATGCCCTTTCGGTCTTGCCCACATAATGACGCCCACACGGACAACTAATCATGTATACCACGAATTGTGTGTTGCAGCTGACTCTATGATGGATTTTAAACTTTTTACCAGAAAATGGGTGAAAGAAATTCTCTCCTGGAGTCATATAAGAACACGTAATGCACCCACAGCATCGAAAACAGCCAGTTTTGGCCTTACCCCAGAATGGTGTACTAGTTTTAGGGGGGGGAAAAGTGACTTCGCTCTTAACCACAAAGTCTCTGATGCTTTTGCCTTTTTTGTATGAGTGCATGAGAGACTTATTTTTCAAAGAATGCAGCGTAGGGTCTGATGTAAGCAAGGGCCAATGCTTTTTGGCTATCTTGCTTAATGCAGGGCTAGCAGGATGATATGTATTAACCCAAATAAGTTTATCTGCTGCTGACTTAGAAGCTGATTTAGATTTTAGGGCTTCCTCTCTTGGAAGTCTAAACACCCTATCTCTGGTATCTGTGAGGAGTTCTTGATCGTAACCCCTATCACTGAACTTGCTTACCATGGATGTAAGACTCTTTTCCAGTTCTTCAGGTTGACTAATTATTCTCCGTGCTCGGAGCATTTGGGAAAAGGGGAGCCCCTTCTTAAGGGGGACTGGATGGAAGCTGGAATTTAACAAAATGTTATTCCTATCCGTGGGCTTACTGTATAATGCTGTTTCAATCTGCCCCTCCACAATTTTAATGTTTACATCCAGATAATGCACAGAACATGTGTCCATGACATAAGTAAACTTGATGGGGGAACAGGTAGAATTGTGCTCCTCAATCAAACGTTTCAAGCAACTGTTATCACCCGCCCAGATCACCAGGAGATCGTCTATGTACCGTGTGTACAATAGCAACGACCCCCTGGTGGCCGGGTTACTGGTGAACAATGCCCGTTCAACAATAATCATGTAGGAATTCGCAAACGACGGGGCCACTGAGGACCCCATCGCACATCCTCTTAGCTGGAGAAAAAACATGTTGTTAAACATAAAATAATTACGTTTGAGCGTCAATTCTAACAGTTGTAAGAACAACCCCACATCAGGACCTGTGTACAAGGGATTTCCCGTGATTAGAGCTCTTACTGCTTCCAAGCCTGCACCGTGAGGAATACACGTGTACAGGCTCGTTACGTCCACTGTACACAACGTACAGTCAGGGGGAACGGTACTAATGGCTTTTAATTTTGCCAGAAGACTAGTAGTGTCCTGCAAGTAACTTATATCTCCTTGTACACAGGGTTGAAGAAAAAAATCCAAGTAAACAGAAATGGTCTGATACAGTGAGCCCCGGGCAGATATAATTGGTCTACCCGGGGGTTTCACTGGATTTTTGTGGATTTTTGGTATCGAATAGAGAATAGGGATAATTGGATAATCCACAGATAATGCAACTCTAGTGTCCACATCAATCTGTCCATTGCTGACTGCCAGTTTTAGTAAATTGTCCAATTCGGACTTATAACCCTTTGTTGGGTCACGTGGTAAAGCACAATAGGTGTCAGTGTCCGACAATTGCTGATTGATTTCAGCCACATAATCGGCAGTGTCAAGGACGACGATCCCGCCGCCCTTGTCCGCTGCCCGTATCACGATAGATGGATCGTCGCCCAGACTTTTAAGAGCTGTCCACTCTTGCTTAGAAAAGTTATTCATAACAGTACTAGGATGTTTCAACTTACGTGCTGTTTCCTGTTCCAAAAGTCGAGTGTAAGTCTTTATCGACGGGTTAAAGGACTGGGGATCAAACTTGGAGGATTTCTTTAACTTGTTCGGGAACTTAGGTGTAGTCGTGATAGATGGTGTTATAACATCTTTATCCTGGAAGAACTCTCGGAGTTTCAGTTGTCGATGTAATTTGAACTGTTCCACTTTGATGTTAAAGGGGTCAGTCTTTGTTGTTGGTACGAAATTCAACCCTTTCGCCAACACGTGTGACTCCACTTCCGAGAGTGTCCTGGATGACAAATTAAAGATTATTTCTTTAGGATCCGTGGAGGTTGGGTGCGGGTTTTTACGCCTCTCTCTCTTGTTCTGCCCCCCCCGGCGCGTGAACCTCCTGCGCCGTGTTGGGCTGGGCCCTTCGGGTGTAACCCTAAAGGGGGACGACCTGAGTCAGTGCCCTGGCCTTCAACTTCACTAGCGGAAGAATTTTCGTCTCTTGAGGTATCTGACTCCCATACTCTTCTATTAGGCCTGGAGCCGAACCGCTTTTTGGAGAATCTATTAGGGGGGTCCCCACCTGTCAGCCACGGGTACACCTGATGTTTTTCATAGTCCAAATTGACCTTTTCTTTTTTGTTTTGTTTGAAGGTTTGTAAGTCCTTTTTGTATTTGTCTAACTGTGTAGACATTTTATCCAACCAATTGGTTGATTGATCTTGTAACAAGAACTCCTTGTGCTGCCCTTCAAACACAGCCAATTTGGACCTGATAGCTTCCAGTTCACGTTTTACCTCCTCCACCACCGCCACCATTAAATCGAACGAACATTTGTTCAAAATTGAAGTCCAGACTTTGCAGAACGGGATATTGTACCGTCCGATTGTTGGTACATTACGTATGCGGAAGCCTCGGGGTATCTTCCTATCCCGTACGTAGTCAGACAGAGTAACCCCGTGGAAATAATAGTCTGTCTCCTTACGCTTCAAATTTAACCACTGATGGTACAACTGCAATTGGTCTGGGGTGGTGTTAGTAGACCCCTGGTCCTCTTTGAAAAGGACTCGTTCATAATCTGAGTCCGAATAACTGAAGATTGAGCCCACCGTGAGCTCAACCCTCGTTTGTGAACCTGATGCTTGTGGTTCAACAGATGATGTATCCATGATCAGGTGCCGACGTTGTTATAGCTGCGTGTCCCGGACTGGAACTTGCACAATATTACACTCACCACCACCAAAGGAAGTGTCTGAACGGAATTCAGACAGTGCACTGGTTAATCCTGAGGACTTTGAAAGGGTCCAATAAAATGTTGCGGGGTATAGCTGGGTGCCACTGCGGATTTGAGTCCTTGCGGTCGCCAAATCTTTAATCTATATAGCAGATGCGGGCACTCCAAATGACCTCCGGTGAACAATTCAAACAACCAATTGATTGCGGTGCCCGCCTATATGCAGTACTGTGTCTGCTAAATATAGTGTCCAGGGGGATGGCGGCACTCACGTACAAATAAGACTCCACACTCGAGCAGGTAGTCACCAACGTTTCTGGGCAATTATGCCCCTTTATCAAGGTGCAGGAAGAACATTAGAACAGTACAAACAGTGAATATAAATACCTTTACCAGTCGTTCACGCCGCCCGCCGTCTCCCGCTCCGGCGTCTGAAGAGATGACGTCATCGCGCTGGTTGACGCTACGGGGAGCGTGAAGGACCCACCAGTGCACAGAGATTGCTTAGCAACCAGCATCAACAATATGGCCGCCGGATGCCCGGAGACCAGATACTGAAAAAACATATACAAACTCCGTTAGAAATCACCATAAAAAACATAAGAAAAAAATTGCATTTAAAAAAGACGTTGACAGAACGTCTAGTGAAATAGCAGATAAAGTGCAAGTGCTGTATCCATTGTTAGGGCTCTAAACCATCTGGATGTCGACAAACATGTCTTCCCATATAATGTCGACTGCAATAAATCCGCTAATACAACAAAACATCTGATTATAGAAATACAATAATGCATAGATTAAGATAAAAAAAGCTGTGAACACAGCAGAAATCACCTATGATAAATGTTACAAGAAACAGGATAATCCTAAATGTTCGTTGAGCCCCTTGGGACTCAACGTGTCAAGGGTGAAGATCCACCGGCTTTCCAGTTGGAGAAGCCGGAGAGATCTATCCCCTCCTCTCTTGAGGGGGGGAACGTGATCGATGATCTTATACCGAAGCGTCGTGATGTTATGCCTGGCCTCTGCAAAGTGACGGGCCACAGGCTGTTCGCTGTGGCCCGAAATGATGGCTGCTTTTATTGCAGAACGGTGGGCAGCCGCTCTTTCTTTAAATGCCCTTTCGGTCTTGCCCACATAATGACGCCCACACGGACAACTAATCATGTATACCACGAATTGTGTGTTGCAGCTGACTCTATGATGGATTTTAAACTTTTTACCAGAAAATGGGTGAAAGAAATTCTCTCCTGGAGTCATATAAGAACACGTAATGCACCCACAGCATCGAAAACAGCCAGTTTTGGCCTTACCCCAGAATGGTGTACTAGTTTTAGGGGGGGGAAAAGTGACTTCGCTCTTAACCACAAAGTCTCTGATGCTTTTGCCTTTTTTGTATGAGTGCATGAGAGACTTATTTTTCAAAGAATGCAGCGTAGGGTCTGATGTAAGCAAGGGCCAATGCTTTTTGGCTATCTTGCTTAATGCAGGGCTAGCAGGATGATATGTATTAACCCAAATAAGTTTATCTGCTGCTGACTTAGAAGCTGATTTAGATTTTAGGGCTTCCTCTCTTGGAAGTCTAAACACCCTATCTCTGGTATCTGTGAGGAGTTCTTGATCGTAACCCCTATCACTGAACTTGCTTACCATGGATGTAAGACTCTTTTCCAGTTCTTCAGGTTGACTAATTATTCTCCGTGCTCGGAGCATTTGGGAAAAGGGGAGCCCCTTCTTAAGGGGGACTGGATGGAAGCTGGAATTTAACAAAATGTTATTCCTATCCGTGGGCTTACTGTATAATGCTGTTTCAATCTGCCCCTCCACAATTTTAATGTTTACATCCAGATAATGCACAGAACATGTGTCCATGACATAAGTAAACTTGATGGGGGAACAGGTAGAATTGTGCTCCTCAATCAAACGTTTCAAGCAACTGTTATCACCCGCCCAGATCACCAGGAGATCGTCTATGTACCGTGTGTACAATAGCAACGACCCCCTGGTGGCCGGGTTACTGGTGAACAATGCCCGTTCAACAATAATCATGTAGGAATTCGCAAACGACGGGGCCACTGAGGACCCCATCGCACATCCTCTTAGCTTAGTCTGGACTTCAATTTTGAACAAATGTTCGTTCGATTTAATGGTGGCGGTGGTGGAGGAGGTAAAACGTGAACTGGAAGCTATCAGGTCCAAATTGGCTGTGTTTGAAGGGCAGCACAAGGAGTTCTTGTTACAAGATCAATCAACCAATTGGTTGGATAAAATGTCTACACAGTTAGACAAATACAAAAAGGACTTACAAACCTTCAAACAAAACAAAAAAGAAAAGGTCAATTTGGACTATGAAAAACATCAGGTGTACCCGTGGCTGACAGGTGGGGACCCCCCTAATAGATTCTCCAAAAAGCGGTTCGGCTCCAGGCCTAATAGAAGAGTATGGGAGTCAGATACCTCAAGAGACGAAAATTCTTCCGCTAGTGAAGTTGAAGGCCAGGGCACTGACTCAGGTCGTCCCCCTTTAGGGTTACACCCGAAGGGCCCAGCCCAACACGGCGCAGGAGGTTCACGCGCCGGGGGGGGCAGAACAAGAGAGAGAGGCGTAAAAACCCGCACCCAACCTCCACGGATCCTAAAGAAATAATCTTTAATTTGTCATCCAGGACACTCTCGGAAGTGGAGTCACACGTGTTGGCGAAAGGGTTGAATTTCGTACCAACAACAAAGACTGACCCCTTTAACATCAAAGTGGAACAGTTCAAATTACATCGACAACTGAAACTCCGAGAGTTCTTCCAGGATAAAGATGTTATAACACCATCTATCACGACTACACCTAAGTTCCCGAACAAGTTAAAGAAATCCTCCAAGTTTGATCCCCAGTCCTTTAACCCGTCGATAAAGACTTACACTCGACTTTTGGAACAGGAAACAGCACGTAAGTTGAAACATCCTAGTACTGTTATGAATAACTTTTCTAAGCAAGAGTGGACAGCTCTTAAAAGTCTGGGCGACGATCCATCTATCGTGATACGGGCAGCGGACAAGGGCGGCGGGATCGTCGTCCTTGACACTGCCGATTATGTGGCTGAAATCAATCAGCAATTGTCGGACACTGACACCTATTGTGCTTTACCACGTGACCCAACAAAGGGTTATAAGTCCGAATTGGACAATTTACTAAAACTGGCAGTCAGCAATGGACAGATTGATGTGGACACTAGAGTTGCATTATCTGTGGATTATCCAATTATCCCTATTCTCTATTCGATACCAAAAATCCACAAAAATCCAGTGAAACCCCCGGGTAGACCAATTATATCTGCCCGGGGCTCACTGTATCAGACCATTTCTGTTTACTTGGATTTTTTTCTTCAACCCTGTGTACAAGGAGATATAAGTTACTTGCAGGACACTACTAGTCTTCTGGCAAAATTAAAAGCCATTAGTACCGTTCCCCCTGACTGTACGTTGTGTACAGTGGACGTAACGAGCCTGTACACGTGTATTCCTCACGGTGCAGGCTTGGAAGCAGTAAGAGCTCTAATCACGGGAAATCCCTTGTACACAGGTCCTGATGTGGGGTTGTTCTTACAACTGTTAGAATTGACGCTCAAACGTAATTATTTTATGTTTAACAACATGTTTTTTCTCCAGCTAAGAGGATGTGCGATGGGGTCCTCAGTGGCCCCGTCGTTTGCGAATTCCTACATGATTATTGTTGAACGGGCATTGTTCACCAGTAACCCGGCCACCAGGGGGTCGTTGCTATTGTACACACGGTACATAGACGATCTCCTGGTGATCTGGGCGGGTGATAACAGTTGCTTGAAACGTTTGATTGAGGAGCACAATTCTACCTGTTCCCCCATCAAGTTTACTTATGTCATGGACACATGTTCTGTGCATTATCTGGATGTAAACATTAAAATTGTGGAGGGGCAGATTGAAACAGCATTATACAGTAAGCCCACGGATAGGAATAACATTTTGTTAAATTCCAGCTTCCATCCAGTCCCCCTTAAGAAGGGGCTCCCCTTTTCCCAAATGCTCCGAGCACGGAGAATAATTAGTCAACCTGAAGAACTGGAAAAGAGTCTTACATCCATGGTAAGCAAGTTCAGTGATAGGGGTTACGATCAAGAACTCCTCACAGATACCAGAGATAGGGTGTTTAGACTTCCAAGAGAGGAAGCCCTAAAATCTAAATCAGCTTCTAAGTCAGCAGCAGATAAACTTATTTGGGTTAATACATATCATCCTGCTAGCCCTGCATTAAGCAAGATAGCCAAAAAGCATTGGCCCTTGCTTACATCAGACCCTACGCTGCATTCTTTGAAAAATAAGTCTCTCATGCACTCATACAAAAAAGGCAAAAGCATCAGAGACTTTGTGGTTAAGAGCGAAGTCACTTTTCCCCCCCCTAAAACTAGTACACCATTCTGGGGTAAGGCCAAAACTGGCTGTTTTCGATGCTGTGGGTGCATTACGTGTTCTTATATGACTCCAGGAGAGAATTTCTTTCACCCATTTTCTGGTAAAAAGTTTAAAATCCATCATAGAGTCAGCTGCAACACACAATTCGTGGTATACATGATTAGTTGTCCGTGTGGGCGTCATTATGTGGGCAAGACCGAAAGGGCATTTAAAGAAAGAGCGGCTGCCCACCGTTCTGCAATAAAAGCAGCCATCATTTCGGGCCACAGCGAACAGCCTGTGGCCCGTCACTTTGCAGAGGCCAGGCATAACATCACGACGCTTCGGTATAAGATCATCGATCACGTTCCCCCCCTCAAGAGAGGAGGGGATAGATCTCTCCGGCTTCTCCAACTGGAAAGCCGGTGGATCTTCACCCTTGACACGTTGAGTCCCAAGGGGCTCAACGAACATTTAGGATTATCCTGTTTCTTGTAACATTTATCATAGGTGATTTCTGCTGTGTTCACAGCTTTTTTTATCTTAATCTATGCATTATTGTATTTCTATAATCAGATGTTTTGTTGTATTAGCGGATTTATTGCAGTCGACATTATATGGGAAGACATGTTTGTCGACATCCAGATGGTTTAGAGCCCTAACAATGGATACAGCACTTGCACTTTATCTGCTATTTCACTAGACGTTCTGTCAACGTCTTTTTTAAATGCAATTTTTTTCTTATGTTTTTTATGGTGATTTCTAACGGAGTTTGTATATGTTTTTTCAGTATCTGGTCTCCGGGCATCCGGCGGCCATATTGTTGATGCTGGTTGCTAAGCAATCTCTGTGCACTGGTGGGTCCTTCACGCTCCCCGTAGCGTCAACCAGCGCGATGACGTCATCTCTTCAGACGCCGGAGCGGGAGACGGCGGGCGGCGTGAACGACTGGTAAAGGTATTTATATTCACTGTTTGTACTGTTCTAATGTTCTTCCTGCACCTTGATAAAGGGGCATAATTGCCCAGAAACGTTGGTGACTACCTGCTCGAGTGTGGAGTCTTATTTGTACGTGAGTGCCGCCATCCCCCTGGACACTATATATATATATATATATTCAGATGTAATTGGAATAAGAAGCTATAAGTGTTCCGCATTGCTGTATGTATGGCTCACATTAGAGCAATATAGGATACACAGAACTAAACATTACAGTAACTGAAAAACCTAAACAGTATAAGTAACCATTAGAACCACAATTCTCAGTACACTACAGCTGAGATGTAGGAAGGTAAAGATTTGTCCGCATACTACCTTGGGTGGGTTGTTGTCAGTAGAGATAAATGATTATTCATGAGAAGAGGCTATGGTTATAGATGAGACCTGTATTGCCGTGATGGTCATTGGCTTACCAGAGAGGGAGCGGGAGGGAGTATGTAGGGAAATGAAGTTGGAGATATAGGGAGCAGTGGATTTGAAGAAGGCCTTGTATGTGAAAGTGAGAAGTTTGAAGATAATTCTGTAGAGGAATAAGAGCCAATGCAGATTTTCTTGAAGCGGCTTGGAAGAAGTAGTGTGGCGGGAGACAAAGATATTTTTAGCTGCAGAGTTGAGAACAGACTGGAGGGGAGCAAGCTGAGAACATAGGAGACCAATGAGGAGAATGATGCAGTATTCGAGCCATGAGATGACCAGTGAGTGAAAAAGTTTTGTTGCACTGATGTGAGCCATGTTGCGTAGATGGAACCAACGGGATTGACCCAGAGTTTGGACGTGGGGGTCAAAGAAGTGGATGGAGTCAAGTGAGACATCCAAGCGACATAGTTGGTTAACAGGGGAGGTGATGTTGTCAACAGGGGTGGGGGGGGCTGTGCGGAAACTCTGCATGGAGCAAAGGTGATGAATCTTTTGGTCATACTGAGCTTCAGAGAGCGCTCAGACATCAAGGAGGCGATGGCAGAGAAGCAGCTGGAGACCCGAGAGCGCACAGAGGGGGGGAGAGGAGAGGTATATTTTCATAGGTGATATTCAAGCCCCAAAGCACTTATGAGCACAACCAGGGAAGTGGTATTCAGGGAGAAAAGAGGGTGCCTAGAACAGGGCCCTTCCATTCTCCTTGTCGGGTGAACAAGGGGTGAGATGTAGCCAGAGACAGACACCAAGAAGGAGCAGTTAGTGAACCAGGCCTGAACAGTGCTAGAGAGGCCAATAGTCTGGAGGGTGTGGAGAAGGAGAGGAGGATCCACAGTGTTGAATACAGCCGAAAGGTCCAGTAGGATTAGCAGAGAGAAGTGACCCCTGGACTTGGCTGAAAGCGGGTCGTTGATGACTTTCACCAGGGCAGATGACCTGGAGGTTAATGGGGTAAAAGAGGCAAATAAAGTGAACCTCAAAGGTGAGGAAAGTGTGGGAGGGTTTGGGTGCTCAAAAGTGAAATGTGCAGTTCGAGGGATAGCAGTATGCCCATTTTGCCACCTTGGCATTGATCAGGCCTGACAGGGCGTATTCAATGTTTTTATTCTCCATGTGCAGCGAATCCTGTTTAGGATTCGCTGCACATTCGCAGGGTTCAGGAGGGCTGCAGCATTCGCTGCCAGCACTCCCTGTCACCCTATTCAATGCAGCAGGGGCTCGCTGCCCCTGCTGGCTAACTTTAATTTGCCGCAGGGACCCGGGGGACAGAGGCAGGCAGGTAGATGTAAGCCTACCTGCCTGCCCCAGAATTTGTGGGGGAGGGCTCCCGGGGACAGCAGAGGCTGCCCCCTGGGAATGCTGGCACGGGACAGGGGTAGGGAGCCGCTTCTCTAGTCCCGCACGTAATAAGCCGGGACCAGAGTGAAATGAATATATGAATATCTAATGAGTGGCTCCCGGCCCCCTGCTGGCGAATGTGTAAATAAATAAAATATATACAGGTCGAGTATCCCGTATCCGAATATCCGTTATCCGAATTATTCCGAAATACGGACATTCCAGAAAGTGAAAAAAAAATTTTTTTTTGCTAAAAACTCACTGGGGACATATGTAACAGCATCACTGGGTACATGATATGTAACTGGCACTATATATGTGCAAGACAATGATTGCTTGGCATTCAAATTCAGTGCTGAGATAGTACACACATTTTGTTTCACGTTTTGAAACCTTGTTTTTTGAACAATTAAAATATGTTTGTGTGTATTTTATGTGGTAATAAAATATATTTGTGTGTATATTATGTGTTTATACAGCATAAATGCAAGATACTTCAAAATACATCATTGAAATATTAAAATATTCCGAAATACGGAATAATCCGTTATCCAAAATTCTCCTGGTCCCGAGCATTTTGGATACGGGATACTCAACCTGTATTAATGTGCTTCAAGCACATGAATAAAAACAGCATACCCCTTCACAGAAAAAAAATCTGTTTTTTTAAAAGATCACTTTCCAGTTCACCTTAAAAAGATGTCGAATGCAAAACGGTGAATCATGGCAAAAATCAGGGAGAAAGCAATTCCCATCCTAGCATTGAATACACTCTCGGCGAATCCCAGTGAAAACACCATTGAAATACACCAGCGAATTGCAGCAAGCATGAAACGGAAAACTGGCCGGCATTCACTGTTCGCTTTCGGCGAACAGTAAACATTGAATAGGGTGAATCACATTTTCAGTGAAAAAGATTCACTGCAAGGAATGAAAACAGCCCTATTTGCCGAAAAAAAAACGGTGAATCGGGAGCATTGAATACTGGCCAGAGTATATGAAGTAGCTCCTATTTGGAGAGGGTAGCAGGGGAGGTGGAGTGTGGGAACTAACACTCTGACTCTCCTGCCTGATGTCTACACCTTAACCCTCCCTTGCAGCAGCCCCCCCTATCCTTTTTCAATAGTTATAGATGTTTATTTAATGTGCTCACAGGCAATACATATGAAAGTGTATGTATTATTGATTAATCTCTTTTCAAAACGTGATACATTGTGAATGTTTTAACTTAGTAACGTGAACATTATTTGTAGAGAGCTGTTGTGCGGATGGATGAATCCAGAGAACAGCAGATAACACGACTCCTGAAATCTGCAAACACTCAAAATAAAAATGTAAAGCAGACATTCTCTGATGAGTCCTGGTGGGATACTGAGGCTGAAAGGTACATTTACCATTTCTTATTCCCTTTGTTTATTGTTCTACTGAAGCTTCAATCTTTGCTCATCACCAATTATTTTAAAATATCTTCTAACGAAGCAATGAGAGATTGTAAACATTTGCATTTCTAAACCTAGGTACATCTGGGGGTCGAGCTTTCAACTTTATTGCTCCAACTCTATGGAACTCTCTTCCTCGCACAGTGCGAGAAGCCCCCACTGTAGAATCCTTTAAAAATAGACTAAAGACAAACTTATTTACTTCAGCATTTCACTGACATCTACTGTTAAGCTTGTTTTGTATTTTGAGCTGTAAAGACAATGGTAAAGCACTTTGAGTCCTATTGGGAGAAAAATGCTATATAAATATCATTATTATAATTTATTATTATTAAACAGGTGACATTTTTTCTTTTTGAAATTGATTCAGAGAACATCAAATTGTCTGTACACCCATGGCCAAAAATGTTAGGAATAACACAAATATTGATTTTCACAAAGTCTGCTGCCTCAATTTTTATGATGGCAGGTTGCATATACTCCAGAACGTCATGAAGAATGCGTTGATGCATTGCAATTAATTGCAAATACCCTCTTTGCCATGGCAATGAACTTAGGGGGTTATCCTGGTTGCAGCCCTGCGTTTTAGCAGGGTAGGGGATTCTCAAACGACTGTGTATGAGCCACAAAGTGCATGCGCGATACCAGCCAGCAACAAACTTCAGTACATTTTTTATTCGCAAGCCAGCCACAGTTTTATGCTGCTTTCCCACTGCCAAGCCATTTAAAGAACCGGTATTTTTAAACTGTATTTAAAATGGTATTAGCTTTCACATTGGGCAGGGGGGGGAAGCGAGGGTGCCAGCTGGCAGGTACGGAGAGGGGGGGCGCAGAACAGGTACCAGAGAAGGGGGAAGACTAGTGTAGGATCTTAAATACCGTTTCAGAGCCATTCTCATTGCAGAAAAATCGGCTTTGAAACGTTTAAAACACTGCTTTTTAAACGGGTTGAAATACCAGTTAACTTTAACCGGTAAATCAACTCTGGCGCTTTCCCACTGCAGCCTTAAATGTTTAGAAATGGGAAAAAAACTGCAATTTACCATTTAAGACCTGCAGTGAGAAAGGAGCATTATTGACAGGAAGTCGCTGTTTGTGAGTGCTAGCTGGACGTTTTCTCGGAATGTCAGGAAAAATGCAGGTGTGCCCAAACATTTTCAGAGAGGGGGTGTGATGTCAGCTCTGGCCTTGATCAGACTGATTCTATCACACTTGAAATTTTTGCAAGCCATTTGCAGCCTTGCAGGGTGGTTTTTCACTCTGGTGGGGTGGCGTTCACTGATGGCAGGATGCTGTACTTTAACTATATTTCAGCTCTGCCACAAAAGGACCAGCTGATATCATGTTAGTGATTCTCTCCTTAACTCAGGTGAGACTGTTAACGCGGTCATAATGATTGAGTTAGAACAGAGTGTGAACTTTAAGCGTGGTGCTTGATATAATTGTTCTTCCTCTATTATCCATGGATACCTGCAAGGAAACATGCATTGCTTTGCACAAAAAGGTCTTCACAGGCAAGGATATTGCTGCTAGTAAGAATTTACCTCAATCAACCATTTATTGGGTCATCAATAACTTCGAGGAGAGAGGTTCAGTAGTTTTGAAGAAGGCTTCAGTGCTCCCAAGAATGTCCATCAAGCCCAAGAACCATCTCCTAAAGTTGATTCAGCTTCAGAATTGGGGCACTACCAATGCAGAGCTTGTTCAGGAATGGCAGCAGGCAGGTGTGAGTGCATCTGGATGCATAGTGATGCAAATACTTTGGGAAGATAACCTGTTGTCAAGAAGAGCAACAAAGAAGCCACTTCTCTCCTGGAAAAAACATCAGGGACACACTGATATTCTGATGGAGCACCTTGCCATAAGGTGGTCACTAAGTGGCTTGGGGAACAAAACATTAAAACATCAAAATTTTGGGTGCGTTGCCAGGATACTCCCCAGACCTTAATCTAATTGAGAACTTGTGGTCAATCCTCAGGAGGCTGGTGGAAAAAACACAAACCCACTCCAAGCTTTGATTAGTCAAGAATGGGTTGCCATCGGTCTGTAGTTGGCCCAGAGCAAATTGCAGAGGTCTTGAAAAAGAACAGTGAACACAGCAAATATTGACTCTTTGTATTAAAGGAATGTAATTGTCAATAAAAGACTTTGGGCAGTATTCAATGAGAAATCTCGCCGCGTGCAGCGAATTCTGTTTAGGATTCGCTGCACACTCGCTGCGTTCCGGAGGGCTGGCTGCCACTCGCTCTCTCCGTATTCAATGTCGGAGGGGCGAGTAGTCCCTCGCGGCCAATCTTAACCCCTGCAGCGGACGACCGTCTGCGGCAGGGAGCCGTGGGACGTGGCAGGCAGGGAGATTGAAGTCTCCCTGCCTGCCCCAGAACGTATGTGGGGGGGAGGTGGGCTCCCCGGGACCCAGGCAGCACAAGCTGCCCCCCCCAGAGCCAGCAGGGGACTGGGTATATTCACTGCTCCCGATCATGCATATGTAATGATCGGGTGCAGTGAATATATGAATATCTAATGAGCGGCTCGGCTCCCGGCCCCCTGCTGGCTGCTCAGTGTAAAAAATATATATATATTTTTTTTTTATTAAAATATATATTCATGTGCTATAAGCAGATGAATAAAAATAGCCTGCCCTTCTCAGAATAAAATTCCAGATTTTTTGACACCAAAATTAAAACAAAAAAAAAATTATTTAAAAAGTTCACATTCCACTTCTCCATGAAAAGATGGAGAATTGCTACAAGGAAAGACACGGCGAAAATCACTCAGAAAGACGGCGAGAAGTGCACATTGAATAGGGTTGCTCGCTTTTGGAGAGCAAAAGTCTCCGTCCAACGCGAGAAAAGCACAAACTCGCCATAAAACATGGCAATTTTTTTCTCATTGAATACTGCCCTTTGACATGTGAAATGCTTGAATTTTACTTCAGTATACCATAGTACATGGGTCTTCAAACTGTGGCCCTCCAGATGTTGTGGAACTACATGTCCCAGCACTAAAAACCTACTATTAATTTGCCAACCCAATAACTTCGAGGAGAGAGGGTCAGTAGTATTGATGAAGGCTTCAGGGCTCCCAAGAATGTCCAGCAAGCCCAAGAACCATCTCCTAAAGTTGATTCAGCTTCAGAATTGGGGAACCACCAATGCAGAGCTTGTTCAGGAATGGCGGCAGGCATTTTTGGCCATGGCTGTACTGTATAAACATTACACAATTATAGTAGTTTTTTCGTGCAGCGCTCCACTCCTTCGTGTGTGCGTGTAGTGGGATACCTGTCATTCATCCTACCTACTGCCCATCCCACCACAAACACACACGAAGGAGCTGAGCGCTGCACCAATAACCTACTATAAATTTACCTACCCAATCCAGACTGGTCACCTGGAAAGTGAAGCAGCTAACACCGAACAACCAAGCACAATGACTTAAAATTACACAATTCTATTCCTAGAAGAACATCGTTGAAGTCATATTTTGTCTCACATGCAGTCTATGGTGGAATTCTATTAGATGTGGTAATTTACCACTGACTAAGTAAATTGTTAGGATTATTCAATTAGAACCCATGGCAGTCCAGAGCAGGCTTGAACCAAAATCTATGTTAAATGGATTGATCTCAGGTGCTGCCAACGTTTTATCAACTAGGTTTCGAACTTTTGCCATATTCTTTGGGCTAACGTGTGACCTCTTATACCCCTTTCACACTAGCCTGAATTCCCGGATTGGCCCCGACTAGCGCTGGTATGCAAGGTTCCTGGGCCAAATTCCCAGGAAAATTTACTGGGAATTCAATCCTGTTGGATAGCAGGGTTGCTCCCAGGACTAGCCCCGGGAGCAACCCGGCATTCCGGCTTGCTTCCATGCCGGCGGCGTCCGATCCGGGCAAGGGGGTCTGGGCAGCAGGCTGGGCGCTTATAGCACTATTTGCCTGGCAGTGGGGTGGAGAGCGCCGCAGGATTTGAGAACACTGGCCTGATGCTCTCAGCCAATCAGCGTCCGGGCAGTCTTTCCAAAATGTTTTCAAATTCTCCCGCCCCGCTGTCTGGCAAATAGCGCCATAAGTGCCCAGCCACAGCTGCTGGATCCCCGCATTCTGGACCCCGCCACCTGCTGCCTTGACCCCACTGCCCCACTCACACCAGAAAATGCAGGGACTAGGCCGGTGTGAAAGGGGCCAACCCGGGAATGTCCCTGCGTGATCCAGGTACCAAATTCCTGGATAAGTCCTTGCATTTTCTGGTGTGAAAAGGGTATAAATTTACTGGGAGACAGAAAGGGGCTACAATTGCAAAGCCCCAGTCATTATATCCTGAGGTTACCACCTCCTGTAAATGATCAGGGCTAATTGAATTCCTCCTATAGTATGTCTGTATACACATTTGCTACATCTGCTTGTCTGCACCATTGATAGAGGTATCCGATCTGTCAGCTTTATGATTGACAGTCAGCTGCATGTGCTGCCATAGTCATCCTGCGCAGCCAGGAAAATGTCTGATTGGCCCGATTATTGCACAGTGTATACTTTAGCTTAAATTCATCACAGATGATGTCTCACAGTAGTTTGAAATGTCATAGTTTATAGATTAGCCCTTAAACATGATTAGCTAGCCAGCAGGGCCGTAGATCGCATCAATGGGTTTGGTGATGGGAGAGTCGTAACCAAATTCTGGGATCATGGTCATACATGTTGAAAAGTAAAACTAAATGTAAATACTATGTACACAGAGGATTGGGACAGATTTTTCCCATCACAGCTCTTAACTCTTTAAATGCCAATTGAATTTGTCAAAATAGGTGTAAAAATTGGCAAACAAAAGTTTTATTCATCATAATGACCTGTAATGTTTACATTATCTAGGAAATATCATTTTTTTTACCCAACATTATTTATTTGAAGTTATATAACAAATGTGAGCGATGTTGGCACTCAACGGTTAAACAAACCCTGACATGTGTAATCAGTAGCCGCTTTGCCCCCTCTCGTTCCTCTGATAGGCCAGATATTTTCAGTAATGGCCTATCTGTGTCGTCTTCCAATTAAAATGTAAGCTGTCTCCTGATCAGACTCCTCCACACCCTCTGCGGTTATTTGGTTTATTTTGCATGTTTCTGTTTTATGTATGTTCTGTCTTTCCCGTTGTACAGCACTGTGGAGCTTTGTGGTGACTTATATATCAATAACGGTCAATTTAGCACTGAATTCTAACATAAATGTGGCATTCACTGCTTATTTGTTAGGATCAGATCTCTGCCCTGAAATGATAGCATTCATAGAAGAAGTGCCATTTCAATGCAATGCTTCCATTTAGTCAAAAGCTGCAATAATATCCAGGGCTAACTTTAGCTTGTTCTATTCGCGGGTGATTTATTGTTCAATAATAAAACTATCGCGCACCTGTGCACAACCTGTTTTTGTAGCTTAAGCATTTTCTATAGAAGTGGACAGAGACGCTTTATGTTTGAACATTTCTGTTTTCAGAAACCGCTGTATTCCTCCACTGAAAGAGACAGAAGGCACTGCGAGAGATGCCTGGGATGATGATGATGATGATGATGGCGATGATGCACCAGTGTGTAATTTTAGAGAAAATAGAGCAAGTACAGAGTTGGATCGAAAACTAAAAGAAGAGCTGCTGGAAGAAAAGACAGATCACCGATACATAGAAATGCAGGTAACTGTTTCAGTGCTATAATAGTAGCGTACTCAATACTGCTTGTGGCATACATTCATACGTACAAAAGGAAATGGCTTTATTGTTCCAACCTGCGTCTGTTCTCAGATATGCATTTACTGAAATAATGACTGTCCTTAAAGTGGAGGGTATTCTCCTTTTTGTATATAGGGAGCAGAGCGAGTGTTTGTAATCTGTTACATCAGGTACTATTACTTATGTTGTAGCATGCATTCCAGCCGACAATGGACTGACTCATCCAAGGTGGCATCTAAGTTATGGGAGGACATTTATAGAAATGTGACTGCAGCTACTGTCCGACTCCTGAAGGTTTTCTAAGTAAAAGGACACAACTGTATGGGGCCACAGCCATGATACTGATACTGCCGCCATTTGTGTAAATAAAAAAAAAATGTATCTACCACCTTCTATAGGCTATAAGCTTGCATGTGAATGGTTGCTATGGGCAACATCTTCACTGCTAAAAAACATGTCCTTGTGTGAATATACCCTTCAGAGCCCATAGGTCCTAGGCCAGTGGTAGCCAACCCTAGCCCTCGAGAGCTACCAACAGTTCACATTTTCCAGACAACCTAGCTGCTGCACTCATTAATCACTGACACATTTTAAAAGATCCACAGATGGAGCTAATTAGTTCACTTGTGATTGTGTGAGGAGACCTGCAAAACATGCACTGTTGGTAGCTCTCGAGGACTAGGGTTGGCTACCCCAGTCCTAGGCTGTATCTGATCTTGTGTTGTTTTATAGATGATTTGACTATGTGTTGCCTATGTGTAGTCCAACATTCTTGTGTGGCTGGATGCGACTATTTGCACCCGGCAATTGCTCCCTTCATATCTGTGGCCATGCATATGTCCGTGCGCACACTAGTCCTATCGCTTCTTGAACATGTCAAACAGTCTCTTATCTCATTTTAACCAAATCTTCCTCTTTATTTCTTTAAATTTATCCCCCCCCCCCCTGTCCCCAGCTATTATCAGTGCCCAAGATCATGCTTCTCACTTAAAGTTCAAGGTTGATAAGATCCATCTTAATATTAGTGATTTTTTCATCCTGCAAATTGATCAACTCCTCCCTTGAACCCAGTGGCATATTCTCTTCATTTGATCCCATAAAAGGAGATCAAATGAAAAGAGCTACTTTACTGCCTCTCCTCTTGATCCTATGTCCTCACAAACCAATAGTGCTCTGTCTCCTGTGCTCTTTAAAGCCTTAGATGCCCATACACGTTACAATGATTGTATACAATATCGCATCTCATCGCACCTCGGTTTTGCGATGAGATCTAGTACAAAAAGTATGTGCAGCACATCTCATCGCAAAACCGAGATGCGATATTGTATACAATAATTGTAACATGTATGGGCACCTTTAACTAAAATCTTTAATCACTCATTCCAGGTATTAGTGATCTCCATGCTTGAGCACAGGTGACCTAATTTGTACCTCAGTTGTTTATCTGCTTGGATATATCTAATGCCTGGACTGTTAACCCTTTGAGTGCCAAGGGAATTTATCAAACTGGGTATGAAAACTGCCAAGCAAACCTTATTAACCCTTTGAGTGCCAATGTTGCTGTGAGAGATTGGGATTGTTTACGCTAGAGAAGAGACGTTTAAGGGGGGACATGCTTTACGTGTACAAATATATTAGGGGACAATATATGGATTTGTCAAACACCCTTTTTACCACAAGGTAGGATTAGATTTCGTTCCCTTAGAAGGAAAACATTTTTCACGGTCAGGGTAAGGAAACTATGGAACTCTCTTCTGGAGAGGTGATGTCGGCAGACACATTAAATACGTTTAAAATAAGGTTGGACAAACATTTAATGGTTAAAACCATCCAGGGGTACAAATAAGAATAAAAAAATCTGTCTTGAAAATAAAATATCAGTATACAATACATAAAATAAGGGTTAAGCTAATAAACCAAGGTTGAACTAGATGGACGCAAGTCTGTTTTCAGCTTTAACTACTATGTAACTATATAGATCCTCAAAATATCCATTAAAATTGCCAGTGCCGCTCACAGCGACAGTTCTTTTTCTGAATGCAATATTTAAATAAACTTCAATTAGTTGATCCCAACTGTAAAATACATCAGAAAAATGCTTGCACTATGCAAATAACTGTTAATAACTGAATTGTATACAATCCCAAGTAATGGGTTGTTAAAGTGTTGCTATACCAATAATGGAGAAATGCATCTTCTGTATAAGTTTGTGCCACAATATCAATGTCCTTCAGTGATTTCCAGTTTTCTTTTTACTTCCAGCAATTTCGTAAAAAGTTGCCCTCTTATGGAATGAAAGAGGTAAGCATATGTTTGCTGTGAAGTACTGCTATTGCTTTGGTTAGTATTTCTGTACTCTTTATTACTACACATCAGAGTTCAAACCCTTTCACTGAGTTACGTTATGCCCTGCCCTACACTACAGGCCCCCATACACTATGCGATTTGGGCCCGATTTCACACGATTCCATCGGATCGGGCTGAGAAAGTGGGTGAAATTGACCCAAATAGCATGTGTCTGACATCCAATCCGATGCACGATCCTATACACATCGGATCAGAGGCGGAGATCATACGTTCCTTAAGATCTCCAGGTCGGACCCTCTTCCGTCGGCAGGGAACATTAGATTTCATGCAATACATTGCATGCAGTAGTACCGAAGGCTTCTCAAGGGGAATTGGATGCGACTTCTCCCGTAAGAGAAGTCACATAGTGTATGGGGGCCTTTAGACTAATTCTGATTTGCATACAAGTTCATCTTGTAATTTATAGCAAACTGTGCATCTGTTGTAGGCTGCATACACACCTTTAAGTATTAAGAAACAAGTCCGAGCCAGTAAGTATCTCTGCTATCTTTCTGCAATAGCTGGGTAGTTGTCAACTGAGCCGCACCAGGACATTCACATTAAGAGAATCGCTATGTGGCTGGGTTTTTTGTGCGTATGTAACCTATTCTGAGTTGTGTGTTTTGTGCCTACCATAAGGAAGGTGTATCTGTCATTGACAGTGAGGATGGCTGCTCTCACAGACAGAACACTGCGGGTGTGCTTTTAAATAGATGCATCTGACTACGGGCATATAGTCGCATTAGCCTTCTGTTTGCAACGGGCACCTGGGACTTTGTTTGCATTATGTGTGAAGCAGGATCAGGCGCTTAGAGGTCAACTGCGTAAATTCCATGTTTGCTGGCACTGGCTGCTCCATTGCTATGATGCAATGGACTAGCATTTGTCGCTAGTCGTTATTACGTGGTAAAAGCCACGTTCTGATGTGCAGGAACTTCTAAGTATATAGAGAGAGTTTGGTTTAGGGACTCTACCATGTAGCAAAAAAGATAACGTACATCGACTTAAAAGCCAAGAGACTTATGCTTCAGGTAGGCTCAGCGCTGGAGACGCCGTCCATCCGAATAGCCTTCGCAAATAGAAGTAGTAGAACCTGAGTTTTATTTGCGAGCGCACGGACTAAGGCGAAATGGGCTGCTGATGTCCTGTGACATCAGCCACCTGTCCCCGGCAGGCATTGGCCCGCCCGCGTACCCATGGGAATGTCCAGCGTTTTCATGAGGACACCCACAATACGCTGGATGTTCCCATGGGATGTCCCTGCTGCTGTCCACCCCCGGACTGCCCTAATGCTTGCGAATGGCTCGGTGACTATGCAAGTCGCCGAAGCCATTCACAAAGGTGAGCTGCACATAATAGACCATGTGCATGCGCAGTCCCCACCGGGACAGGGCCAAACTCACTACATAGCGAGTAATCTAGAATCACGCCCTTACTGTGCAATGCTTTGGAGGCTCCTTCTGTCCTGTCCTATTCAACAGAATAGGCTACTGTTCCTGCCATAAGATTATATGCAGCCAACAGTCAAAAAGTCGACATGAAAAAAGGTAGACACATGAAAAGTTCGACATGAGTTTGCCACAATTCTTTTACATATTTGGGACTTTTTCATACTTTACCATCTATTCTATGTGGACTACAATTGGAAACTGTAAAGTGGCCCGAAGCGTTACACTAATTGGAGGTCCATGTCGACAAGTGTCAACATAAAAAAAAAAATCATGTCTACCTTTTAAATGGTGACCTTTTCACCATACCGACCTATTGCACGTCAACTTATTGACTCTAGCTATACACTGTCTATCTAATAAACCACACCCCATTATGGGTGGCAGGATACCTGGATGGACCTTCCACTTGTTAGGACACAAACTTGGGGTCACATATTTTAATGTTATAACTTGTCTTTAGAATATCGCTTTTACAGCACTTCTGTACTTACCAGTCAGTCATACTGCTTCTATTCTGGCAAACTTTATTTCAAAGCCCAGAAGATGACAATCCTAATAGTTTTTAAGTATAAAAAAGTTGAAGAGTTGAATAGATCATGAAGAAATTGTGATTTCATTAATGATTCCAAACGACTTGATGTTTTTAATGTTTCAATTTCAGGAGATAATTAAAATGATAAATTCCAACCAAGTGCTGGTCATTAGTGGTGAGACTGGTTGCGGGAAGACTACACAAGTAACACAGTTTATTCTGGATGACTATATTGCCAAGGGAAAAGGCTCTGCTTGTCACGTTGTGTGCACTCAGCCTAGAAGGATTAGTGCCATTTCGGTAAGTTATAGCACTATTATCAAATACAATAACGTTTTCACAAGATGGTTTAGCTAAAAGACTGGCGTGGGCAAAAGGGTACATTGATGGCAGATTATTGCCTATATAAATAAGGCTGCCATTTGACATACATTCATTAGACTCGTCTCATAATTGCACTAAAGCATTTTAAGATTTGAAACACAGATTGTACGCTGAAAATCTTAATGATACTCACAGCCTGATTATTTAACAGACATTGCTCTAACTGCTTATGTTCAGGGATACAATAATTATAGTCTATGTAAACTAATAATTAAGTGAGAGTTCGTAACCTCTGTTTGCTGCTAATGATGCTTGCAACTCATTAAATACTTTAGAACTGTGGGGTTAGGAAATTGTGCTAAATATTAGCACAGGATCTTACTTGTTTAGCCTCATCATTGCTGCAAAATATCTTTTCATATTTTATTTTAGCAATTTAAAATGGTCCACATATGTAATTTATTCCTGTAGGTGGCAGAACGCGTGGCTGCAGAGCGAGCGGAACCATGCGGGAAAGGATACAGCACTGGTTATCAAATCCGTCTAGAATGGTAAGATATGTCATTTACTAGCAATTGAGTAGCATTGTCTTTGTCTGTGGAAGATTTAATTGACACCTTGACATATAACACCAAATATTTAGGCATGCTTAATAGTAACTTTCAACCTCTAACCCAGAGGTTCCCAATCTTTTTTGATTCACGGCACCCTAGAGAATCAGAATTTTTTTCACGGCACCCCTAGGTCCAAAAAAATTTATTCGATTGGGTTTATATGCGATTCTTAGTGGCAGTTATGTGGTAAAGGGCAGGATTTGCTTCTGTTTGTACACATTCTATAATTGGCAGCCACCAGCACTGGTTTTGCTCCTAAATAATTAACCATTAATAATTTGAGTTGGTCCTGGACCACCAAGCCGCGGCACCCCTGCATGTGTCCCGAGGCACCCCAGGGAGCCACGGCACACCGTTTGGGAAACACTGCTCTAACCTAAGGACTTAGGAAAGTGAGGAAGGATTAAAGGCAAACAAACATGTATTCAAAAACATTATGCGCAGTGTTACGTTCAATATTAAACTATAAAAATTGTGTGCATTCAATTCAAGGCTTTATCCCCAAACCCGTGATGCATATAAAATAAAAGTCGATCCATCCCGAAAGCCGTGATCTTGGCACATTTGCATTTTGATCGACAGCCGAATGACAGACGGGATTCAATGTCCTGCCTGCCGATCAGCGCAAAGGGGGCATGGCCGCGAAAACAGCCATGGATTGTCAATCTGCGGCAGGGATCGTGACAATCCACGGCCGTTATCGGCAGAACGGGCCCGACCGCTTCTAAAGTCGGGCCCGTTCTGCCGTGATCCCTCTTCAATGTTGTCGGTAAAGACAACATTGAATTGGGACCCGCTGCTATTTCCCGCATCGGGAATATCGGCAGCACATTGAATACCCCCTAAATGGGGAAACCAAGAGTTTCCTTTAAATCTAAAAAATGCATTTATTCAAAATAGCGGTAAATAAAATACTTTCTCCAATATTAAACATTAACAGTGCTCTCGATAAGAAATTAAAAGTTATTTTTAAGTTCTTTAAGTGACCTCCACAATACACTAAATGAAAAGCAATGTTGTTAAGTGCTGTATCAAAAATGGGAAATAATGGGGGAATACAATTTCTCCACAAAGCCGACATTCGATGCACCCAACAAGGCAATTTAATTGTTGCTCAGTTAGGGCTTGCTGAGCTGAAATGTGCAATAAATGTACTTGTTTGGATACTCAAAAAGCACTTTTAGGGTTTTTATGGCTAAACCCGGCCTGTCTGGACATTAACCACCTGGCACAAGAAAGCTCTTGATCACAGTATAAATGGCCATTTTGTGGCTTATTAGCAGTGTGTTTGTAGACTGGGGAAGGAAATCCAAACAAATAGGCCTGAGGTGGGAGTGCGTCTCTCCCTAACCCATAACCTTCAGTGCTGTGTGGAATCACTATGGTCTGCATATTGAATACAATGAGAACTGATATTTAGCGTAATCTTAGGTGCTCTCTGTAGCAGAGCAACATTTGCTAGTAAAAACCAAATCACCTGGGACTAACATCCTGCGAATTAGCCATTTTGGGTCTGTTCAATATAATTTAGGGTAACTAGCAAGTCCATAAGTAAGTAAAATGTTTTTGATTTGCTGAGTAGATAAAGTGAATACATCTTTAAATAACTACTAAAGGAAGCTCTATGTTTCATATAAGCATACAGTAGAAAAATGTTTTGAGCCTTATTGGTGTATTATATTTTTTGTACATTGTTTTTGTACATAATGCATGTAAGACCAGATGTATCAAGCAATGGAGAGTGATAAACAACCAGCCAATCAGCTCCTGTTACAGGCTGGGTTTGAAAAATGACAGGAAGGAGCTGATTGGCTGGCTGTTTATCACTCTCCACTTTATCACTTTTTAAAGCTTGATACATCTGGCCCATTGTTACTTATAATGTGGTAGATTTTTCTCACACTTCATAATTTATTTGTTTTTTAGTCAGTTGCCACGGAAACAAGGCTCTATTTTGTACTGCACAACCGGGATAGTCCTGCAGTGGCTTCAGTCAGACCAGTAAGTGTACCACTACTCAGACATGTGAATGGATTTTTAACATTGAATTCAGACAATAAACACATTTCAAACCAATGTTTTTTTTTTGTTACAGACAATTGGCCAATGTTAGTCACATTGTTATAGATGAAATTCATGAGCGAAACCTGCAGTCTGATGTTCTCATGGCGATTGTAAAAGACCTTGTGAAAAATCGATCTGATCTGAAAGTCATATTGATGAGCGCAACTCTGAATGCAGAGAAGTTTTCTCAGTATTTTGGTTAGTTTACTTTTGGTACCATTGTGAGGCTCTTATGGCACAGTAATATTATTACAGCATTTATTTTCCCACATGCTTATAAATGATAATAGGATTTTCCATACTTCAAAACATCAGCTTGAAAATGTACGCAGCATTTAAGAATAACTCCTGGCATCCTTCACCTTCCCACAGTGGACCTGATTTAAGAGGTGTACACAAACTTGACTTTTATACAGTTACGCGAAGGTCGGCCAATATCTCATGCGTCTAAGGTTGGGTACACACTGCAATGGCCAGCAATCGTGCCAATGTTCGGGACAATTTCCCTTCCCTTAAGCAGATTGCCGGTATACATTACTCAATATAAAGTACATATCGTTCCGTCCTTTATTACACTGCGCCGAATTGCACATAATATCTTCCAGCTGGCTGTGCAGCATTGCCAACCAGAACATTTGCGTTTGACCCGCGGCAGTGCACAATCGCCATGTACACATTAGATGATCAGGATGATTTGCTGTGTCAGTATCGTCTAAGTATATCGTCCTAGGTTGCACTGTGCATGTGCAGCAATGGTTTTGTCATAGCGGTCACAGAGTATTTATTCCCAAAGGGATTGACGTTCAGGGACCATTTGTGTGCAGTTACAGGTGGTGCATGGATGGTGTAATGGTTCGCATTGAACTCATGGATTTGATTCCGACCATGGCCCTATTTGTGCAAAGTTTGTATGTTCTCCACATGCTTGTGTGGTTTTCCTCCAGGTACTCCAGTTTCCCCCCACAATCCAAAAATATACAGGTAGGTTAATTTGCTCCCAACAAAATTTAGCCCTAAAATAAATATGTGCATGTGGTAGGGAATATAGCTTGTATGCACCACTGGGACAGGGACTGATGTGTAATATTCTCTGTAAAGCGCTGCGGAATATGTGTGCGCTATTTAAATATAGTGTGTCTCAGCCTGTGACTGCCATCTCATACACAGCTACAATGTCCTTAGTGTCTTTTTATGGCCATGCTGGGTGACTGTAGGACTACTTAGACTTTCAATAATGGGCTGATCTGTGACCTATGTTGGCCTATGTATTCAGCTACTGTGACCTGCAAAGCTGCCAGCTGGTGCCTCAATAAAAATCCCGATGGCTACAATATTTACATATTTTCACACATTTCGGTATACAAATATTTAGCAGCACATAGTAGCATACATTTCTGTCCTGTGTGTGTAAGAGGGGGTACTGAGAGATCTCGCCTGCTTGTGTGATGCAATCACCAGACAGCAGCAATTATTTCTTCTTTTTCAGAACATTCTAAATAAAATATTCTGTTCTTTTTAAGATGAAGTGTTCAGGTCTTGGCCCCTTTACATCAAATTCTGTTGCTATCACCATTATGTAAATAAAGTAATATAAAAGTAATTTAATATATAAATAATGTACCTGCTCATGCATTTTTATGTGCAATATTTTCTTTTCCTTGTAAAACATACAATTGTTAAATGATAAATATCTTTCTCTTCGTGTGCTCCTGTGCCTTAGAGAGGCTTCATTCCGAGTGTAATGCTTTGTAATGCAATGCCATGAGGCCTTCATTACAGGCTGACCCTGCCGGCATCTATGGATGATGCATCATTAGAACTGCCGAGCAGCAAATATGACAGTTCATTTATTGATATACACAGTATGTGCTGATAATGAATGCCTGACAAACCGGCTTCTACATTATATCAGTGACCTGGCTTATGCACATGCTGCTAAAAGGGTTGCCATCGTGTCATAGAAGGTATATTTAATAAAATTGTTCAATTGCAATATTATCCCCTAAACAGATGATCCCAACAGCAAGCCGACTTTTCCTACTGGCTGTCCGTTACCTGTTCCGTTATATGCGTTTGTATCATTAGACACTGGCTTATAATACAACCACTAACTGGATAAAATGTCATTAACTATGATCCTTCTTCATTCAGGCCACTGTCCAATGCTGCATATTCCAGGATTTACGTACCCTGTTCAAGAATATCTCTTGGAGGATGTTATTGAAATGATACAGTAAGTATGTTTTCTGCTTTTTTTATTTCCTAAATCATGTTACAAGAGCCATTGAATAGATGCAATTTATAAAACAAATGGTTGTTACATAAGGGACAAAATTGTGTGTGTGTGTGTATGCGTTCTCATTTCTGCATTGGTGCCTACTTGGAATGCCAAGTCTATTTCTGCTTTCGATCCCGATGCCACAGGGCCACTGGACCACAGGGGATCGAATCATCATCAAATGCAGCTAACACTTTGCGATTCAGAAAATGACAGTGAATTGTACCGTGCTTGCGCAACATTAATCTTCTGCTCATCTCTTCCATGTTCAATTTTTTATAATGATCAGTGACTCAACTCTGACCTTCACAGCTTATTTTTCCCCCGAACAAAAACGATGAATGAAAAGTATCATTGAAATTTGATGAGATGTGTTTTCATGTATATCATTTCTTTTCCCCTTAAGTTATACTCCTAAGGACAAAGACAGCAGGCCGAGGTACAAGAAGGGGTTTATGCAAGGACATACGGTGCGTACAGAAAAAGCAGAAAAGGAAGAATTGTACAGAGAACGGTTTCCGGAATTTATAAGGAGGCTTCAGGGAAGGTGAGTAACAAATACTTATATTTGTCAAAATCTATTGAAGCTTGTTTCAGCCAAATTATTAAAAAATAAGCTTTTTAACTGACCCCCTGCATATGCGGTGTCCCACTCCTTAGGTTTTTGTAGTGAAATGGAAACGGCGTGTGCAGCCACTAAAGCAGCAAGGCTCGTGGCTAAATTCAGCGGGCTCCCTGTATTAGCTGCGAGCTTCGCTGTTTGGGGGAATCCTCGTCGTCTTCTGACATTGAGAATTCCACCAGAACATAGAATAGGGTGAGTGGCCAGCGCGGGGGTTAAACGGTAGGGATCTCTTGTTTTCGGTGATCCTTGCCATTTATCGCCTTCGCCGGCTGCATTGAATATAGCCCATAGTCTAAAAAAAAATGTACGTTGGCAATTACTTTTCAACTCTTGTAAATCTGCTGTGATTGCAATATTGGGGTTTCTTTTTTCATAATCATTCCACCTATTTAATAAATGAACTGTTTGAATAAAAACCACATTGATTTCACTTTGAGAATATTGAAATCAGTACCTTCATAGAAAACTTCCACTTTATAAAAATATCCCATTAAATCCCCATAATAATAGCTAATATTTTTAAGGATATGATTTATATATATATATTCAGTTCGAAGTCTCCATACACTAGAATTTTTATATATATTTTTTATATATATGTTTGTTCCATGATTGTCTATTTATAGGATGCAATATATGCGTATATATATGTATTCGTTTACTGTACATGAATCATTAGAGTGTTGATTGTCGTTGTCGCTAACTGAGAGCCATTCCTTTTTTTAAAAAATGTATTACACTTAAGCCTTACACCATTTTTATATTATAATTTTTTTAAAGAAAGAAATAATGAACTTTTTTAAAAATAATGAAATTCTAAAGTATACTGCCTTTAGTTTTTAAATCCTTCTTTTTCACTGACATTATATAGGCTTTTGTGCAGAAAGTGTCAGATGGCATACCTACACGGTAAATATTATATACAGACCGTGTCAGACGTTGCACTGCAATTTCTATTGGCTAGTGCTTAACCGGCCTCTCAGTTTGATTGACAACTGACTTACTATGTAAGGAGGATGAACGTAGACAGTAGCCACGCCCTCTGACGAAGTCCGCAGTGACGAAACGCGTCAAGGCGTGGCCTGCTACGTTCAACCAGCTTCACTCACTGGACGGCTGCTTCTCCGGTATCCCGAGTTCATGCTGCGCAACCCAGCGTTAGCACCTACAGAGACCCGGTAGATATGACAGTACGGACCGTGTGAGCTGCATTTGCCTGTTTGGTACATGTTTTTAACCTTGTGGTAGCCAGCCCACACAGCCCTTGTTTTAGGTACGAGCATTTGTATGTAGTACCGTGGAGTGTGTATACTCCGATTAAAAACTCTTTTAATACACCAGGTAGCGCTCTCTTCCTTTTCCTTGTTCTACTATGATTTATATATATAAACAAAAAAGATATTCTTTTCATTTTCTCCAGGTACTCCGATGAGACTATCAATGTCCTGGAAAATATAGATGATGAGAAGGTCGATCTCCATCTGATTTTAGAGCTTATAAAACATATTGTTCTGAAGGGGGAGGTGAGTATTAAATCCTGCATCTATACTCCTGATTTATCTTGGTATAAAGGTGAAGCAGGATGATTTATACCTGAACGATGCATGTGTGTACAGTATAATACCCCCCACAGTTTGTAACATGACAGGAGCTGAGTGGTTGGAACTTCATCGCGCTCCACATTATCATTATTCAAGGTTTAGTAAATATACCCCTAAGTCACCTGTGCTCAAGCATGGCTATCCTGAAAATCTGAACTTCAATGGCAGAATTTAGGAAACTATGGTTAGGCGCTTGCTGACGGTATGTGTGGAGATATATGCAGTATAAATCACTAAAGAGTTCTGTCATATACAGTAGTTGGCTTTTCATATATTGGATAATGCTATTACTGCCATCTGGTAAAGGTTTGCAGTAACCATTGTCATTTTGTTTTTCGGTGTAGGATGGTGCCATCTTAGTGTTTCTCCCAGGCTGGGATAATATTAGCACCTTACATGACTTACTGATGTCACAGGTCATGTTTAAATCTGGTAAGAAACATTTACTATCCTATGCTGGAGCTTCTGCAAACTGTATAATATGAAGGATGACCATTACCGAGACCAACCCTTTGATATAAATAAATAATAGAAAAATCTAAAAATGCTGTAATGTTAGTTATTGTATGCTATAGCATTATAGCTTATTGTTGATTGCATAAAATGAAATGTAAATCGAATACTAGTTTTGTGGCTGCAACATGTGGTGCAGACAGGTCAGCTTTCTCAGGCAGACTAGTAAGACTGGTATTTTGATTTTTTACATGTTCCCAATGTTTTGTTTAAATATATATGTATGTATATATATATATATATATATATATATATATATATATATATATATATATATATATATATATATATATATATATATATAGTCACTCTCCAATTGCACTAAAAGTGCAAAAGATAGGACCAGCACATCCAATAAATAGTCAAAAGCAGCATTTAATAGAACATGAAGAAGGTACTCATCTGTACAACAGGCATAGGCAGCTTATTCCATATTGAAGCAGCATGACAGTACAGCCAAAGAGCCAAGCATGTACCCTGACGGGCCGTTTCGGCGCACACGCGCCTTTCTCAAAGGGTAACCACAATTGCAAGGGTCTGGATGGTACATATAAGCAGAGGGACCATACCATTACTCACCTATAGCAGGTACATCACCGCGCTTTCCCGCTCCATGTTGCCGTCCGTCTCCCGCCGCCATTCCCATCAACCGCGTCATCCTCCTCCCTCCGGAACCAAAGAACCGGAAGTGGAACTAATGAGACGGTCGTAGGATGTGGGGGACCATGAAGACTGGCGCACAGACCGGAAAACGTCAGCGGCGCGTCACCGTTGCTATGGTAACCCGGTATTTCACCAATGTTCAAACACAAAAAGAAATATGCATAAATTTATCGCACAAATTGGAACTATATTAACCATATGTGTATAAGGCAGTGCTCATCTTATAAGATACATTATCATTTAGTTATTCGCACGCTATGTTATAACTAAGTTCCATCATGGTTGCGACAGGAAAAAATAAAACTTAACATAAAGAACAAAGGAAACTTATAGAAAACATCTAAAAGCACACTAGAAAAACAGGATAAATAGAAACTGTCTAGATTTAGACCCAGGATCATATTATGATCCAACGGGCTCCATCAGGTATCCACCCAATATGTCTATATAAATATTGACATATTAATTTCCTCATTCAGTCCTTGCGGAGCCAATGAACGAAGATTGTATATCCACTGGCTCTCACGTTGGAGGAGTCTCTTGTGTCTATCTCCCCCGCGTCTCAACGGGGGGATATGGTCAATGGGCATGAACTTGAATTCGTTCATTTTGTGTCCAAAATTGGCGTAATGCCTTGCAACGGGAGGAGTAGTATTTTCAATTTTAAGTAGTGCTTTTTTCACAGAGGATCTGTGGGCTCCAATCCTTTCTTTCAGTGTACGCACTGTTTTGCCCACATACACTTTTTGACATGGACACATCACGATGTACACCACGTATCTTGTGTTACAGTCCATGCGATGTCTCAACTCATATGTCCGACCCGTCAGAACATGCTGCCAGCTGCTGCCTGTGATTATATGCTTGCAATTGACGCACCCCGAGCATCTAAAGGAGCCTTTTCTGCCACCAAGCCACGTTTCAGCTCTGTCCACTCTGGGACTAATGTCTGAATAGACAATGCGTTGTTTTATGTTCTGGCTTCGTTTGTAGCAAAACATCGGGGGTCTTCTACACATATCCCCTATTGCGGGGTCCGAGCTAAGGATGTGCCAATGTGTCATCATAGCTGACCGCAGTTTACCAGACGTTATCGAATATGTATTAGAGAACATCATCCTATCCTCCTTATCCTTCCTCTTAGCTGTCACACTGAGGAGGTCTTCCCGTTTTAAAGCAAGGCATCTCTCTCTCGCACGCTCAACATCCTTCTTCGCATAACCTCTTTCCAAGAAGCTTTTACCCATATGGGTGAGGACACTAGTAAGTTCATTTTGACATGAGGTGATTCGTACTGCCCTAAGTAATTGGGCATACGGAAGCCCGGCTTTTAGTGGTTGAGGATGAAAACTAGTTGCTAAAAGCAGACTGTTCTTGTCCGTAGGCTTCCTATACAGTCGTGTAACGAATCGGTCTTCCACTATCGACACAGAGACGTCCAAAAAATCTATGGACAATGGACTAACATTATGGGTGAACCTGATGGAGCCCGGGAGGGCATTCAGCTGCCCAACGAATTCACCAAGGAGCTCGACACTACCCGTCCAAACAAAAAACAAATCATCGATGTACCGCACGTACATCGAAATGAAAGAAGAAAATTTGGCATCTGACATAATATGGCGTTGTTCGAAATCATACATAAACAGGTTCGCGTACGATGGGGCCATGTTTGACCCCATCGCGGTCCCCTTCAACTGTAAATAAAAATTATTATCGAAAAGAAAATAATTTTTGTGTAATATGACTTCAATAAGCAAAAGCAAAAACTCAGATGCAGGACCATTGTAGTGCGAGCTCCCAATGATGACACGTCGAATGGCAGCCACTCCCTCCTCGTGGCCTATATTTGTGTATAAGCTGGTGACATCCATTGTCACCAGCATACTGTTGGAGAGTGGCCTGTCAAACATCATCAGCTTATTCAAGAAGTGGGTGGTGTCCCGTAACCAGTACGGGGTATTCTGGACCACAGATTGGAGGTGGAAATCCACGTATTGGGAAATAGGTTGGCATAACGAGCCAATTGAAGAAATAATCGGCCGCCCGGGGGGCGCTACCATGGACTTGTGTATTTTGGGTAGGACATAGATGAGGGGAATACGCGGAAACTCCTGTGTAAGGAACTCCGCGATCCCCTCATCTATCCACCCATTAGACAGTCCTAAACTGATAACAGAGTCAATTTCTGCTTTATACTTGCAAGTAGGATCAGATAATAGTTTTTTATAACAAGTACCGTCCATCAGTTGACGCATCACCTCCTTTACATATGCCTCATGGTCCAACACAACTATCCCCCCGCCTTTATCGGCGGGGCGGATAATGATGCTTTTATTCTCACGCAGGGACTTTAATGCCATCTCCTCCTCATGTGAGATATTGGACCGCTGGACATGCGCTTTCCTTATTACAGGAAGTATGTCTTTGCGCACCAGCCGCATAAAGGTCTCAATTGAGGCATTGTTACTCGGAGGGTCAAAGGTGGAGCGTACCTTAAAAGGGTTGACATTAGTGCCCTGTATCTCAGTACTCTGTTTGGAGAAATGGTCTTTCAACCTAAGTTGCCTATGGAAACGGTACAGTTCAGTTTCGCAGTCAAATACATTCTGTTTGAAGGTTGGGACGAACGTGAGTCCCCTATTCAGAACCTTCAATTCTGCGGGTGATAAAGTATGTTTAGAAAGGTTAAACACCATTATTTCCCCTTCCCCTTCCGGCCTTTTGATTTTTCTATGTTTGGAACCTCCCCTCCTACAGGGTTTTTTCCTCTCGGCCGATTGCGAGTGGAGGTTCCTGCCCCTAAAAAAGGCGCAGTTGCACCCCTAGGGGGTAATTCAGATTCACTCTGGGATGAATCCACATCAGTGGCCGGAAGGGGAAGGGGAAATAATGGTGTTTAACCTTTCTAAACATACTTTATCACCCGCAGAATTGAAGGTTCTGAATAGGGGACTCACGTTCGTCCCAACCTTCAAACAGAATGTATTTGACTGCGAAACTGAACTGTACCGTTTCCATAGGCAACTTAGGTTGAAAGACCATTTCTCCAAACAGAGTACTGAGATACAGGGCACTAATGTCAACCCTTTTAAGGTACGCTCCACCTTTGACCCTCCGAGTAACAATGCCTCAATTGAGACCTTTATGCGGCTGGTGCGCAAAGACATACTTCCTGTAATAAGGAAAGCGCATGTCCAGCGGTCCAATATCTCACATGAGGAGGAGATGGCATTAAAGTCCCTGCGTGAGAATAAAAGCATCATTATCCGCCCCGCCGATAAAGGCGGGGGGATAGTTGTGTTGGACCATGAGGCATATGTAAAGGAGGTGATGCGTCAACTGATGGACGGTACTTGTTATAAAAAACTATTATCTGATCCTACTTGCAAGTATAAAGCAGAAATTGACTCTGTTATCAGTTTAGGACTGTCTAATGGGTGGATAGATGAGGGGATCGCGGAGTTCCTTACACAGGAGTTTCCGCGTATTCCCCTCATCTATGTCCTACCCAAAATACACAAGTCCATGGTAGCGCCCCCCGGGCGGCCGATTATTTCTTCAATTGGCTCGTTATGCCAACCTATTTCCCAATACGTGGATTTCCACCTCCAATCTGTGGTCCAGAATACCCCGTACTGGTTACGGGACACCACCCACTTCTTGAATAAGCTGATGATGTTTGACAGGCCACTCTCCAACAGTATGCTGGTGACAATGGATGTCACCAGCTTATACACAAATATAGGCCACGAGGAGGGAGTGGCTGCCATTCGACGTGTCATCATTGGGAGCTCGCACTACAATGGTCCTGCATCTGAGTTTTTGCTTTTGCTTATTGAAGTCATATTACACAAAAATTATTTTCTTTTCGATAATAATTTTTATTTACAGTTGAAGGGGACCGCGATGGGGTCAAACATGGCCCCATCGTACGCGAACCTGTTTATGTATGATTTCGAACAACGCCATATTATGTCAGATGCCAAATTTTCTTCTTTCATTTCGATGTACGTGCGGTACATCGATGATTTGTTTTTTGTTTGGACGGGTAGTGTCGAGCTCCTTGGTGAATTCGTTGGGCAGCTGAATGCCCTCCCGGGCTCCATCAGGTTCACCCATAATGTTAGTCCATTGTCCATAGATTTTTTGGACGTCTCTGTGTCGATAGTGGAAGACCGATTCGTTACACGACTGTATAGGAAGCCTACGGACAAGAACAGTCTGCTTTTAGCAACTAGTTTTCATCCTCAACCAATAAAAGCCGGGCTTCCGTATGCCCAATTACTTAGGGCAGTACGAATCACCTCATGTCAAAATGAACTTACTAGTGTCCTCACCCATATGGGTAAAAGCTTCTTGGAAAGAGGTTATGCGAAGAAGGATGTTGAGCGTGCGAGAGAGAGATGCCTTGCTTTAAAACGGGAAGACCTCCTCAGTGTGACAGCTGAGAGGAAGGATAAGGAGGATAGGATGATGTTCTCTAATACATATTCGATAACGTCTGGTAAACTGCGGTCAGCTATGATGACACATTGGCACATCCTTAGCTCGGACCCCGCAATAGGGGATATGTGTAGAAGACCCCCGATGTTTTGCTACAAACGAAGCCAGAACATAAAACAACGCATTGTCTATTCAGACATTAGTCCCAGAGTGGACAGAGCTGAAACGTGGCTTGGTGGCAGAAAAGGCTCCTTTAGATGCTCGGGGTGCGTCAATTGCAAGCATATAATCACAGGCAGCAGCTGGCAGCATGTTCTGACGGGTCGGACATATGAGTTGAGACATCGCATGGACTGTAACACAAGATACGTGGTGTACATCGTGATGTGTCCATGTCAAAAAGTGTATGTGGGCAAAACAGTGCGTACACTGAAAGAAAGGATTGGAGCCCACAGATCCTCTGTGAAAAAAGCACTACTTAAAATTGAAAATACTACTCCTCCCGTTGCAAGGCATTACGCCAATTTTGGACACAAAATGAACGAATTCAAGTTCATGCCCATTGACCATATCCCCCCGTTGAGACGCGGGGGAGATAGACACAAGAGACTCCTCCAACGTGAGAGCCAGTGGATATACAATCTTCGTTCATTGGCTCCGCAAGGACTGAATGAGGAAATTAATATGTCAATATTTATATAGACATATTGGGTGGATACCTGATGGAGCCCGTTGGATCATAATATGATCCTGGGTCTAAATCTAGACAGTTTCTATTTATCCTGTTTTTCTAGTGTGCTTTTAGATGTTTTCTATAAGTTTCCTTTGTTCTTTATGTTAAGTTTTATTTTTTCCTGTCGCAACCATGATGGAACTTAGTTATAACATAGCGTGCGAATAACTAAATGATAATGTATCTTATAAGATGATGAGCACTGCCTTATACACATATGGTTAATATAGTTCCAATTTGTGCGATAAATTTATGCATATTTCTTTTTGTGTTTGAACATTGGTGAAATACCGGGTTACCATAGCAACGGTGACGCGCCGCTGACGTTTTCCGGTCTGTGCGCCAGTCTTCATGGTCCCCCACATCCTACGACCGTCTCATTAGTTCCACTTCCGGTTCTTTGGTTCCGGAGGGAGGAGGATGACGCGGTTGATGGGAATGGCGGCGGGAGACGGACGGCAACATGGAGCGGGAAAGCGCGGTGATGTACCTGCTATAGGTGAGTAATGGTATGGTCCCTCTGCTTATATGTACCATCCAGACCCTTGCAATTGTGGTTACCCTTTGAGAAAGGCGCGTGTGCGCCGAAACGGCCCGTCAGGGTACATGCTTGGCTCTTTGGCTGTACTGTCATGCTGCTTCAATATGGAATAAGCTGCCTATGCCTGTTGTACAGATGAGTACCTTCTTCATGTTCTATTAAATGCTGCTTTTGACTATTTATTGGATGTGCTGGTCCTATCTTTTGCACTTTTAGTGCAATTGGAGAGTGACTATTTTGAATTTATGACCTGGCACTCCCCACCATCCTAATGCTAGTGTGCGTCTCCCATCTGTAACATATATATATATATATATATATATATATATATATATATATATATATATATATATATATATATATATATATATATATATATATATATATATATATATATATATATCCACATAGTATTTTATGAAGGTATATTATGGCATTATATTTTTAGGACATTGTTTTTGTCAGAGTTGTGAAGCTAATTTTTATTTATTGTGTGTGCATTTTAGGAGTGTGATGTAGTTTTACTAGTTGCCAACAGATAGCAGTGTTTCGGCGTCACACGGACACTAGACATCTATATATACTAGACATCTATATATAGCCTCAAGTCAACTAAACTGTTTTCCTATAAATCTCCCCCTCCCTTGCTTACATATCTCTTGTATACTTAAAACCTCTTGATTGTATCCTACTATTATGTCACTTCCAACTCCTTTTTCCCATTTGTTATCCAGCTGTGTTGCGATGTGTCAGGGTATATTAGTGTGGGTTGTGTGCACTTTATGATTAATACAGAGATACCCGGACTCTGTATTCTACAGAATAAAATAGTTTTTCCTAGTGACTTTTAACCTATCCCTATAGAATGAATATATGTTTTTCTGTTGAGTCCTTTTAAGGTGCCCACACACTAGAACGATTTTTTGGCCAATTGGCTGATTTCCGATAAATCGATTTAACAAAAGATCCATAGGAACGTACACGGGATCTTAAGAAAAATCTTTGGTAAAGATGTGCACTTTCCTGAAATCTTTTGTCCAGGACAGGCAAAAGATTTGACGGCTAATTTATGCGCACATCTTATGATCGCAGATCTTTCTTGTGTGTTTGCACCTTTACACTTGAATAATTCTCTGCATTGTTTTCTTTAGAATGGTTCATCATTATCCCTTTACATTCATTGATGCCAACTGTAAATCAGACAGAGGTATGTCACTAAACTATTTCTCATCCAGAGAAGCTTTAGCCACCAGGATAATCCATATACCTTCCTGTTAGCCTGAAACGTTGTTATACTATTGCTTAGCCTGATGGGGAACACTAGAGAAAAACCCTTAAGGTGCCCACACACTAGAAAGAATAAATTAGCCTTCAAATCTTATGTCCGTCCTGTACAAAAGCGCACACCTTCACCAAAGAGTTCTCTTAAGATCCCATGTGCATTCCTATGGATATTTTGCTAAATATTCTGATCTTTTATGCAGCATGTAAGATCAGAAGATTTAGCAAAAGATCCGCGGGAGCGCGCATCTGATCGAAATTGGCCAATCAGCAAAAAAATCATTCTAGTGTGTGGGCACCTTAACTGCTGGAATGTTTCTTTGTGTTACATATTCCAAGTTACACTTTGGTGTGCTTTGCATATTTTTATGCTTATTACTAGAGGGTATACGGTTCGACACATATTAGATCAACATGCATTGGGTCGACCACTGAAGGTCGACATCGCTATTGTCGACAGAAGCATTAGGTTGGTAATGGATAGGTCGACAAGATTTTTTTTTTTTTTTAGCCGACATGCCAATAGGCAGTATTTCATGTCCTACCATCCACAAGTGTGTGCCGAGCGTAGCGTAAAAAAAAAAAAAAAAACACGCAAAAAACTCATGTCGACCTTTTGACTGTCAATCTAGTCATTGTTGACCTAATACTTGTGTCAGCCTTCCAACCCTGTCGACCTTAGCTATGTCGACCTTCAGTGGTCAACCCCATGCATGGTGACCTAATATTGGTTGACCCTATTACCCTTAACCTACTGCAGTGATGGCTAACCTTGACACTCAGCTGTTGTTGAAATATACATCCCAGCATGCCCTGTATCAGTTTAAGCATGGCCAAAGAGTAAACATTTAGCAGGGCATGCTGGGATGTGTAGTTCAACAACAGCTGGAGTGTCAATGTTAGCCATCACCGACCTACTAGAATAGATAGTATTACCTGTAATGGCAATCACTGAGAAAGCAAGAGTGTTTAGGTGTGATCCTCTTTTCAGATGAGTTATTAACATAGTTATCTATCTTATCAACTTGGATTTTATTATATAATTCATGTAAATGCCATAATTAGTTTTATATATTTTTAAGTACATGGATGTATAGGGCTAGATTATAACGCTTGGAAGGAGATGGGAAATATGTAGTTGGGGAGAGAGAGAGAGAGATAAAGGACAAACCAATCAGTTTCAGACACAGCCTGTAATATTGCACTTAGGAACTGATTGCCTGTTACTTTATCTCTCTTCAGAGCTTAGTACATCTCTTCCATTTACTGCTGACAAATTAAGTACCAGCCAGTCAGCTTCTAACTGTCATTTCCTCTACCTCCCCATGGCAGCCAACACATGGGTATTCCCCCTTATAGATAGATATCTCGAAAGGAAAAGAAAAGACACTGCCCCTATATAAGGCCCGCCCCCTCAAGGCTCTGTGTCTCTTTTTTTTTTTTTTCCTTTCCAGGTTGATGGAGGCTTACCCTGTGAAGTGCTGCAGCCTTCCCTGCTGCCTAGTGCAGTAGGGGTTTAGGCAGAACTTTTTTTCTGATGGTCTCCCCCTTCCTAGTGCAGTTAGGGACTGCTGAAATTATTTTTTTACCTGCGGGGTCCAAGTGACCAAGGGCGGGTGCTTCACCCTGTTGCCGCATGCTGTCAGAAGGGCGCCTGGTGTTCCGCGTGGTCCTGGTGACGCGGCGGCCGTTACACACCTGGTGATGAGCGGGACAGGAGAGGTGCCCGGAGCAGCTGGTGGGTGTCCGTCGACTAGGCGGGTGCAGAGATCTGACGCCGCAAGCAACCAGAGCCGCGGGATGCAGCATGTGACGTCATCGTCCGGCGCGGGAGAGCAATGGGCATCTGGCGTCACCAGGAAGCACCCACAGCGCTGGACGCCACATCGGGGCATATATAAACCGCCTTCGGTCCCAGGAGGATGGTGCAGGGAGCGGGTGTGACACCAACGGACCTGGACATGAAATGCCGGCAAGAAAGAGAAGCCTTTATGGACAGCCTGAAAACAATGATAGCCCAAGGGGTAGTCGTCATGGTCCCAAAAGAACAGGAAAAACAGGGTTGGCATTCCAGGTTTTTCATTGTAAATAAAGCCACAGGTGGATTCAGGTCCATATTGAACTTGAGAAGGCTGAATTCTTATGTACAGGTGCAGAGGTTCAAAATGGAATCGATACGGTCGATCCTACCAGATATCAAGAAGAATTATTTTCTCACAACTATCGATTTTAAAGACGCTTACCTACACATTCCTATTTATCCAGAACATCAGAAGTATTTAATGTTTCGTCTAAGAGGAATAACATACCAATTTACATTGCTGCCGAACCGTTGTAAAGAACGTTCACAAAAGTTCTGTTTGTACTTATAGCCAACCTCAGGCAAGAAGGGATATTGATACGGCCATACTTGGACGACTTGCTAATCATAGCACGATAAGAAGAGTTAGCACATCGGCATACACAAGAGTCAGAATATTTAAAGCAACACGGATGGCTCATAAATGTAAAAAAGAGCCAGTTAATGCCAACTACGGAGGAAAAATATCTAGGGGTCCTGGTGGATACAAGGACAATGACGGTGGTTCTGACTAAAGAAAGAAGAGACAAGATAAGAAAATAAATTATGGATCTCTTGGCAAAGAGAGTGGTACGATCAGGAGATTGCTTAACAATTCTGGGCCTTATGGCCGCGGCACTAGACACAATTATGTGGGCAAGGTTTCACACGAGAGTGCTCCAGAACTGCTTTCTGTCCCAGTGGCACGGGGACAGAAAGAATCTCAGCCAGAGGATATACCTGTCAAGAGGGGCTCAAGCAAACCTCAAATGGTGTCTGAGTACAGGAAGACTTCGGCAAGGAAGATCATTCGCAACAGGGGAGCAAGTAGTTCTGACAACCGACGCCAGTCAGACAGGATGAGGCACTGTGCAGGATTAGCAGCTCAAGAAGAATGGGGGAGAAGTCCCTGCCAAGCCCACTTGAACTTGAGTGAAATGAGGGCGGTAATGTTAAGATGCATGTCTTTTCAATCCCATTTGTGTCAAAAGGACGTAGTAGTCAGGTCGAACAATCAGGTAGTGGTCGCATATATCAACAAACAGGGCGGTAGCAGAAGTATGATGTTGGCAGGAAAAAGGATCAGCTAGTGGATGCCCTCAGCAGAACACCATTGAGACCAGAAGAATGGGAGCTGTCTCAGGAGACATTCAATGCACTAATAAAGAGATGGAGTCTACCTCAGGTGGACTTGATGGCAACAAGATTCAACGCAAAAGTTCCCGTCTTCATATCAAGACACTGGGAACCAGGGGCCTGGCAAGTAGATGCACTTATGTTCAAATGGGGAAGGGATCTGATGTATGCATTTCCACCATTCCCGGTAATCCCAAGGCTTCTGGGCAAAATACAAAGAGAAGAGGCCACAGTTATCGTCATTATACCCTTCTGGCCAAGAAGATCATGTTTCCCCAGGATGGCGATAGACACACCATGGAGGCTACCAAATCGAAGCGATTTGTTACGTCAGGGGAAGTGTGCAGTCTCTGCCAGCCAAGTGGAAATGGGCGGCATGGCTGTTGAAATCAGAGCCCTGGTAGAGAGAGGTTTTTCAAGTAAGGTTGTAAATACACTGTTGAAAGCTAGAAAAACATCAACGTCAGGGACATATTATAAGATCTGGAAGACGTATATTCAATTTTTCAGAACAAACAACGGAGATCCGAGGTCGATACCTATGATCTTGGAGTTCTTACAGGCAGGCCTAGACAGGAAACTATCAGCAAGCTCTTTGAAAGTACAAATGTCAGCACTCAGAGCTATGTTGGATATGAAGATAGCGGAGGACAAGTATGTGAAAAGGTTTTCTGCAAAGAAAATAAGGCCTACATTTCATAATCCTATGGCACCTTGGGACCTGAACCTGGTACTGAACGTATTGACGGAACACCCTTTCGAGCCACTGGAGGAGGTATCTATCAAGTTCCTTACAGCTAAAGTAGCCTTCTTGGTGGCCATTACGTCGGCTAGAAGGGTGTCAGAGCTACAGGCCCTGTGGGCAGAGGAGCCGTTCCTGAATTGTTTTGAGGAAAAAGTCGTGTTAAGAACAAACCCACAATTTTTTACCTAAAGTCGTGTCCCAGTTTCACATAAACCAAGAAATCATTACCTTCATTCTGCGCAAATTCAACCAATGACAAGGAAGCCAGATTGCTCACACTTGACGTTAAGAGAGCCTTAAAGCGCTATCTTCAAAGGATAGAGTCTTGTAGAAGGACTAAAAGGCTGTTCTTGGTAATAGAAGGCAGAAATAAAGGCATGGTGGCTACAAAAACTACAATAGCCAGATGGATTATAACCTGTATAGCTGAAGCATATAAGTAAAGAAACTGGAGGCACCTAAGGGAATTAGAGCCCATTCGATCAGAGCGGTTGCTGCATCTTGGGCAAAAAAGGTTGCGGCGGCGTTGGATAAATTGTGTAAAGCAGCATGTTGGGCATCAGCCCATACCTTCACTAAACACTATAGAGTGGATTTAGGGTCATCCAGTGATGCAAAATTTGGGAGAACGATTCTCAGCGCAGTGTTATTAAAAAAAAAAAAAAAAAAGATTGTTTTGAATGAATATAAAATTCTTACAGATAGAGAGTGAAAGTTGAAGCTTAACGATGGGGTATTACCCATGCGTTGGATGCCATGGGGAGGTAGAGGAAAGTACGGATTCTTACCGATTAATACTCTTTTCTCTAATCCACCATGGCAGCATTTTCCTGCCCATGTTATTGATATACAGTATATATTTGTATTATGTTATTGAAAGCTTTATAATTTGAAAGACACAGCCTTGAGGGGGCGGGCCTTTATATAGGGGCAGTGCCTTTTCTTTTCCTTTCCAGATATCTACCTATAAGGGGGAAAACCCATGTGTTGGCTGCCATGGTGGAGTAGAGGAAAGCGTATTAACCGGTATGAATCCGTACTTTTACAGGCATGGGGGCAGATATATTAAGCCTGGTGAAGAGATAAAGTGGAAGGAGATAATGCACCAGCCATTCAGTTGTGCTTGAAAAATTACAGTTGGGATTTGATTGGCTGGTGCATTATCTCCTTCCACTTTAAGCCCCGTACATACTGTGGGATATTGTCTAATGGACAATTTTGACTAAGCAATTTTGACTAAGCAATTCGACTAAGCAATTTTGACTAGATGCACAGCAGATTTTGGCTGGAAGCACTGGAGATTTTGACTAAGCGATTTTGTCATGATAGTCTATGATCTAGTCATAATTCCCTTGCCTGCACAGTCAATCTATGCTAAGCAACCTCTGCTAGACAATATTAACTAAGCAGGAGAAAAACTGGGAAATTTTGGCTAACCTTCTAGTCAAAATCTCCTAGCAAAATCTCACCATGTGTACACCCCTCATCTCCACTTTATCTCTTCACCAGGCTTAATACATCTGCCCTGTGTTTGAAAAAATGTACTTTAAAAGCTGATTGTTTGGTACTTTATTTCCACGTTATCGCTCTTCAAGCTTTGATAAATCTAGCCTAGAGCCTTATTGTTGTGCCATGTAACCGTTATTTTGCAGTGCCTTATAAAATACTAACAGCCGCTTTATAGCACTGCCTCCTGCTCTACAGAGATAAACTTGTAGATGGTGTTGCTGACACTTATGTCATGGTTGTGTAGATATTTTAAATGTATTGGTCTTTTGTTTTAGTTTTGTTCATTTTTTTTAGTTGAGTTTCTCAATTTATTGTTGGTAAATAGCATCCAAAAAAGCTAGATTTAGTGAAATGATTTGTGGAGTACCACATTAAAACAAAGTAATAGCTCTAATAGTAATTACTTTCATTATCAGGTTTTTAAAACACCACCTCCTGGAGTTCGGAAAATTATAATTTCCACCAACATTGCAGAGACCAGGTAAGAATGATGGTGAGAGGAAGGTAGTGATGTAGATGTCAGTAAATCTGTAAGGAGAGGGACATCATAGACTATATATACACCTACAACATTTTATCTGTACCTTTTTTTTAACTACAAGTAGTGCAAGGTTCCCCAAGAGTCCAGGTTTTAAGTATATACATGTTTGTTCACTATATAGTATGGCGTAGATTGTATTTTATTCTTATGTCCCTTAATTGAGCTGTTCCTGAAACTGACTTACATAAAGTGCCATGTGGTAGAAGTGGATGGAGTCAAAATCCCGGCTCGCCGGAATCCCGACCGCTGCAATGCCGGCACTTTCTCCCTCTATGGAGAATAAAATAGTGTGCCGAGCCTGCTGCGTGGCGAGCGCAGCTTGCCCGCAATGGGGGGCGATCCATGGCTCCCCCTTAGTGGCATTTCGGCAGTCAGGATTCCGACCGCCGGGATTTCGTACTGAATCCGGTAGAATTATACAGTACAGATAAACATTACAGAATTTCTTCAGTCCAATTGGTTATTTCCCAGTTCCCTTTGATTATCTCATGACAAATAACTGTTCTGTATTGCATGATACTGTATATGGCATTTCATAAAGAATAAAAAGAGCATGTTGTCATTATTTCACACACATTTTTAGTGACATTGCTCACGTTAGTGGGGTGATGGGTGCAGTCATTACTGTGGGATTTTTGGTTTGGTTGTTAGTGTAGACCTGTTTAGCCTACGTTTAATTAAATAAAAACAACATACTTTCTACTCCTATAAAGTGGAATCTTCCCTTTGATATAACTGTAGTCTTCTGTTTTAGTATCACAATAGATGACGTAGTTCATGTTATAGATGGCGGCAAAATAAAGGAGACCCACTATGACACCCAGAATAACATCAGCACCATGACTGCCGAATGGGTTAGCCATGCCAATGCCAAGCAGAGGAAAGGACGTGCTGGCAGGTGAGGAATAGTGGGGAATTCTTCTACGTGTTACCCGGTGGTTTCTCCAATGAATTTGATGTGAAAAGGATTTTGCATGGTTTTGCTTAGATCACTCGGTTCGCAGGCCCCATACAGTGCATGTTTTGCAAGTCTCCTCGCAGAATTGCAAGTGAAGTAATTTGCTCCACCTGTGGCTCTCTTAATGTGTCGGTGAGTAATGAGTGCACCTGTCGGGTGACCTGGAAAATGTGAAGTGTGCGGGGTCCTGAGGACCGAGTTTGAGAACCATTGCCTTAGATCCTTTTCTTTGGACCTCCTGGACTAAAAGTTTTCTCATTTGGGATCCTGTATTTCTGCAGGTCAATTTAGAAAATGAAAATAACCATCTTGCTGTTGATATAATACTTACATAAAATCATCAGCATTGTGTTCAGAAAGAAGCTATTCCGGTGAGTCTTGGTATAGAAACCTACTAAATGCTGTTCTATTTCTGTACAGAGTAAAGCCAGGGTACTGCTACCACCTATACAACAGGCTGAGGGACAGTCTGCTTGATGATTACCAGCTACCAGAAATTGTCAGAACACCACTGGAAGAGCTCTGTCTGCATATTAAGGTATCGGCTCTATGCAAGGCATTTATCACTATACAAGAAAGATATATATTTTTTTTCTTCATTTGTTTCCTTCTAAAAATAGTCATACTTTTCTAAATTGAGGTATAGCTAGAACAAATATAACTTGAGAATGTTATATTAGCTCTGGTTTATGAACTACACTGCTGGCACTATATGTATATCAGTAATATAGTCACAGCAAAAAGCTATTTGAAAATGATCTGAGCTTTTCATGACAAACCTAACAAAAATAATGGTACTCTTTACCTAGCACGGCGGCCATCGCATGCACTAAAAAAACGGGTGCGACGCGATGCCCGCGATTTTCCATAGGGAACAATGTTAAAAGTGTCAATGGACGCGATTTTAGTGTTCAATGCCTCAATGCCCGCGATTTTTCCATAGGAAACAATGTTAAATGGGCCACAGAGCCCAAATAGTCCCCCTGAAGTCTGAAATGGCCCCCACAATTGTTAACGCCACCCCACGATCAACGTGAACCCGAAGCGTGGTGAGCGCAGCGAGCCCGCAAGGGGCGGCGGTACGCGTCCTCCGACCTTTTCATACCCCCACTATCCACGTCGGCGTGGAGTTGAGAATAGAATAGTGTGGCGAGCGCAGCGAGGCGAGCGGACGCGGATACCTTCACAGGTAAACGCGTCCCTTCGCGGGCTTCACAGGTGTCCGCGGGGCTCGCCACGCTTCGGGCTCGCTGCGCTCGCCACACTATTCTATTCTCAACTCCACGCCGACGTGGATAGTGTGGGTATGAAAAGGTCGGAGGACGCGTACCGCCGCCCCTCGCGGGCTCGCTTCGCTCGCCACGCTTCGGGTTCACGTTGATCGTGGGGTGGCGTTAACAATTGTGGGGGCCATTTCAGACTTCAGGGGGACTATAAGGGCTCTGTGGCCCATTTAACATTGTTTCCTATGGACAAATCGCGGGCATTGAGGCATTGAACACAAAAATCGCGTCCATTGACACTTTTAACATTGATCCCTATGGGAAATCGCGATGCCAATCGCGGGCGCCGTGCTAGGTAAAGAGTACCAAAATAACATATCACATAAACAAAACAATCACATATAAGAACACCAAACAAAACAGCAACTGAAAGAACTATGTACTATAGCAGCCTATTGCTAAGAGAGCTTTCCTTCTACATTCCCCATGGCAGCTATAACATTGGGATATCCACCCTCTCCCCTTGTTTAGAAGTTCTTCTAGGGACCGCCCACATGGTGTATAGAGCCTCACTCCTCCCCTTCCTTCTTGTCTTTTCTCCGGTCTCCTAACCACAGTAGTTTAGCAAGAAGGAGGGTGTTATTCGTTTGTATTTTTGGGGGCTTACCTCTGTATAGATGGGGTGGCACACCAGGGTAAGAGTAGAAAACGTCCTGTCCAAACTAAAGGAGAGGAACAATTATCTCAGTGCTATGGCTGCCACGGGATCTCTTGTAACTGAGCAACAGTAGTCAGTAAGCATAGAAGTGTTCCACCTCCCGTGACACTGTCAGGTGTCCAGATGAGAGTCGAGGAATTGTTTTTTGAGTGACCTGTTGCAGCCTAATTGATTAGACTTTTCTAAAAGGCTGTTTATAGTCTAAACTAGTTTCCAGCTTTTCTGTTACTTAAGAAGCCATGCAAAACATATTTTAAAGGATTCCCAAGCTGCTTTATCATTAACCTAGGAGGTTTCACAGTTTTTATCCTTAAGAAGTTGACAGATTTACTGGCAAGCAAAGATTCCTCACGAACAGGGTCATTTGGCATTTCTGGGTGGAAAATGTCACATTACCAAACACATAATAAATTGTAAGCAATGTTAACACATTTATGTGACAGTCTGGCTTTTATCGTAAATCACCACATAAACAAATGAAAGGAACATCACTCAACCTTCACTTGATGCAAAATGTACGCAGACAATACACAAAATATGGCTGACAATGACTCAGCATTCCTGTATTTACTATTCACTAGGCGCCATAATTCCCTGGTATTTAACAAAATACCCCTACGTCATGGGCTATATCTTGGAAACAGACAGCTAACTGAGAGTTATTAATGTCATATTTGTTCTCCGCATGCTAAAATTTCACATCGGAAACATGTTTACTGTTGTCTTAAATAATCTGTGTTCTTGCTATAGATCTTAAAACTTGGAGGTATTGCCAATTTCCTTAGAAAGGTGATGGACCAACCGTCACCGGAAGCCATAATCCTGGCAATAAATCATCTTATGGAACTGGTATGTACAGATTCAGTGGGTATATATGTATATACAATGCATTCTACAGCTGTGGCCAAAAGTTTTGATAATGACACAAGTGTTGGTTTTCACAAAGTTTGCTGCTTCAATGTTTTTTGGACCTTTCTTCCAGCTTGTCCTATGGTATAGTGCAGTAAAATGACAACCAGTACATAAGTGTCAAAGGGGGGGGGGGGGTTCTGCTTAAAATAAATGGAAAAGCTCTCATGAAATCTCTCACTTTTTGATTCTCATGTTCTATTACTTTCCACCCCTGGAGTTTATCAGAATTTTTGAGTTTTTGTTTGTCCATTGAGGATTCACCACAAGTTCTCATTGGAATTAAGGTCTGGGGAGTTTCCTGGCCATGGACCCAAAATTTGAAGATGTTTTAATACCATGCTTTATTCATGGATGTGTTCTTAAGCTGTATACACACCTACAGATTTATCTCCCCAATATATCTGGTGGGAACAACAATCTGGAAATATATGGGAGCAAAGGAAATGCAAAAATGTGCTCCCAAATGCTGGAAAACACACAATGGTCAGTCAGACAAACTGTTTAAATCAATCTGATAAAGCAATTGTTTGTGTCTATTTTTCATCATTTGGGAGCAAATGTTGATTGTAATTTGCTCATATACTGTACATCTTCAGATTTTTGTTCCCACCAGATAAATCTTTGAGTGTGTACCCAGCTTTAGCCAAATTGTCTTTTCTGAGCAGTCCAATCCTCGTGCCATTTGTAGAATATCAGTCTGCCCCTGTTGTTTTTCCTGAAGTGAAGTGGCTTCTTTGTTGCCCTTTTTGATACCAGATCATCCTACAAAAGTCTTTGCCCTACTATGCATGCAGATGCACTGACACCTGCCTGCTGCAATGCCTAAGCAAGCTCTGCACTTGCTGTGCCCCGATCCCGCAGTTGAATTAACTTTAGGAGATGTCATGGTGCTTGCTGGGTGTTCTTGGGCACCCAGAAGCAGCCTTCACAACTATTGAACCTCTCTTCATGAAGTTCTTGATGACCTAATAAATTGGTCCTTGGCTGTGAAGCCCTTTTTGTGAAAGCAATGATGACTGCACATATTTACTTGCAGGTAACCATGGTGAACAGAGGAAGAAAAATTATTTCAAACACCACCCTCCTTATAAAGCTTCCAGTCTGTTTTTCTATCTCAATCAGCATGACAGAGTTATCTCCAGCCTTGTTCTTGTCAACACTCTCACTTGTGTTAACAAGAGCATCACTGACATGATATCAGCTGTTCCTTTTTATGGCAGGGCTGAAATGCAGTGTAAATGTTTTTTGGATTAAGTTCATTGTCATGGCAAAGAGGGACTTTGAAATAATTGCAAATCATCTGAACACCCTCTTAACATTATGCTGTAAATACAAACTGACATCATAAAAACTGAGGTAGCAAACTGTGTTAATCAATATTTGTGTCATTCCCAAAACTATTGGTATATGTAAATGCTATAGTGCATTGATTCCCAAATTGTCTTAAATCACGGCACCCTACATTATCAGCATTGTTTTTTTGCACTTTTTGAATAAACTTATTATAATTTTTTTTCATTATTGATAAATTTGGAAAACCATATTATATGAAGTAAATTGTGCCTACCTGTCACCCTTATTATGTGGTTGTGTACAGGGGTGCTTCTGATTGTCCACATGTTTTATATGTTATGTGCCACTCACCAGGACTATTTTTGCCTAACGCTTTCACTATAAATAATTTAATTTGGTTCTAGGCCACCAATCCACAGCACCCTAGGGTGTGCCTAGGTATATAGTTTGGGAACTGCTTCTGCAGTGTTTTATTATACCGCCATATTATAAATGTTAAGGCCTATGAAAGGCTTTCTTTTTTTCACAACATTAAATAATTAGTATTTGATACTCACAGTAGAATTGGGAGGTTCTGTATAAATCTACTTCATAGTTTGTGTACCATACCTGGGCTAGCATTTCAGTTATTCATGGGGCAGTCCTAATGTTTGATAGTGTAAAGAGGTATGTATGACCCCCACAGAAGAGTCTAACTGCAAAGTAGGTGTCATTTTGGTGGGTGGAGGTGACTGATGGTATGGCCCAAATGCACTGGCAGATACTCATTCACATTTTCACTTCCGAAATGATAGTTGCAGTAGGTGGCAGTGGAACATTAAGTAATGATAATCATTCCATTTACTTACAGAATGCTCTAGATAGGAGAGAAGAACTGACTCCACTTGGCTTCCACTTGGCGCGCTTGCCCGTTGAGCCACACATTGGCAAAATGATTCTGTTTGGAGCCCTTTTTTGTTGTTTAGATCCAGTCCTAACAATTGCTTCAAGTCTCAGTTTTAAAGACCCATTTATCATTCCTTTGGTAAGTTGTCACTTAGGAATATCTGAACCTCTGCTATTCCTTGGTGCATTTTTTCCTCTGTTACGTACAGTATGTCTTGCTGCATCTGTTATCTCACTGCTGCTGTGATAGGACTGGTCGTCCTTTATTATTGTGGGGTTAATATTTAGGGTTATGGTACCTCCATACATCAATGCTGCATGTGGTTATAACATGATCATAAATCCTAGGCTGATGTGCACCCGCACACAAATTCCCGGAATTACACAAACCTTACATAAGGCAGTCGGCAGCAACCTTGCTAGGTGCTGGTGTCTCCCATCCTGCAAGATTATTGGTTACTAATTAAATAAACTTAAAGCTGTGTACACATAATCAACCTTGTGTTAAGGTGCCCATACACTTGTCCGACTTGGCCACTTTTCACCAGATTCCGACAGATTGGGCAGTGAATTCAGGTATGAAGTGGCCAAATTGTTCCCATGCACATCGTATCGGAGTCGGAGGTCGGACCAGCAGGTAAAGGGGTCGAATGCGATGCATCACATGTCAAACGACCGCATGTAATGTATCGCATGCGATCCTGCCACCCAGGAAGGTCCCGGGCAGCTCAAGGGGATCGGCTGGCCATACAAGTCGCACTAGTGTATGGCCACCTTTTAATGCTATATAACAACAGTATAAGCACTGCTGGAGGTATGTATCATACTCGCGCTACTTTGGACCTTTTTCTTGCACGTGATCAGGTGACATGGGCTATAGGATGGAGTTGGTTTTATTACGTCAATGGAGACTTTTTCCTCTTTGGTTATGTCATTCCTATTTTTGTCATTTATCTATTTTACATTTCTAAGATCTGAATAATATCTTTTGGCCATAAGCGCCATACACAGTAATGACTGGAGCCGCGGTTGATATTAATAACAATATTGTATGTGGTTCCCGGTATTGCGTATACACTCGGAACAATATCAGTCATCGATATCGTTCAGTGACGTCACCGAGAACCGCTGAACAGGCAGGTCGTTTGGCTATGTAGCTAAATTGATATGTTCAGAAGAAATCAATCATCGTTTACGACGCGTCATTAACAATATTGAGTGTACACATTAGACATATTGTGAACGATACCTAGCAGAAGCCCCTTTCTGAGTGATATTGTTCACAATATCCTCTAGTTTGTATGGGCCTTAAAGCTTTGTACTAATTTGTCATGTGGTCAGAACCACGTATTACGGAGTGCATTATCCCGCGTATACCATAAAATGTGTTTTCAGTGCACAAGGGACATTAATAAAATAAAAATGTTAAAGGGACAGATTGCCGGGAACTACAAGCAGAAATCTGGCACCATAGTAGGATGAGATCTGCAACTGCTACTTGCATAATCCTGAGATGACATCCCCACACCATTGCTGTTATTGCCAGCACCAGGAAACTACACTTCTCACAGCAAAAGAAGAACCATTCAGCCACAAATTATATAATATCTTTCTGAAAATCATTTATTTCATGTGCAGTGGTCTTTAGTTTCAATGAATAGCAATTGTACTGACTATTACTTTTATTTTCCAAGGGTAAAGAGAAATTGGCAGATGCAAGAAGAAAGGAACTGTCACGGAACACTAAAAGTGACCATCTGACGGTTGTCAATGCACTCTCGGTGAGAACTGGCACACTTTATATGTTGCTGAGCAGTGTGTTCTTTGTCAGTGTATTCGTTTTTGTGACCAGCTCAGGGCCCCATTTATTAATGATGCATAACCCCTTTAGAACTTGTCCTACTTACAGTATTAAACAAACAGCAGTAAACCGCTGTTTACCCCTGTAGTGCACTCACCAGCTACAGACCACAAGAGCAGTATGGTCCCAAATCCCCGCAATGGGAACCCAGCGCTGCATTGCCTGTCCCTACATTTTAATTTGTGTGTCAGTGACCCTAAAGAAAAAATGCCACTTTTTTTTTTTTTATTATTGATAAATGGGGCCCTCTCAACCGTTTGAATGCCAACATCTTTGTGAGCTGTTCAAAATATTCCCTAAAAATACCAGCGTCACTCACATTTGTTATATAAATTGAAATAAAAAATGTTGTGTAAAAAAAGATTACCATTACAGGTCATTCTGATGAATACAAATGTTTTCTTGACAATTTTCACACCTATTTTGAAAAACTCAAATGGCAAATCTAGTACGTAATTGGCAGGCTACTTTTTTCCATGTTTATTATGGAGCTTTTTGTCTCTGCTTTTAAATGCACGCCTGTCTGCTTTCTTAGGGCTGGGAGCATTCAAAGCGGTGCGGCGTTAGAGCAGAGAGGGACTACTGTTGGGACAACTTTCTGTCAGCTAACTCACTAAAGGTAAGGTCTCCAGTATACCCACTTTAATGTTGGCATAAAATAATGTTCTTCCTTTGTCATCTACAGTACAGATTAAAGAAGCACCATCCATGAAGAAATCTTGGTACTTGTTTCCTAGAACGGCACCCATCGCGGGCATCGCATGTACATCGCATGCCATTAAATGGCATGCGATGCGACCGATGCAATGTCTGTGATTTACATAGAAATCTATGGTAAAAGCGTGAGGCGAGCGGACGCGGATACCTGTGAAGCCCGCGAGGGGACACGTATAGCTGTGAAGGTATCCGCGTCCCCTCGCGGGGCTCGCCACGCTTCGGGCTCGGTGGCTCGCTGCGCTCGCTATACTTTCTATTCTCAACTCCACGCCGACGTGGATAGCGGGGGTATGAAAAGGTCGGAGGACGCGTACCGCCGCCCCTCGCGGGCTTGCTGCACTCGCCACGCTTCGGGTTGACGTTGATCGTGGGGTGGCGTTAACAATTGGGGGGGCCATTTCACACTTCAGGGTGGGTATTTGGGGTCTGTGGGCCATTTAACATTGTACCCTATGTAAAATCGCGGTATCCGCGTCGGTCGCATCGCATGCGATTTTTTGGCCGCATGCAATGCGACCGACGTGATTTTTTTTCCTTGCGATGCCTAAGATCAAAATCGTGGGCGCCGTTCTAGGAAACAAGTACCGAAATCTTTTCTTGACCTTTCTTTGCACCACCACCACCTTCACACTCTTCTCCTACCCGTTCCCATGTATCCTGTCTTCGCGATCCTCGGTAATCCCACCTTTTCCACCTGCTTTATCCAATACTTGCTGCCATCTATCTAATCTTTTCAAGGTATCCCCATCCACTAACACCTTACCTTCCACCTTCATACAGCATATTCCCAAGAAACTTTATTAGTCCATCCTTTACATCAGTCTACTAATAATGGCTTTGCGTCCAATTTGAGCTGCTTGTATACAACCTCTTGTCCCAATCTCTTTCCATGAGATCTCTCCTTCACCCTCGGCAGTTCTGCTTCCACACATCACATTTCACTAAAACTGCCCCCATAAGCAGTCCTTTTATTCAAGGCTACGTTGAAGGTTCATTTCTCTCCCCCTTTCTCCAAGTCTGAAGGCGGAGTCGAGGAATAATATGAAGGCGACATATCCAGTCCCTAGTTCTGGCATAAGTCCCTCCTGCTCAGCCAGCTTGTTACTTTACCCTTATCCATTCTCTCATCTCCTGCCTTGACCACAGCAACCTTTACTATGTAGTCTTCCTCTGCCCACACTGCTATACCACTGTCTTCAGTTGTGTAAGCATTTCTCTCTTCCTCTAAACTAGAGATGTGCAGGTTCTGATTTACTCTGATTTCAAAGCAGAATCTTATTGGCTATCCCAAATCACATGACAGTTGTTGACAGTTGATAGCGAATAAGATCCTGCTTTGAAATCAGAGTAAATCAGAGCCTGCCCATCTCTATATTCTAAACCAGGGGTGGGCAATAAGCATCCCTCCAGCTGTTGTTGAACTATACACAACCTGCCACAGTTTTAGCAAAACTGATGCACAGCATGCTGGGAGGTTTAGTCGCATATTATCTGGAAGGCCACTTATAGCCCTTCCTTGCTTTAATCCATATGCTATCTCGTCTGCTAATCATCAACCTCATCTGTACTGTTTTACATGATATGTAACTGAGTATATGGCGATGCCGAGTTTTATGGTGCTTACAAATGAATGACTTTCTGGAAGAGGCGTATGATTCATTACTCACTGTTCCACCTGTAAGCTCCATTCCTTTTCCTTGTACTGTAACAGTTCCTTTGTTCCTCAGATGTTGAGTAACATGAAAGGGCAGTTTGCGGAGCATCTGCTAGGAGCAGGCTTTGTAAGCAGCAAGAACCCAAAGGACCCCAAATCTAATATTAATTCAGGTACATGTGAATGTCGCACACACAGGAACGTGTTTTATTAGTCTCACTGTTGTTGTGTTTACATATTTGTTCTTTTTGTAGATAATGAAAAGCTAATTAAGGCTGTCATTTGTGCCGGGTTATATCCAAAAGTGGCGAAAATTAGACCGAGCTTCAGTAAAAGAAGACAGGCGTAAGTGGTGCAGCTATAGTCTCGCTTCACAATTACCTTCTTTATTTTCTAGTTTTTAATGCTGTGTGACAAAAGCATTAAATACACATTATGCTGTGGGTTTGGTGACCTGGGCTAACCGTGCCTTTTCATTGTGAACAGTGGATTCTGACGGTCACAAACACTCACATTCCATAGTATTATTCATAGTCTTGGTCTGTATTGGCATGCGTTCAGTACAGGCAATACAATTAATGGTTATAGGGTGCATGGTGCCAGAGTTCGGACCGTTTCTCTGGCACCCAGTGACCACCAACATGGCACATTCTGCCTCGGACCCATGTGCATCACTCCTAAAAATGTAATTTTATAATGTTGAATGAGTGTTAGAATGCATAACAGTTACTAAAGATGCCGTACATTACAGATGATCTACATGATAGGGGTTAAACAATGCATTTGTGTGTACAGTTTAATTTCTTATACACAGCAGCAGGATCCCTATACTTGACAGTGCAGGTATACATTACTGTATAGTTTTCTGACTCACTTGGCTATGGTAAGGTAAGGTAAGGCATGCTGAGTGTGTTACTGGTTACATCTGCGTTATGCTGTCACTGCCTGAGATGTGACTCTATCCTAGAAGTAGAACACCTGACACGCTTTATACACCACGTCATCCCTGGTTATATCTATATTATGCTGTCTCTGTCTGAGGTGTGACACTCTGTCCTACAAGTGTAACTACAGCCACACTTCCTACACCACATCAGCATTGGTTATATCTATGTAATGCTGACTCTTCCTGAGGTGTGACACTCTGTCCTACAAGTGTAACTACAGCCACACTTCCTACACCACACCAGCACTGGTTATATCTATGTTATACTGTCTCTGGCTGAGGTATGACACACTGTCCTACAAGTGTAACTACAGCCACACTTCTTACACCACATCAGCATTGGTTATATCTATGTAATGCTGACTCTTCCTGAGGTGTGACACTCTGTCCTACAAGTGTATCTACAGCCACACTTCCTACACCACACCAGCACTGGTTATATCTATGTTATACTGTTTCTGGCTGAGGTATGACACTCTGTCCTACAAGTGTAACTACAGCCACACTTCTTACACCACATCAGCATTGGTTATATCTATGTAATGCTGACTCTTCCTGAGGTGTGACACTCTGTCCTACAAGTGTATCTACAGCCACACTTCCTACACCACATCAGCACTGGTTATATCTATGTTATACTGTCTGGCTGAGGTATGACACTCTGTCCTACAAGTGTAACACCTTCTACCAAATTACTTATGGTAAGTTATTTTACACCAATCTATATTCTGTTTTCATTAGGGCAAAGGTTTATACAAAATCAGACGGCAAAGTCAACATTCACCCCAAATCTGTCAATGTGGACGAGTCTGAATTTCACTACACCTGGCTCGTCTACCACCTGAAGATGAAAACCAGCAGCGTAAGAGCTTCTTTTACTTCTTTCAAGCAGGGTCATTCTTGCGTTTGTGTTAAAGGACAGTGGGGCAGATGTATTAAGCCTTAACAAGAGATAAATGCAAGGGTGATAAAGAGAGATAAACGTCCAGCCAATCAGCTCCTTACTGACTTTTTTCAAACCCAGCCTGTAACATGGCAGTTGGCAGGTGATTGGCTGGATGTTTATCTCTCTTTATGACCCTTGCATTTATCTCTTGTTAAGGCTAAATACATCTGCCTCATTATGTAGTCACTGGGATAATATCTTTAATATTTTACTTTTGGCGCTGTAGATGTGTGAGAATTCTAATACATATGTTATACACTAGACAGAGTGATACATGAGATATCATCTAGTGTGACTTTGACATCCTATTCTTCTTGCTTACACCAATAATTGCACAGATTTACCTCTATGACTGTACAGAAGTCTCTCCATACTCGCTCCTTTTCTTCGGGGGAGATATTTCCATCCAGAAAGATAAAGAACAGGACACTATTGCAGTGGACGAGTGGATTGTATTCCAGTCACCTGAACGAATTGCACATTTAGTTAAGGTAATACCACAGCAAAAATAATTGTATGATACATGTGTAAATATATATACATAGTAATATCTCAGATCTAACTTGTGGCTGGTATTCTTCACTGAACTGCAACACAACATACAGTATGCAATCCCTAATCCTCCTTTTATATGTTCCATATCTTTGTCCTTGTTAATCCTCCAACATACATTAAGCATCTTCCCTTCTTGGACAAAATGAGCTTCCACAGGAGCTAAACCCAACAGAAGTATATCACTGGTGCTGTGCCGGAATATATGTCACACAGAAGTGGTCATAAGAAATTAGTCCCTACGTCTTTCCCCAGTCTTGTACTGCTCGGCATATGTCCCTAGAGCAGGGCTGGGCAACACTGGCCCTCCAGATGTTAATGAACTACACATCCCAGGATGCTTTGCATTCGTTTTGCTATGTGGCCATGCTGAAACTGATGCAAGGCATGCTGGGATGTGTAGTTCATCAACATCTGGAGGGCTGGTGTTGCCCAGCCCTGCCCTAGAGCCATCAGCTCTGTGCACTGCAGCTCCTTTCCTGAGTCCAGGAAACCATATTGGTATGAGATATCTTTAACTTGGAGATACAAAGGGCACAGCAATGGGCGCCATATCACAAAATGGAGGCTAATTTCCTAAATCTTTTGAAAGTGTAAAGGCCAGGGTCTCTGTCTTCCAAAAGAGATTTCCTGGACTCAGGAACAGAGCTGCAGTGCAGGGTTACTCAGTAGCTGATGTAGCAAGTTCATTGGTGCTGCGTGAGGGGTTTTGTTCAACAAAGTATGCAGTAAGACATGGGATACTGTCAGAACTGGAATGGACATTGTAGCGTAAGAGCTTTCTTCTGTGATATATCACATCTTATGGATTTTCTAAGCAGTCTCACTAGATCGCATTGCTCTGTATGTAGGGGCAATAGCAGCGAGTGGCTCCACTCATGAGCACATCTCCCCGTGTGTAGCCCCCTCCCCCTCATTAGTTTGTATGTAGAGATTACACAAGACTTGATGCTATGGAACATTCAGCAAAGCTAAATTATCCCACAGCAAAAATGTATCTGACTGGGATCTTTATGGCTGTTGCCTCTTTTTCTTATATCATTAGCATATTTATGTTTCTGTTCTAGGGTTCAATATTATCCAACAGTGAATTGATATATTGTTGTCTTTTGTGGTGGGTAGCAAAGTTTTGAATCTAACTGAGGTAAATAATTAAGATTAGATTTTAAAGTGAATTGTAAGGGAAGTTTTAAATGAAAGAAATGAAGTCCATCACCATAGAGCGTGATGATAAGTTGGACTGTATCAAGGCTTTACAGCCTCTGCAACCTGAGAAGAGGGTCTGGATGTAGTGGTTACATGGGGTGATCAAATACATCTGCGTTGTATTGGTGTGCATGCAAGAGAAAACTGTAATGCATTGAAGCGATCAGAGGTATCAAATAGATCGTGCTCTGCCAGATTATAAATGATCAATGTAAAGTGAGAGCACAGTAATGGGAACGCGGTCACTCATGCATTTGTTCTGTCCTTTATATTGTAGGATTTGAAGGCAGAACTCGATGTTCTCTTGCAACATAAGATTGAAAGTCCTCAGCCTGTAGACTGGAATGAAACCAAATCACGAGACTGTGCTGTTCTCTCTGCTATTATTGACCTGATAACCACACAAGAGAGTGGAGAAGCCAAGAACTTTGCCCCTCGATTCCAGGGTGGATTTTCTAGGTGACACTGCCACTTTTTAGTGGGGGGAAAACAAAAACTTGCCCTGCAGACCTAGCGCTCCCTAATATGAGCCATGAAGCAGGCGTCTCCGGAGAACTGCTCGTTGGTCAGCAATTAGCGTAAATACATCAACTGTAACACATTTCCAGGCTGGACCGTTATTGGGTTGTGTGATGCTTTCCATGATTTTGTACGTCACTAGGATATGGCATTACTTTGTGAAAAAGTATGTCCGACTGCAATCTAAGTGCCAGTAGAAAGCAGATGGTAAATAGAAAAGTTTTAGCTCCTTCTAGTTGAAGTTTTTTTATTTTTTTATGTTTTGTTTGTTGAATAGCAGCTGTAAAGGTGCCCGGTACAATTATTGTATGCAATTTGATCTAGATCGCATCACATACGTTTTGCAATGCAATGAGATGCCATCTAGTACAAAAAGTATGTGCAGCACATACTTTCTGAGCTGTGTGATGGGATGTGCGTGGGAGCGCGCATCTCATTGCACCCTGCAATTGTACCGTGTATGGGCACCTTATGCCTGACCAAATGATTGTTTAATGGGCACCATACAATGTGTAAGTTTATATTATTTATGTTTAAATCACTGAAGTTCCCAGTAAATGTATCTAACCACTAGATACAACTGTAACCCCTACACTGTATCTACCGTAACGTGAACATAACAAAAAACCTTTTGCATCCGATTCTCCATCTGGTGGACTGATGCAATCTGCGGCCTGCCTCCAGTGCCAACAGCATTTGTCATGTCAGCCGGTCAGCACACATATTAGTCGGTCCAGACCACTGGCAGCCAGATGACACCATACTGAACATTGGGAGCAGACCAATAAAGACAGCGAATGCCACACAAGTGGTTATGTTCCCTCCACATAATACATAGCTTATATTTGCAAATATAGGTTATTGCCTAAAACTGATCCACAAAGTTAAACTTATCCTTTTTACATGTTATCACCCCAAATCTGTCAATGTGGACGAGTCTGAATTTCACTACACCTGGCTCGTCTACCACCTGAAGATGAAAACCAGCAGCGTAAGAGCTTCTTTTACTTCTTTCAAGCAGGGTCATTCTTGCGTTTGTGTTAAAGGACAGTGGGGCAGATGTATTAAGCCTTAACAAGAGATAAATTCAAGTGTGATAAGGAGAGATAAACGCCCAGCCAATCAGCTCCTTACTGACTTTTTTCAAACACGGCCTGTAACATGGCAGTTGGCAAGTGATTGGCTGGACGTTTATCTCTCCTTATCACACTTCTATTTATCTCTTGTTAAGGTTTAATACATCTGCCCCAATGACACTAATGTCAGGAAAGCCTTAACCTGGTACAGTATGTGTTAATATGGTGAATAAGCTGCAATATCTTGTTCTATAACCAATAAACAAAACGGTTTCAAATCTGGATGAATATGAACATTCTGTAGAAGATATCAGTTTCATTAAGCCAATGAGTATATTTTATGTTTCACATTAAAAGATCATTAACAATTTCGAGTCTGGCCCCTGCCGCAGGTGACCTTTTCCCTGCTGTATAATGTTACCCTTTTGCAGAAGCTCCTGTGTGTTCTTTCCCTGCGGGCGATAGCGATGCGTGGGACCGTGCATCGCCGTCGCCCGAGGTGATCTAGTCAGATCACTTAGAAATGGGGTGACAATCGCACTGTGTTTATGCCCCTTAAGGTTCACCTTATTACAAAAAGTAACTTTATCCTGAATGTTTACTGTTTACCAAAAGTGTAAATTTTGTACAGTTTTTTTAAAGAAAAAGCACAGGACACCTGCATCATGGGTCCCTCTCTTGATGCAGTTGGAAAATTTTGCAATCGCATTGTTTACAGAATAGCGAAGTGCTCCCATTATTATGGTAGCCCCCTGCCTGCTCATTCTGTCCTCCAATAAATCCTCAGTTCGGCATTTCCAAGCATCATGATATGGTTGCGGCTGTGCATTTGTTTTACCTCATTAACACATAAATAAGATGTTATTGTAGCCCCCTGAGAGATAAACAAGTGCGCAGCCCTCCCGCACAAGCACTGTGACTGCGCCTGACCTTAACACTTTCTGAGGCTGAGAGGAGGGGAGGGCAATGACTGTTGAAGCTGAATGTTTGTGAGATGAACATCTGTGTATAAATGTCATGTACAGCAGTACTTCATTACATTTGATGGGAATCCCCCATGTCTGTGGCAGATAATTGAATCATAAACAGCATTTTGCATGCCAAGAGATATTTCTCTTTAATTTCTCATCTATTGTTTATGGGGTTTTAGTAAAATTCATGTTAAACTATTTGAACATTCCCTTCATATAGTATAGTTTCCTAACCAATGTTCCATGGGTATTCTTTAGGGGGGTTATATACTAAGCAAGAAGGCGTTTGGATATTTAGGTAATACGATTTATTTGCCTAAAGTGAGATCTCCAATGAAGAAATAATTCCCATCCATCTCGGTAACAGGAGTCATGGTCTTAAACGGAAATGGGTGAAACGTCATCTGACATTCGGTGTGTTTAATTTTTTAATGATGTGGTTTGGTTGCAATATGGAATGAGTTTTACACAGATCATGGACATAATTCATTCTATTTACATTTTGTGGGATACGTGATCTCTTATATCTAGCCCCAATAGCAAATTTGCTAACACTAATCAACTTTTTTGATGCTGAAAATGTGTCATTCAAATCTCTACAGTATGTGAAAAATTCTCTTAAGACGCAATGTAAATAATACCTTGCTGATAACACAGAATATAGCCATGCCTCATATCCTTTTTGTTATATACAAAATGCTATGTTACAGTGTATTCCAGGAAAACACTGTAATGTAAAATATCGCATAGAAAGATACTCCACTACCTGTCACACCATGACATAGCCTGTAAAGAAACCGCTACAGGAACAGACCATCATCTTATTCTGTGCGTTGGGGTACGACTATTAAGATTTCATCTTTATAAATATATATCCACTTGGTGAGTGAGGTACGCTGTGGATTGAAGTATTCAATCTCCTAGCTCTACCCACAATTTAATTCATATAGTCAGTTTGAAAAACACCTACACATTGGTTTTGTTTGTTTTCTCCTTCGGGAGACACCAGGGGCCACAGCGTTACAGTGGGTAGTAAGGAGATGGGAGAGCACCAGCACCCTAGAGGTTAAACTTGAACTGCCTCCCAGGCAGCCGGGCTCCTCCCCTCCTCTACCCCGCCTCCAGGCCAGGAAGCTCAGTTTTTTCGGGTGCTGGCAGGAGCCAGATGCACCTAATAGAGGGGCTGCTATTTAGCAGCCTAACTTGATTTTTATATTTTATTTTTAATTTTTCTTTTACACTGACGTCTGTCAGTGACAGAGCAGCAGCACTGGGGGTCTGCACAGACACCTGCGCTGCTGCTCCATCACCCGGGTCCGGAGCTGCATCGCCACTCGAGGGTGGGGACCTGCAGCGGCCCCCGGGCACTGGGGAGCCACAGCCGCCACCGGACGCCGGGGACCTGACAAAAGGTAACGCGCTCCCCGCTGGGAGCGCGCGCGATTGCGCTTGCTGGGCATTGCGGCTGCAGCAGTTCGGCGGGGGGGACCGCCGACTGCGCTGACAAGCGGACGGCTGGTTCGCCACCCGCTCCCGCTGGACCACCAGGGAAACGGTATGCGGGGCCGCCCGGTAGCGCCGGACCCCTGCCATTTTTACCGGCGCCGCATGTGGACACCTCCCTGGGGGCCATTTGTCAGCAGGGGGAGAAGGCTCCCCCCACATCAGCCTCTCCACCCGGGGACAGTAGGCAGGGAACTGTGTTTAACACACAGAGAGTTCCCGCCACTGAGATCCCTTCCTGCCTGCCTGCGACATGTGAGGAGGGACACGGAGAAATGCCGTCCCCATCCTTGGCGGGTGTAGCTCCCCGCACAGTGGAAGCGCTCTGTACCTGCAGGTAGACGCAGATACCCCCGTCATCCAGACTCCTCCGTCAGCAGACACAGAGAGGAGGACACCTGGGATTAGCATTGTCTAGAGGGGACCGTCGACGACGGTATGGAAGATGGGGGGCCTGTGATAAGGTGAATCCCCCCCACCTCGTCTTGAGGTGCCGACCTTGGTCTCAGCTGTCAAATAGGTCCTTACCTTAAACGACCCCACTGAGCCGCCTACACCTTTGGGTGTCTCCCTAGGTGTATTCTGGGTTTATTCCGTAAATCTGTGAACTCAACTAAGGTCATCAGTTGGGAGATTCCTAACAGGAAGTTTAGCTTGCCATCGGCGGTTTCCCTTCCTTTTACCCCCTTCCACAGGAGGACATAGTCCCCTGGGAGACTGTCCCTAGAGTGGACGCACTCCTGCCCCAGGCATCTGCTTGGGTGGCTAAGGCCTTAGTTGCGTGAGCAACTTCTCTCACAGCGGACGCTGCATAAGGGGTGTCGGAGGAAACCCTGCTGCCTTCTATTGAGTATCAGGTGACACTTTACCTGGGGGTGACGGCTCTAGAAATTACACCAATCGCCTCCAGAGGGTCACCCTCGGCCATAGCTGCACACACATACCAGTGTCTGTGCTCTTGGAAGGCCTGAACTCAAAGTCCCTTTTGAGGGTTCCTTTTTATTTGGGCCAGTGCCAAATATGGGGGCCGGTTTAGATACCATTCGGCAGAGGATATCCCTTCTGGGGGATTGCCATCTGGCTCTACAGTCCAGGATCAGACATCTCTTGTCCCCCTGGCAGGTGTCTGTGCATGCCTGCGTGGGGTCCCTGGGGTTGGTGGATCGGCCTTCGAATTGGCATAATAGGCTCAGTTCCATGCCAACCCTCTACAATACTGTCCAAGGAGCAGCACGGATAGTGTAGTGGTTAACATTACTGCTTCACTGCGCTGAGGTCATGGGTTCGATTCCGACCATGGCCCTAACTGTGCGGAGTTTGTATATTCTCCCCAGACTTGCATGGGTTTACTCCTGGTACTCCGGTTTCCTCCCACAATATCCATGCCCAGAAGTTCGCCTGGTCTCCAGCAGGGCCCCCCTTTCCTGGGGGCTTCTGGACGGGACCTCGCTACTGGAGCCATGCATGCTAGCCTCCCGTGTTTGGGGGGTGGTCACTTCTCAAAGGTCGTTCCAGGGTATCTGGACCACTCTAGTGGCCCAGCCCTCCATCATCGTCCTCGAACTAATGACAATCTTCCGGGCAGTCCGCTTGGCGGAACCCTAACTTAGGGGTTGGCCGGTGCAAGTCCAGTCGGACATTGCGACAAGGGTGGCATATGTTAACCACCAGGGTGGCACTAGTTGTCAGCCCACTATGACAGAAGCATCCGGCATCTTTCAGAGATGATCCCTGCTTTTTCAGAAATTTTTATCCTGGTAGTCCAGAATTGGGTGGCGGTCTTCCTCGGCCGTCAGACCTGTGATGCCGACGACTTGACCCTCCTTAGAGTGATGTTTCAGATGCTGGTACAACGGTGGGGCCCAACCGAGGTGGCCTTGACAGCCTCTCGCCATACCCTCAAACCACCACTGTGCGGGTCCTGGTCTTGCTACCCGGAGGGGGGGGCTTACCTGGTAGACGCCCTGTCCGCTCCGTGGCCGTCCACACTGATGGCGCCTTTCCACCACTTTCCTCCTTTTGCAAATGTCTCGCAAGCTGAAGCCGGAGGGCGGCACGTTAATTCTGGTTGCTCCACCTTGGCCCAGACGGATCTGGTTTTCGGATCTGCAGTCAGTAGCCCCTCCTATTCGCTTACCCCTGGACACAGGCATGCTCTCATGGTCCGCCTCTCTCTTTCGGCTTTGAGGCACTTGGCTTTGACGGGGTGGCTGTTGAGACCTCCCGGGTAAGACCCAGCGGGTTTCACTCCACCATGCTCAGGGCGAGAAAACCTCCCTAGATGGGGTGTACCATCGCATATGGAGGGCTTACTTTTTCCTGCTGCGAACTCTACGCTTCAGATTCCGGGACTTACTACCTGGCTAGGGTTCTGTCCTTGCAGAAGGGTCTGGAGGCTGGGTTGCGTTGATCATCTTTAAAGGTTCGGATTTCAGCCTTGCACATCTTGTTCTGTCGACGGGTGGCTCTGTCGACGGATGTCTGTACATTCCTGCAGGATGTCTTGCATATCCAGCCTCCCTTAGTTACCCCAGTTGCCCCCTGGGATCTCTCTAATCCTGACTTCTTCAGGGCCCACCTTTTGTGCCCTTGCGGTCGGTGGACCTGTGTTGACTCGCCTGGAAGATCGTTTCCTTGTTGGCGATAGCTTTGGCCAGGGGAGTCTCTGACCTGTCAGCTCTGTCCTGTAAGTCCTTGGTTCTTGGTTATAATCGGGCGGTTTTTCCTACCGTCCCTTCTCACCTACCTTAGGTGGTGTCCGGCTTTCAGGTCAACCAGGACATTATTGTTCCGGCATTTAGACAGTCTGTTGTTACTACGGCTTGGTCCTCCTTGGACGTTGTCCGGCCGGGGCGCATTTATGTGCTATGTGCACCGTTCTAGGCTGTTGCACTAGTCAGACTCTCTCTCTCTCTTTGTACTATATGGTGTTCGGATGAGAGGGTGGCCCGCCTCTACGCAAACTACTGCCCGCTGGAGTCGCTCTGGCAGGCATATTTGGACACCTCCCTCCCGGTTCCGGCAGGGATTCAGGCACATTCCGTTAGGTCTGTGGAGGTGTCCTGGGCTGTAAGAGGCGGTGCTAAAGTTGAGCAAATTTGCAGGGCGGCGACTTGGTCGTCCGCCATTACTGTCTTGCGTTTTTACGCTTTTGACACGTTTGCCTCCCAGGACTCGGCCTTTGGCCAGAGTGTGTTGGCTGCGGCACAGGCGCGTCCCCACCCATAGGTGGCTGCTTTAGGACGTCCCACTGTAACGCTGTGGCCCCTGATGTCTCCCGAAGGAGAAAATGAGATTTATGTCTTACCTGGTAAATCTTTCTTCGAGGACATCAGGGGCCACAGGGATCCCTCCCTGCCGCGCCTGCTTTACTTCCGTTATGGTTAAGTTATGATTATGTTATATTATCCCTCGGTTGAGGGTACTAACATGTTCAGAATGTGTTTCTGTGCGGTGCTTCTCTTCCTTCTATCTTGTCTCCTGCCTTGGCTTGTTAAAAAAAACTGAGCTTCCTGGCCTGGAGGCGGGGTAGAGGAGGGGAGGAGCCCGGCTGCCTGGGAGGCAGTTCAAGTTTAACCTCTAGGGTGCTGGTGCTCTCCCATCTCCTTACTACCCACTGTAACGCTGTGGCCCCTGATGTCCTCGAAGAAAGAGATTTACCAGGTAAGACATAAATCTCATTTTTCACTTCATACCCCTGGTTTAAGAACATTCTCTGGAGGCTGACCGCTAGATGTTGAACGCCTTCTTAGAAGAACAAAGAAACCTTTATGAGCTTCAAGACCATTTGACCTACCGTGAGTAGGGGTACGCCCATCACTTTACACTGCTACACGATTTGAAAGTATCTTTGAGTTAAACAGACTTTATCACTAATAACATTATATATTCACTCTCCGCAAGATATTCACACATATGTACTCTAAGGATCGTCTGATCTAAGAGACTGCCTACATTCCATACGCCTTCGAATAGTATTCTCCAATTTTTGTACGGTCTATGTTTTAGAGGTGTAGGTGACATCTCGGAGTTATACCTTTTGTGCTGCATTTTGCGCCATCTACGATCACTATATAAATAGTTTATCCATGACATAGCTCTGTTTAGCGCTAGATGTATGTGTATACATCTGTATCCTGACAATAAAGAAGGAATTAGTAAGTTCCAGTTTGCCCATACTATCAAAAGCACTTTCTTAGCTCCAGTTGCTCAAATTGTTTTGTATCGGGGGATTTTTTGTGAAAAATCAATAAAAAATGTACTAAAAAAAGAAGCTATTTATCCCATGTGATGCATGATTATATTAACAAATCCTCATGTTTGTTAATAAAATGATACTAGATTGGCTTATTTAGCTACTAGCAGAATACCCATGCTTCACTACGGGATGAGGATGGTAAATTAGAACAGTGCCCCTGTGAAATTCTCTATTTATTTACAGTTACTTATATAGCACAGCACATTAGGCATCGCCTCATGTACTCAGTGCTGCTGGGGGGCCCTGCTAATACCACTATATAATTCTCAGTGTTTGGGTTTGTGCTACTTCCATTCCCCTCCTCACATCATGTCACTGCCCCTGTCACATGCAGCCCTGTCGTCACTTACATATCATGCATGTCCTAATATAGTCTGTGCTGCTGCCCCACCCCTGGGGGTGCTAGGGGTGTGTTACCCCCACTGTGTTTGTTGCCAGATTGTAACTCATATGTGTACCAAGTTTGTGTAAAATGCTCAAGGCATTCCAGAGTTATGCTGTCTCCTGATATACTCTGTGCTGCTGTCCCACCCCATAGGGATGCTAGGGGTATCTTATCCTCACACTATTTGTGCACAGATTGGAAATGATCTGTGTACGACATATGGGGTAAATTGCTCTAGGCCTTCTAGAGTTATGCTGTCTGATGAAATACTCTGGGCTGTTGCCTCACCCCCTAGGGGTGCTATGGGTGTCTTTTCCCCCACAGTGTTTGTTCCCGGATTGAAAGTCATATGTGTACCAAGTTTGGTGTAAATTGCTGTGGGCATTGCGGAGTAATGCTGGAACATACAGATGCCATGAAGCCCCACAATGAGCTTACAGAAAAAATTGTGTTTTTTTAATTAATTTAAAATGAACAGTAATTCATTTAGATTTCACATTTTTTAGTTGCCACGGCTGTATTTTTCTTCTTTTTTTTTTTTTTTTCAATATAATTTTTTTTATTAAGCGTTTTGTTCCGTGTTACATACGGAAGGGGAAGAGGATACAGAATGAAGGAGAGGGGAGGGGGGTAGGGAGCCACGGCTGTATTTTAATATGATCGTGTGTAAAATTTCATCATCTTCGCTTGTAAAAAAAAAATGGATTTGTATAGAAAGACAGAAGAACAAATTTTTGCTTTTCTATATTAGATTGTTTCTAAAAAAATTCTTATTCTTCAGCTTATGCCCCAAATTTTTTTTAATATATTTTATGCAAAATTGTATTTAATCTTAACAGCAATACTACAGCATATGTTTAATGGGGGACCCATTAACGGCTATTCAATACCCCCCTGTGTGTTACTGAATATGTCACCCAAACCTCTATTCACAGTTAAAAGGTCACTACTGGAAGCCCATTGTGACACGAAAAATGCACAACACAAATAATTACATTCTTAAAATCTTTTATATACAGTGGTAAATGATAAATCATAAAATTCTGTATTAGAACTTGAATACAAAGTCATTCATCTAACATGGAAGTTAATAAGTGACAGTCCTCCAGTTTACATGTTACAAAATTACCTATGTTTAACAAGAGAAACAAGGCACATAGCGCTTGGCTGCAAAACAGTTGCTAGTGTTAAGACCCTCACTGTAAATGCAATGAGTGACAGCGAGGGAAGGTCATACTTATGATACAGACGTATAATTCATACAGATACAAAACGTTGTAAACAATGTCCCTTATACGAGTAACAGATGACGGCGTCCTGAGCCTCACCATATTGTCAGTATCTGCTAGAACCTATAATGTCTGCTACTGCAGATACACAATCATAGTAGAGGTCTGTACCCACTGATATCGCAGGAATGGGACAATGGGATGATCCGAAATGTCATTTTGCTTTGTTGTAAAAAGAAAACAACATGATCTGACCGACTTGTTTTTAAAATTCTCCTTCCTATTTTCGAACAATAAATAATTGGATCCAGTGATTTAAACATTGTGTTCCATTGAGTCATATTTCAGGTTGATTTACAGCATCCATCTTTGCCCGTCTGTCTTGTGTGCAATAACTCAGAGCAAGTTGATACAGTATCTCTCTGATTGTCCTCCTTAGCTGCTGGGGCAAGGCAGAGGGAATCAGGGAGTACAAACCTAAGTCACATTTATCAAAGAGAGTGGGCAGCTTGTGATATAGAAGCTTTGTCCTAATGCTGGCACTAGAAGCCTCTGTTCTTCCAGGTGGCCAGTGTGCTAATGGTAGGAAGTCCGGCTCGCGTGTCCCAGACATGAGTGGGGAAGCACCGCTACGTGTGTGTGTGTGCGCATGTATATGTTATATACACACGCGCACACACACCATATATGAAGGAAACTAGGCAAGGATCAAGAACTCCTACAACTATGCATGCAAATAGAATTGAGATGTCATTAACCAAAAGAATTGAGCGGCAATTCGTTTTTGTTTTTCTACCAGCAAAGTACCTATCAGAGAGATGTTAAAATATGGAACTATGTTGGACATATTGGAATGAATTATGCAGATTCTATAGGTTCTATAAGGCTATAAAATCATATAAAGAACTCTACTTGAATAAATGAACACAGGAGACCTTGTAGTTTCCTATGTTTCAAGCCCCTTATGGGAAACCAAAAGTGATTTAATTCTATGTTGATGATGATTATATATAGAATGTGCTTGTGTGTATATATATATACGGTCAGCGATAAATATCGCATTGTCAACCAAGAAGTCTGACCAACCCGTAGCCAGACATTGGCTGGAAAAGAATCACACTATGGGTGACTTCAAATTTATTATAATTGACCATATCCCTCCCTCCACCCGGGGTGGTGATAGAGACTGTGCGCTTTTAAAACTCGAATCCCGCTGGATATATCGCCTTCAAACCATTCGCCCTGGGGGACTTAATGAACGTTTTTCCTGGCAGACTTTCTTGTAAACTTGGTGTCCAATATATGTGCTTATTGACAAGTGCCATGACCGGTGACAGCGTCCTGTCTAGTTGCTTAGCAACATCACGGGTACTGTCTTCTACCTTGCATGGATTTCAGCATGAGTCCCCTGCATACTGGTAACCGGTAGCACATTATTTATGTATTTTCATGCCTGCATCCCCTCCTTTGTGTTTCTAACATGCCTGCACTCTCACCTCTGTGTATCTTTACATGTTGCCATCACTTATCACCAGATTGTGTTGGTTCCCGGCTTGCTCTGTGTGTCGCCACGGCCGGGGACGGCGTCCAGCCTAGTTGCTCAGCAACGTAGCCGGTACGCACGTCAGCAGCAAGCGCCGCTCTGCTTTGGAGTGAACGTGTGCAGCACCCGGCCGTGGACGACTTCAGGAGCTGGTGAGTATATGTATTTATATGTCAGTGCGCCACCGAGCGCTTCATTGTATTGTATCCCCGCCGCCGAGCGGGTCATATCCCATATGCTGTCTTGAAGAAAATACTTGATGTATTGAAACGTCGACATTTATGCATATGTTTGCTTCTACTACATAAAGCATTTTTCCTTTATCATCTAAAGACCCATGGAGTGACTCAGATTATTTCCAAAGTGTGTGTATATATATATATATATATATATATATATATATATATATATATATATATATATATATATATATATATATATATATATATATATATATATATATATATATATATGTATGTATGTAGAAAGTCCCACACTCACATCCAAATGCTTTGTGATGGCTGGGGGTGCGCCTTAGAAAAAATACTGTTCAGGATTGCCATACATACTTATAGATGCTTCACAATAAAGCAGGGGCACTCACCAATTTGAAGCTTAAATCAGCACAATTTATTTGTAGTTTTTCAAATGATAGTCGACGTTTCGACCCTATGCGGGCCTTTGTCAAGACAGCATATATATAATATATATATATATATATATAATCTATCATCAACATAGAAATAAACCACTTTTGTTTCCCATTTTAAGAAAAGGAAATTAAATTTGTATAATATAATTTGTACTGTAGGTCCCTTTTCTCCAAGCCCTGGAATGTGCTGTCTGTGCGATGTGATTGGAATGGCGATCAGTTCGGTCTTACCATGCTCAATGCTCTTTGTATTGTGAAGCCTGTAACATTAAATATGAAACAGTGTAACTGGGTGATCTTATTTCTTTAGACCAAAGCATATGAAAATAAACTTGGATGCATGGCGGAGTCTTCTTGCTATTGCCTTGATTCATCTTCTGAAATATTCATGTGACATTTTAATATCCTAATTACTAAATTGCCATTAAAATGTACCCTATTCACATATGCATTCCCATTTGTCCTACACGTGTAGCTGTATACGAGATGTACCTATGTAACCAGGCGGAGGGGAGAGCTGTGAGCACCCTCTCTTGCTGTACAGAAGGCCATAGCTGATGTGAGAAGCTCTCATGTGCTCAGAGTAGTGTAGTCATCTCCTGCCCTGCTGCATTACACTGCAGCATAAACTTTCTCTTGTAACTTCCAGAAATACAAGAGGGGGGTTTAAAGTGAGATCTGATGAGTAGGGAACTATGTTTTCTTCAGTCCAAACACAGAGCGAAGATCGACTGTTTGTGGCTAGGTTGTGTTTCCCAGTTTTGAACAGAAGCATAGGGTAACTCATTCCCTCCACACAGTGCTGCTACTATAGTGCAAATCTTGCAGTAATAATCCATAGCATGACTTAGGGGTCTACACGTTGGTTTCCAGTGCAAGCAAACGTCCCATCCTTTCCATATTCTTCTCTATTGTAGCCCGACACGTTATTTCCTTTGCACATTCTACGGGAAACCAGCCTCTTTCTCCATCCCTTAGTCTTTCCCCTTCATACCATCCTGTAGAGCCAAAGCAATGAACAAGGATTAATAATATTTACTGCAAGTATTATGTCAAAGCTGCATCTACGCACACCTTCAACAGTAATCGGATAGTGACCTGTAGTGCAGTCCTGAATATAATACATTTACTGAACTCTGTGATTTAGTAACTTCTTTTATTATTTAATATTATCTAAATCGATATATGATATGAAATAATGATACTATAAAAATATGGACAATATTGTGTTGTGTTGTGACTAGAATGTCTTAGAATCCGAATTTGTACACTGTGACATCAATTTTTAGAGGCTCGAGTATCATTGTTTTGGAGTAAGATAGTCATCTTCCAGGTGCATTACCCTAGTACAATGTCTATGAGGATTATTCAATCTCGGACAATATTTCAACAGGTGAAATATCGGCCAACGCCTATTCAATGCTGCCATTTTCGACAGCATTCAAGGCGGATTCCGACAAAACAGATCCCACTTTAAAACAAGTCGGAATTGTTTTGTCGGAAACGACCAAGGATTGTTGAATTCACAGCTGTTTTTCGACAATCTGCTGCCATTTTCGCCAACAATCAACAGGAGGAACATTAAATTCCGCCTGTCGAGAATCTGTCAAGCGGAGAAAAAATAACTCAGGATTCCAACTGCTGGGGCATTCTGACAGTCAGAATCTCAGACTGAATACTGCCCTATGTCTCATACAAAAGAATCAGCATGTAATTCAATTGATTGAGGTGAATTTTACCATTAAAAAAAAAAACACCTGTTATCGCAATTTTTTTGCCCAATGTTTTCATCTGACTTCAACTCGACTGCAGCCCATTGTTTTCACGGTAAAATTTCCCCTCTATCCTGCAAAAGACAACAGATCAGGATAAGTTCCAGGATCCATGTGTCTTTGTGATTGTGGCGGCTAGCAATGGCACATATCAGAGATTTTGATTCTTCTGCATCTGAGCAGGTAAATCAAAATCCCTGACAGTATCAGAGATCTTGGTTAAATTATTTACTCCTGGGGATCAATTAACCACAGTAATTTACTGTGACTAATTTAATTCACTCCTATGTATGATGCAGTATAAAGAGTTCTTATTCAGATTGTAAGCTCTCTTTTTTGTTCGTCGGGAGGCTTGCCACCTAGCAACAGCTAGTGGGTTAGGGGGAAGCCTCCCGGCATACGCTGGGATGGTATAGTGAAAGAAAATTTTCACTTACTTTCCCACAGCCAGGGGAGTAGGGAGCTTAGCTGCTGGTGCATGACATGTGCACAGGAGGTCATGCAGGTGCACTCTAGTCACATGCTCCTGCTGTATATAAGGCTAAGCCCCGCCCTCTGAGGTCAGATGGAGGACTCTGTGTCTGTTTCAGCCACAGACACTCTCTTATGCAGTCCCCTTCTCCCAGCCTGGGGAAGCAGCCCTCTAAATATAAGAGAGCTGCAGTCATTAATAACTCCTCCACATCTTAGGAGGAAACTATGTTAAAAAATAAAAGGCACATCCAAGCCCAGCCAGGTCGGATGGCAGCAGGGCATACACTGAGATGGAAGGCAGTCACAGTCAGGAGCCAGAGTCCCCTTCTCTTCCTGCATATTCTCATAAGGTAACGAGAAGTTGTTCCAGCAAAAAGAAACATAGACGCCTGTTCAGGCAATAAAGTATCTTTTCCAGGTATTGCCTGTGCTAGGAATAACTTGGAGGTCCTGACTCACCTGCCCACGGCCGGGAATTATTCTCTGCACCTGACAGGCAGCATGCACACACAGGGACTAGTCAGTGCAGGACACAGTCCCCAGCTCACCATCAGGAGAAGAGAGCACTCCCAGTCGACTGGGAGTCTGAGGAGGTGACTAGGACTGTTGCCTCCTTCCGCAGGGGCGAATACAGTGACTTGCAAATGGCCCGCGTCGCTTTAGCAGGGAAAATGCACCCTTCCAAGCTGTATTCAGCACACTGGGCTCTGAGCGAACGCTCACAAGTGTATAATTTTGCGCAACTGGCCTTCCGCACTGCATTAAAGAGGATGAGATGGTTCTGCGCAACCATATGGGTATTCCGGACATCCCGCCATTATTTGCACCGGAAATAGACCCAGCCCTCTCAGCACTAGTGGGAGAAAGGTCCCTAGCTGATTTGAAAGATAAGCTGCTGAGGAAAGTGCAGTTTAAAGTTGCAGATGCAGCTGGCCCTCTGCTATTTGTTTTACACAAAGCAGAGAAAGAGGGGTTAACAACAGGGTCCCTAGACTCCCTATTAGCCCTATATGGCCCTATTAAAGCCGGTCAGCAGGGCCACACTCATGATAGGGCAAACATTCGACTTCTTACCGAACGCCCGTAGGACTCACTGGCTAGCGACCGCGGGTTAACATTAGCGCCCAGACCGGTAGATGTCTCTAACCTGGTAGACTCAGACCTTTTTGGCCCCGACTTTCTAGATGAAGTCAAGCTCCGCTATAAGGCCAGAAAATCGATCTTAAGGGCCACCAGCCTTCGAAATGGCCCTTTCGTCAAGAGGGTCGTTCTGCCGGAGCCAGCAGATTGACATGTGAGCAACGTGGCATCCCAGAGGAGGTTATTCCAAGACCTTGCGAGTTGCAAGAAGCCCCAATGCTTCCCATGTCGGGAGGCTTCCACCTAACCCACCAGCTGTTGCTAGATGGCAATCCTATTCCCTAGAGAACAAAGAGAGTTTGCAGATAATAGATTCCTGCAAACTAGGGTATGTTCTAGTTATTGTAGCCTAGAAGTTACATTACATCAATATAAAGCACTGAAACAAATGACAATATTAGTAAGATTTTGCACCCACCGTCATTTATTTTCTGGTAAACCAGAACAACATCAGCGACTTGTAGGGATAACTCATCAGGTTGCTTTGACGTGTAGGTCCGAATAATCTCAACTTGTGTTAAAGCTATGAAAACAAATATTCAACATCTTTAAGATAAAATAAGTTATCTGACCATTTGTGAGCAGCACTTATCAGGCGTATAGTGTTTTGCAATACAGATCTTCATTCAGTTTATACATATTTCATGAAGAATTAACAAATAAATAAATAAAGCACAATGGAATTTGCACTATATAAGAAACAGTGTATATAATAACTACAGTCCTCAAATATTGTTATGAAGTTACAGTAATTACAAGGATTGATAATACCAACAAATGGTTTGTTAGTAAAGTGATATAGGTAATATAAGTGATGTGGTTTCCAAGTAATTTGTGTAAAAAGTGTAGCTCCCGAGTTTTATGGTCACTGCGGCCTAATTTCAACTTTCCTCTTAGGAGACATGATACAGAGGGTACAGTATGTAATAGTTGTCAGACAATTGGACAGATTACCAGATGCAACCAAGCTTCAAAAACTGATAACATGGAGATTGATAAACAGCCAGGCAATCAGCACCTAACTGCCATGTTATAGCTTAGGAGCTGATTGGCTGTAGCTTATCACTCTCCACTTTATCACTTTTTGAAGCTTGGTGCATCTGGTCCTATATACTGTAAGTAAATATAGAGGTGTCTAAGTACATCTAATGGTATAAATTCACACGGAAAATCTGCATAAATACTGCACAAATTTGCATAAATGTAAATTTAATCATGATACCATATGGCCTAAACTTGACAGATGCCTTATGCAACAGAATCAATTGAATCGATTCAATGATATGGGTCAAACATGACTGAGGCAGTACAGAGCACAAGTCATGCTCTGTACTGATGTGGCCGATTTCTAGTGCCACGTGCTACAATGTCTCATTTAATTTGTAAAATTTGCTTTAAAAAGTGCATGTAAATGATTGATCAAGAATCTTACATGTATCCATTTATTTTTACGGTGAGAACAGAGGGTTGGGATCGTTTGGTCTACAGCAAGTTGATCAACAGTCATTAGGTTGACACAATTAGGTCGACATGGGACAAGGTCGACATGGGTCTAGGCCGACACAAGCATTAGGTCAACAGTCAAAAGGTGGACATGGGTTTTTTCACAGTTTTTTACCTGAATGTCGACACAGTCGACATGGACAGTTTCCAGTGCACCGCATCACTCGCAATGCTTCGGGCACGGTGCCTCGCTGCACTCGGCACACTATTTTATTCTCCTATCACGCCCTAGTGGATGGTAGGACAGGAAATATAACCTGTCAGCATGTGTCAGCTCAAAAAACAGTGAAAAACCCCATGTCGACCTTCTGACTGTCAACCTAATGACCTGTCGACCTAATGATTGTCAACAAACTTGCTGTAGACCCAATGACTGTATCCCAGAACAGAAGGCTTTAAAAAAAAAAAAAAAGGTTGAGTTTTTAAATAGACAGAATCCCTGAGGATTCCATGATACAAAAACTTATACTCGTTACTCCACCAAGCCGAACTGTATTATCAAATAATGTACAAAAATATGACGTGATGAGGAAATTGTGTATGTGCTGGCACTGGGACTGCTTTCATCCTACGCCTCCACTCTGCAGCATATAATGGAACAACCCCTATTTCTATATTCATTTAAAAATGTAGTGTTTTAAGTGCCTAACGTTGTATTTGTGTGGATGGGCCTCCCTTTCTCCTGCGCATGCTACATGGTGCGTGGAATGTACATTGTATGTAATAATGACAGTAGAGCACGCCTATATCTATTGTAATTGACAATGGATTTAATGCATGAAATGACTGTAAGTGATAGAGCCAGTTAGGGTGCTCTAGGCTGGATGTGTCAGGTACTGACAGTTTGTGAGCTGCCTTCATTTCTCCCAAGTGCTGAAAAGGAATCTAAGCATTGCTAGTAGCCTTACAGTAGTTCCACAAAGTAGAGGGACTGGCATCATTTGTGTTTCTGCAACCAAATCCCCTATGTGGGCCCAAGCAGTGCCAAGTTTGTTTCCAGTTAGCAGGCATGATACTAAACAAGCGCGCTGCACGAAGAAGCAAAGTACATGCTTGTGCCCAGGGACCTGCCTACCATCCTTCTGGTGCATGCAGAGCCAGATTAAGGGCCTCATGGGCCTGGAGCTGAAAATATTCAAGGGCTTATTATGAGAAGTGGAGGAGGAGAGGTCAATGTAGGCATGTAGAACGCATTATAATGTCTCCCTTAAAATATAAAAGTACAAGTGCATCATTTAGGCTTGAAAAGTGATAAAATGGAGAGTAAAGGGCCCCATACATCAGCAATTAATTGTGACAATTTTCAGATATGGAGATGATTGCCACAATTAATTTTAGATGTGTGGGCTCCCCCTTTTGGCAATCCCAATCAAAATCGCCAATCGATTGCTTAATCAGGTTTTTAAACATGCTTAATAATCTGGTATTATCTGCAGATCTTTTTTATATGTGTGGGCATTCCCAATTTGTCTTCTTCATCTATTTACATTATGAACAGCTGAAATGACAATCGATTGGGGCAATTTCCAGATATGAAGATGCAATCTTTAGATGGAAAAATCTGCCGATCACTGAAATAAATCTGTAATGTGTGGGCAAAGTCAGATAGATTGTAAAATCCATTTATCTGGCCAAAATATCCCTATATCTGAAAATCCATAAATTGTGATTGCTGATGTATGGGGGCCCTTGATAAACAACCAGCCATTCGGCTCTATTTCACAAGCTGTTTTTGACAAAATGATAGGTAGGAGCTGATTGGTTGGTTGTTTATAACTATCCATTTTATCACTTTTCAAGGCTTGGTACATCTCGTCCTTTGTGCGGAAAATAGACATGCAATTTTAATACTTCTAAATTATTGCCTACCACATGGCCAGCGATCATCATGCTGTCAACCACCCATTGATAATCTGGCTCATGGTGCATGCACCTCCACCCCATGGCGTCGTTAGAAGATACTTTTGGCAGTAGAATTAAATATGAAACTCACAGCCCAGACTTAGTGGCATGAAGATTGCTGTTGTAGGACCGAGCCCCCAGCCTATATGCAAGGTAAACTGAACACAGCAGTAGCAGCGCAGACACCATTACTATGAAATGTAGGAGCTCACAGCTGATGGCAAATACATGCCCCTAAAATGGCCAAGATATGCCTGTGTTTTTCAAACCACTCCCCAAAAACTCCCTGGTAATACCTCTAAATGGCCACTTCCTGTCAATCACTTCTCTATAAAATCCTCATTACGAGCGGGATTGTAGCGGCAACTTGACACATGTGCAGTCTGACAATAATTGCTCTGTTGCGTGATAGTCAGCCATTGTGTAAAAACATGAATTAGACCCAAGCTCTATAAACATTATTATAAATGTATTAAAACATAGCACTGCAACTCCCATTTTAAATTTTTTTTTTCACTTTGTGGCTTTTTCAAGATATGTTCGAATATTGTAAAAAATAAAACTGCAGCTATGAAACAAAGGGCAGCTGTATTCTCTCTACAAGTAACATGAATCCGTCACAACCAAGTTTCCATGATGCAGATCAACATGGCTACGTGCTGTTAGAATTCAGTACATTTACTACAACTAAGATACAATCAGTTTGGGTCATTACAATGAGAAAAACATATTAAGTATCCTTGGCCTAAAAGCTAGTAGTTTTTAAGCAAATGATTTAATATACTGGGGATGACATGTTTAAATAAAATGTTTCCTTGCCAAATTCCAGTCACTAACATTGCAATATATCTAATGACCCCAGCTGTCTGTGCTAGAACTCTGCTGATTTATCGCTCAGTGGTCAGATATCACCAGATGCAACTTTATAGTACTGCACATAAACCATAAAAGAGAGAAACTGTTCCCCCAGCACACTAAAAAAGTATCAGCAAAAATATTTGATTTAATATGGTTGTTCAGAGAGGCATGGACGGGACCAGCATTTGGGCTGCATGTTGGTCCCTTTACTGCCATTTGGAGGATCTAGGGGTGACTCCAGGGGAGTTTAGTATTACGAAATTGATTGAGCAGCTACCATTTTACAGTAAATAAACCATATTGTGGTACAAATATAATTTTTTGGGTACATGCAATGCAGTTCTCCAACTGAACAGCAGGGGGTAGTATGAGAAAGTAAAAGATCCTGTTAGTAGTTGCTTACTTGTTCTATCCTTACAAGATTCTTCTTTGCTCTGGCCAAGTGCAGTTATCCATCGTGCTCGGTCACTTCTGTAAGACACATTTCTGATGAATAAATTATATACATCATGACTGCAAGTTTTTCGGTAGAGGATATTGTGATTATAAATAAATAATACACCCCCCCCCCCCCCCCCAAAAAAAATAATAATAATAATAATAACAACAACAACAAAAGGGAGGAATAGCAAGTAAATACATTAAAGCATTAGGTACTTGTTTCCTAGCACGGCGCCCGTCGGGATTGATCGCATGCCTTAAGTTAAGGTACTTAAGGCATGCGATCGACCCGATTTTCTGTCAATTACCTGCTTAATTGCCGGTAAAAGTGAAAATCGCGTTGATCGCGGGCCACCTACGATGCGACCGACTCGACCAACGCGATTTTCTCATAGAGAACCATGTTAATTGACTTTTTAAGTTAAATCGCGTCGGTCGCGGGCCACCCGCGATGCGATCGACGCAATCAACCCGATTTTACATAGGAAACAATGGGAAATGGGCCAATATGGGCAATTTCTCATTGTATATGCCCCTGTCATGGGTATTAACTATGGTTAATGCCCCCCCATTGTTAACGCCACCCCACTATTGACGCCAACCCGAAGTGTGGCGAGCGCAGCGGTACGCGTCCTCTGACCTTTTCATACCCCCACTATCCACGTCGGCGTGGAGTTGATTTTATAAAGTGTGGCGAGCGCAGCGCGCCATCGAGCCCGAAGCATGGCGAGCGGCCGCGTATACCTGTGTTATGAGCGTCCTCTCGCCACGCTTCAGACTCGGTGGACTAGGTCGGAGGACGCGTACCGCCGCCGCTCGCCATGCTTCGGGTTGGCGTCAATAGTGGGGTGGCGTTAACAATGGGGGGGGCCGTGCTAGGAAACAAGTACCAAGCATTATTTACTGTACTAGTTATTACAGTGATTAACTATAAATCACAGCATTCCAAAATAGCACAAACTGGTTATCTGGAAATGAAACTCTATAGTATGTACTGGGATTTTAAAAGGGAAAACTTGGACGGAAAAATATAGACAACTGCTCCCAATGCTCCCATAAAGATTGTTGCAAACAAAACTGGTCATAAAAATGTTCTAATTACCCGACAAATAAAAATTGGCGCAAAAAACAAGTATCATGGACAATAGGGTATGGCTCATAGGATAGACAGACATTAGGCCTACAAGCATTATGTCGACATGCATGAAGGTCGACAGGGTCATTCGGTCGACCCAAGAATTAGTTCAACATAGGGAAGGTCGACGTGTGGTTTTTCACTTTTATTGACCCGAATGCCGACACAGTCTACATGGACACTAAAAAAGTGCCCACCTTAGGGGCATTGTAGTGACAATAGGCGTGGCGGGGGGGGGGGGGGGGGCTTTCAAAATCTTGCTATGGGGCCCACAAAGTTCTAGTTACGCCCCTGGATGGAATAATGGTTGGTTGGCACATGTCGACATTTTGACTGTTCATCTTCCCCATGTCGACCTAATGCTTTGGTCGACCTAATGTCCTTGTTGACCTAACCCATGTCGACCGAATAACCGTACCCATATAAAGCCACACCACCTTTTTGAAAATCCCTTTTCAGGACTATATACAGAAGGCCTGGCCAACCTGTGGCTCTCCAGCTGTCATGATACTACAAGTCTCAGAATGCCTTTTTATTATTTATTTATTACCAGTTATTTATGTAGCACAGATAAATTGTACAGCATTTTACAGAGTGTATTTGGCCATTCACATCAGTCACTGCCCCAGTGGAGCTTGCAATATATGTTCCCTACCATATGTATATACATATACATACACACACACACACACACACACACACATTCATGGCAAAAAGGATAAGTGCTACAGATGGTGCAGGTCCCATCTTTGCAGGGGATGGCGATGGCGATGCCAGCCGCCAACCCCTGCCAGCGCCATCTCTATAGCGAGATCTCAGTCAGATGGTGAGGCAGGCTGCTGGCGGATCGCCAGCGCTGACGTTCTGGCGATTCGCCAGCAAAGAAGAGGCCTGCCCCATCTGTACATTGGTAGCGTTAAGCAGGCGTTACCAGGGGTAATTTACCAAAAGCTGCGAGTTAGAGGTGGGATTGTCAGTCCCACACTAACAACAAGACAGATATATACAAGGAAGTGGCACTTGGATAATGAAAAACAATCAATTTATTACACAATTTGAATGATCATAAAATAATAAACCTAAATACAATTCTAATACACTGGACTCTGGATAAAGTGCAAGGTGATTGCAAACAATGTCCCATTCCTATTATGCCGACAATAATAATTAAATGGAAGTAAAAAGAATTTGCCTAATAGATAGTTACCCTGACTATGCTGTTTTTTTGGGGTGCTGCACCCTGCACCTAGATATAGCGCTAGGGACCCCAATATACAGAGAAGCCTTGACGATGGCTTGGGGGCACATCATATATATGCACAAATATACAGATAGAGCGTCCCTCTTAACTGCAGGGGCTGGCAGGCTGGCCTGAAGCAGAGACGGGCAGGGTTCGCTGCCAGGAAACTGGGACGTGCGTCCCAGTCAGATGTAGCACCCTCTCGCCAGTGGAGACGTTCTGGCGAGCCCCAGCACTGAATGAGCACCGCTACATCTGTATGTAACCAATATTTCTGAATTCTATTATCATGTAGTTTCAAGATTGGTTACTAATACCACTCAGTGAGCTGGGGGAACCACTTACTCAGTATTACCCCTCCTCCCATGCACCTGAATGGTATTACTAAACTAATTGAGCATCTACCACTATCCATATGTCTGCTTCTTATTCTCCCCTGAGAGGGGTCTCATAGGGAAGATGTACAGTAAGTGATCACTGTGCAGGATGATGGCATGCATCACTGACAATGTGTAACGGTGCCCAGCCATCCACCTTTACTGTATGTATATACTTGGAGGAGCAAGCGCTGCGGGGGGGCGGGTTCAGGATGCAGTACAGGTGCTGTCAGTGTGAGAGGTGCAGAGAGGGACCTTGTTGATCTTGCTGCCAGCCGCCTCTGCACTTCTCACACTTGGTGGCGCAAATTTTTTTGGCTTGGGGGCGTAAAATTTGTGCGTGTGTAACAAACTTTGGTACTCTTTACTTAGAAGGGCGCCCATCTCGGCCATCTCGGCCATCTCGGGCATTGAATGCACTAAAAAATCAGGTGCGATGCGACAAACGAGATGCCCGAGATTTCCCATAGGGAACAATGTTAAATGTCTCAATTGACCCGATTTTCCTGTTCAATGCCTCAATTGACCCAATTTTTCCATAGGAAACAATGTTAAATGGGCCACAGAGGCCAAATAGGCACCCTGAAGTGTATAATGGCCACCCGAATTGTTAACGCCACCCCACGATCAACGCCAACCCGAAGCGTGGCGAGCGCAGCGAGCCGGCGGTACGCGTCCTACGACCTTTTAATACCCCCACTATCCACGTCGGCGTGGAGTTGAGAATAGAAAGTGTGGCGAGCGCAGCGAGCCACCGAGCCCGAAGCGTGGCGAGCGCAGCGCGCCCCGCGAGGGGACGCGGATACCTTCATAGGTATCCGCGTCCCCTCGCGGGCTTCACAGCTGTCCGCGTACCCTTGCGGGGCTCGCTGCGCTCGCCACGCTTCGGGCTCGGTGGCTCGCTGCGCTTGCCACACTTTCTATTCTCAACTCCACGCCGACGTGGATAGTGGGGGTATGAAAAGGTCGTAGGACGCGTACCGCCGCCGCTCGCCACGCATCGGGTTGACGTTGATCGTGGGGTGGCGTTAACAATTCGGGTGGCCATTATACACTTCAGGGTGCCTATTTGGCCTCTGTGGCCCATTTAACATTGTTTCCTATGGAAAAATCGGGTCAATTGAGGCATTGAACAGGAAAATTGGGTCAATTGAGACATTTAACATTGTTCCCTATGGGAAATCTCGGGCATCTCGTCGGTTGATCGCACCCGATTTTTTAGTGCATTCAATGCCCGAGATTTTTTACTAACGATGCCCACGATCAAAATCGTGGGCGCCCTTCTAAGTAAAGAGTACCCAAACTTTACCTTACTATATTTGGTGTTACAGCTGGAATGTTGTTTTACCAGAAACAAATTATATTTTTACTGTACGTTGAACAAAACGCTGAGAAAACGCCCAGGTATAACTTATTTGAACCAAAATGAAAACAAGACAAAACTGAAAGTATAGGTTGATTTCCTTTCTGAGGAAAGAGAGGCCGGAGTTGCAGGTAGTTCTGCTAATCCATACCTATCATTACTGTATTAGACTGTGCTGAGACACGTAACCACAGCAGGAACTTGCTGTCCAAGTATATTTCACATGTATAATACACAGTAGGTTATAATCATGTGTGGGAAGAAATATGAGAACAATGAAAACACAAGCCTGGAAAATATAGGAGCTGAGATGGACATGGATATAGGCCTCAGTAAGCAAGTGTTCTAGCTGGTAATCCCATCAAGTCATGATGTGAGAGGCTAGAACTCTGCAACACTTAGCATTTACAGACACATTACAATCCACAAGGACTACGGATCTTCAGGGTTAAGTGCAGGGAGTGAGATGATGGAAAACGGATACTTCAGCAACCAAAGGAAAAGCACATGACATGACTCACATGAATATATAGCAACGACTACAAAATAGGCCAATCCATTGCTGCTGGTTGGCGATAATGTCATACACACAGGTGTGGAGCCCCAAGGGTAAAGCAAGCAAGCAAGGCACATGCATTCGGGTAACACCAGCTGCAGAAGGTATAGATCAGGCATACCAATGCAGGGTGTGAATCAGCGGGACGGTGATTTCTAGGTCGACAGTCAATAGGTTGACCATTATTGGTTAACAGAAATAAGTCAACACAGTAAAAAGGTTGACATGCATTAGGTCGTTATGGTCAAAAGGTTGACACAAGCATACGGTCCACAAGAAAAAAGTAGTCGCAGGAAAAGGTTGGTATGAGTTTTTGTCGACATGGACACTGTATGAGTGTTCCACATCCCCTCGCAGCCTTCAGGCACTTTTTTATTCCCCATCTATGCCCATTGGAATGGTAAAGTAGGAACAAGTCGGTTTTAAGACAAAATTATGAAAAACTCGACCTTTTGACCATGTATACCAGGGGTGGCCAAACCGGTCCTCGAGATCTACCAACGGTCCATGTTTTCCAGATCTCTTAGCTGGTGCACAGCTGCAGTCATTACTAACTGTCACATTTTCAAACCTGCTGCAGTCACTCCTACTATAGATCCACAGGTTGCCTGGAAAACATGCACCGTTGGTAGATATTGAGGACAGGTTTGGCCACCCCTGATGTATACCTAATGCATGTTGATTTTTTTCATGTGTCAACCTATTGTGTGTTGACCAATAGTGGTTGACCTGTTGACCCCATACTTTAATGCGTATTCCTACAGCATTTCTTCTGAAACCATTGTAATAGGTAATCTTTCAGTAAGGTTCATCTATATACTGTAGATCACTGGTTAACACCAAACTGTGCGCTGCGGCAACCTGGGGTGCCTTATGAAGGTGGTCCAGGACCAATTTAAATTTATTATGATCAATGTAATTGGCAAAACCAGTGCTTGTGCCTGCCAATCATAAAATATTTGGATAAACAGAAGCAAATTGCTCCCTCACTATATAATTAAACCTAAAGATAAAGAGAAGTATTAGAGGACAGGCATTGAAACTGGAGGGAGGGAGGTTCAGGGGAAATCGGGGGGAAATTACTTCAAAGAAAGTGCAGGGATCAAGCTGGATAGCCTCAGATCAGAGGTGGGAGAGGCAAAGGGGTATATTCAGTTGATGTCGAAACTGCTGTCTTGCCGAAAAGAGCAGTTTTCGACATGAATAGTTCAGAAGGGGTTCTGACCTATTCAGTGCTGGCTGTTTTATTTCCGGCAGGTTGGAATGTTCCGACCTGACGAAAACCAGGTGGATTGACGGAATAGCTGCTAATATACCTGCCTTTGACATGAAAAGATGTCGGATTGAGGCAGGGAGGACGGCGCCGGGTGAGCAGCAGCAGCCACCTCCCTCTACACTCACCTGTCCCAGCATACCCCGTCCCGTACCGGCTCCCACTGCCTCTCTGGCAATCGTGCCTCCTTCTGCCGCTGCGCTCTCCCGGTCCCCACACCTGTCCGGTGAGCATCAATCAGCACCCAAATCCGACATCTGGATTTTCCCGCTGCATTGAATAATGGATGCCGGATCCATTCCGTCAAAAGAATTTCGGAATGAATCCAGCATCAATTGAGTATACCCCTAAGACAGTAGAACAATTTAAACATGCATGGGACATCTTTACAAAGAAATAAGGACCAAATAGGGTTTAAGGATAACAATATGGTTAGAAAAGGGGCAGCTGTGAATTTTAATGTATCTATGATATTTAAACACAATTTATTTAATTCATATTTTTTTCTTAATTTCTCAATAAGAAATTTTTGGCCTAGGGGTGCCGAGAAAAAAATTCTTATACTATAGAGCGCCTTCATTCAAAAAAGTTTGGGAACCACTGATGTAGATGATAATATGCAGGACTGTGCAGAGAATCCTTGTTACTAGATCTAATATTTATCTGTAATATAAATATGATGACGGTAAGTACCTAGGATGAGAAAGACACAACCGCAGCTGCATGACAATGGCTAGGGACACCACTGAGACATGTTCTATTGACGAGCGCTGTGACAGACATTTACTTACAGGTTCTCAGTTCCCAGCAGCATCTCCACCTCCTCTCCAGCGTAATTGCTGTGGATGGTGAGTGTGAACAGGTAGCTTGCTGAGCACTGCCTTGAGTACAGGATGGGTGTGCTGTTTTTTAATGGAGAAGATGGCTCTTCGTTGTCATACTGCTCAACATGCAGCTGGTCCAGCATTGAATAGTCTGTGACATTATAGCTCTCGTCACTGCAAGAACAGAAAGTTTAATATATGAATTAAGGATTTACATTGGCACATGGATAAAACAGAGATGAATATAAATGAGAAAATACGCATCATCTTATATACAGGTCGAGTATCCCGTATCCGAATATCCGTTATCCAAATTATTCCGAAATACGGACTTTCCAGAAAGTGACATTTTTTTTTTTTTTTGCTAAAAACTCACTGGGGACATTTGTAACAGCATCACTGGGGACATGATATGTAACTGGCACTATATATGTGCAAGACAATGATTGCTTGGCATTCAAATTCAGTGCTGAGATAGTACACAAATTTTGTTTCACGTTTTGAAACCTTGTTTTTTGAACAATTAAAATATATTTGTGTGTATTTTATGTGGTAATAAAATATATTTGTGTGTATATTATGTGTTTATACAGCATACATGCAAGATACTTCAAAATACATCATTGAAATATTAAAATATTCCGAAATACGGAATAATCCGTTATCCAAAATTCTCCTGGTCCCGAGCATTTTGGATACGGGATACTCAACCTGTATCTGTGGCTGCTGATACATAAAAAAAAGAAAACTTGATAATCGCACAGCATTTATGAGGTTATTTCTAGTAATAACATACTGACATTAGAAAGCAATAACTTAAACATGTCACAAATGCATCCTCTTTTTTTGTCTCCGAACATTTATGTAAAATCAAATCAATATACAACACATGCTTAATGTACAGTCCAGTAATAAAAATGACTGCACTGAAAACTGTGTACAGTAAGTTATAAATAAACGAGTTAATACCTTTACGCACAGGTGAAATGCGATCTTGCCGTGCACTAAGATATTTGCAGAGCATGCACAATATAGGGCAGAGATGGGTTCACCAGGCTTCACCTGTACAGTTACAATACACACTCGCCGGGCCATTTGAGAAATCCTTTGTTGGCCGGTGACCATCTGATGATTTCTCCAGCAGCGGTGGCATGTGAAGGGATGTGTTTACGTTACAAATAACCTTGTATGTTACCGTGGGAAATTGGTGGCGTGGGGGGGGGCGTTCGGACAGGCGGCATCTCTGGTGCTCGGTAAGCTGCGATGTTCGCAGCTTACCAAGCAAATCGGAATCAAGCCCCAATATTCTCAACACTACCCCGACTGCGTCCGGTCATAAAGCAGGATGAATTCACTGTTTTCATCCCAGCTTTATCAATATGACGAAATGCACATTTACAAATACAGCGGAGCATGCCTACTCTGCTAGACAACATTATTTGCCAATAGTTTAGCCATAGCTTTGCTTATTTCAAACTAGAACAATATTTATTATTATTAATCATCATCATCATTTTCCTGGCTGACAATTCTCCAAATAAGCTGATCGGCAAACTATCTGTACTGTTGGAAGGTGGCTGGTATGGGATGGTTTTTACTTGGAGAACCCAACAGAACCAGATAAATTTATAGAAGACAGATGGAAAGCTAGATAGAAGATGCACAACTAAGACAGAAAGAGAGACCGATATAGTGCAGTTATCACCCATGGCATGAAATTAAAGTGTAAGGCATTATATAGGAATACATGCATTACACTCAAGTAAGAAGCATATAACAGTTTACCATAAACCAGTTTAAGAGCAAAATGTTGAGTCCAGACTCAAAACTGGTCATAGACCGTCCACAGGCCTTAGACATTATATAATGCCATGTACCAAAACTATATCATTAATGATATTTTCTGGCATATCATTTAGTTTACAAAGTATATGGTTAATGACGTGTGCTCCCACACTCCTTTACATGCAGGATGACGGAGGATATTGCTAGTGAGAGCCCCCCATGCTGTCACTTGTCACGCCTGGCATAGGGAAGCGTGTATGACCCCTTAATAGGTCCCTTTGCTCCCAACATCGATGGGTATGCATTTTGTGTATTTTGTTATGGTTACTGGCCATAACAGTAGAACTTCTAAAAGGGAATGACCAGAGGACATATTTGGAGGTGATTATTGTTGAGGAGAGAAGTGTATACAGAGATAAAATGAGAGACTTAACAGAAAATGTGGTTGAAGGTTTTGCATGTAAGAAAGCTATGTCTGAAATAACAAATGGCAGATTGACGCGCCGCCGCCCAGCTCCACCCCATGTGACGTCACCAACTTTCAGACCGCATATGCTGTGTTGCTCTGGGGATGGGACCCGTGTCCTAATCCCATGTGCGACACAGCACATGTCGGGTCAAAAAACAGTGAAAAAACCCATGTCAACCTTGCGACCTGTCGACGGAAAGTCATGTTGACTGTTTCACCTGTACATTCTATATGTCGGTATTTTAACCCTGTCAGGATTTTAAATGTCGGGATTTTGTCCTTGTCGGGATTATGACCAATTCGGAATTTCGACCCTCTCGGGATTTCATACCGAATCAATTTACTAAGATGGGAGATCTATTGAAGATAGAATGTTGCCCGTAGCAACCAGTTAGATTCTATCTTTTATCTTCTTGGTTGGTTGCTATGGGCATCAAGCCATCTTCAATAGAAATCCCATCAAGAAACCTGAGCTACAACATGTGCAGATTTATGAAAGTAAAGCATTTGTCTAGGTTCCAATGGAGAAACACTGCGTGTGATGCTCGTGCAAATGAAGTGCTTCTAGGCTAATTACATAACTAAATGAATGAGGTGGCAATGAACAGAAGTGTTGTTATTGACCAAAGGTCCGTGTATCAATCGTTCCAGTAAATACACAAGTAGAACTGTGTGAGGAAGATGTTCAGAAACCAAAACCAGAGGAAGAGGAAAACTAAATTGAAGTCACTATGGATGATCCAATTATTGGAGGGGGAAGAGATCGATATGGAACAAGAGTTCACAACCAAAGCAATGATCTTTTCTTGCTCCACACTGAGCCAGTATCTTGTACACAGATGCAGAAACTGCATACCCATGACAAAAGGGGGAACAATGTTGACTTGCGGAGCACCTGAGACTAAAGGTGCCCATACACTAGTAAGATTTATCTTCAGATCTGACTGGTTTGAACAAAAACATGGTTATGGATGAGTGACAGTTTGTCAGTTTTCCAGCATTTCCAAGCAAATGGTCAACTGTCATATGCTCTCATCCATAACCATGTTTTTATACCAACCAGCCAGATCTCAAGATACATCTGAGTGTGTATGGCCACCTTTACAGTTGTAAAGCCATTTATTGGCCTAAGAAACATCTATAAAGCTGGTAAATAACAGGATGGTAGAGCAACCAACTTGTTATAGTTAAATGTTCTATTTTACCTAGGGGCAGCAGGTTTCTTTTTTGTGCACAGATGGATACATGCAAGTCTCTCCCATAGGAAGAGGTAGAAGCCGGCTCTGGAGAGATGGCTCTAGATATGAGAAATAGATCTAAAAATTATAAAATCAGGAGGTGGTCAGAATTCAGGGATAGAATTGTAGTTATATTGCTGATTGAGAAACCTTTTGGGGACATTTTAGTAAATATTCTTTGAATCTGGAAACATATCACTTTGGTTGCGTAGTACAGATGATGACCGATATATCGTGTATCTAGCTTGCTATGGGGGCCCGTGTTATAAACAGCTGTATGGTAGGGGCCGACATATCGAGCTGCCAATCAGTAAGTGTGTATTCTTACCTGGATTGTCCGCTCAATCGGCGGGATAGTGAGTCCACAACACATTTGTATGTGAGCAAAAATAGCTGCATGAATATATGTCTATATATCGGATATAGATATATAATATATATCTATGTCCGAGCAACTCTTGGTTATAGACTTCAGGCAATGAGATGCTATAAAACAACTTACGCAGTGTTGCACCAAGAACACAATACATTAATGACAGAGGTGGTACTGATAATTTTTTTGCTATTTTTGGAATAATTTTACATGAGATCACTACCTGTTTACTGTTTGAGGAAAAGATAGGAAACACATAGGAAGGAAATCAAAACACTAACGTGAAATTCACTGTAACATCTGTTATTCCTGAGCGTCTGCCAAACACTAAAGGTTTATGCTGTTTCATATAAACACTGTACATACTGTGCAGGAGGCTGACATTTCTGCTTATAAGCCTTTGTCAGTCAACCTTCACTGCAAGATGGGAAAGTAATTAACAGCAGCTCAAAGAAATAGAAAAAAATGTTTTCAGGTTCCACTGAATGTGTCTGTTACTTTTACTAGAAAAAAACATTTACTGCCAGCAGAAAATATAGATATTCAAGGAGCAGTGGTCAATATAATATACTGTACATAGCAATCCAGAGCTACAGTATTAATGCATACCTCCCAACTGGCCCACTTTCCGCGGGAACGTCCTGTTTTTTTGGGGGATCTCGCCTGGGGCCAGCACTTGGGAGTCCCCCCTGACACCTGCTGAGCAGTCTTGAATAGACATTGTGCGCACAGCGTCTATTCCTGCAGACAGAGGGGATGGGGGATGGCTGGGGGGTGGCTAGAAGCTCACAAAGCCTTTGGCCATGTCCCCAAAGAGGCAAACCAGGGGCGTGGCCTCATGGAATGACACGGTTTGTAGGCCATAACCCCATTGTTGCAGACATCCCACCGGAAGACTTCAGAAAGTTGGGAGCTATGTTAATGAACAAGTTACATATACTTTTCTACATGCAATAGACTTAAGCACTATACCCACTTCCTGTTTTCTCCTGGACTAAGGCTTTGTGGGGCCGGGGAAATTAATATCTAAATAGCAACACTCGGGACGCAGGGATCTGGTTTTGTGTCCAAAGTAAGGGGGCACAGAACACCATCACAGGAAGCAGCAATTGGGATTTACTTATGCTTCTGAAAAGACCCCATCTCCCACAGGGCCCAGATAGCAGCATCTAAAATTTTACCCACCTTTCCCCTTAACACAGCTGCCCCCGACCCCCACCCCCTAGAATGGCGCAATTAAAAAAACCTTATATTTTAATGTACTCTTTTATATGCTCTTATGCGGGGCTGCTGAGAAGAGATTTGTTTGCCTGGGGTAGCCGACGCACGAGTGTCCATAAAAGCAGCACACCAGTTTTGACTGGCGCTTTGGCTTCACCCTGCACGCTGACCAGCGTCTCACATCACAGAAGGAAATCCCAGCTGCCACCGTGATGAACAAAGCTCTCCTCAGTGGCAGTGCATGTTAGGACTGCTGTACTACAAGCGGCTCAGCCACTCGGGGCGATTGCACTACAATTTTGAGCAGTGGGCTAGTCAAAAATATTTTGCGGGCCTCATGTTGCCCACCCCTGCTCTAGACGGATCAGCAGGGGGTTCTGCATACACGCTGCCTGATCAGTCACAGCTGACATCACAATTGTGAAGACATATACACGTGCCCATCCTGTTGCTCATAGATTCTGCAGCAAGTGTACGGGTGGTCAGTGGATCGACTGTACACGTAGCACGATACGCCAATACATCTTCAACAATTTAGGCCATGCTGCATCACCGTTGTGATAGCTCTGTGAACAATGTCATCCACAAACATATCGCTGGTATTTCTGGCTGATGGACCAGCGATATATCGGGCGTTCAATTGAGATATTGGCCAGGGTGTCTGCACCTTAACACTGTATTTTGCCCTAACACCAATGTTGACATTCTGTTAGTCAACATTTTTCCATGTCTATACATACCTGCCTACCTGACCCTCTCCATGAGGGAGAAAATGCTCTGTTCCTTGACTTCCCTGGTAATGTATGATTGCCATCACCTGTGGGGAGCTAGTTAATTGATAAGAAAGGTGTTTCACCACAGGGAATGGTAATCACACTTTACCAGGGAAGTCCAGGAACAGAGCATTTTCTCCTTCATGGAGAGGGTCAGGTAGGCAAGTATGTATAGACATCACTATTGACATTCTAGTTTTCACATGTAAACGGCAACAAAATACCTACTGTACAGGACAACTGTCTGGCGATTCAGACATGGGCACCTCTTTGCTATGCTAGTTGATTTTATACAAAAATAACTTTTGTATTTTGTTCTTGGTAAGAGATAAATCGGAAAATAAAGATGTATTAAAAGATTTCACAAATAATGATCTACCAAAGTTTTAGTGGACATCTGAAAATGGCATAAACTCTTTCAATTAACTTCAATGTGCTAAGCATTTTTCAGAGAAACTAATCTCAACCATTAGTCATCAGATACCGCATCAGGAATCTTGATTTAAGCAGTGGTAACATATAGTATGGGGAAGGTAGATATCCTTAGAAGTACTACAAGAGTGCATGGACTAGAAGTAGATGCCTATCCTCCCTGGTGCCCAGATAACTGCAGCGTTCTACTACTTTATAAGAATGATTTCAGCTGCTGGCCTGCACATGACAGAGAAAACAGGGTAACAGGAGAGCCTGGGAACACCCACATATTTCTTTCCCAGGTCTGACAAGTAACATTTGAGATCAGCAGCAGGTGTCCAAACTATAGAATTTGGAAAACAGACCTAAACCCTTCAATCAGGCTGATGACAATGAGTTGGTATTAACTATTTTTGTATGTCCATTCAGGGAAAGGTATGATGTATGGTGTGTTCCAGAACAGCTAATGGGAAAAACATCTACAGCCCTGACATGAGAAATATTCATTAGTGAACCACTCGGGAGGATTGCAAACATTCATAGAATTCGGACAGCTCACATGCAGAACATGCTGTAAGTACGTTCTTGGCACTGAGATACTTGTTATATACATACTTCCTTCAATTGTGTGTCATACTGTATACAGTGCATTCCTGTGTGACTGCAGTTACTCAGGGTAACTGACAATACATAGCTCATCGGGCAAGCCTTTCCCCTTCCATAGACAGAGTGAATAAGCAAATTGTTTTCTGGTCTTTGCTTATTCAGTTGACATGTGACATTTAAATCTATATTAATCATGATAACTTCCATATACTGCATACAGTCATACACCAACAGGTGATGGCAATCATACATTACGAGGGAAGTCCTGAAACAGAGCATTGTGTCCCTCCTGGAGAGGGTCAGGTTGGGAGTTATGGTTTAGAGACTGCGCATAAGCATACCTCTCAACATGACCCTCTCCAGGAGGGACACAATGCTCTGCTCCTGGACTTTCCTCTTAATGTATGATTACCATCACCTGTGCTGAACAGGTTATCTAATAAGAACGGTGCTTCAACATAGGTGATGGCAATCCTAAATTAAGAGGAGAGGTCAGGAGCAGAGCATGGTGTCCCTCCTGGAGAAGGTCATGTTGGGAGGTATGGCATAAGCATAAAGATTTATGCGCATGTGCAGCCTCTCTGTGAGAGCGGGCATGGCAAATTTACTATTTGCCGGCCACTCGCACACAGCAGTGCGGACAGGGGGCGTGGGGTGGTGGCAAGAGGTAGCACCCATGCGAACGCCCAGTGTTTCATGCTAATGGGCTCGTGACGCGGGTGCAGGAGGCGGGCAGCTGACTTCAATGGATGTCAGCTGCCCGCCCTCTTCCCGTACAAGGGCGCCACAGTTCTAAGATCATCAGAGGCTGAATTACAAGCGCTTTCAAAATAATTAGATGGTCGGCGACCATCGAATGAGTTCACCCCCGCACGCAAGGCTGCAAATGGATATTTAGGCTAAACATGGCTATCATACAGAGCTTAGTGCATGCATCTTTCTGAATTGGAGACGGTGCATATTTGGCTGTTCTGCAAACCGGGTTTCTTATAGGTTTGTTCTAAAAATAAAGTTTTAGAACATTTTCAAGTAAGCCAAAAATCCTAAATTGCAGTAGCAAATGCAAGATTTCTAGAGGGGTGTTTCCCACTTTGAGGAACATTAGAGTGGGAGGACTCAAATCCACACACAGCAAACCTGGTAGAAGAAGCCGCCCCCACAGGGCATGTGCAGCAGCTCCGCTCTGTCACTTCAACTGCATGGTGTGGTGGCAGTTGGTGGATATGATTGTTGTCATAATTTGACCCACTTGCCAAGAGGAGGGGGGTTTCTGGGCATTTGGACCCCCACGTTTGCCTATGAATTGAGTTCTATATTACTCCAAGAGAAAATCTATATGATGCTAGTATCTGTCTCTTATTATTAAGCAGATTTCATAACTGGAAAAGAACTATCTCATAGGTAGTTTATGTAAGGTGCAAACATGTCACTGTGAGTGTAATACCCCTTTAACACTGCCAGCACTATCAAGGGTTATTTCAGGTAAACGGTCAGCAACCAGGGATATTGTGCAGTGTGGATGCACCCCATTGAAATAACCCCCACCCAGGGACCATGTGTTTCAAACCAGGTAGCGAGCAGGGTTGAACACGGGACCCATTCTCATCACTGGAACAGCTGGCGCTTGGATATTATCTCATCTCCAAATGCCAACTCTCCTGTTTCTCTGGTGGCGTCATCGAATAATCAATCAGCCGGGTCAGAACTCCAGACTGAAAGGGGTCTCACTCGGGTCACAGCAGTGTACAAAATCCCAGGTACAACCCCCACACTGCGTTGTGAAGGCAGTATAACTTTAGTACAGAAAAAATTCTATTCATATATATATATATATATATATATATATATATATATATATATATATATGCTTTCATGTGCAAAATCTATTTACTTATGATTTTGTTCATAATTTTTTTCTTATTTCAATTGAGTAACTTGTTATTGGAATTTATATGTATAGCCTCAGTCTGTAAAAAAAGCTACAAAAAAAAAGATTTTTCAAAACAGATTAATGGAAGCAGGGAGTCTGCAGGGTTCCCTTATTGCTGTCATCCAATCACAAGAGGCTTCCTATGCTGACTGCTTGCGATTGGTGGTGGTAGAAGCAATCTATGCTTTGATCATTTATCAGTGTGCGGCATTAATGAGCAGACGCATTGCTTCTTTGTCTGGATTTTTATTTTATTCTCACTATTGGCAAAAGAGGCATGAATAATACAAAATTTAAATGAACCCTTTGAGTGCCAAGTGAATGTCAAAAGAGGTGTGAAAATTGGCAAGAAAACATTTTTATACGCCCTGTAATGTTTACCTTATATATGATATTTTGATCATCTCTCACACAGACGTTGGGACTCCGAGGGTTAAAAATTTATCTTTCACTGAACGATCATAGTCCAAGGACAATTTATCAACTTGGTCATGTACAAATAATTGATATGTTTTGTAATAAAGTCATAAATCACGCTTTGGCAAGTGTTTTATTCAAAACAGAAAATAAATATTCCTGCGATTGGTTTTACCCATATTATACATGGTACCAGCTGCATGGTAGTATTAATGCCATATATGTATACAAAATGGTTAGTGCCAACAGCAAAACACTTCCTGTTTGGTCATATTTCTTTTCTGTGCTATCATGGTGGCGGTTTTCTGCAGCCTCTCCATTCCAACTGAACAGGCTTTTCTGCTGTGTAATGAATCATTATGAAGAAGCATCAACTTTGCACGTAGACAGTTTTGATTTGCTTGGGATTGCAAAAAATGTCAAATGAATAGTAGGAGAGAGAACCCTTTTCGCTTTAGCAGAGGAGTGCCATTTTATATAAAGTGAATATGCAATAATCCGCTTTTACCTGTTTGCTGGTTATAGCTTATGCACACTCCGGCACTCGCCAGGAGGGACACCTTAAGTACTCGTATACACTCGCTAAACATTCTGTTCATCATTCTACAAAGGTCATGCCTGACATCAAGAATGTTACTTGCAGCGCAAAATCTTCACTGGCTGCAGTCACATCGCCTTAGGGTTCATTCCCACATATTCAATTGTAAAGCACTTTTCATGGGTAAACACCAGAAAAATGCAGCGATTATATGACGTATGGCACGCACACTATTATGTACTAAAATGTTCATTTTCTCCATAAATATAATGAATTTGAAAAAATCAAACATAAGTAGAAATCAATAATAACATGAGTGAGCTGTTAAACTACACTGATACACAGCTAGAAAGGCCTGATTTTGATTACAGTGTTACAAAGTTAGACTTACATTACGCAAAAGAAACATGCAACACATTGCAATTTCCACACATATGCAAAGCTGTATCCACTGTGAGATGCACCAAAAGCATCATGAGCATTTAGATCTACTCGGTGCAATCAATACTGTATACCTCCCATCCGTTGTACATTTCTACATAGTCCATATATGCATTTACACATCCTCAATGAATTGTGCCCAAGTGAGGACACCTCTGCCCACCCCAAACCTGCTTCCGTGCACTGGTGCCAAGAGGGGGCAGTTACTAAATACCTCGGCCTGGGCCTGATGGAGGGACCTAGGTTTGCCGCCCCCCATTTGAGTATACTTACCCTAATCTGGGAAGCGGGTCCCTCCCCATCTGCAGCACTATCTTCCCAGTGGCAACTTCAGGAAGATGGTGCCGCACAGTGAAAGCAAAGACTGGCCTTGTGCCAGAGCCTTTGCTCTCTAATGGTCTCTTAATGCACAAGTTCCATCTTCCCCAAAAACACTGAGAAGATGGCACCAGCATATGAGGAGGGACTACTTCCTCAATCAATCAAGATGCCTCCCCATCGGACTGGAGCATTTCTATCATTATTTTTTCTGAATTTATTTTCAGAGCGTGTGGACATGACCTCATTCTAGTTCATGCAACCATGCCAGTACTGCGGCCTTTATAGTTGTAGCAGGCAATGTATGGACATCGAGTACACCTCTGCATAGCCACATTGGCCTGGGCAAATTTGCATGAATTCACAATGTGCATTCTTAGAGAAAGATAATGCACTTGGTTATACCTTAATTTCTGCATCAGGCTATTATATAGGGGCCACTGTCTCTGATCTGCCATTAGTAACAGTAAAATACTGTAAACACAGACAGCACGATCAGCGGTTTAAATATAAATCATACAAAAGTGCTGCCTGAAACCTTCTCTCCTTGATCCGCCTGTAAAAATAAGAAATGTCCCACTAGCCCAACAATTCTCCAACATTTCTATGGCTATTTAAGTAGTTTTCACAAACTACACAAAGAACAGATTTCTGAATAGCCCGACAGGAAATGGAGATGAGAAATTAGGAGGAATTCAATTAAAAAGAAACTTCAGGGTAGTTATAGTGAATTAGAATTCATGCATCTATAAGAAGTCTATCCAATGCATTTCTCAATCGACTATTCAGGGTGTTGGTTTTATTTATATCATTCTTCAACAGACATTGGGCCGGAGAGCGTTAGATCTGGGTGTTATTTTGTTTCTGGCTGCTTTATTTTTGAACTGCAATATAGATATCAGTTCATAGTTGCCTACCCTCCTGCATTCTGCAGGAGGCTCCCTGAAATAGCAGCAATCTCCCCCCTCCCCACATAATACTGTTACATTTTTTGGGGGAAAATGAATGAGAGATAATATATACATTTACATTGACTCATCAGCGCCATTTCCCAGAACTTTACCAAGCATAATAGCTCTGCTTTGGGGGTCATCTACATTTGGATATGTCAATTTAAAATATACACCCACGCTTCTAGGTGCCACGTTCACAATCTCTTTTCACAATCTCTCCATATATGGAACTAGCCACGACCCTTTAGGTGGAGCATGACAGCCCCCTCAATGGGGTGCTGTGCAAAATTCTATTTTCAACTATGATCTCCCTGAAACGAGTTTTCAAATGTAGGCAAGTATGTATCAGTTTGAAGTACAAACCCCACCCAAATCTAAAGGTGCCCATACACAGTGCGATAGCACCATGTGATGCGATGTGCGCTCCCGTGGGCATGGCATCTCACAGTACAAAAATTATGTGCTGCACATACTTTTTGTACTGCCCTCAGATCGCATCGCATGCAAAGCGCATGCGTTGCGATGCGATCCAGCCCATAACGGGTGCGATCATCGCATTGTGTATGGGCACCTTAACTCTCTCTGCACATGTTACATCTGCTCCACCTGCTGTGCACATGGTTTTGTCCATTAGAGAGAATTTGTTTTTGCAAGTGAACCAGAAACAGGCCCATAATTTGTAATGATTTGTAAGGCATCACATCTCTCTCCTAAGGCACCCATCAATGGGATTACAAAGTCGCAAAATAAAAAAAGTAGGGGGTAGGTACAGCAATGATGTACCATTGTAAGACGCAGGGTGTTTTAAGAGAATATGTAAATACTTAAATAGTGTTCATTCTAGCACCCGCCATATTTGAAAACCCATGCAGTTCCTCTTCCCTGCCTGGGGTGTTGCTGTCTGCTGTAGTGCTTCTAGCACAGTGTGGTCTGTATATCAGCACTGATATGCAAACCACACCTGTGCTAGAAACACCAGAGCAGACAGCGACACCCCAGACAAGGAAGAGGAACTGCATGGGTTTTCAAATATAGCGGGTGCTAGAGTGAACACTACTTAAAGGATGTTGATATTCTTATTAGACAGGTTGTGAAATGTCATAGGTGGGTAGTGGCATGAGAGAAGTTTTGATGCAGCAATTATCGCTGGCAGAACTATTTGGGCATAGGAGACCTCGAGTACTTTAAGATCAGATTTAAGGTATGTAAAGTGGTGGAATTGTTCAGGGCTTTGCAGGTGAGGGTGTGACATTTGTATTGGATTCTAAGGCATGAGTAGAGCTCTCCAGTGATTCAGCAACAGAAATATATAGGGGGAAATTGACTAAGGTCAAATGGCTACGAAAATGCCTATTCATAGCCCTTTGAGCCCGTAAATTCATATTTTTGGAATTTACAAAGGCGTATTCGTATTCTTGGCACATTCTTATTGGTATTTCCGAATACAAACTACGCCATCGATAAATTAAGAATACGAATCACCATTCATCCGAATAGTGATTCCAAATTAACTAACCGGCTGTATGTAACATACGGCCAGTATAGGACCCAAGGTACTTATGTATTAGCAGGGCGCCCGGCTAAGCTACGCTGACAACGTACCTTAGGCTATGTTGTTAGCATAGCCTAGCCGTGCCCCCTGCTAATATGTGGTTGTGCAGTTCCACTTACGGCGGGCGGCGGGACTTGTCTGGTGGCCTCAGTGGCCTGAAGGGCGGGCGGCGGGGGCTTGACCGGCAGCCTCGGCGGGCTGAAGGACGGGGCTTCAGCGGTGGCTGGGCGAAGGGGGGACACCAACAGCCGCCGGGAGGGAGATGCATCCTGGCTGGGTGGCAGCAATGTACGTCATTCAGCGTACTGCCGCTAAGGGAGCATCACATGGTTTCCCTGCTCACCCAGCGGCACTATGCAATATTGCGTACATTTGGACTGTCATGGAGGACACGACTGCGGGGAGTCAAGTGCCGGAGGCGCAGGGGACATTGTTGAGGGTAAGAATAATGCACTACCCACCCACACACACACACACACACCACCAACTAACACAATCATATCCCCACTATCCATGTCATAACCACAGTGTGCACGTGGGTGTGGAGTTAATTTTATAAAGTGTGGTGAGCGCAGCAAGCCACTGAGCCCAAAGAGTGGCGAGCGCAGCGAGCCCCGCGAGGGGACGCGTATCCGCGTCCGCTTGCCACTCTTCGGTGGCTCGCCACACTTTCTAAAATTAACTCCACGCCCACATGGACACTGGGGTTATGACGTGGATAGTGGGGATATGAACCATTATGTATTAGCACAGCTCCAACTACTGAAATGACGTAGTTTACGTAAGTTACGTAGTTTGTGTAAGTTACATAGTTTACGTAGCCAGCATAGTGGTGAATTGGTATTCTCAAATCACCACTACGCAAACTATGTAGTGGGCAACCTGCTAATACATTAGTACCGGACCTAAAATTATGCCTGGAAAATACTCCTAATTTTCCAGGCGTATTTGGGTGAAGGCTTCTCTGTGTAAAAATAGAAAAAATAAATAATAAAAATAAGAGTTTTCCAAAACTCGAATCCTGATTGGCCGATGAACGGCCTATCGCTCACTTTCCCCGCTACTCCCGGGTACGGCTTGGTACGCATAATTTATTTTGCCTGTCTTAGGATGCTACTTGGATCGAAGTGGACCGATCTTCTGATAATTTCCTTCTGCAGGTCCGTGCAGTTGGATTCTACTGGACAAGCGGACAGACCTGCAGTGGACCCAATAGGTGAGTATTTTTTGTGTATGATCGTAGTGTGTAAAACATGTACTTTTCTTCTGTATCTTATTTAACCATTTGCTATGTTGTACTTGTGGTTGTCCAACTCCCTGCATGTGGTACAGGTTTTGAAGTAGGGAAAGGGGGTGGGGGAAGAAGTTCTGCACAAGAATAGTGTGTTGGTATTCACGTGGGTATCCCCAGTTACTAATTGCCGTGCTGCTATTGCAGTTGGTGCATGTATGGGGGTGCTGCCAGAGACAAAGGTTATGGTACAAGAGCAAAAAAGAAAAGGGTTGTCTCTGTTGTTGGCGCACTAAAGAAAGATTGGTTAAAATTTAACTTTTATTAGTCTCAAGTAAAAGAAACCGTTACTATGAAATATATATTACTTACAGGACATACATAAACAATGAACAATTATTAAAAGAATGCACGCGCTGTGTGTGTGTTGTGATAAGTATCCTCTAGTGAGTTAATTTGTCATGCGTTATGTATCCCTATAGGATGCACCACTAATGTTGCTAGGTGCTGTGGGTGAAGTCGTGTGGGTGACCAGATGCTATGCTGCGTCTGGTTCCTCTATTGTATCACGAATGTATTGCTGTGCCCACCTCCCGTCAGTGCTCTATGTTCTTCGGGATGCACCTTGACTCTCAAATTGAATGTATGAGATTGGTTAGTGTGTGCCCATGTGTGTTGGGTCCATAAGTGTTGGTTACCCAGTATGTTGTACACAGTGTGGGTTTACGTCTGTCCACACCTTGCTAGTGCCAGTATTCCAATATTGGACATACGTGTTGCCCCCAGAGAGTTAATATGTATATAAGTGTCTCTTCTGACTCTTAATTTTCGCAAATAGAATTTTGCGCTGTGCACAGAGAACTTTGTGCACCCGTAATTCTGGGCGGGCTGTGTTGATGATCTGGGTAGAAGATACCCATAGAATTGGGCAGTTGGTGACACTTTAACTGGCTCACGTTTTGGAAAAAGGTGCTTTTAGCAGGATTGTATGGATTGATCTGACGGTGTGTATCCAGTCAGAGTCCTCTATTGTGTGTCGTTAATCCTCAATACGGATATATATTCCAACTCAAGTTTGTACACACATGGAGTTGGACAGGGTTATATGGGTTAATCTGATAGTCTGTATCTAGTCAGATTCCTTTATTTAAATCATATAGTCCTGTTTCAACAAGGTAAGTATGTTTTATTGCAGGTATTTGTACACGGGGTTTTTGTACTGAGCACAAATAAAATTTGTGCGTGCATCGGTAGTATAAGGCAAATGTCTGTGCGCAGATGAAGAGGACTTCTGTACGCTCACATGAAGTTTTTTTGAAAGGAAATAGCTTATGATGGAAATTGCGTGGGCGATCTGACGGTATGTACGTCGTCAGGTCCCTCTATTAGGTCGCAATTATTATATAATCAAAAAAGCGGCAGGTGTCTGTTCCTTTATATATTGGTTGGTATATTGTGCACGAATAAAATTTCTGTGCTTCTGCGCAATAAGCTTTATGCGTGTCTCTCCCTTTTGTTGTGGGGATCAGCGCAATTGCAGGTACAATATACAGATTAAATGATGAAAATTCACGTAAGGTTTTGTTGGGGAAGTAGCTGAAGGAAAAGATTGTTTGGGCCAATCTGGCGGTGTGTACGTCGCCAGATCCCTCTGTTGTATCACAATTCAAAACAACGGCAGATAGGTTTGTATATTATGCACGAATAGAATTACTGTGCTTCTGCGCAATAAATTTTATTCGTGTCTCTCCCTTTTATTGTGGGGATCAGCGCAATTGCAGGTACAATCTACAGATTGAGTGATAAAAATTCACATAAGGTTTTATTGAGGAAGTAGCTGAAGGAAAAGATTGTGTGGGCCAATCTGGCGGTGTGTACGTCGCCAGATCCCTCTATTGTGTCACAATTCAAAACAGCGGCAGATGTCTACTCCTTTATTAGTTTATTTATTGGTTAGTCACAGGTAGAGTTTCTTTGTTTCTGCGCAATTGATGTTATGCTTGTTATGATCAACGCAATTGTAGGTACCATATACGGATTAAGTAAAAAACTCATGTAAAGTTTTGAGAGGAAGTGACCTAGAGTAAAAATTGTGTGGGCAATTTGGCGGTGTGTACGACGCCAGATCCCTCTATTGCATCACAATTCAAAAAAACCGGCAAGTGTCTATTCCTTTCTTTATTTATTTATTAGGCGCAGACAGAATTTCTGTGTTTCTGCACAGTGAGAATAATGCGTGTCTCTCCCCTTTGTTGTAGGGATTAGCGCAATTACAAATACCATAAACAAGTTATACAATTAGTGGAGAGTCAGGATGTCAGAGACGTGCTGGGTGAAGGTGGGTGGGTAATCTGACGGTGTGTATGCTTGTCAGGTTCCTCTGTCGCTTTCAATTAATTGTACTTTCACCACACAGATGGATACAGTGTTTGGTATTGTATCTGGTTGTATACATTTCTACAACATTGGTTTATGACAATAACTCTGTCTGGTTATAGGGACAGGTATCTAGTGCTTGGTAATAGTAAGAGAAGTCTGCTCGGTATCAGACTAATGTACAGCACTGGGGTCTAATACAAATTCTAGGTATCTGGTTAGTATAGCTTGTTCATTGTCTGGTGCTTTCCCTAGGGAGCACTAGTCATGTAGTGACTGATTTCAGAGAATGAAAAGGTTGCGTGGATTTGCACTACAGACAGTCTTAGCCGGTATACTGGGTGTTAGACTGTGGAGTGACAAATACGTTTACAGGCTATACGTTGTTGCCAGGACCCCGCTAAGCAGCGCTAATTACTGCCCAGCAGTTCTGCTGTCCCGTACCTATTGAGTTACACTAACATGTCATTTTGTTAATACATATTACAATTAGAGGCACACACACATATACAGGCAGCGCGTGCATACAGGCCAACGCGCGTTTCACAAAACGGCTTTTTCAAGGCTGGACCCGAACGGCATTGCCGGTGGGTATAAGTCAGTTGGTCAGCCAATCAGGTGTATTGTTGTGCACATGTGGTCTGTGTGCGTCATCAGCTGTCAATTCGGGAGGTATTCCCCGTGTTAGGCTGCGTGAGGATGCGTAGCTTCGCCTGAATGAGACTATGTTCTTGCTGGTAAGTTGGAGGTTCTATTTGGCAAGCTGTCTTATTGCCTGCGTTACGCATTGGCTGAAAATTTATGCCCTCAAACATTTCTGTTAGTTATGTATCAATGTGCGTTACGTGTTGACATGTCATTTTAACATTATACATTTAAGAGGCGCACATGTATTGTTGCTGGAGATTTTAGGGTTCTATTCGCAAGTTGTCAGATTGATTGCATTGCGTATTGGCTGAAAGTTTATGCCATAGGCATTCCTGTTAATTATAAATCGATGATCGTTCTGTATAGCCACTCTAAGATGTGTTCATGACAGGATGTGTATTTGGGTACTGTGGATGATGAGAGTGTCCTCATAGTGTTGGGCCAGTGTGTGTACTGGAAGATTATTATAGTGGATTAATTTTGTGAATTTTGGATTTAGATGCAGAGTTGGTGAGACATGGAGGTCGTGAAATCACAGCAAAACAACAAGGTGAGTAACAAAAAAGTGATATTTGTAAAAAGTGTGTATGTGGAAAGGGGGGAGGAGGGGGGGTGGGTGGGGACGATTCCTGATGTGATGGATGATATACATTCTGATGGGAGTTTGTGGTCCTTCCAAAGTGTGTGACCTGTATAGGGTCAGGTATTGTGAGTAGTGACTGGTGCTACTTAAATAGATGGGTGATGATAGGAATAGGGAAGTTGTTCCTATTGTTATTGTGCAAGATAGGTGGAACAGGGATACATAAATGAGAGGATCAGTGGTGATATATATTCTAAATAGGGTTACAGTCCGGTGTGAGAAGGAAATATGGGAATTAGTGAATCGCTATGGTATATGAAAAGTTGGTTCCCCTATAGGTATGGTGAGAAACTGTTGGTTTCATTTAATCCCATTGGTTGTAGGCTATTCATCAGAAATATCATCTTAGTCTCATATTGCAGTAGGGCTTTGTCAATGTCTCCCCCTCGTATGTTTATTTGTATGTGCTTCATGCCGAAGGCTTTTAGATGTTTAGGGTCGCTGTTGTGAGTTTGAAGGAAGTGGTTGGCAATGGGTGTGAGAGTTCTGAATTTTTGTTTGTCCTGTTTGGCATTCCTGATACTGCCGATGTGTTCCAGGATCCTAACTTTCAGCTGTCTCTTGGTCTTGCCTATGTATATTTTATTACATGGGCAAGTCAGTTGGTATACCACCCCTACCGTAGTGCAGTCTATGTAGGTGTCGATTACCCATTTCTTGTTGTATTTGTCCACAAAGTGGGTGGTGGGTGTCATATGTTGGCATGCTTTACATAGTCTGCATTGATATGAGCCTTTCTTGGCATATAGGATTTTTTTGGGGGTTGCCAGATGGCTTTGAACCACTCTGTCTCTCAGGTTAGGTGAGCGTCTCCAGCTTGTTTCGACTTTAGTTGGTAGTATTTCATTCAGATCTGGATCCGTTTGTAGGATTTTCCAATGTTTTTGCAGGATTGAGGTAACCTCACGCCATTTGGTGTTAAAGGTTCCAATAAACCTGATTGGTTCTTCATGGGTTGTTTTGATTTTTGGGACTAGGAGGGATTCCCTCGGGTGTTTTTTTACTGCGGTTTTGGCTGTTTTGATTATTTTGTTACTATAACCCCTCTGTTTTAAACGATTACACAGTTCAGCCTCTCTTATTTGGAAATCAGAAGGTTTGGAGCAATTTTGTTTCATCCTCAACAATTCTCCCTTGGGGATGCCCTTTATGGTGGTTGGTAAGTGGGAGCTGGAAGCATGTAGTATATTGTTTGTGGCAGTTTTTTTGCGGTACATATCGGTGGAAATTTGTCCGTCTTCTTCGATCCTGATTGTTAAGTCCAGAAAGGTCACTTCCCTCTGGCTCTCTTCGCCAGTAAGTTTCAGGTTCAGTTTGTTGTTATTGAGAATGGAGATGAATTTTCTCAGATCCTCCTGTTGGCCATCCCACAATATCAGTACATCATCTATATATCTTAGATATAGAAGTATGTTATTGGTGTATATTTCATATTGTTCTGAAAAGACCACTTCCTTTTCCCACCAGCCCAGGTAGAGGCCCGCATAGGTTGGCGCACAAGCTGTGCCCATCGCGGTGCCCCTTACCTGGAGGTAGTACCTATCATTACACAGAAAGAAGTTTTTGGTGAGGATAAATTCAAGGAGTTTGAGTAGAACAGAGTTGAGATCTTGCTGTTTCCCCATTTTGAGAAAATATTCTATCGCTTGGATGCCATTCCTGTGGTCAATGCTTGTGTACAAGCTTTCCACATCATATGTGGCTATCCACGTGCCTGGATTTACCGAGATGTCCTGTAGTTTTGTGAGGACATCCATTGTGTCCCTCACATATGATGGTAAAGATAGCAGGTATGAGCGTAAATATTGATCCACAAAAATGCTGGCCTTCTCCGTTAGGCAGCCCATTCCCGAGACAATGGGCCTGCCCGGGGGAGAGGTCTCACTTTTGTGGATCTTGGGGAGTAGATATAATGTGGGTGTGACAGGTTTATCCACTTTTAAAAAATCAAGATCCTTTTGTGTGATGGTTCCATTTGTGAAGGCTTCATTGATTATGTTGGTATAGATTTTTTGATAATCCTGGGTGGGATTAAATGTCAATGGCCTGTAACATGTGTGATCTCTCAGTTGTTTATTGAGTTCCTTTATATATAGATCTTTGGACCATAGGACAACATTGTTGCCCTTATCCGATGGTTTAATGATCACGTTATCCCACTTTGAGATCTGATGGAGGGCCTCTCTTTCCCCTTGTGTGAGATTGTCGTGAGTCACAAATGGAATATTCTGATTACATAGGTCATCCAGTTCCTTGGAAACTAGGTCTAGAAAGACCTTGACTGGTGGGCAAATTTTGTAATCAGGAAAGAAGGTTGATTTTTTCTTTAATTTTCTGGCATCTTGTGGATATAGGTTCGGTTGTTGCTCCTCTTGTTCTGATTCAAGGTCTTCGAGGATTTGGATCATACGTAGATCTTCTGCATTCAGGGTATTGGGGGAGTCGGGCATGGAGTGTTGTTCTCTTAGTTTGGACTGGTTGCAGAAAAATTTCTTTAATAGAATCTTTCGGGTGAAAAGGTGTAAGTCCTTTTCGCATTCAAATCGATTAGGTTGTGTGGCTGGTGAGAAAGATAATCCTTTGGAAAGTAGTGATGTTTGTTCGTTGGTGAGTACTTTGTCAGATAGATTTATTATTTTCATTGTGTCTGGGCTCATCTCCTGTATCTTCTGTTTTCCCTGAAGTCTTCTCTCCAGTCTCTTTTCTCTCTCTTTTTTCTTTCTGCCCTTTCCCCTCCTGATCTTATGGTGTCTGTATATGGACGGTTCCCTCTCCCCCCTCCTAGATCTAAAAAATTCCTTCCTCGACCTGGGTTGAACATGCTTAGGGAGCCCTCACCCTCTGATGATTCTGCGTCTGATGTTGTGTAGTTCATTGCACTGTCATCTTTATATTTTTGATTGTAAGATTTCCACCTGTAAACTTTATTCTGGGCAAAATCATTTTTGTCTCTGTGGAGTTTCCTACGCTTCCTGTCTATTATAGTCTGCTCGAAATCCTCCAGTTCCTTCTGATATTTTTTGTAGGTTGTTTGGAATTTTTCTGTAGTTTCGAATTTTTTGAGACGTTCACCTAGGGTGGTGATTTCGGCTGAGTACTGATTGAGAAGCAGTTCGTCATGCTTGATTAATATCTTTATTAGATCATTGGAACACTGGGTTAGTGTGTTTTCCCATTCTTTCTTAAGTTCCGTATTTGCCAGTTCAAATGTTGGAAATATTCTGGGTCTTAGGCCCCGAGGGGTGATGTTATTTTTCATGTAGTTATCAAAAGCATTCCTATTCCACCAGGTTTTTGTTTGTTTTATTTGAGTTTGTTTTAGTAAGTACAGGTCATCCGACCAGTCCCTATTGGTTGGGTCATTGGTGTCCATGTCCCCACCTGACATGATGTCCAGGCTGTTTTTGAGTTTTTCTCTTCTATCGTCTAAGTCTCTAGTGAGACTGAAGGTAGCCATATTCAGGTATTGATAATAGGTTTGATACAATGTGGTTTTTCTGTGCTAGAAACTGAAGACTAGATTAACTAGTCAAAATAACGAGTGCTGAAGTAGGGAAAGGGGGTGGGGGAAGAAGTTCTGCACAAGAATAGTGTGTTGGTATTCACGTGGGTATCCCCAGTTACTAATTGCCGTGCTGCTATTGCAGTTGGTGCATGTATGGGGGTGCTGCCAGAGACAAAGGTTATGGTACAAGAGCAAAAAAGAAAAGGGTTGTCTCTGTTGTTGGCGCACTAAAGAAAGATTGGTTAAAATTTAACTTTTATTAGTGGTACAGGTTTGCTGGGACTTGTGTTCCACAACATAACACAATAGGGTACTTCTGTAGTTTCACGGCGCCAGCATGGCACCGTGCTACTTCCGGGTTCTACGCTCGCCACGAAATATGTCAAAAAAAGTAACTTAACTCCATGCCAACATGGATAGTTCATACCCCCACTATCCATGTTGGCATGGAGTTGACTTTAAATAGCGTGGCGAGCGTAGCGAGCCACCGAGCCCGCAGCGTGGGCGGGCGAGCTTAAATCAGCCCGGTGCCCACTGCCTTGGAGAACCGGGATTGGCCTCGGGCTTCAGGCCAAGCAGGTTTAATTCTGGAGGGGGGACCCCACTCCCCCAGGGTCCCTGTCTGGGCTGAACAGTCAGGGGGATAATGCTTTGGACGGGCGAACTAGGATAGTTTCCCCCGGCTGTGGCATTATCCTGCTGGCTGTTTGGGGGACCCCTACTCATTTTGTCCCCCATACTTTGGGAAACAGTACCGGCCCTTGAGCCTGATGCCAATTTTAGAAATTAAGGGGAACTCCTATTTGGTTTCAACCCTGCATTGGCCGTATTCATATTTTTTTTTAGTAAATTCCCACCCATAGTGTCTATTTCATCATAATATTTGGACAGTTCTGATCTAGACATCAAGACTACAAACTATTTACAAGGAAAGCAATTCATGCGGCCATAAGTGATGTAACCGTAAGGTAAGCAGAGATAAAATGAGAAGACTATCAGACATCAGCGCTCTGATCTTGTGGTGGGTTACGCATTATCCACTCATGATTAGGTTAGATTGGCAATGCGACAAGGCAGTGATGTAATAGGAGGAGGCGGGCAGATGTATTGTAAGCAGGTACCAACAGATTGAGGGTTAAATTTACTAAAGCTTTTAAAAATGAAGAGATGTGATGTTGCCCATAGCAACCAATTAGATTTGGCTATCATTTATTTATTGCATCCTAGAAAATGACTGCCAGAATCTGATTGGCTGATTTATTTTTAGAATCTATAGTAAATTGACCCCTAAGAACTGAATAGATGAAGAAGCAGTTTCCTGCAACAGCACAGATCAGTAATGTGAGGATCCTATAAAAGAAATGCAGGACACAACTTTATCAAAAATGAAGCTTCCATATCCGACTTAAATGCTCATATAAAACTTTTTAGGATGTGCTGTAATACTAATGCCCCTCCTAGCACTAAACCTGCATACACGGTACAGGTTACAAAATCCACCCAATAAAGAAGGTTTGCAAAAATGTTCCACAGCACTTATATAAAGTCGAATTAATCAAAACCTCAACTATTCGTTTTACATTCATATCGGAGTGACTAATCGCTTACACCAGAGACCTGTCAGAAGGGAAGAGAATTCCAGGGAGCAGCTGCACACAGGTAGCATTCCAGTGCATTGTCTAATTGTTGGAGTGAATCCAATTTATGAAATCCAGCTGCAGTTTGTCAAATAGATCTGTTTCCCACAGGGCATGAAGCCAAGTGCCTCAGCAATTTGCTGGAATCCCAGAGGAACAGAAATCTGCACATTGAAAAAGAAAGAAAAAAACCCACAAGCCAAAATATTGTTGGCCTTGAACTCCTTATATATTTACAATGTAAATGTGCTAAGCACATGCAGATCTATTAATACTCAGAAGCTGCCATTATCACTAGAATGTAAGTGGTGCCCACCAGCTGGCACAGGTGCTGAATAACTGTCAATGCTCTATAACTGACATACGCAAAGTAACACCACCTACCCACCAAGCAGGAAAAACACCATATGACAACACACAAAATAGCAAAACGTGTATGTACTGATTGACAGGGAAAAGATTTTAATAACAGACACAGCCTCAGGGCTTATAATTAAAAAGAAACACCTTGCTGAGCCCCAGTTATGAACATGTTTATTATTTCTGGATTAGTGAGCATTTTAAATACAGACCATGTCTACGAAACTAAATGTTAAAAGGTCAATATTCTTACTGGGACTTTGTACTAAACAGGTTTGTTACGTTATGTGTTTGTAAACAGAGTAAACATATAAAGGGCATGTTAAGCGATGTGTAGCCAGATGATATGTTGACGGGAGCCATATTGGAACCTGGGTACACACTGACTGATGCATACTGATGCATACATCATTAGCATACTAGGTGTGGCTAGCAATATAGTCAGGTTGGTTCAAACCTGAATGACTCAGTGGAGTAACAATAGCGCGGCAGACCCCGTGATGGTGGGGAGGTGATGAGTAAGTGAGGCACCGGCGGTCTGCAAGGGCTATTCTTACACTGCCGCCTGCTGGGACCTGCATTATCCCGCCGCCGTGTCTGTGGCCGGGAGTCGGGACCTACAGATCTACTAGTCTGCGTCTAAGCACTCCTCCTGGCTCCTTATGAAAAATGTCCCTCACAAAATGGCAGCGCCATTACAGCAGACAGCGCAAAAATGTACGTTATGCCACTGGAATGACCTAGCTAGTGACAGCGACCACCCACATATCAGACATATACACTGCCTGATATGCGTTGATGTGAGTCATATGTTGGTGCGATCCACTGAACTGGACAACATATTGCACAGTGTGTACCCAGCTTTAAACAGCAAATCAATTAAATTTCCCAGGGTGGCGACTTTGTTGGTAATACCAGCAGATGAGTGGTGGGGCCAGCGATAATACGGGAGCGTGCATCAGTGCTCACCGCTGCACCATACACACTGGGCTGCTTTGGAACGAGCAGCTCAAACAACGAAACTGAGCTGCTTTCAGCTCAAAGTCGCCCAGTGTGTATGGGCCTTAAAGCTTCCAACAATGATGCTTTGCCAAACAAGACAATTGCTCAGTGTACACTGCCATATTCTGGGAATGGGGCAGCTATAAATGGTGAACTGACAACAAATTAAGCACAAAGGCTTTCCGTGTTATGTTCTCAAAATCCCTCACTTGGTAAATAGTCTTGACCAAAATGTCAATTTCCATTTAATCTGGCAATGGCACCTTCAAGAATGACGATTTAAAGGCAACCCTTTGGTTACAAGCATATAGTAATTGATATATTGAATTCCTGAAAGCCTACCTTAATGAAAAAAAAAAAATGACACACACACTGTACATGTATATTCTCTACATTTTGACTTTTATTTAACTAAACATCCAGATATTGCATATTCCATAGTCTCATATATCTACTAGTCTGCCCTATTTTTTCCAATACCTTAGATGCCTGTTCCATGGGGATGCAGTCAAAATCCCGAATGGGTCATAATACCGACATGGACAAAATCCCGACATGGACAAAATCCCGACATGGACAAAATCCCGACATGGACAAAATCCCGAAAAGGTCAAATTACCAACATATAGAATGTACAGGTGAAACAGTCAACATGACTTTCCGTCGACAGGACGTGAGGTCGACATGGGTTTTTTCACTGTTTTTTGACCCGACATGTGCCGACAGGCAGTACTTCATGCCCTACCATCCACATGGGAGAATAAAATAGTGCCCAAATCATGGCGAGGGAAGCGAGCGATGAGAGGGGCTGCGCTTCACTTCCAACTGTGTCCATGTCGACATTCGGGGGGAAAAACTGTGAAAAAACCCCATGTCGACCTCGCGACCTGTCGACGGAAAGTCCTGTTGACTGTTTTATCTGTACATTCTATATGTCAGTATTTTGTCCATGTCGGGATTTTAAAAGTCGGGATTTTGACCTTGTCGGTATTATGACCCATTCGGGATTTCATACCGAATTCGTTCCATGGGTTGCCATGGCTCATATCTGTTTGTCTTTCACTCTCTGAAATCCTATTACATAGTAATCATTTATGTAGCCTGGGATAATCAGTTGTCAAAGTGATTAACCACATTTCTTGAGAATTCCTATCTGTTGTAATTGAAAATTACATTTTGTTAGTCAACCATAACAAAACGGTTATGGAATTGTTTTGTTGGAACTTGTTTCCTATCTGGGCGCCCGCTACGTTAATTGCGCACCATGCTATTCTCCGTATAAAAATCGGATCGCATCGCATCGGATACCACAATTGCACATACACGATATTGAACGATGCGATGCGATTTACCTGCGATGACCCGATTTCCCATAGGAAACAATGTTAAATGGATCAATTTACCCAAATCAGCATAGGGAACAATGGTAAATGGGCCAGAAACCCCAAAAAAACCCACAGAGCAGTGGAATGTCCCCCCAAAAGTAGTTGACGCCACCCCGCAATCAACGTGAACCCGAAGCGTGGCGAGCGCAGCGAGCCCGCGAGGGGCGGCGGTACGCGTCCTCTGACCTTTTCATGCCCTACTATCCACTAGGGCGTGGAGTGAGAATAGAATAGTGTGGCGAGCGCAGCGAGCCACCGCGCCCGAAGCGTGGCGAGCGCAGCGAGCCCCGCGAGGGGACGCGGATACCTTCACAGGTAAACGCGTCCCTTCGCGGCCTTCACAGGTATCCGCGTCCGCTCGCCACACTATTCTATTTTCACTCCACGCCCTAGTGGATAGTAGGGCATGAAAAGGTCGGAGGACGCGTACCGCCTAGCATTCTATTTGCGACACCGGTGGTCAGGGCCGGTGCAAGGCACCGGAGCGCCCCAGGCGAGTCGGGGTGGGGGCGCCCCGGTGCCGGGGGGGGGGGGGTACCTGTGTAAAAAAATTGCAGCCCCGGCGTCCCTGCAGTGCTGGGGCGGTCAGGGGTGTCCGTGCCGTAGGGGTACCTGCGGCGCACCTGCGGCGCCGTCATGTGTATAAAGCTGGCTGCGGCCGGCGGGGTCCCTGTAGTGAATAGCAAATAACTAGCGCTTCCCGCGCCGCCACGCGCATAGCGCTAGTTATTTGCTATTCACTATAGGGACCCCACCGGCCGCAGACCGCTTTATACACATGACGGCGCCGCAGGTACCCTTACGGCACGGACACCCCTGACCGCCCCAGCACTGCAGGGACGCCGGGGCAGCAATTTTTTTACACAGTTCGCTGGGGGTGAGGGGCGAACTGCCGCCATCCAGGTGCCGGTGGTCTCCGTTTTTATTAAGGATAATAATCATAAGGTCCTACAGGGATTAATAATTATTAATTGCGGAACTGCTAACACTCTGTATTGTGTGTGGCTATTTTAATTTTTGATTGAAATATCCCCACTATGAAAACTGCAGGCACACCAGTAGTGATGAAAAGAGGAAGCAGCGCTGGAACTACAATGAAGGAATACAAAAACTCAATTGGTAAAATATCAAATCCTTTATGTAGAAAATTATTTGTTAAAACATTAGCACATATACATATAACATTTGGAAATTAAAAAAAGAGAAATTTTCTCACTCTCAGGATGGATATTGTGTAATCGCTCCGATTATGGGTAAGTGCACTTAGCCCAATGGCTGATACTGGAAAGGTCACTGTATTGGATGGAAAAATGGTGGGGAGACAGTCACAGGTCCTTACGGCTATGGTATAAATCACAGACTCACTCATGATAGACAGTCATATGGTCGATAGTCACAATGTCGACAGGGTCAAAATGTCGACATGGTCTAAAGGTCGCCGTGTAAAAGGTCGCCATGTAAAGGGTCGACATGTAAAGGGTCGACATGTAAAGGGTCGACATGGTTTTTAATGTTTTTCGGGTGTATATGTCGACATAAGTCGACATGGACACTGTTTAAGTGTACCGCTGCGCTCGGCACACTATTATATTCTCCCTCCTTGCCCTAGTGGATGGTAGGGCGTGAAATACCGCCTGTAAAAAAATGCAGGTCTACCTTTTTCATGTCGACCATAAGACCCTGTCAACCTATTGTGTGTCGACATTTAAACCCTGTTGACCTTTTGACTGTCTACCTTTTGACCCTGTCGACCATATGACTGTCTATCATGAGTCAGTCTATGATCAGTCCGGATACCAAATCTTACAATGTGCTCGCATCCTGTTCCAGTTTCCGGGAACAGGGTTGGCACTGGATGGTGGTTGCGAAAGGGAGATCAAAATATATCTCTCCTGCTACTATACCTATTACCTTGGTAGGGGACATCCAGTGCGGTCCTAACACCCCTAATTACACAAGTGCATCAGACCTCACCCTTGTAATTTAACCACTTTTGATTAACCTCCTGCACCAATTGCCCTTCATTAATCCATTAGTCGGTGCTTGTATTCATCATCCTCCCACCATGATGTATCATGCCTAGCAAAATATAATGGCACTCATGCCTAGCGGAATATAATGGCACTCATGCCTAGCGAAATATAATGGCACTCATGCCTAGCGAAATATAATGGCACTCATGCCTAGCGAAATATAATGGCACTCATGCCTAGCGAAATATAATGGCACTCATGCCTAGCGAAATATAATGGCAGTCATGCCTAGCGAAATATAATGGCAGTCATGCCTAGCGAAATATAATGGCAGTCATGCTTAGAGAATATAATGGCACTCATGCTTAGAGAATATAATGGCACTCATGCTTAGAGAATATAATGGCACTCATGCTTAGAGAATATAATGGCAGTCACGCTTAGAGTATATGGAAACAAGTATCACCCCAGGTGATAAAGGCGCTCACAGGCTGGGCTGATGTGTGGGCTGCTCAGTCCCCTTATAACAGGATATACAAGAAGAAAAGGGTTTGTGGAGTGCTCAGGGTAATATTGGTTTGTAAATTAATAAATAGAAAAATAATTAAAAAATGATCAGATAGGTATTACATGAAAATACAAATTCATTTAATTATACACATAATATGATGACACAATTGTTAAAATGGTAATAGATAAAAATGATATTGCAATATTACATCGCCCTTATTAGCATGTAATAAAACCACTTAGAAAGGACAATAGATACTTAAGCGAGTCCCGCTTGTTCCAAGGATATGCTCTCCTCCCAAAGAGTATTGGTGAACCCACAAATGAGATGGGACAATTGGGGTGATCCGGATTAAACTGGTACTGGGGTATCCATTAGTCCTGCTGGAGACCTTGGTTCTTTGGTCCACTGGTCACTTAAGTATCTATTGTCCTTTCTAAGTGGTTTTATTACATGCTAATAAGGGCCATATAATATTGCAATATCATTTTTATCTATTACCATTTTAACAATTGTGTCATCATATTATGTGTATAATTAAATGAATTTGTATTTTCATGTAATACCTATCTGATCATTTTTTAATTATTTTTCTATTTATTAATTTACAAACCAATATTACCCTGAGCACACTTAGAGAATACAGTATAATGGCAGTCACGCTTAGAGAATATAATGGCACTCACGCTTAGAGAAATATAATGGCACTCACGCTTAGAGAAATATAATGGCACTCACGCTTAGAGAAATATAATGGCACTCACGCTTAGAGAAATATAATGGCACTCACGCTTAGAGAAATATAATGGCACTCACGCTTAGAGAATATAATGGCACTCACGCTTAGAGAAATATAATGGCACTCACGCTTAGAGAAATATAATGGCACTCACGCTTAGAGAATATAACGGCACTCACGCTTACAGAATATAACGGCACTCACGCTTAGAGAAATATAATGGCACTCACGCTTAGAGAATATAATGGCACTCATGCTTAGAGAATATAATGGCACTCATGCTTAGAGAAATACATAATTATAAAACATTTGAAAATGTTTAAATCTATCATCAGACTCCATTGGCTAACATGGTGCTGTCATACAATCCTTACATTGCCTCCTCTCTATTTAAAAAAAACAACATCACTATCCAGGTTATGATTTTTGAAGGTACTAAAAGGCCACTTATTACATTTAGATAAATAATGTCAAATGACTGGCACATCTTTTCATCAGAGGAAATATGTCAGCTTTCCTGGAGACATAACGCTCCCCAACACAATAAAACTATTTCCCCGTAAACTATTTATGAGCCAGTTCCTCCGATGACAATGGAGATGCCTGAGTGATGTTTCCACCACATAAATGTATTCAGAAGTTTAAAATTTACTAGATTCAAGCAAGACCTAGTATATAAACAAACAATTACTATGTATTTATTATTAGCTATTTATATAGCATACTGTACACATATTCCGCAGCACTTGACCATTCTTCTACCAGTATATTTTTGGATTGTGGGGGGAAACCAGAGTACCTGGAGGAAACCCATGAAAGTACGGGGAGAATATACAAACTCCGCAGGGCCATGGTGGGTATTGAACCCATGACCTCAGTGCTGTGAGGCTGTAATGCTAAACCATTACATCATCCATACTGTCCTTCTGAACAATATCTTTAGAAAAAATCAGGGAACCTAGCTATAGCTTACAACAGCATGCTTCTCTCGGACACAGCTGACACGCGTAAACAATATAGCGAAGCAAAACATGCATATGATACGTTATTTCCAGAGAGAGCCCAATTTTCATATGACCGTACCCGCAATAAATATTTTAGGAGCTCCAACAAAACAGGCAGGCTTTTAGCTAACCTCATTCGCTCACAATATTCCCCTCTGCATATACTGCAAATAGCCTCACCAAACGGATCCCTGATTTCGGGAACTAAAGACATCTCCACAGCTTTCCAGAACTACTACACACAACTATATAGAGAAACACCAGACAGACCACAAGAAACTGAGCAATTCCTAAAGATGGCACAACTCCCGACCATCACTACAGAGGAAAGGGAATCCCTCACAGCCCCGATCACTGACCAAGAACTCCTGCTTACTATTAAAACACTCAAGAAAGGCAAGTCCCCAGGCCCGGACGGGTTTAGCTCCGAATATTATCAGATGCTGAGAGACAAACTGCTACCGCACCTACTTAACCTATACAACACTATCCTAAGAGGCGCACCACCCCCTCTAGACTTCACCGCGGCTAGAATTGTGGTATTCCCGAAACCTGGCAAAGACGCCACCCTAGTACAATCTTATCGCCCCATCTCCCTCCTAAACGTAGACCTAAAAATCTTCACCGCAATCATAGCTCAGAGATTACAACCAATCTTACACAGAATACTACACCGTGCCCAAAACGGGTTTATTAGAGGTCGTACGTCAGTCCACAACATTCGCACTCTCATAGCCGCAATGCTCAAATTCAAACACCTGAATAACCGGGAGGCCATTATAATTAGCTGCGATGCCGACAAGGCATTTGACCGGGTCTCCTGGAATTACCTTAAGCAGATCTTTCAATGTCAACAGTTTGGCCCCGACTTCATCAACATCTTTGACATGCTTTACTCCTCCCCGACGGCTCATCTAACAATAAATGGTTTAAACTCCCCCCACTTCAAGCTGTATAGGGGAACAAGACAAGGGTGCCCCCTTTCCCCGCTTCTGTTTAATTTAGCCTTAGACCCCCTAATTCGCACATTCTATCACGAGACATCTTGGCTGGGGATACCCTTGGGAGACTCGGAGGTGAAGGTGTCAGCATTTGCTGATGACCTCTTATTGTATGTAAGCAACCCCAAGATGGCCCTCCCCGGTCTGTTGGACATACTCGCCACCTTCCATGACATCTCAGGCTTTTTGATAAACTGTCAAAAAACTGAAGCCCTAGCACTATACCCCGAGGCCCAACTTGATTGGGGCACCTCGTTCCCCTTCAGATGGAACCAGGGACAACTCAAATACTTGGGACTACAGATTTCTAGAGATGTAGCGAACCTCTATGAATTAAACTATACTCGCTGTATAACCCAAATGCAAAATGACTTCACCAAGTGGAAACACTTACCACTATCCTACATAGGGCGCTCAAACCTCTTTAGAATGGTCTCCTTCCCCAGACTGTTGTATGTAATACAAATGCTCCCTTTCCTCCCCCGAAAACAAGACATCCTAACCATAAACAGAGCAATAACGAAATTCATCTGGGCAGGAAAACGACCCCGCATATCTCTAATGAAACTTCAACAACCAGCATTAAGTGGGGGTATTAACCTCCCCAGTGTACAGGAATATGCTCTAGCTTCTAACCTACGCTATGCCTTGGATTGGTTGGGTGGGGTGGACAACTACACTTATAACTCTATAGACCAGTCATTTCTCCAAGATCTCACCCTAGATGCCCTACTGCACACACCCTGCTCCCAACTCCCAGGACCTCTCAAGACCAACCCCCTCATACAATCACCTTGTCTAGCCTGGCGAGCCATAAGGAAAAAACTACACTTACCGTCGAACACCTCACCGCACCAACCGCTGATACATAACCCAGAATTTCAGGGGGGGAGACCAGATCCCATCTTTCTCCTATGGCACTCTAAAGGCCTCAGGTCCATTCACCAATTCTTAGAAGAAGACCACAAGACACCTCTCACTTTAACCCGACTGAGAGAAGGATTCTCGCAACCCCACATACCTATGTTTGCATACTTTCAAGCAAGAAGTTACATATTAAAAACACTCCCTAAGCTAACCACAAACAACTCAGATAGGTCCTTGGACGTCATGATCATACATCGAAAAGGTAGTCGAACCCCCACCTCATTGCTATATCGCCATACCCGCACAAATCTGGACCTTTCCAAAGTCACTGCGGGGATGGGTAGGTGGAGGGAGGTTTTTCCTGATATTCCATTAGAAACCATAATCAAGTCATCCGTATCCCTGAACAAACAACTCCTCTCGACCACATTTATGGAAATGCAACTGAAGATCTTGCACAGGGCATACTATACACCTAAACTCAGATACCTAACAGGGGTCTCAGACAACACACACTGCTTCAAATGCTCAGAACCGGAGGCAGATATATACCACTGTTTGTGGACATGCACCATGGTTCAAGACTTTTGGCTGGAGACCGAAAGATATATCACCCACACACTTTCCATACCATTTAAGGTCTCAGCCTCATGGGCACTATGGAACATACTCCCGCCTGACCACACCTCCAGAAGGGCCCACCCACCAAAACGACTACTAGCCAAAATAGCAGCAGCTAGCAAAAAAACCATCCTATCACAATGGATTCAAACGGAGAGAATTCCCTACCAACTCATGCTATCAAAGCTAAAATTCTTATTTCAGATGGACTGGATCGAATGTCTTCTAGATGTTGAGTCAAGAGCACCTAAATTCTTCGAAACATGGCTGCCATACCTCCCTACCCTAACACCCATAGAGCGAGACAGAATCAGACAAATGGTACACTTAACAACCTGGTATAATATGACTAACCTCCAATTGGGCCACCCACCCTTTTAACACCAATGTATACACATGACCCTAACCCTCCGTGGCATATGAGGCACGCCTTAAGGTAACACCTAAGGATAAATACCTGGTTGGACTGTTAAATGTGTGTATGATAACTGTGTCACTCCTCTGTTATTTACTCTTGTCTGTACATGTAAGGCAAAAATGCTTATCTTTATGTTTTTGTACTGTAACTCTTGTTGAATCAATAAACAAATATTTAAAAAAAAGAAAAAATCAGGGAGTATGTATGGGGCTTAAATGGTTTGGTACTTGTTTCCTAGCACGGCGCCCACTACGGCATTTGCGTAGTGGGCTATTCAGGGTAGTGAAATCGCAGGCCAGGTATTCATGCGATGCGATGCGAATTTCCTATGTAATGTATTCACTGCTCTCTGTCAGTGAATACATTACAAAAATCGGGTCCGATAAAAAATTGTATCGCATGCGATGCGATCAGATATCGGATCCGATTTTACATATAATAATGTCATTTAATGTACTTTACAATTAAATGACATATAATGTCATTTATTTAGGAACCCCCCCCCCCCACTATCCACGTCATCCTGAAGCGTGGTGAGCCCCACGAAGGGCGGCGGAACGCGTCCGGCCTACCTATCCAAGTCGGCATGGATTTGATTCCATATAGTGTGGCGAGCGCAACGAGCCACCGAGCCCGAAGCGTGGCAAGTGCAGCGAGCCCCGCGAGGGGATGCGTATTATGTTACATGTATTACGCATTCGCTCGCCATGCTTTGGGCTCGGTGGCTACCTATCCAAGTCGGCATGGATTTGATTCTATATGGTGTGGCGAGCGCAACGAGCCACCGAGCCCGAAGCGTGGCGAGTGCAGCGAGCCCCGCGAGGGGATGCGTATTATGTTACATGTATTACGCATTCGCTCGCCATGCTTTGGGCTCGGTGGCTCGCTGCGCTCGCCACACTATATAAAACCAGCTCCACGCTGACGTGGATATTGGGGGTATGAAAAGGTCGGGCGGTTGCGTTCTGCTGCGCTCACCATGCTTCGGGATGACGTGGATAGTGGGGGGGGGGGGGGGGGGGGCGTAAATAAATGACATTATATGTAATTTAATTGTATAGTACATTAAATGCCATTATAACATGTAAAATCGCATCTCATCGCATGCCATACAATAATGATGCGATTTGACTACGTTTGCGTACGCAGTAAAATCGGGCGCCATGCTAGGAAACAAGCACCAATTGTTTAATTGAATAAGTGGGGATAACAGATGCAGGCTAGATATTCACTATCACATGCAGTTTGGTGCATTCAGATGCTAATGTCCTGTAACACATGTGCTGCGTATACTGTAGCATAGAAGGAAGGAGAGATCTGCTTCTTATAAAGAACAAACAGGAAAGCCTGGCATCTAAATATTCTCGTAATATTTCTTATAAGAGTTGCAAGCAAATATCAATTTGTTTATGCACTAAATGTACTTTTGGCTGCGAGTTCCTGGAAGTGGAAAGTAGTAATAGTCAATGTCACCAGCCAAGAATTGGAAAGTCTAGTAAATCACTTCTGTGATCTCTACAGAGGAATGTCATATTTTAGCAATAACTCCAATATATTTAATCTCAAACAAAATGAAGTGTTATTCCATTGTAGATGTTACATAACAACAATCACAAAGTGGAAGTTGGAAGTCCCCCCTGCATGCCGGGAATAGACGCTGTTCACATGCGCACATTGTCTATTCAGAGATGCAGAGGGTCTGGGAGCATGGCCAGCAGCTTTCACAGAGCTGGCCATCCCCCCGTAGGGACTAAAAATGGTGCATGGCCTTCAGAAGCGGCATCCTCGTGAGGCCATGCCCCATTTTTCATAGACAATGCCCATTTTTGGCTGCGCTTGCAGCACCGCAACTCGTATGCAACAGCATACCTCCCAACTTGCTTTATCCTCATGGTGGGGCATCTGCTCACGTGGCCAAAATTTGGGGGTGTTGCCTGCTGGAAAGGGGCATGGTCTACAAAAACTTGTGTTATTCTGCTAAGCCACGCCCCCATTTTGACCAGAGGCTCTGAGGGCTTTGAGCCCCCAGCTCCTCTGGCTGCGGGAATAAAATTTATCTATTCACTGCTGCTCAGTGGGTGACAGGGGGGGCTCCCAACTGCCTTCCCCCCTGCCGTGGGACACTTCCGGCACCGGACAGGACGCGGAAACGTCCCTAAAAAATGGGACGTTTCCATGGAAAGCAGGACAGGTGGGAGGTATGCAATAGATATAGAGGTTTTAGCAAGTGAGGTGTTTACGGAAGTTTAGCAGAAATTAAAGACCATTGCTAAATATTTTATTGTATTTCTTGGAAGCACAGGGAACACAAACCACATGTTAATCTGTGCTACAATGAGTACTGGTAATCCCCCTTTTGTATTGTAGTTTCATTTTCTTCACTGTACATTTAAGTTGGAAAGAAAAAAACAGGTATAGATATATGCATTATATATAAACAAAGCATAAGGCAAAAGAAACAACAGCACCACAGTCAGGAAGCAATTATGTAATAAAAAATATGTGGTATGAGCTATTTTAACAGAAGTCATAGTCTCACAGCTAGTTTGTAACAACAAGCAATATCCAAAGGAATTCTGGCTACAGTTGCGGCTAGAACCACTTATTTTTTGTGAGTTTTCCCATCATGCACTGGGTCCACATATACCTGGAGGGGCAATATAAATCAGTGGTGAGCGACGTGAGCCACCGCACCCAAAGCATGGTGAACGAAGGGAGCCCGTGAGAGTACAATCCAGTTGCAATCCAATAAAATAACCTACACCTACGTAACATACAAATAACATTAAAAAAAAACGCTGTGAGGGCATCCAACTACTTCCGCCCTCACCTAACGCCATGTCCTACCCACATAACAGAAGTGGATATAGACACAACCTTCTGGCTACACACACACACAATTTCAAGCCGCAGACTATTTAATTGCATCAAACAAATTCTAGAAGCCAAAAATATTGAGAAAACAAACAAACCTTAAACTGAATTTAACTAACATTGCTAGTACCTTGCCCTTAAAAAACACACACGTTTAAAGTAGAAGCCGAATACATGGTACGGTAAATCACAAAAAGTAAAATTGAGACACAAAGTGGATGGGTGGACTTCATTTTCCAGATGTATTGACCTATAATAATACAGTTTTATTACATTATTTGAAGAATTGGCTAACGACTCATCAGATACAGTATATGAGAATAGCTATCTGGAACAAACATTTTTACCACAAGTTTCTTAAGTAGTCATCCTACATATGAGGGACAGAGATTTACCTTCTGAAATTTTTGACAACCCTCTCCTAATGAACACAAGGAAACTTTGACAGATATTATGCCATAAATTTAAATTAAGCTTAAGTTACTCTATTCATTTGGCATTTGTACAAAAACCAGATTTTCAGGAAGAGAGGAATCACAAATTTTGTCCAACTGGAAAACCAGAGGGCTAGGCATGATTAGTCATTTATTAATCATCACACTCATCAACCACTATCTTATTCAGAAGCTGTTGCCAAATATCCCATAATTAGTACTTTCAATTATTCTTTTGTACAGGCCAAACATTATGTAAGTGAAACATCTAGACTCATCCCGGAGGGGTGTTAGGACAACTCATTATTAGTCTTCCATTAATTAGAGGAGAAATATTATTATATTATGAGTTTCTCGGAACCTTTCTGGGACACTTCTCTCTGCAGTCAGGTTCCACACAATGGCTAAAACATTTTTTCTTTAACTACTTCTTTTCCAATGCCAATGCCGGGTCACAAGGATGATGTCACGGAGTTCTGTCTGCACAGAACCCATGGCACGGGTGGTATACTGGATAATTGCCTATAGATGTAAATATTTCTTGATAAAGGGTTTCAGTACCCAGAGCATCGATAACCAAACATCCAAGTGACAACATATATATTTGTGTGTGTATGTATATGTATAATACACACACACACACACACACACACAGTCAAATGCAGCGACATTCATTAGACAGATAAAGTTAGTATGTATCCTGATGACAGGATGTGATAAAATCTGACACGTTGATAATTTGTGGACGTGAAGTGAAGTGTCCCTTATCCGTCCAATGAGAATTGCTTTATTGTACTGTAAGTGGCATTTCTAGTGCTTTCTGGGGAAATGGTGTGGTGCAATTGTATCGGAAAAATAAGTATCTTATATCAAATTGGTGCAGAATGTGCCTGTGTGCCCCAGATAACCTGCGCCCATTATAGATGGCCTCCGTAAAAAGGATAGAATTAAAGTCAGTTATCTTATCATATATATATATATATATATATATATATATATATATATATATATATATATATATATATATATATATATATATATATATGTGTGTTCATTCTAGCACCCGCTATCTTTTAAAACCCATGCAGTTCCTCTTCCTTGTCTGGGGTGTCGCTGTCTGCTGTTGTGCTTCAAGTACAATGTGGTCTGTATCTCAGCACTGATATGCAAACCAGACCTGTGCCAGAAACACCACAGCAGACAGCGACACCCCAGGCAGGGAAGAGGAACTGCATGGGTTTTCAAAGATAGCGGGTGCTAGAATGTACACTATATATATATATTACAAAACATGTAACTTTGCATTGACTAGGAATCCATTCTTAATAAGAAAACAATATTGGATTTTAACAGGTATGTAATGAGACATTTGAGGAGCCCACAGCACAATTTGATAAAGGACCCTTGTAAAGTCTAATGGACAAGGATTGATAAATACATATGGATATGGATTATGCTAGCCAAGCCCTTGTATTTTAATGTAAATTATTTTAAAGAAAACTTTTTACCTTTCACAGAAACATACACATTAGTAGAGAATGGAGAGCAGCGTATACATTCTCATTTAAGGAAGTAATAAAGATGCTCTTTCCTTCTCATTCCCTAGCCGGGTCTAATTTTACTGTATTCATATAACGAATTTCATGTCTGGGCACAACACTGGAAAGCCTCAGGTAAAGGGAATAAACCATTATTAATTCAAAGAGCACAGAGTCCTACAGCATTATGGTATGATGGTGCGCAGAGCATGCAAGGTAAAACATACAGACCTGGTGCAAAATGTGAACCACAGACAATTGCCAGAATCAAACAATTACACGAAATATAATTTTGTGTACGGCACATTTTTATATTCAGCATCAAGCACATATTACAAAATCATAATGCCACAACTCTCTGCAGACTGGTATGGATGCTGAACGTCAATATAGGATGGAAGTAGACCAAGAACAGAGGCACGCAGTAGAATGTACCAGTGGCTGTATCGCTGGGTTTTGGTCTTCGATGTGCCCGCAGGACCTCAGACTTGGTTCCAATATAGCGCTAGGCATACTGGAGCGTAGTCAACAGTAACTGGAGAGAACCTGGTGGGTAATTCGGTCCCAGAGGATGGGCAGAAGTGGGTTGGAAAAGTCACAAAGAGCAGGAGCGACAACCGTCACACACATAAGATTAGTACACAGGTGCTCTAACAGAACAGGTGCTGTTGTACAGGAAATGAGACTAATATTTTTGAATCTGGCCCAGAGGGTCCCTTATATAGGGAGGAGATTCAAATGTTTGCATTGGTGTGCAGCTGCCCCTGGAAGCCAGGCATTGGACAGCTGCCCCTTATAGACAGGGAGAGGGACCGTCAGCCAGTAAGGGTTCCTCACCACAGTGGAGCCCCAGGGGTCCAGTGCCAGAACTGGGCTATGGCACTGTGACAGATAACTAAACACTGTTTAGTTGCTATAGAAAACTAATTTACTTGTTCTCCTGCCTGAATCTATACTCACTTGCTGATAAGCTATACAAAACACAAATCTCCACAAGCTTCTTTACATCACCATTGTACATATAACACCGAGTAAAGCTGTGCCTGCTATTGTTTACCGAACCAACACGACCGATTAAGTTATTGGTAAGTCATCCGCTGTTCCATTTCCATTCTGCAATATCAATTCCTGTACACACATTTCCAACCTTTAATAGGTTTGATACATCCTCTTAATGATCTCCGTAAATTCAGAGGCAGGAAAAATGATCAAATCAGTGACCTGCCCGAAGGACAAAGGCAAGTGGGGCATTTCCTCTGTAATGCAAGAGTCATGGTGAGCTCAGGGAGGATAAAACCTACCAAGAAGCAGAAAACATAAGCTCAACATTTCCTCACGGGTTGCATTTTTCAAAAGATTGCAATAAGAAAGCTACTCTGCCAGGCACCCTACACAATAAGTGGGTCATCTACAAAATATTTAGTACCGGTTACCAATGAATACTTACTGTAGTTCGCAATGAATATTCAATATACTGAATAAACAGTCAATTACAACTCTCTGGTCAAAGCATCTTATGAATGGAAAAATACAATCAGATAAACAATTAACAGGTTTAAGGATTGATCATATCCACTAGTTCAGCTCTAGGCTGGATGAAATGTGTAAAAATAAGGACTAAAAAGAATAAATGATATGCAAAGTGTGATCTGGTAGAACATCTGTTGTACTGTAAGTCTGTCAAATCTCATTTTAGCGCCAATCCAGTTATTTCTTAAAGGACCATCTTAATTCTCCATCTGACCCATAGAGAAAGATGTGGGCAATAGCAGTAAAGACCAACCAGCATATAGCACCAACAGGATATATCTGTAAGGAAAAGCAGGGCTGGCACTACAGTTAGGCAGCCAGGATTTGGGTTGGGTTGAGTTCTGTTTGGGTTGGCATTCAAATCCGATTTGATCCCAATGTACGGCCCGCGGTATTGAAATCGAATAGAAAAATAGACTGTGCAGGCAAGACTAAATAGTACAGATCTGTAATATATATAGTCAAAATCGAATGTGTAGACTGCAATGAGTTATTCGATCTTGATTCGATCCAGATCGAATCAGGATTGAATAGAAAATGAATCGCATTGTGTGTCACCTGGTGTTAATAAATTCTGTACAAGTACAATCTCATGGTCTACAGATCTACTGCGTCATTCACTGGCTTATACCAAAGTTTGTATTCTTTTCCTATCCCAGCATATCTGATTACACCTCTTGATTGCAGCCTGGAATATGTTGTTTATAAAGGGGCAGGGGCAACTATCCCCCTTTTACAAAATTGAAAATGTTTCCATCAAAGGGCATTTATGTTGGCATGCTGAACCATTCAGTCACACATGCAAATACCGTACTTCATGAATATCCCCTGCATTGCTTTGTGGTATTGGAATGTAATGGTGATTGGGGTAAAGGGCCATCAATCCAATGACAGGGTAAGACTGTGGGATAGGAACTATCGATTTATTGATGATGACTTTGTAATAGCAAAAAATCCACATTGAGGTGCTTAATCTAAGGTAATTTAAGGCTATTAACTGAATTTAACCTTGAGATTGGGGAGGAGATTTCTTGAATGTGAATACTATTTACTATGTCAGGTTGGTTGGGGTGGGATGGAGATATGTACCAGTACTGACTGGGGCAGAAAGAGGCTTAATATTTAAATGTGGGTGCAGCTGATTTAATGTCAGTGTTAGTTGGATGTATGAGGCCTAGATTATTCACTCATTGCTAAGATTTCCACATGTAATTTACTTCTTATTCCCCTACAGAATGGAAACATTGGAAAAACCGGACCAGCAGCTACTAAGCTTAAGACACCAGAAGCTGCAGAAGCGATACCCCTTTCACATGGCAATGCCGGGTCAACACTTTCTGATCCTGCTAAACACAAGTTGATTCACATTTGTCCTGTCTCTGTTGTCTGTTCCTCCAGCAGGTATTACTTTTGTCTTGCAGTCCTCTGGGACTCCTATTAATGATAGATCATATGCAAAAGGGCCGCATACAATATATTGTGTGTGGTCCTGCCACCCAGAAAGCTCCCAGGCGGATCAAAGGACATCACACGTGACTCCTCCCCTCGGAAAGGTCGCATGGCATACATCGTAATGACCCAGACAATTTAAGATGTGGAGAGGGTCTAGGGAACATCTGGGCTCTGTCTATATGCTTACAGTACTGCTAGTATGCTGGTCATACACACTCTGCATGGCATGGAATGGCTACAGAAGAATACCCTATTTGCTGCTGGATAATAAATGCTTATTTTTAAAGCCAAGTATATATGTGTGTGTGTGTGTGTGTATATGTGTATATGTGTGTGTGTATATGTATGTGTGTGTGTGTGAGAGAGAGGGACCGGGGGCTGGGTATTATGGCGGAGCAGGAGCAACAGACTGAAGCTTTGCCTAAGGCACCTAGTAATCTTACACCGGCCCTGATGAAAAGTATCTTGAAAGGACATGTTGATTTGGCACAAGATCATAGAAGGCAAATGTAACTTCCCCTGGAAGGCATCTTTATTTTGGAATATTTAAAGAACTCTGGAGAACTTTAACTATAGCAACATACCAATCATGGCAAAAATATGCAGATTGGGTTTAAGGCAGTGGGTCCCAAACTTTTTTTAATCATGGCACCCCAGAGTACCAGAATTGTTTCACGGCACCCCTAGGCCAAAAGTTTCTTATTGACAAAGTGAAAAAATATTAGATTAAGTCAATTATGTTGATATGTCATACTTAAGTTTAATTATGCGTGAGGGACAGGTTTCACTTCTGTTTGTCCACATATTTCCTTATTCGCTGCCAACAGCACTAGTTTTTCCTATTATATTGACCATAAATATTTTTAATTAGTCATGAACCATCTTGAGGCACCCCTGCAAGATCCCCAAGGCACTCCAGGGTGCCACAGCTCACAGTTTGGGAACCACTGGTTATGGTGTAGGGAAGATAAGTAATTGTTATAAGAAAAAATCAAATTCAATAGAAATATGATTTGATTTTCATTATACAGAAAGGACTAACTGGATGAGGACATAAATACTGGGGGAAATTCAGGTGCAGTTGCACCTGTAATATCATGAGCAAAATTGCCCATGTACGGTACTTTATATGAATGTGCAGGATTCATTCTGTGCACATGCAAACGGGTCCTGCGACATAAGAATCAGGAAGGCATCAGACAGCATCCATTTAAGAAAACTGATCCATGTAGCCACCGTTTAGAGAATGAGAAGAGGTCAAGATTTGGAGAATTAGTGGCCTCTGCAACGGGTGGTATGTGCAGCACTGTAGGTGCCTTAAACTGCCCGATGGTGGCTGCATCCGACGACGCAGCCTGATTTACTACTGCAGCAGGAGGCATCTGCTTGAAATAGATGCCTACTGCTAAGTTACCATACAGCGCTATCACCTAAATAATCCTCACTATGTTCAAATGCAAATATTCCATTTTACAAGTACCATTTGGGCTAATATAAATACTGGTAAAATAAGCTAAAGAAACGAGCAGACTAATTAAAAAGTGAGAAGATTTGTTATACAGCTATTGATTGCAAATCCCAGTTATGAAACGGAGTGGGCCCTAGTCTCCTTTGTCTGTGGTCTGGTGCCTCCAGTTGGTAGGATAAATATTTTACTTACATTATAAATACAGATAACCACATCATAAATACAGTACACAAGTATTTAAGGTATTTATAAAAACAGGGAGGGATAGAAAGATAGGGAGCCATAGTAGAACCCAAGCAGACAGACAAACAAGGCACCAGGCAGCCAGAGCATACTTTCACTGAATTGAAATACAGTATGTGCTTTCTGCCAGACCCAGAAGCAAAGTACTAGAAGTCAGAATACTAAATTCCAGAAGCAAAGTATTAGAAGTAACTGTTTCGTTTCTAAAGGACCACTGATTATTCTTAGAGTTTCAGTTAAGCCTTTACAATGTGTACACATTATTTGCAAGCCTCCCTATTACCAATAAGGCATTGGGGTCTATTCAATGATGTGGGCGAGCGATGACAGCGAGCAGGGCTTCCTGCTCGCTGACACCGCTCGCCCGGTCAGTATTTAATGCATCCCCCTCATACGCCAATTCCCCCTCACTCTGTTTATTGAACGAGGGGGAATCGGCGTATGTGGCTGTAGAAGCAGCGAGACTCGCGGCTAAATACAGCGGGTTCGCTGCATTAGCCGCGGATCTCGCTGTTTGGGGGAATCCTCGCCATCCTATGATGGCGAAGATTCCCCTGAAACGTTGAATAGGGTGAGTGGCTGTCGAGGGGGTAAAACAGCGAGGATCGCTGGTTTTCTGCGATCCTCGCTGTTTAACCCCCTCGCCGGCCGTGGCAAGCGGCATTGAATACTACCCATTGAGGCTGATATCCAATTACATGCAATCGTTTTTCATAATAAATTTTAAAAAAGTAGACTATTATCGTGATTTTAGCCTGATGGTTATCCCATTATCGTGCCATAACACATGGCATCCCGGATAAGCTCATGATCCATGCATTATTTTGGCTCTGATGGTCAGCTAGAGGCTAGAGCAGCATGACCCCAAATAACCGCTATTGGGGCTTATTGGATGGTCCCCAGCGAACCTATTAGCAGCAGTAAAGTGCTGCTGCCAATAGGATACCAGCTTTTCTGTGACTGACAAATAATTTGGTCTTTCCACACACATGTGCAATGGGCACTCATGAAGTAACCAAGCATATTTATTTATGCCACCCCACTGAACCAGAACGGGTTTATGGAAATGCGCGCCACAGGAAATCTTTTTAGCTGGTGTGGACTTAACTGTGGGTGGAATTAAGGTGGATAAGTCAGGGAGTAACTGAAGACTAGCTGAAGGGTTTCCGCTCTTGAACCAAGACTAAGCATTGGCACGCAACAGGGGGCTTAACAGTGACTGCGGCATATCATTTGTGTGATTATAGTCACCTTTCTAGACCAATCGGGTGATTCGGATCAACTCTCTCACACCCACATGCCCATCAGAGGTTTGTAATCACAGGATTAAAATCCACTCACTTAAGATTTTACCATTCCATACACTTGCTGAGAGAGTAAATTTAAAAAATGATCATGCAGTATATTTAGATGTGTAGTAAAGCGATCTCACTATATGGAGCAGTGATTGCTAGAAGGATTCATAAGACATATCAAGGATTTGAAATGAAACCATTAATGTGTCAACTTCAGTCTTCAGTTTAAGAGCCAACAACCATTAGAACTGCTGCTCTTCATTGCAAAATATCCCAAATTGTACATGCCATTTTGAACTGGTGAGACATGTGGCCAGTTCATGTGCATGTTCATAGGGTACAACAGTGGGCTGTTCACTTTTGTGTTTTTGCTCCAAACAGAAGTCAACTATTCCTGATCATCTTCCAGTATATGCTGTGCTCAGTGGCGGAACTTGTGGGTGGTGAGCCAAGGTGCAAAATTATAGCTTGGACTCCCCTCATCCACCCCAACCCAAGTTCGCAATATGCAACATGGCAGTGGGTGACATGGAGAGGCAGTGGGTGATAGGGAGAGGAAGAGGGTGACAGGGAGAGGCAGGGAAAAACAGTGGGTGACAGGGGCAGCACTGGCCCTGTTGCACTGCACCTGCTGCCCAATAGTAGTTCCGCCTCTGGTTGTGCTAATTACTACAAAGGAATGGATATTATAGGATACATTCTCTTCTGTGACAAGTGTTTTGGTTTAATGCACAGGAAACATAAAGATATATCTTAAATCAGCTGTTCCCTAACTGTGTGCACCCTGGGCTACCACAAGGCCCTTGAGAGCCTCGAGTTGGTGGTCTAGGACCAACTCAATTTGTTTATGGTCAAAGCAAAAAAACAATGCTGGCGGCCAATCAAAAAACATGTGGACAATCAGAAGCACAACTGTACACCAACACATAACTGAACCTTAGTATGACAGGTAGGCACAATTTACTTCATTTAATATTTATTTTTCTCCATATTTAATCAACAAAAAAACTTTTATTCCAGGGGTTCCTTGAAAAAAAATGCTATAGGCAGTCATGAGTCAAGAAAGTTTGGGGACCACTGGCTTAATTAATATATAAAGTCAAACCAGAAGTGTATAGCTGACCAGATCCACCACCCCTCCCCTTGCAGCTGCTTGTCTTACCTTGTGCGCCAGAAAACTGGTCCCTCCTCCTTCGTTATGACAATGGTATTGTAAAGATGGTGCATATGCACAAGAGAGCAAAGGCTCTACAACAATGATACAGACTACTGTGCAGTGCTGTGTCCCCCTGGACCCAGAGGCCTTTGTATATGTGTATACTGCACAACCTGCACCCATTTATAAATATATGAGTCAATTATAAAATGTGCTTCTGTCTGCAAAACCTTTCTACCAAAGATAACAACTCAATAAAATGCATATGTATGTGATGAATAATCTCTATTGCCATATACAAATTTAAATCCACAATTATATGGTTAAACTCTCTGTATGCGAGAGGGGGTGAGTACACACCTTAGTAGATGTATTTTATGGACAGAATACACATGGTCATAACAGCAAGTCATTCTTTTATCCACTCACACCCAATAGTTGTCCTGTGTGACATTTTTATTCTACTAGTATGGGTTCTCTCTCATGTCATTACTGCTGTAATTCAAGGGATTTTAAGCAGGATGTTTGCAACTTCCTGGTGTGTTTGGGTCTGTACAAATGCAGACTGTTACCGTTACACCGGAGACTACAGAAGAGGGAGTCAAGCAATGACGTGTCAAAAGTATGGACATGGAAGTACAATAATATCATCCACATGGAAATTACCTCTTTTTCTTAGTGATAATGAGCACATCATTGAATAGGAAGAAGTAGACCTGTTGCTTTGTAGTTTTCTTGGAGAAAATTCCAGTATCCTCTACATAGGATATAAGCTCTCCCCTCTTCATCAGCCACCGAGAAGACGACACCAATGGGAAAGGCTACGAGAGACACAACAGCTGAAGTCAACATAGAGCTTAGTGTGAAACAAATACCTGTATTTGTAATAGAAACAAAATGTCTTCATCATCACTTGCATGATCTTGAACATTGAGATCGAAAATCCAACAGAAAAATGCTGACACATTTTTGTTTTATATTCTCTCTCTTGCGTAGTCACTTGCATCATTGACTGAGAAGGAGACTTTAAAGCAGGGGTGTGCAATAAGCAGCCCTCCAGCTGTTAATAAACTACACATCCCAGCATGCCTTGCCTTAGTTTTGCTATTTGGCCATGCTGAAAATGATGCAAGGCATGCTGGGATGTGAAGCTCATCAACAGCTGGAGGGCCGCTTATTGCCCAGCCCTGCTTTAACCCCTTCCTGACAGAGCCTGTTTTTGCCTTCCTGACAGAGCCCTTTTTTTCAATTCTGACATGTCTCACTTAAGTGGGGATAACTTTTTTTTGCTTTTACTTATCCCAGTGATTTTGAGATTGTTTTTTCGTGACACATAGTACTTCAAGTTAGTGGTAAATTTTCGTCGATACAGTCTGTGTTTTTTTGTGAAAAATACCAAAATATCGTGAAAAAATGGAAAATTTTGCGATTTGCAAAATGTTAAATTTTCTGCTTGTGAGACAAATAATCTTACCACTCAAAATAGTGAATAACTAACATAGACCATATGTCTACTTTATGTTTCCATCATTATTTCAACATCCTTTTAATTTTTTTGGACACTAGGAGGCTTAAAATATGAATAGCAAATTCTCAAATTTTCAAGAAAATTTCAAACACTGATTTTTTTAGGGACCAGGTCAGTTATGATGTGACTTTGAGGGACTTGTATGTGAGACACCCCCATAAATGATGCCATTTCAAAAACTGCACCCCTCACAGTATTCAAAACAGCATTTTGGAAGTTTGTTAACCCTTTAGGTGTTTCACAGGAATTAAAACAAAGTGTAGGTGAAATTTCAAAATTTCATTTTTTTTTCGGATTTTCAATTTTAATACATTTTTCTAAGGAACACAGTAGATTTTACTAGAGAAATGTGACTAAAAATTGATTCCCCCAATTCTTTGGTTTTCATAAATATCCTATATGTGGCCCTAGTATGCACGGTGACCAAACCACAGGCTCCATAATAGAAGGAGCACCTACTTGATTTTGGAGCCTCCTTTTTATGAGATTATTTTTTAGGCACCATGTAGGTTTCTAGGCACCATAAAATGCTAAAAGTTAGGTACCCCCCCACAAGTGACCCCATTTTGCAAACTACACCCTTCAGGGAATTCATCAAGGGGTATAGTGTACATTTCAAACCCCCAGGGGTTTCACCAATTGTGGTACAACTGGGCAGTGAAAATGAAAAAAATAAATTTTTCATTTTCACAGCTCAGTTGTATCAAAATTGGTGAAACCCCGGGGGGTTTGAAATGTACACTATACCCCTTGATGAATTCCCTGAAGGGTGTAGTTTGCAAAATGGGGTCACTTGTGGGGGGGTTCTACTGTATGGGTGTTTCGGGGGTCATTCAACCAGAATCTGTGCTGCAAAATCCAAAAATCACTCCTTCCCTTCTGAGTCCTGCCATGCACCCAACTGGTATTTTTGGTCACATGTGAGGCATTGCCGTACTCGGGAGAAATTGGGGCACAGATTTTGGGGTGCTTTTTCTCCTTCATACCTTGTGAAAATTAAAAATTTTGAGCCAGAACTGCATTTTTCTGTAAAAAAATGTAATTTTTTACAGAAAAATGCAGTTCTGGCTCAAAATTTTTAATTTTCACAAGGAATGAAGGAGACAAAGCACCCCAAAATCTGTGCCCCAATTTCTCCCGAGTACGGCAATGCCTCACATGTGACCAAAAAATACCAGTTGGGTGCATGGCAGGACTCAGAAGGGAAGGAGTGATTTTTGGTGGTGGAATGAATGGTGGGTGCTATGTCGCATTAGCAAGACCACCGAAGCACCAATACAGTGGAACCCCCCCACAAGTGACCCCATTTTGGTCACCAGCTTTGGGATGGGGGCTGGCGCTGCGGCTGGCGGGGGGGTGGGAGCGGTGCTGGCGCTGCGGCAGCCGGGTGGGTGGGAGGGAGGGGGGCTGCCGGGTGGGAGGGGGGGGGGGGGCTGGCGATCGGTGGTGATCGGTGCTGTACAGCACCGATCACTGTGTTACCGAGCGGCTTAGCCGCCGGTAACACAGAAAACGCTGCAATTGGCTGTTCACATTTGAACAGCCAATCGCAGCGATCGCCGCGAGGGGGGATGTCTGCTGTCAGGGACAGCAGACATCTCCAAACTGTCACCGCGTCTATAGACGCGGTGACAGTAAAACCATGACGTATATATACGTCTTCGGTCGGGAAGTACCTCCCGACCATGACGTATATATACGTCATATGTCGGGAATATCTATGTATATATATGTGTGTGTGTGTGTGTGTGTATGTATATGTATATATGTGTATATATGTGTGTATATATATATATATATATATATATATATATATATATATATATATATATACACACATATATATATATATGTGTGTGTATATATATATATATATATATATATATATATATATATATGTATACACACATATATATACACACACACATATACACATGTATATATATATATATATATATATATATATATATATAAAATTCAGCTGATTTCATTTATTTTTATTTTTAGCAGCTCATGCTGCTGCTGCTGCTGCTGCTGTGGGTACGGGGGTGGGCGGGGGGAGCGCACGCTGCGTGCGCTCCGGCTGCGACTCATGGGTGCTGCTGCCCTGGACGGTGAGCTGCCGGGGGGGTGGGAGGGGGTGTCTGCGGATCGGTGGTGATCGGTGCTGCACCGATCACCACCGATTTCTGTGTTACCGAGCGGCATAGCCGCCGGTAACACAGAAATAGCTGTGATTGGCTGTTCACATTTGAACAGCCAATCACAGCGATCGCCGACCGGGGGGGGCACCCCTGCCCCCCCTGGGCGACGAGGGGGGATGTCTGCTGTCAGGGACAGCAGACATCACCTAACTGTCACTGCGTCTCTAGACGCAGTGACAGTTAGAAGCCATGACGTACATGTACGTCAAATGTCGGGAAGTACTTCCCGACCATGACGTACATGTACGTCAAATGTCGGGAAGGGGTTAAAGTGACATTGCTGGAAGTAAAAGAAAGGAAACGGGTGCCGGACGGGGTCTCGACAGTCGGGATTCCGACAGGCATTTACCCGACGTCGGGATCCCGACTGTCAAAACACAGACAGCCGGGTTCCCGATGGCCACTTGTTATTTTCCCTCGTGGGGGTCCACGACCCCCAAAGAGGGAGAATAGAATAGAATAGATGGCTCGCCTAGTGAACCATCCTGCCCGCAGCGTGGCGACCCCGCAAGGGGCTTAGTTGAGCTCATCATGCTGTCTGGGTCCGGCCAGTCGGGATCCCGACGTCGGGCTAATGACAGTCGGGATCCCGACTGTCAGACCCCTGTACCACACCCAAAGGAAACTTGGACTTCACAAAGAAGTACCTGACATACAAAGATATAGCACCTATAGGTTTTTCTGTTAACATATGTATATTAAAATGTAGGGACATTTCTGGAGTGATTTCTACCTTGGGCAGCTCTTTCTGTGCGCCAGTGTAGCAGGAACCCTTAACTACCCAAATATCTTGACACCTAAAATACCACCACTCTCCAAGTCACCCCGAAGCATGGCGAGTGCAGCGAGCCCCGCTCGGGGTGGCGGAACGCGTCCTCCGACCTTTTCATTCCCCCACTATCCACGCTGGCGTAAAATTGATTCAATATAGTGTGGCGAACGCAGCGAGCCACCGAACCCGAAGCGTGGCGAGCGCAGCGTGCCCCGTGAGGGGACGCGGAATACATGTAAAGTAATCCGCGCACGCTCGCCACGCTTCGGGCTCGGCGGCTTGCTGCGCTCGCCACACTATATTGAATCAATTCTACGCCGGCGTGGATAGTGGGGGAATGAAAAGGAGGGAGGATGCGTTCCGCTGCCGCCGCTCGCCACGCTTCAGGGTGACGTGGAGAGTGGTGGTGTTTTACCATATGAACTACTGAGATCGCATCTCACATCTCACGCCACAAAAAAGGGCCATGCAATGTGCGATGCGATTTCACTCAGGGTGCAGTGAATAATTTACCTAAATTAACTACGGAGATCGCATCACACATCGCATCGCAAGGCACAAAAAGTCATGCGTTGCGATGTGATTTCACTACGTAGAATAGCCCACTAAGCAAATAGCTTAGTGGGCACCCTGCTAGGAAACAAGTACTGCATAATATATATAGATTACATGTCTCATCTCAAACTTATTGGAATTTATTTAATGCAAGTGGGTTAAAGAGAACAGAGACTAAAGAAATGGGCCTCTTGATCCTCAGCCAGATCATAGGATTGTGCCAACACTGGTAACTCCTTTCCTAAATGAAAGTAGTCTATTTCCAGGGAAGAGTCACTGTAACAGGACAGTCCACACGGAAATAACAAGGCAGATCAGCCAATATAACTCACCCACAGACACAAAGCCCTAAATAGTGCAGCAGGCAAAGAAATAATCTTACGGATGCCAAATATCTGACCTCTCACTACAAAAATACAAGCAATAGCACATAAAAGTCAGAATGGCCTTCCAATAGGATTACTGACCATAGGCAGAAAATGGTCCCTAAAGTTGAGAGCGTTAAGTAAAAAGTATCTTAAGTTCTGAAACTTTTACAATCTGATTAACATTGGTAGCACTCATATATATAATGAAGCTTGTAAGAGTAATTTACTTACTCTGCAAAAGGCATATCACATTTACTATACAGAAACAGGATTAAAGTACTAGGGTATACACATGGTTCAATATAGTCTATTTTTCTATTCACAAGGCAATCACAACATGTGTACACCCCTTACTAAACAAAGAAAAATAACATGCTTACTAGACAATACCATAAGTACCTAATGAAGCAACTCTGACACAACCAGTACCACTGTTTTGCTAAACAAAGTTAACTATACAGACATTCCTCACTTAACGACCTACCTGTTTATCGACCACCCAGACTTACTACCCGGGCCTTCGTTTAGCGTCCGTGCTATGACTCCTCTGACTTACGACCCCGCCTGCTCTGCTTTACGACCTGCCCACCTACCTCTCGCAGTTACGACCTGCCCAGCCTGTTAAGCGACCCGCGTCTCAGAAGTATTAAGGGGTTTTATATCCGTGTGGACTGTCCTGTTACAGTGACTTTTCCCAGGAAATAGCCTACTTTCATTTAGGAAAGGAGTTACCAGTGTTGGCACAGTCCCATGATCTGGCTGTGTTTTAGCATTCTAGGGTGCAAAATCAGCAACAATGTCAACGGTCAGAGACGGCTACATCACATGGGCCAGGGGAACGCTGCACTTGCGCACAGCTGATTCCCAATATAAAACACGGCATGCAGTAAATGTGTTTCGTGGCATATTCTAAACTGGTGGCATTGACATTAGTAATGATAATGACTGCTGGGAAAAAAATAAAAAAAAATTTGTTTTGCACTAACCCCCAAGTCTTTAAAAAGCACTGTAGCATGATATCACAAAAGCACATTCTATACTAAGCTGTGCTAAACTTTTCTGCTCCATATTTAAATCAAATAACAAAAGGTCTGCAGTAACCCTGCAGATATGAATGTGAATTTAATTATTCTAAATGCAATCATCTTCACAATTAGCATCCATATTTATGTATGACTATTCGGTGCATGAAGACACAATTAAAATGTGTACAGTAAGATTCCAAGAAGCTTAACATGTTTAAATCTTTTAGAAATGTTTTGAAATGAACTAGATCCCTTAAGGGCCAAGAAAATTGTTTGCGCCCTGAAAAAAACACATAAACAGGATTAGCGTCAGACTGTACACATTACAAATTGGCAACACTGTCTCAGAAAGGTAGGAAGTAAGCAGATTGAATACGTGGCAGATTTCCCCCCAGGTTAAACACTGCTTGATATGTAATCAAGAAGAACACAGCATAAGCAAGAGAAGAATGATTATACATAGGCGTGAGAAAAGAAATTCCACCAGACAATAGCACGAGCACCCTGGAGACACTACATGACACGTACACTCACAAAAATCTACTTGCAATGACAAACCCTAGCATCAAAATCCAATGTCTTGTACTATAGCTATTTATGGACAAGGGTGAAAGGTAATACTTATGTATGTGAAAGTGAAGACATTCTCCCATTGATTAGACTGAGGGGAATAGCGTTTGGTTTGTAGTTTGTGGTGAATACAAAAAATGGTTAAAAAAATTTGAAACCAAAACAAATTTATTAACGGATGTGAAAATGTGATTAATCGTTCAATGACACCTCTGCATTCCTGTAATCCTCAAGGGCACAGAAGGATTTGCATGAAACAATTTTCCCTAAAATATTTGGTACTTTTTTACTTTCACGGCGCCAGCATGGCGCCACGCGTCAGAATCCCCTTGCGGGGCTCGCTTCGCTCGCCCACGCTGCGGGCTCGGTGGCTCGCTACGCTCGCCACGCTAATTAAAATCAACTCCATGCCAACATGGATAGTGGAGGTATGAACTATCCATGTTGGCATGGCGTTAACTTCGTTTATTTTACTTAGTTTGTGGCGAGCGTAACCCGGAAGTAGCGCGGCGCCATGCTGGCGACGTGAAAGTAAAGAAGTACCAAATATTTATATTGAAAGCTTGATTGTCAAGATTCAGTTTCAACAATTTACATCAGGCTTTTAGAATCAATTGGATCAATCAGTGTCCGCGTTTTAATTAGGGTGTTTCACATACATGTAACGTTGGCGTCTGTATATGAATTCCCCATACAACATGAGCACATGATGCATATGGAATCACAAGCCCTAATGGCACGAAGCACAAATGCAAAGAAACACCTGTAGCTCATGGTCTAAGACAGCGGTTCCCAAACCTTTTTGAATCAAGGCGCCCTATAGTATCAGAATTCTATCTATGGCAACCCCTAGTCCAAAAGGCTCTTACTGAGAAATTAACAAAACATTTTAATTAACTGTGTTCATATGTCATCTTTAAGTTTAATTATGTAGTAAGGGACCAGATTTGTCCACATATTTTATCCACATATTTTATGATTGGCAGCCATCAGCACTGGTTTTGTCAATTACAATGGCAATAATTAATTTGAATTGGTCTTGATCCACCAACTCGAGGGTGCTGATGTCATGTGATGTCAGCCGTCCACCCAAAGCAGGCCTTGACCCACCTGCGTTTCCCAGCTGCTGCCCCCTGCCCGCCCCAAACATCCCTGTCTGGAAAGAATGGCTCAGCGAGTGTGAAAAACGCTGAAACGGCTCGCTCCAGGGGGTTCCACATGCGCAGACCCCAAACATCGTGGAAGGGGACGAATTCTTACACTTCCGAACGGGTCTGAATCGGCTCCTAAGTCTTGTTTTTATCACTTCAAAACCGTAGATATCAGAATAACAGTGTTCTGACACTCAGCATGTATGTACTACAATAATTCCAATAAATACATGTTATCCATTTGCAATGATGTAGGTTGCAGATCCAGTACTAGTATTTTATATCATATGTAGGGTCACTAGTTATTGTGCCCATCACTGATCATGAAGGGCAAGTGGCTGCCATGTCTAGCTGCTGACTGGACTCAGGTGATTTGTATACAGACAGTGCTGGCCAGGGAGACGAGATGAGCTAGGTCTGAAACAACAACCAGTTAGCGTTATGAGGATGGGGAGGTATTGGGGCCTGTGCAGCTGCTACACTGAAACATTAGCTGACATTCCCTTTATTAAAATACTGTTCAAGACAAATAAAAAAACATAAGACAAAAGTAGAAAAGTGTATCCTTTAAGGAACAAATGGATCTTTTCATTTTATTAGGGATGACTACAGACATTACATAGCGTCAGGGGAGCTCAAGAACATCTGGAATGTAAGAAGCTGCTGACCACAGTTACCCTTTTTCAGACTCTGTGCGGAGGTTTGACTTACAAACAAATAGTAAACATGCAGTAACCCAACAATGCGCCAATCAACAGTACAATCAGATTAAAAAATATTTGTTGCTATGGTTTTTTTGCACTTTGATAGCAAATAATCCCTAATAACTTTTAGTGCCACAGGTCCCAGTACATAGGCGGGAAAGGACCACCTTATTTTTGAAGCTTTTAAGGTAATAGTTCTCAGACATTGGGACAGATGTTTAAGCATGGAAAAAGTGATAAAGCGGTGATAAAGTGGAAGGCGATAAAGCACTTGCCAATCAGCTGTGTTTGAAAAATGACAGTTAGGAGTTGTTTGGCTGCTACGGTATCACATTCCACTTTATCAATTTACCAGGCTTAATACATCTGCCCCTCAGTCCCGCTGTACCCTAAAGCTCCATACACACTAGCGGATTGTGGCAACAGCCGTAATGCAGTAGCTAGCCATATTGACTGCAGCCGGACGATATTGTGCGTCCACACTGAATGATTTTAGCCACTGATAACGTTCAGTGACGTCACCAGGGCCTGCTAAACATGAAGGTCATTTTCCTATATTGCCAAATTGATTTGCATTTTAGGCAGATATTAATCATTGTTAACGTGGTGTGGGAGCATGCATCCTTAACAATATTAAGTATATACACTAGACGATATTGTGAACGATATAATTCAGAAAGCCCTTTCTGAACGATATCTTTCACTTTATCTTCTAGGGCAGGGGTTCCCAATCTTTTTCTAATCACGGCACCCTAGAGTATCACAATTTTTCCACGGCACCCCTAGGCCCCAAAAAATATATATCAAATTAAGTAAATTGTGTTTATATGTGCTTCTTAGGTTCACTTATGTGGTAAAGGGCAGGATTTGCTGCTGTTTGTACACATTTTATGATTGGCAGCCACCAGCACTGGCTTAGTCCAGAAATAATTGATCATAAATAATTTGAATTGGTCCTGGACGACCAACCCAAGGCACCCCTGCAAGTGTCCCGAGGCACCCCAGGGAGCCACGGCACACAGTTTGGGAACCACTGTTCTAGGGTGTATGAGGCTGAACAGTCCAGTCCAGCTGTCTTGAGGACAGATGTTTTGAGGATATGTTTAGGTCATTTAATATGGGAGTGCCAAACTGCATCTTGAAGCAACAATTTATTACTTTTTCATATCAGGTGGTTTGGCACTATTGCTCTTTTCTTATTAAAAAGGCATAAAAAATGACCACAGAATAGATCTCCTGTATCCATGGCACAGTATTATATGCCACTAGTCAGCAGCCCGTAATAATGACGGAGCTGCTGGGACCTTGGGCTTGATCATGCGGATGTGTGCGTACGCCCAAGCAGATCTCTGCCAGCCGCCATCTAAAGGCTGCCAACGCACAAAAGAGGTGATGAGCAGCATTAGTCTTTTATTATATAAGATGTGAGTATGAATACAATACTAATACTGTCAATATAGAAACTTCCAAAACAGTCTTTGAAAATGAAAAAGCAAATTACTATACCTTTATTTTAAACTCCAACTGAGAATTAATCGTCACCATCATTTCCATCCTCTCCATCTTCCGTGCTCCTTCATTGCACAGGCGAACCAACTACGATACAAATGGGAAATATTGATTTATGCAATAAAATAACAGACATAAATAGTAACTATTAAAGTTACATTCCTTGTAAGAAACTCTTAATTGTCCTATCATATATATACATAGAAACTTCAGTTCTGGCCTCACTAACAAAGTTTTCTTTCCGGCTTAGGGAAATATTTATTTTACTAACCGTTGCTAAAATACAATAGTCCCAAGTTTACTTGTCCAGATTACTTTCCAAAAAACAGTCAAATATTCTGGAATTGCACACTGCATAACAACTTCTCTTTGGCCGCATGAGCAATTACATTTCCTGTACCACCATGGTTCTGCACCAAACTAAACACCACAGTTCTGTACTCAACTATAGAATCTTCCTAATAAATAGCATATAGAATAGAAATTCACTGGCTCTTACTGTAAAGCTGGCTACACAAATGGCTGACAAAATAGGCTGTTTAGCTGATCAGTTGACCTATCTGAACCACCATACACTTATTACTTGTCCGTCTGACGTCACAAATATGCAGGTATTTTAATGTGCCGGCCCAGTTGAGATGTCAGTCACCGCCTTTCCTTACATCTGCCCGTACACACAGCCACATGTGCAGATATATCGAAGGAACACAATGAGGGAAATTTGCTAAGATGTGAGTTCTACTTCACATGGGATGTTGCTATGGGCAACTAATCAGATACTTTCTAATATCTTAGAGAAGGTGATGAATTAATAAGAAGTAGATTCTGATTGGTTGCCCATAGCAAAATCCCATGTGAAATAGAACTCCCATTTTTTTTAATTTCCCCCAATATGTCTGTGAACAACATCATTCACAAACATATGTGGGATACAAAACCAATGACGGGCCCTCAGCTCAAACCCATGTTACCCCTTCTTCACACTAACATTTATTGGGGTGCGGTGCCCCTGGATTGGTGCGGCTGAGTGGCTCTGAGGTGGCACACTATTACATTCTAGTTAACACTTTTCTCTTACTAATCTCATTACTAACACTACTGCTTCCACATTTCAATAACATTCATTACTTTTTCATCACTTTTTGTACATAGCTCAGGCTTCTTAACACTAACATTATTAAAACTTTAGTTTTCTCACTGGTGTGCTGCTCTGGGCTTTCTGGCTTATGTTGATTTTTGGGGGGTTTCGCACCCTAGATATAGCAATAGGGACCCCCAATATACAGATAAGCCTTGATGATGGCTTGGGGGCTTATTCTTATATTTGCAAATATGTGTAACCAAGATCTCTGAATTTAATTTTCCTGTAGTGTTTAAACCATGTATGTTTCTCTTATTTGGTATTACCCCTCCCTTTGAAGCACCTGCGTGATATCACATTGTGAATCTTTATAACATTAGTCATTTATTCCCGATGATAAAACAGAAACACACTTTAACAATCCTGGACATATTTTCTATACTATCTAGCAAGACCTGATCAAAGATCATATTCAAGGTCATATTAACTGACACCACCAATGATTGATAAGGGATATCCTTCATATTTAACCTGATCGAAGCCTCGAGGAGAGATAGTGCATAGTTCTAGAACACAGACTTGTGAAATGGAGATCTATTTCTTTAAAAAATGAGACAGCATCATCATTTAGCTGCAGTGCATAGAGATAAACCTCCAGGCTGGATGACGCTTGCTATGGAATCTTTGGGTTCTAAGCACTAGTCACCTTCCTTTAGCTGCATAAGGTAACACGGACAGGAATGCGGAGTGCCTTGGGTGGTGCTCGGTCCTAACATGTGCTCAACCACAGCTCAATATTAATTCATTAAGCACGTTACCAGCTTACAGGATACTTTATCAATGTAAGCTTCAGATTCGCTGCTAGACAACTGACACTCGCCATGTTCTATGTATGTGCCAAACACAATTTTGTTTTCATTATAGTTTTTGGGGGATTTATCATCCTTAATAGCAAAGTCTAGAACTCATACAAAGGTGAGCTTAAAATGTTACTTTTAAGCTTGTTATTTAAAATGTTAGGATAACTAGTACAACATATATGTGTGCACTAAAGCTACTCCCAATTATGGAAGATCAGTTCTACTGTTTATCACAGTCAGAGGCCTTTGCAGTTATGTGACTTGGGCGCCGATTGATCACCACCCGCATCCTTAGACGTGGATGTGCTGTGATAATATTGGGCTAATTTGCAATGCGATAATTGATTCATTGCACAAATGTATCAATTATCGCATGCAGGAACAGAGCTTGTGAGAAAGCTTGAATTGTCAGAGGGGGCCCAAAATACCTGAAAAGCCTGGGGATCCGGCCATGGGTTAATACGGCCCTGGCCCTGGTATCAGGTGAAGGCTCTATATATGTATATACTGTATACAATATATGGGCTGGATAGGTATGGAAGGAGGAGGAGGTGGTGTTCTAAGGTGCGCTCAGGGTAGACTGACATCTGCCATGGAGCATAGGGACAAAGTACATGTCAACCTAAAGCTTGTGTTGACCTTTAGACCATGTGTATGTCAACCATCCATAGGTGTCGACCCACTCACTGTCGACCATTGGGTGTCGACCAAGTGAATTTCGACCTAGACATGTTCGACCAAGCAATAAATAACCTTCAAATACATGCCCCTAGCTAAAATACAAGAAAGACAGCGATGTGCCTGTTTGGAGGTGGATCACTTTTCGGAGTGCAAATGAAAGCAAATGCTGCTGCTGCTGATGATGATGATCAGCGGCCACTTCTGATTGGCTGAATGAGTATAAATCCCTCCTACTAATTCTATTATGATAGTAATGTTGATGCTGCAATCTGTTCCATTATTAGCAATCAATCATATTTCCAATGTATGTTTTGAAGAGGTGTGCAATGAACGTCTGCAATTAACCTGAGGATAATACAAACTCTAATTCCGGTTGGTTTTCTGTTATTTTACAAACACATCTGCCGGTTATTAATAACACTGTCTACTTATGTACATTATTCCATGCGAAGCGAGAGGAACGTTTCATGGGAAGCATTTAAAGTTTAGATGCAAATTCCTACCCAACCCAGCATGAGCTCCACTACTACAGTATAACCTTTATATGGATTTGACTTGACAGCATAAATCTGGACATGCAAATTCTCCACAGGATGGAAACTAAAGTTATACATGAAGCACACAATCCACAATGTATGAGACAGCCAGGTAGGTATGAGATGTTTGACTTACCTTGCTAACTTCTTTCAAAGCTTGTTTGCATGCCTCATATTTTGCACAATCTTTTGGTGTTTTTTGACAAATAGTCTATATTGGGAAAAAAAAGCCATACTAAGACATAAATAGTAAATTTAAAGCTTAAGAGCTTATCTGACTTTAGTATAATCCATGTTATGTGAAGGCTTTAGACAATTATCAGTTGCAATTCAAATGACAACAGTAAGTACTGTTTTCATGTGGGTTACCCTTCTTATACAGCTACAGTTACCCAAGCAAGCTGTGCTAACAGCGTGCAGCGCAGAAGATAAAATGGTAGGTTTACGGAGCAGTGATATTTGCAAGCCTCTGCTTCTTGGCAACAGTTAAAGAGACACTAATAAGTACAAAACATGTCAGGCTTTGCACTTAGTATTAATGTCACTTTAAATTGTGAGGTCAAACTCATAAAGAAGTGCAGGGCCGCTAGAGCAGAAAGGAATCTGGGTACAAGGGATGTTTGGCAACACTCCCTATACAGGTATATATATATATATATATATATATATATATATATATATAATTTATTTATACACATACATACCCACACACACTAGATAAAAATGTTATAGACTAGATTGTCTGTTCTAAACTATTGGTATATAATTATTATTATTTAAAAGGTCAAACTTAATAATACTTCCCACAAAATACATTGTTTGAAAAATGGCAAAAACTGATTGGCTACATAGTATGCCTGCCACTGGCTTAGCGTCTGTATCTAATCCGGAAACCAAACCCATGCTAGATAGTATTTATCAAGTACATTCTTTAAAGTAATAAAAACCCCAAAAATATACATATAACGCACTTGAAACAATCTATATAAAAACTAAATTATTTATTTAATATACTCGGCGGCTTCTTTAGATATTCAGCTCAATATCTGAAGAAGCCGCCGTGTCCCCACGGAGGCGGGGAAATGCGTCATTGAGCAATTTCCAAACTCCTTTTCTTGTTCTCCGGAGCACAGGAGGTCTTAAGGTGCCCATACACACTCCGATCCCGGCGGTGCGATGTGTGCTTTGAGGTGCTCGCTCCCGCGGCACCTCATTGCACAGTACAAAAAGTATGTGCAGCACATGCATTGCGATGCAATGGATGCTATTTTAGCCCAGAACGCACGCCGGGATCGGAGCGTGTATAGGCACCATTACCCTGGTTATCTGCACACAGCTGACTGTTCCCGTGACCTTGTTACCTGCACACAGCTGAATGCTCCCGAGATCGCAGGGAGTTCTATTGGAACAAGGAGCCCGGGCTCTTAAAATCATTGCTAAATACAGCCACAAAGAGTACTAAAGTCGGTGTCTAAAAGCAGGTACAGGGAGGACGCTCCCACATTTTTTTGTTTTTTGTTTTGCCAAACAAAGTCTAGAGACTCCATGACTTCTATATATAGCGGACTTGAAATACTGATTTATCAAGACTAAACAAAAATAGGAATAATAAGGGCCCCTGTACACAACCATCAAGACTGGGACCAATATTTTATTGCAATATAATCCTGGTTCATTGGCAATTTCAATAATAATGGCTGGATGTTGAGGAGTTCCTAGATTTATTGGTTTTATATTTTAATGTAATACATTTTGCATTTAATTGTGTGTTGTTATCACTGGCCAGTGAGATTTAGTATATTAAATAAATAATGTATTTTTTATATACATTGTTTCAAGCGCGTTATATGTATATTTTTTGGGGGGTTTGTTTTCTTGCAGTTTTAGGAAATAGGCATTTCCTCTTACATACGCTGCTTGGACCTGTTGTGAATATAAATCTAAGTAATTATATGCAGCAGTGTATATGGTCCACACCAAACAGATATTTTCTCAAGGGTTAGTGTGTTTGTGCAGTTTAGCACTGATATACATTTTGTGTTTGTCTCTATTAAGTAATAGAGAGAAGCTGATTGGTTGCTATTTGCAAATTCTCCACTTGTCCAAATTTATATTAATATATAATAAATTCATATTTAAAAATGAAGTGAAGACCTCTTGAATTATTCCCTTAGCTATGATCTCATTGGCTAGAATCAGATGTCACTTCCTGTATCCAATGATAAAACAAGTGAATTGGTGATGGCATAAATCAGGGGTGGGGAACCTTTTTTGTGCCAAGGGCCGTTTGTATGGGGAAAAAATCCTTCGGGGGCCATACTGTATGTAAAAATGTATTGTACAAATTGTCCTGCTGCAGCCGCCCCAAGCTCCGGCGGCTGCCGCTAAATAGGACTGACAGTCTCCGGCTGCTGTTGATTAAGAGGAATCTCACGAGATTCAAAAATTCTCACGAGACAAAGCCACCAGGCGGGTGGGCGGGCCACTCAGACTGGCTACGGGGGCCGTATACGGCCCCCGGGCCTGAGGTTCCCCAACCCTGGTATAAATACACGCAGTAAGATCATGAAAACCACATGCAGACACACACAGAAAGTGCTTACATCCATTAGAAGTGGGAGTCGAGTGACTCTCTGCATGGGAAGTATAAGGAAGGAAATCATAGGCAGATTCCTGCATTCTTCATGACACTCAATTTTCGACAAAACATCTTTGAATGATGCATTTGTAGATCTAGGAAGACAACAAGTGAAGTGATAAACATTAGTGACCACAATTTCATATGAATATTAAGTAGTGTTAAAATTCAGGTTGTAATATTCAATGCTCTTTAGCGAGCTGTGACAGGGAGCAGTGCTGATTGCTTGTCATCAGTATTTAACTGACCCCCTAGCAGCCGCCATTTCCACCTCACTGGGTTTTTACAGCAAGGTGGAAATGGCGTGTGCGGCCGCCAAAACGGCAAGGCTCGCAGCAAAATGCAGCGGGCTCCCTGCATTAACCGCAAACCTTGCCATTTGGGGGAATCCTCACTGTCCTCTGACAGCGAGTATTGCCCCGGAACGTTGAATAGGGTGAGTGGCCGGCGCGGGGATTAAACGGCAAAGGTGGCTTGTTTCCGGCCATCCTCGCCGTTTAACCCCCTCACTGGCTGTATTGAATACCACCCAATGGTATATCTTAATCTGAAGCAAAAACACAGGCTGTACAAAACAACAGGTTTAAAATGAAATAAACAATATTCCAACTAGTTACATTCAGAAACCAGACTGACTCTACTGCTCTTTATTATACATCCTCATATACATACAGAACACACATTTATACATATATAATCAGGTAAGTGGAATTTTCCCATAATGACCTGGTCAGATTCCCAGCAGTCTCGACAGTCAGAATTGGCAACGGATCCGGATATTTTTACCCTACCCCACCTGTCAGCCTAACCCTAACAATCCCCAGCATAACCCTTAACCTCCCCTTACCCTAAATCAAACCCTAGTAATTACTGTTAGGGGTGCGAATGGCTGTGTTCTGACTAATACCGACTACCATGATCCTGACAGCATCCCATTATTATTACAAAGTGTAACAGGCACAGCAAGATGCAAAGACTCCTAAAAAATGGAATAATCAATGTTTATGGCACATGAAAGCCTGTGGGCCAGATGCACTAAGCTTAAAAAATGATAAAATGGAGAGTGATAAACAGCCAGCCAATGAGCTCCTGTCTGCCATGTCACAGGCTGTGTTTGAAAAATGACAGGGAGGTGCTGATTGGTTGGTTGTTTATCACTCTTCATTTTATCACTTTTGAAGCTTAGTGCATCTGGTCCATAATGAGGTAGTAAAAATGTAGAGTTGTAAAACATACATTAATTTCTGGAGTGTCCTTTGCTGATAGACTTCATTAGTGCAGTATTTCACATAGGGATCAAATGTGGACTTTGCATGTTTCTCGACAATATCACTGATGTCTTCAATGAGAATGTTTCTCTGATGTCTCCCTTCTAGTTCCTTAAAAAATCTACAAGACATAAAATGGTAATCCATGATTGCGACCATTGTTCACAGAGCAAAAAGCAGGCATTACCTATTTTATAATGGTCCCACAGTTACCAGAAAATCCCACCAAAGACTGTACCCTAAGGTAATGTGTAAAGTAAAATCTAAGTCATCCAACATTACATTTCTAAACATAGAATTTGATGGCAGATGAGAACCACTTGGCCCATCTAGTCTGCCCCTTTTTTAAACGTTACTTCAAACCATATTTGATCCTTACTTTTGTGTAAGGATATCAATATGCCTATCCCAAGCATGTTTAAATTGTTCTACTGTATTTGCCTCTACCACCTCTGATTGGAGGCTATTCCACTTATCTACTACTCTTTCTGTGAAGTAATTCTTCCTCACATTTCCCCTGAATCTTCCTCCCTCTAGTTTCAGTGCATGTCCTCGTGTTCTGCTGCTCCTCTTCCTGTGAAGAATGTCTCCCACCTGTACCTTGTTAAAAACCTTTCATAATATACATTTCTATCATGTCCCCCCTTTCCCTTCTCTGCTCTAAAGTATACATATTAAGATCTTTTAGTCTTTCCTGGTACGTTATGTGATGTAGGCCATGTACCATTTTAGTGCCCTTCTGTACAGTCTCTAATGTATTTATAGCCTTCTAGAGATATGGCCTCCAGAACTACTATCGTCTAAAGCGGAGTGAGTAGGCGACGTGTCTACCCAGCAACATGGAAACCAATGAGACCCAGCATTGACAAATGCATACACACGTGCCAACGAAGGCACTGACAGCGGGGGCTATGCTGCATTCTACTAAACAATGTGTGTTACAGAAACATGGCAGGTGACGGGACCTGGCGGAGGAGCTTCATCAGCAAGTGCATAGACACTGAAGGCGGGGGTTAAACTGTATTAAACAGTATCAAACTCACTAATGATTTCTCCCGAAGTATGTCACTGACGATACGCACATAGTGCACGCACATTAGACGTTTTAAACCTTTTGTTGGTCCGATCAGTCGAAATCAGCAAAATTGTTGACAAGGTGCTCTAATGTGTACCCGGCTTGAGAGTAAAATTTGTAACTTTTGGTCCTTAGGGCACTCTACTCTGCTACCTTATTATACATGGGAAACACTTATTTACTTAGAACTCTCGGGGACTCAGAATAAAATGAGCATACATTAATTAAGAGTAAAGTGCACATAAAAATAGCCATTTTCCACATATATAGAACTGTACATATCTTCAGGTGTATATGCTTCTTTACTACTAGTCACCATCATTGGCGAAACAAGACCCTTACGCAAAAAAACAGATTTGTCCACCTATAAATCTATCTTCAAATCCGAAGTACATAGTGCAAGAGAAGTCTGGCACGGAAATCATGGAAAAGTACAGATGTATTATCATACATCATTGCTGCAGTTGCAACCAACAGCCCCTCGCAGAGCAGCAGGTCCCATGAGACTCTCATAGCGTCTGGTGTAATTTTTGACAAAAACATTATGGGTGCTTTTTAGCAACAGTCATGTATCGCACCTGATGCTGGGGGATGCCGGGAGCCGGGCTGAGGGATGCCGAGAGCTGGTTTGAGGGAGCCAGGCGAATTAAAAATAATAACATATAAATAAATAGGCTGCTGAGAGAGCTCAGTGGCTGCCCATTCATTTATATGGGTTTTTTTTTATTCTCCTGCAGCCTGGCTCCCTTCACCTGGCTCTCGGCGTCCCCCTGTCCGGCTCTCGGCATCCCCCTGTCCGGATCTCGGCATCTGCAGCTCCCCAGGAGTTACATGCGACAAATTGAATGCAATTTATCACATGTAAGAAATGGCACATCAAGTGCCAAATTGTATGTGGTTTCCCATGGAGCTGCCAGGGAAACCAGGTCAGACTTATCCCAAGTGTAAAAGTCAGACATGTTCGGCAAAAAAGAAAAGCAAAAAGATGCTTAATGCTAGCATAGCTGCACGTAACCTGGTGGCTCACTCGTGCCAGGCATCTTGTGTTGCATGGTGTATTGAAGCTAGAAGTATCACGCCACATCTATACAAAAGATGTGGTAAAGCACAGATAGCCAATAGGAATGATTAGCACCACGCTGGGCGATGACTTTATACCAATTCCTTTGAGGCAAAAATAGCAATCTTAAATAACTTCAAACATATCTGTATGCAACAAAGACACAAATTTCAGGAAAAAATAGGCAAGCCCGGTAATCACTGTCAGTGGTGGAGCACCTAAGTCACCCTAAGCGTCTTTTGCCACCAGGTGCAAAATAGACAGGTGTATGAGAACATATTTTTATAGTGGAATTGTTACAAAAAAATGTATAATTCATTGCGGTTTCACTTGCGTTACATATCACAGCAACCACTGTTTAGGTAGCAGGGTGACTTTAAACATAATACAGTTACCGAAGTGAATATTAAACAGGAAGTAAGAGAAATTATGTTGCAAGAAGATCATTGTTTGCCAAACAAAAGATTTACTCATGCTAATCCAAGCCCTGAATGAATAATGAGGACAGCACTGAGACGGGCTGTGGGCTACTTATTACATCAAACTCTGTATGCCTCTTGGGAGCTTCTAATACACACAAATATTCAATTACAACCCAACCATAACAATGCTCTGGCTTTTCACATTACACACTAGGCTGCTTTTTACATAGTTTAAATAGTGAAGTAAAATAAGACATAATGGTTTTTGTGCCTAACTGAAAAAGAAATAACACAACAGGGCACAATAATGACCAGATACTGTACATACTGTAGAAATACATTGCTGATCAGACTAGGGGCCAGATGCACTAAGCTTCAAAAGTGATAAAATGGAGACTGCTACACAGCCAGCCAATCAGCTCTTGCTTGACATGTTACAGACTCTGTTTGAAAAATGTCAGGCAGGAGCTGATTGGTTGTTTTTTAATCACTCTCCATTAAATCACTTTTGAAGCTTAGTGCATCTGGCCCAGGGGCAGGGCGTGATAGTGGTGGTGGAAGGGACATTCATAGATGCAATCAACATTAGCACAACAGGTCATCAGAGAGTAAGTCAGTGATGGCAATACTCATTATTATGGCTGTCAGAAGAGGAGTATGTAAATAGTTACCAACTCACACTGGCATCACAATGTGTAACAATCAATAAAACAATTAGATACATTGAAAGAAAGGTCTTCAGTCCCTAAATAGCAGTCATTTTCTGCATATCTAAACAATTATCGAAGTTATACGGACAAAGTGCATAAAATAGCACTCAGATTCTGTCTAATTTCTCTGTTGCATCCTAGAAAATGATAAACAGAATCTAATTGGTTTCTATGGGAATTTTTTTTTTTTTTTCATTTTTATAAGCTTTAGTTAATGTACCCCTTAAACTGAATGTATTCTGAGGACAGACTATTACAGGGGTGGCCAACCGGTCAGAGGTAAAGAGCCTAAAAATATCGGTAGTCAAGCTAAAGAGCCGACATCAGAAGGCGCATGCGCCAAAAAAAGGGGCGTAGTCTATTTTGACCCCTTGGGTGGGTGTGATACAAATATGCCTACAATAGTGCAGTGCCATATATACATATGCCCCCAATAGTGCCAGATACACATATGCCCCCCACAGTGCCACAAACTGCTATGCCCCCACAGTGCCACAAACTGCTATGCCCCCACAGTGCCACAAACTGCTATGCCCCCACAGTGCCACAAACTGCTATGCCCCCACAGAGCCACAAACTGCTATGCCCCCACAGTGCAAATTTCCCAGCAGCAGCACTCACCGTTGTTGCTGCTGCTGCTGCCGGGCGGGGAGAGGACAGTCTGGTGTCCCCCTGCAGTCCCCCTGTCATGTCACTGATGGGAGGAGAGCACAGCACACCACGCGTCTCCTTCCCCCTCACTTCCCTGTGACTGGGCCGTCCACCAATCAAAGCTCGCTGGCCGGCTCCTGATTGGCTGCTGGCCCGCGAGCTCTAATTGGCGGACGGCCCAGTCACAAGGATGCACAGTAAGGGGTAGGAGAGATGTGCGATACGCGCTCTCCTCCCCTCAAAAGGAGAAGGGATTCAGGGAACCGGCAGCAGGGGGGACTGGGACAGACGGTGGGCGGCGGGCAGCAGAGGGAGCGGGAGCCACACTTTACAAGGGGGAGAGCCGCATGAGGCTCAAGAGCCACGGGTTGGCCACCACTGGACTATTATAACAGAACTAGTAAAATTACCTTAGAATGTATAATACAATGGTCCAGATGCACCAAGCTTCAAAAAGTGATAAAGGGCAGAGTGATAAACAAGCAGCCAATCAGCTCTTACTTGTCATGCTACAGGCTGGGTTTTGAAAAGAGAAGAGCTGACTGGCTGGTAATTATCACTCTCCACCTTATCGCTTTTTGAAGCTTAGTGCATCTTGCCCTATCCTAAAGAGTATATAAGCTATACATTGTGTATTTAATTGCCTAAAAAGAAGTGTAACCTTTGATGTATCGGTTATATTTTATGCACATTAAAGACCCATCTATTAGAACACGGGTGTCAAACACAAGGCCCGCGGGCCAAATCCGGCCCGCCAGAACTCGTCATGTGGCCCACGCGAGGAGATAGCACGCAGGGGCAGTGTGTCCCAGCTCCTGCCTAGGCCACCTCCTCTCAGGCCCTTTGAGGGTGACCAAACTGCTGATGCGGACCCAGATGAATTTGAGTTTGACACCCCTGTATTAGAACATTAGTAGTGGATAATAGATATTTATCCTGGCAACACATGCTGTAAAATATACCTACATAGACTCATGTAAAGTACTTCATTTATTCATTTCTGAGCACAATGCATGACACAAGTTACCATGCACACTGCTCTCAGTCACCTTTATTCTCAGCCTGCTTGAAGCATTTTTTATTTTATTTTTCATTGTGCACCGAAAATGACAAATGCCATCTCATGATTGGAAATGAAGTATGCAGTTGGCATTGCACCCTACTGTCAGATAAGGATTGCTTTGAATAAGTGCAACAAAGGTCTATTGTGCAGCTCTCCATTTGGCCCCAAAACTTGAACAAAACTAATATAAAGACTGGCAACTGATTGTGGATGCTGCCAAGAAATATTACTTGTTTACTGGTAGCTCTCTGCATATCCTGCAATTGCATTTGTAAGTATTCAACCTAAATGTTCAACTAAAAAGTTAATAAATTGACAATACATTTAATAATATTAGTATTTGTTAAGCCCTGTACACACGCTTAGATTTGCTTTAGATTTGATGTTAGATTCGATTTTCTATTAGATCTGGCATTAGATCATCCCATTAGATTTGGCATTAGATCTGTACTTTTGCATTCGATTCGATTTCGATTTCACAATGTAGGCACAATGTACTCATTCGATTTACTGGATCGAATTCGAGATTTCCTTGGCTGCACAGTAGATTGGGACGCGGTCTCATAAGAAAAACGGGAGCCCAGTTATTACATAAGTACCGATTTTTCTATTCGATTTTGAGAAAACGAGAGCGCGCATCGAATCGAATGCAGATCGAAAGTGTCCTAAAAACCATTCGATGTGGATTCGATTTTGCTTCTATAAGCAAAATCGAATCGAAAACAGGGAAAAATCTAAGCATGTGTACACAGCTTAAGGCTCTGGAAATGTACTCAGTGACACACACAGCTAGATACAGGATGCCAAAGGCTGAGGTTGACTTCCAACTGTGTCCATGTCGACTGTGTCGACATTCGGGTAAAAAAAACAGTAAAAAAAACAAAACATGTCAACCTTACCCATGTCGATCTTGTCCTATGTCGACCAAGACACCTGTTGTCCTTCACCTATGTCGACCTAGACACCTGTCGACCTTCCCACCTGTCGACCCAAAGGTGTCAACCTAAGTGTGGTCGATAAAACGATCCACACCCGGAAGGATGGCCCTGCTTGCTAGAGCTTACCTGTTCTAAAAAACAACAATGTGTTTACCAGGGTTTTGCCTTTGAAATGACTGCTCAGGCAGACTTGCCAGGAACTCACCGATGCCTACAGTAAACATTTGTTATAGGTGATCCTATACCAAACAAAGATAGTGATTTCCATTCTCTTTTGATTAGTCTCAAGGGGCACCTCCATCACAAGTATTTATGTACATCACTAATTCTGAATAGCGTTCAAATCATAACAATGTATCAAATATTCTTTGCTACCACCACTTAAACCTACTCCCCATCTCCCTCTTGCGTGCATAGAACAATCGGTATTCTAAACATACGCCACAGAGTACGTCCCTCACATTCCCCTACATAACACTAGGGAGTAGATGTAGTACAGTAGAGGTGTTCCCTTTAACTAGTAGATTCTTCAATCATTTTCTGGGCTGCTATACATAAATGATAGCCAGAATCTAATTGGTTAAAGAAAATCTACCCCTAGGACCTCCTCACATGAGACTTGGATCCCCCCACAATTACCTTCTCAATGGCTAATCCAGCGGTTCTCAAACTGTGGGTCCTGACCCCAAAGTGGGTCCCGAACTTCTTAGCATGGTGTCGCGACTCCATGTTGCTGACCATCAGGCAGATGACTTTTCTTATCTCAGACAGTGATTCAAGGAGTCTAAAAAGTCTGTTGAATTGTCTGTTATTTTAGACTCATCCCATCATTTTGTACCTCCACAATGCTGCCATGCACGTGCTGTCTGCTGACTACACATGTAATGTGATGACCTCCTGCAGTATTTTGCATGTCTGATGGGGTCCCAGAGCAAAATAGTTTGAGGACCCCTTGGCTAATCTACAGAATATATGTCACCGCCACACCCTCTGTCTGTGGGGGGGATTTACTAAAATTCACACAGGAGACAGTAAAGTTCTGTCCTCTGTGCTTATCCCAAGCTTAACTAAAATCTGTAACCTCTCTCTCTCTCTCTACTGGTATCTTTCTTTCTCTGTCAAGCATGCACTTATTACTCTCAATCTAAAAAAACACAATTCTGATCCAAACTGTTTCTCTAACTACCGTCCTATCTCTCAGCTCCCATGTCTTTCCAAGCTACTTGAGAGACTTGCCTACACTCGCCTCAGGCACTTTCTTAACTCCTACAACTTATTGGACCCACTTCAGTCAGGCTTTTGCTCTCAACACTCCACAGAGACAGCACTGACTAAAGTTGTCAATGACCTGGCCACTACTAAATCTAAAGGCCATTTCTCACTTCTTATTCTTCTAGATCTCTCAGCTGCCTTTGATACGGTCAATCACGCTCTTCTCATACAAACACTACAATCCCTAGGTCTTCAGAACACAGCCCTTTCTTGGTTCTCTTCCTACCTATCTAATCGCTTTTTCAGTGTTCGCTTCTCTGATTCTACCTCCTCACTGCCTCTGTCCAATGGAGTACCACAAGGCTCAGTCTTAGGTCCTCTACTTTTCTCAATCTATACCTCCTCACTTGGGAAACTAATCAACTCTTTTGGATTTCACTGATGATACTCAAATCTATCTTTCCTCCGCGGAATTGCCACATGTCTCTAAATGTCTTTCTGCCATTTCATCTTGGATGTAATCTCGCCACCTCAAACTCAACATTTCTAAAACAGAATGAATTATATTCCCACCAGCCAAGAGTAGTTACCATGCTGATATCTCTATCACTGTTGAGAACACAACAATTAATCCTACTCCACAAGCTCGCGGCCTAGGGGTCATCCTCGACTCTGATCTGTCCTTTATTCCTCACATTCTATCTGTCTCTAAATCATGTGACATGCATCTAAAAAAACATATCCAAAATTTGTCCATACCTTACACAAGACACTGCAAAAACTCTAATCCATGCACTCATTATATCATGCATTGATTATTGCAGTAGCCTCCTTACCGGTCTTCCTAAGAAAAGACTTTCACCACTACAATCTATTTTTAATGCAGCTGCGAGGCTGATCTTCCTGGCTAGACGATCATCATCTGCTGATCCGCTCTGTCAGTCCCTCCATTGGTTGCCTGTATATTACCGCATTCAATATAAAATACTTCTACTTACATGCAAAGCCATTACTCTGACTACACCGACTTATATCTCTATGCTTATCTCAAAATATATCCCCACCCGACCTCTCTAATCTGATCTGCGTCTCTCATCCACACTCATTACTTGCTCCCACTTACACTTGCAGGATTTTTGTCGGGCAGCACCCACTTTATGGAATTAAATCCATTTTTAATCAATGAACATGAATGAAAACTGACTTTTGAATCAATGGTGGACTCCAGGGTCTGGGACAACTTTTCTAATAGGTGTTATTTATATATAAATGTGTGTAACTAGGGGACGTACAGTAGGTGAAAACTGCTCACCAATGTCCTAATGTCTCCAAATCATAAAACACATACCTGTACTGTATCTTCATTGCAGAGTTGGGTCAGGAAATGTTATTCAGAGAATATTATTTTTATTCAGCAGTGAGCCTTTATAAAGGAGAAATTCTGGCTGGCATTAAATGCTTGTTTTACATTAACTTATATTTTAGTTGCTGAAAGAAATGCTGAGGTGTTTACGTCATAAGTTGAAAAGAATGAACCCATGTAAGACAGAGGGAAAACAGCACAAGGCAGCTTCAACTGCTGCTAAATCATTCCAGATGGGAACACATACTCCAGTTCCACGCTCAGCACAAACCACCCAGAAACTGAAATGTGTAGAAGGCAGCAGCACTTTTTAACCTTACAAAATACAGAACTTCATAACAGCATATGAAAGAAATACATGTGTACAATGTTTAATCAAACAGTCCTTATAAAGATATACTACACATCTGTAATGTGTTTGCCGGAGGAAGCTGTCTTTGTGCACCGCCAAGTCACTAATGTCGGCAGAGTGAACACAATTGTAAACCTTGAAGAGGGTGAAATGTGGGAGGAACTAGGGCAAATCATACCCCACACTAGATTCTTTTTTAGTTCTTTCCAACAATCTTCCTGTTTTTAGGTTCCAGCAATAAAAGGTAACAAGTGTTTTAACAAATGGGAGGGAAATATTTTAATTACATAGATATTTACAGGGTTGCAATCATTTTCGCCACATAGCAGCCATAAGATTGCTGCAGGAGGAATATCACTTTAACCGTTATAGAAGCAGCAATGTACAGTATAATGTAGAGCAGAAAGACCGATCTATTGGTTAGTGCAGATCTATCTATACTGGTAATAATTAGTACATATTATCACCACCTGAGAGTAGATGTACAGTATAACATGTATGCATAAAACCTTCCTTTACACAAATTAAAACACACCTCCCAACTGTACTGCTTACGGCGGTATAGCCCAATGTTAATTTTTTATTTTTTTGGGGGGGCGGCTGTCCAGCCATCCCATATGTGTCCACAGTGTCCCATGAGGAGGACATGCTGTATGTCAGAGCAGAAGGTGAATAGGTCCTATTCATAATAAAACGAAAATCCTGGGGATCTCCCAGCATCTTCAAGAGTGCTGGCATGACCTCATGATGATGAAGACTGCGTCATGCCACAAGACCACAATCTTCCCATGCTACTGGTTCATAGTAAATTGTGTCGTCATGGCACCACCTGCCTGCATGCTGCCACAAATCGTGGCATCACATTGGGGCCAGTGTCATGATGATGTAATTCCCCCACAGTTGCCAGCTGTTTCTCCTTTAGGAATTATTCCATAGGGGGCAGAAATAAAGAAGGCAAGTATAGTATCATGCTACCACCTACTACTTTAGTACAGAGAATTATGGTAACAGAGAGCGCTACTTCAGTCGCTATATAATAGCTTAACACAGTGGTTGCCAAACGTGTTCCTCAAAGCATCTCTACAGTCCAGGATTTAAGTATATCCATGGCTCAGCACAGATGGTTAAATAAATCTAACTGAAGTACTAATTCAGTCACCTGCGACCAAGCATGGATATACAGTCCTTAAAACCTGGTGCCTTTCTGACCGGGATTGGGAACCTCTGACTTAACACCGTCAACTGTTAGTGATGCAAACATATATTTTCTTGGCACATTTCCCCTTTAACATCTCTGGGATATCTGACGTAAGTATCAGCTAAAACACACAGTGGTCACAAGCTGTTCAACAGCATTATCACAAAAGAAACACCTACTGTATCATGGCTTACACATAGAAGCCTAGCCCATAAAATAGGACCTTGATCTTTAGATGTTTACTGTGTACTGGTGAAAGTCAATAATCAATGAAGATAAATTTAGAGCACCAAGTTTCACCTACAGAAATGTTACATGACACTAGTAAGACTGCCAATTGATATATAACATTATTAATCTGCAGCTCTGGTTCCCTGTCAAACAGTAGGAGTACAGTATGTCAGCAATAATTACTGAAATAATCTCTCATGCCATTACAAAAGGATGTAGGGTCTTTTAAACATGCTGTGTTTACAACGGTAAGTACTGTCTTTACTAGAGTTGTAGAACTACAAGTCCCAACATGCCTTACTATTAGTCATACATGCCTACTCTCAGCAAGTGCTGGGAGACTTTCTAGTGAAGTGGATAGGATGAGGAGATTTTACTGGGATTTTCAGTGCAATATTGGGGGAAATTTAATAGGATGATTCAGAAACTGAGAGATTTGGTCAGAAATCTCCAGTTTTCTTAAAGCGGCAATCATGTACACTGCAAAACCACTTTGATTTTGCAGTGTCAATGATTGCTGCTTTAAAAAAAAAGCTGGAGATTTCATATCAAATCTCTACGTTTCTAAATCTCTCATCCTATTAAATTTCAACCATGGTGTGGCTTAATGACACAAATTTGCGACATTTAGACCTGCCCCTCCTCGCGGACCTGAATTTTTTTTTTTACAAGGTTCACGCAGCGAGATGTTTAAGGTAGGCAATTGTGCTACTACTCTGTATTATATCACTGTCTGCATAAGGCCCTTTGTATGATATAGCAGTCACTAAGATGGTATGTTGCAATGCAGAGAACATCCTAGTGACTACCTTAGTAAGTGATACATACAGTATCACTTGCTAAGGTAGTCACTAGGATGTTCTCTGCATTGCATGTTGGCATGTAGTATCCACTCTGTACTGTATTATATGGGGGTTACACTTATAATTTTTGTTCTGTATGACAGTCACTAGGATGCTCTTTGTATTGTAAATTCATCACAAGGACCCTCTCTGTAGTGTATCCGCTAGGTTCTTGGGGGATACAAATTTGCATGGCGAGTTGGAGAAATAGAGTTGAAAGCAGAGACTGGACGATGCAGATCATTAAAATCCATCAGGATGGGTGATATGTTGAGAAAAGATACATACAGATGATGTCTATCGGGATGTCTGCAGTCAAATACCGATGCCGGCATCTCGAAAGTGGGACAGCCGGGGAAATTTCTGGAAGCAGACGTCATGGAGACAGGGTCTGTTGAGGAGGTAGGGTCTGTCGGAGGGGACTGGATCTCTCCCTCATAGGGCTGGATTGGACGCAGTTGCAGCTGTGTTTGTGTTTTTCTCTGAAGTGTCTGTGACTTTATGCTAAATCTAATACAATGCCCTTCCCTGGTATCATAGACAGATTGGGAATTTAAATTGGCCATGGAAAAATTACCAAAAAGTGTCTCTCTTAAATGCCCTCTTTGCCAGCCTGCCACCTTCAACCCCTGAATACAACCACACCAGCATTCTGTCAGGTTCTACTGTCTCCCAGCCCCATGCACGCTGGCCCACCAGGAAACTTCCCTGTGGCTTCTATTGGGAAACGGCCGCTGGGTGACGCGCTGACTCCCCAGCCTGCATCTCACTGGAACACTCAGTGTGGAACCTCCCAATAGCAGCAGACTGGGAATCACAGGGGCAGCTATGGTGCTTGGCAGCACTGAAATCTATGTGTTCTAAAAATGCTTTCTTCAACAGGTGATAATTCCAAAGTGAACAGAGAACATATACACAGTACACTAAACTTTGGTTCATTGACTGTAATGTTCACTGAACCATTAAGAATAAATGCAATAGTGGTAAACTCCTTGTATGTTTACAGGATCCTTCCATCCTCTGTAACTAATGACAAAGCTGTTCCTACTGTCCTGTACACTGTTTTAAAAGAAAAAGTCAGATTAAAAACACATTGTATTAGGGGATAGAGCGAGCCTAACAAAAACTGGAATAAAAATGAATACAGACAGCGCCAGGATTTCTGAGTCCAGAAGTCTCAATCATTCGCCTTTCTATGCACACTGGATTGTGTGTCATTCTCTACAGAGTTCCAGCTTTATCTCTGCAATGTTCACACACTGTAGCCTCAACCTTGAATCAGGACAGATGCCAAATGCCTAACTTAATAGCACAACTGAACTGTGGGATAAGGTCAGCACTATAAAGACAACTGGTGGGAATATGGTCCATTAGCTTTTAATTTGGCATGTAAGCGCTGTCTACATCACTTTGAAATAGACACATGTCCAATGCAAAAAGTCTCTTTAACAGCGTCCAAAGGAAAGTGCAGAAACGCTGACCCCAGAGGCCCCTTCCCCAAGCACAAACTTCCCTGCTAAGAAAACATTACAGAATCTAATAAGTATCGTGTCAACCTTACAACTAAGCACAGGCATATTTCCACCGTGCTAAACAATAAACACCGCTGTGGAGGCACCTTTCAGGGTTGGACAAAATAACAGAACCAGGTAATCACATCTAGAAGCCATGGAAGATGCATACCCACTGAATAGAAATCACTTCCAGAATTAGCTGCTTCTATTCACTGTTTACTTGCACTGGCTCCTGCCATATATATACTGATAAACATGCTGCTCAAATGCCTCCTAGGACCTACAATAACCATGAGAAGCAGAGTCATGGCACCACAAACCCCCCTTATCAACCACCTGAACCTCCTGGAGGCAACCACTGAAAATGTGACACGTATAATTTATAATGCCTGGAGAAAAATGGATGAAAAAAAAAACACAATAAAGTATAACCTGAGAACAACCTTTATCCTAACTAATTCAGGTTGGCTCACTAAGAAGTATTCATTCAATGCTTAGCGAGCACCTTAACCCTGTCCCACCAAAATGCCCCGCCCCAGTGCCCGAATCCCTTCCCTGCCATGCGAGGAGGGGATGTGTTCCCGGTACTTATATGTTAGTTGGGTGCTCACTAAGCTATTTGCTTAGTTTTCCGCGTCCCCTCGCGGGGCTCGCCATGCTTCGGGCTCGGTGGCTCGCTGCGCTCGCCACACTATATAAAGTAAACTTCACGCTGACATGGATAATGGGGGTATGAGCGTACTAACTATAGTGGGCGCCCAACTAACATATAAGTACCGTGTTCCCTAACTCATCCCCTTGCATGCAGCCGCTGCAGGAGAAATCATTCAATGGTCGCCAACTAACTAATCATTCTTTTTTTGACTTTGGAATAAAAGTCAGTCTAAACTAACTTCTGGGTTCCCAGGGGGGACGCCCATAAAATGCTGGGCGTTTCCCTGCTCTGGCCTGATGTCTACCCCCACCCACTCCCTCTGCAAGGATCGCTGTAAACAAGCCATCATTGCCCTTTAACCCCCTCGCCGGATTCCCCCAAACAGCGAGGTTCGTGGCTAATGCCACTGCATACAGCCGCGAGCCTCGCCGTTTTGACAGCCGCACACACTGTTTCCACCTCTCTTTTTAGAAATAGCGAGGTGGAAATGGCGAGTGCAGAGGGTCAGCTAAATGCTAGGGCGGGCTATGACGGTGAGCAATAGGCACTGCTCGCCGTCATAGCTACCCTAATCGGCTTGAATATACCCCAATGTCTTTATTTTAATAATGCTACATATGAATCATGAAAACTAATAAAACAACATCAAAATAAACATCTGAAATACACAGATCACAGTTTATAAAAAATGCAAGAGTTCAAAATGTTCTAGAACATCATCTCAAAACAAAACAGAGGGGATTTGGGAAGCAGCTACAGAAAGGAATTGTGTACAACTTTCCCAATTACATGCAGTTGATGGCAACTTGTTCTCAATGCACCAAACAGAACAGTCCTGAAAAGCAGCAGCCAAGGGAATTTCATGGACTTTAAAGAATGCATAATGACAGCGGCACATTGTACAAGAAGGCCACTACAAACACACACATGGCTGGGAATCGCCAACTGTTTAAAACACTTTCCCCTTTTTAAAAAGAGGGGACAGATTCCAAGGAGCAGCCTGGAAGAGATGAGGCATTCTGACTGCATTTAAAAGTTTACAAAGATCTCTTTGTCCCAAAACACATTGATGACTACTCCATTCAGGACCTCCTGACAAATGCAAGAGGGACAAGTTTTACCAAACCCTTTTATAGTGCAGTACATATTTCCTAAGATATCTGCATTCCTCTGCTTTGCAGTAATATATTTTTTTTGGAAACAACTAATTGTAACTAAGAAATTATGAAATCCCAAATACAATGTTGTTAATGGTCTGTCTGTATCTGAAAATATGCAAAAAGGCTCCAAAAGATTTCCTGTATTCCAAGCACGAGTCACAACAAACAGGAGAGAATAATAACAGGCAGCCTCTTATACCCCTTTCACATCGCAGACACGGTTTAAAAACCGGTATTTTAAAACGGTAATTAAAACGGGTCAGAGCCTTAACAGTGACCCAGATTACCGTTTTAAATACCGGTTAAGTGTCATTCACATAGCACTTGAAACGTTTCATCCAGAACACGTTTCAAGTGCTATGTGTGCCTTTTGCCTGTCATATGCTAAGAATTTGGGGTACAGGGGTCCTTTAACCCCTTGAGTGGTGGGTTTTACTGGGGCAGGACAAACCTACCAGGGCAGGTTTATCCTGCCCCAGCAAAACCCACCACAGAAAGCCAGAAGCAGCCCGCCCCCCTCGCCTCCGCTCCGGCGTTAGTACGCCGGAGCTTCCTTGCTGCCTCTCTCCCCGAGTCCCCCCTGCCTAAGCCGCGGCGCCTGTCATATTTAGCAGTGACGTCGGCGGCAGGCTGGGGGATGTTCGCTGCTCGGAAGGACTCCGAGTCCCCCTTTGCTGCCAAGTAGCAGGACACTGAGCCCCGCAGCATGCTGACTCAGCAGCAGTCCCAGCGCACAGAGATCCCGGCTGCAGATTCATCGGGTGAGTGCAGAATCAGATTCATGTGATATACGGTGCCATGTTTACATGTTGCCTTATAATGTGACAGGAGACTGGCCTGGCATCTCCCCTTTAGCCGTCTGTCTGCCTAACTACCACTCTACTGTCTGTCTGTGTACTGTAAAAAATGAGTGACAGGCTGTCGGACGGGCTGGGCTGGCTGGCGGGCGGGTCAGAGAAGCTCCGGCGTACCGATCGCCGGAGCACAGGTACAGGGGGGGGGACAACGACTGGGGGGACAGAAGCTGGTCACGGGGGTGTCCCGTAGAGGTGCTGCGCCAGTGGTGCACACCTGGACACCACTGGCGCGCACCTATTGTATAGCAGTGGGATTGTGTGTCCTGTGTGACATATAGGAGGGGAGGGGGCGCCACAAATTGTGCTTGTGCTTGTGTTGTTTGCCTGAAATACCGTTTCAGACAAACTGTACACATTCACATTGCACAAAAAACTGCAAGGAACCGTGTAGGACTCTGCTTTTTACACGGTTCGAAATGCCAGTTAAATTGAAACGGTAAATCGGCTGTGGTGCATTCACAGTGCAGCCTTAAACGTTTTAAAAAGGGAAAAAAACGGCAATATACCGTTTTAAAAGTGCGATGTGAAAGGGGTATTAGAATATCCCTGTTTATAAAAGGCTTTACACAATCTCAGAGAACTGAATGTAGTTTAATATTGAAGAAGACATAAACCATCAGGTGATTTGCTTGTAGGGTGGCTTTGCATCAGCAGTTATACTTGTTTGTCGCTGTGAGTAGAGTGGTGCCAGTACATGGGATGCTAAAATGCTCTGTATTATTCATGATCATTTCCAACTGTCCAGAATATAGACACATTTTAAAGAATCTCTGGAACTAAATACAAAGAACAAATTACCATGTGAACAGCTTAACTTAATACTATTACCCAAATGTTAGAGTGATATTTGACCACCCAATAATGTCACATAGGGCCTTATTCTAGTTCCCTCTTTCTGACAAAATCCTTCTTAGATGGACAAAACCATGTGCACTGCAGGTGGGGCAGATGTAACATGTGCAGAGAGAGTTAGATTTGGGTGGGGTTTTTACTTCAAAGTGAGATCTATATTGCAGTGTAAAAATAAAGCAGCCAGTATTTACCCTGCACAGAAACAAAATTACTCACCCAAATCTAATTCTCTCTGCACAAGTTACATCTGCCCCCCTGCAGTGCACATGGTTTTTTCCATCTAAGAAGGATTGTGTCAGAAAGAGTGAACTAGAATAAGGCCCATATTATTTTAAACTCCTTCCTACTCTCACACAGTCACTGACATTTTTGACTAAGCCGGCATTCGGGTAAAAAAAAAAAAAAGTGAAAAACCCATGTCCATCTTTTGACCGAATGCTTGTGTTGACCTTCAGACCCTGTCGACCTTACCCATGATGACCTATTTCGGGTATTGACCTAAGGCCTGTCAGCATTCATTGGTCGACCTAAAGTTGATCGACCCAATGATCCATACCCAATTGTCATTAGAGCGTGACAATATTTAGATTCGTTCCCAGCTGTTTTTCATAATCAGGTACCTAATTTAACTATATACTGGGGGGGAATTCTGGTTGTTTCGCTCGGATGCAAAATTTTGCATCCTTCCGAGTGAATCAGATCCCACCTTGTGAATGGTGGTACGTCGGCCCACCATTCGCAAGTTCACACTGGCTGCGAATGTATGTTTTACATAAACATCCATTCACATGCCACTGGGACCCTCCCACATATTTCGATGGTCGCCGACCATCGAAAGATGTGGAAGGTGCACACATATGTGAGGTTGCTCTGAGGAACCTTACATATACTGAAGGGCATTATAATGTTACATATTTTGAACTGGGGCACTGAAATATGGTATAAAATGAACTAGAAACACTGTACAGATGTGTCTACATACATCTATCCTAAAATGCGATACAAGTTGCGGTATACTTAACATGTGAGCTGTTTGCGACTCTGTAGGATCAGGTGGCTTTTTGAAACTTAAAAAAAAATGTCACCTGGCTCTACTCAATGGCGCAACTAAAAGGGCTCCCCCTCAAAATGAACTCTAGAAAATGTGTGCGTGTACATGTAGTAAGTATGTGAATGGCCAAATAATAATATGTGCATGCTATGTAAATAAGTGATAGTAGTAATAATAATAAAATAAAACAACATTAACTGAGTCACTACTATGATTTATAAAATGAACTAGGGAACAAATGGGCAACAACTGCTATGGGGAGGTGTTTCTCCAGAAATATTGGGACAGAGGTCCTTTCAAAATGTTCTAACTAAGCCCCTAGCTCAGACATATGCGGTCAGTTGTATTATTATGATCAACCAATTTTAAATGGAGTTTACCGTATAGATGTAATTTTTCCCTATGCTGGCTTCATGCCATTAAAAAACATACTTTATCTTCTCAAAATCCCATTTATTATTGTAGCATCGAATATGAATGGAAAAAAGGAAAGAATGAACAGCAGCAAAACTAGAGTAATGGGGACCGTACATAATGGAAACGATTTGCACAGGGCTCAGTTAAAAAAAACAAAAAAAACAGACTGTCACACAAATCACAATTCTACGGAAACCAATAAAAGTCACCACAAATTTACAAGGCACTTAAATCTATTCTCCATACAGTGTTACACAACCACAAACCAGAATTCCTGCAAACAAAAAGCATTAAAACATTGCTAAAATGGCACCAAAGCCCAGAAAATTTGATAGAATATAACTTTGGACTGGTCATTCTTCTGCTCCGGGCAAACGGATATGGTGTAAAAAGTGTAAAGAAAAATGTGTTCTTTAATGAGAAGGAAAAGATGACATTTCAAAGGAAAGGTACGGAAAGGAAAAACACATGTGTTAGCCGTACAAAGTATTTTTAATATATCAATCATCAATAACAAGTCACCTTCCAGGCAAAACATCCAATGCTGCATGAGTTTTTCAGTCCTAACTTTGACTAATAATTCTCATTCTAAAAGGGTCAAGGTTATATGAGATTCTGGAAATGGATATCTGGTAGGAGAGGACAGAAACACTGCAGGCAGATCGCACCGTTCCAGAATACCAGCCACAAAGCAATTATTAGTCCCTGTCCCAACTTGCAGAAGATTGATCAAATTATACTCACTTGAGCATCAAAACTCCTGAAATACATTTATTTAATATAAGCACAGCTTGTGTGATTTTTGATTAGTGTAATATGGCTCTTGTAGCAAGCAACACAGATCTAACGTAACCTTTAGGGACAGTTAGCAAATTGTGCAAAATTACAAGCTGTTACAGTTGTACATCTGTAGGGAGGCCACTGTGCAATATCGTACAGCTAATATGCAAATGCAGCAGGATGCATATGAGGTTAATATAAACCTCCTGTATGTCTCAAGACGCACCATCGGATCACACTGTGTGACCATCATTCATTCCCCAGACACATAGAGATAAATTTGCTAAGATGGGAGTTCTATTGAAGATTGGATGTTGTCCGTTAATAATCAGATTCTGTCTATTATCTTCTAGAACAGGGGTGGCCAACGTTGCCAAGTGAGTCCTGTGCAGCGCAGGCATGGATTTAGAGGGGGGGTGATTAGGGCTCATGGAGAAAAGAGCTGCTGCTCGCATTTACTAATTAAACAAGGCCACATTTTCTAGTTCCCGCCGCATCCTGCCCACCCAGCGTTTTGATTGGTCCTGCTGCCAGCTACTGCTGATTGCGCCTGTCACACTGACAGGCATCAGGGTCACCGACAGCAGGAAGAGCGGGCTGCCCGGCTCTCCCCCAAGCAGGAGCCAACCCCCCCCCCCCCCCCCCCCCCGAGCAATTCTCCATCGGCATTTAAAGCCAATCCCCCACCTCGCAGCCAGCAGCTGTACCTGAGCAACACAACAGGGAGACGGGGGGGGGGGGGGGGGGGGCGGTAGCAGCAGCCTGGTCAGAGGCTCCAGGACCCGGCAGCAGCTCTGCAGTGACTGTCACGCCTAGCACCAATGGTAAGGTGTCCTTCTGTTTGTGTGTGTGCAGAACTGAGGTGCGATGTATGTGGGGCATAACATGTAATGAGTGTTATGGTGTGGCATCATGTGTAATGTAGTGTTCATTCTAGCATTCGCAATCTTTGAAAACCCATGCAATTCCTCTTCCCTCCCTGTGGTGTCGCTGTCTGCTGTAGTACTTCTAAATCCCGGGACCGTGCATCGGATCAGAATTGGAGGTTAGGCACACAAGATTCACCCTATTTCTCGGCCCAATCCTTTTAAATTGGATGAAAAAAGCCAAAATTGTATAAGTGTATGGCCAGCTTTACACTATTGTTACTATTTTGGTAAAATGGAAAAAGGGTTCCTTAACCAATATAATGCACCCATTGAGAAGGTAAAGTTAAAGATCCACTAAAAGGTGAAGTTCCACTAAAAAGGGGAGAACCTCCGACTTATGGTCTCCCTATTAATAGCAGAAACGGTCAGGCTGCCTATCCTGGGGCAGGTTTCTATTTTAGCAAGGGAACCTCAAACTCCTAGTTTTTGTCCTCCTTTCAATGAGAAACCCAAAGACTTCTAACCTACAGTAGGACTAGTTTTCACTGCATCAGGTGGTTCATGGTTTCTGTTACTAGTACGGTAGCTATGACTGGGGTGGTGGTTGGACACGAGTGAAACCAAACCAATTAATCTAAATTTCCTATTAAATACTATAGAATTCCTGCATGTTATACACATCTGAAATCCTAATGAAATGAATAGAAAAAGCTATGCACTGATTGCATTCCTCAAGCAAACACATATTAAAGTGCATATTAAACGACTATAAATCACACATTGAGCATATTTCCATGTGGTTTTTGCACTGTGTCTCTTGATGCAAATACAACACCAGTGTCTAAATTACCACAGGGTGGACCAAAACCCTGACAGAGTAATCAGTTGAAAACGAACTAGAACAATGGTCTCCAACTTTAGCAGCCTTACTTTTTGCTGGCCTCACAAACATCTGTAATATTGGAAAAGAGATGGTGGCTTTCTGTCTTGGTCATGGTGGAACAGAGCTGCTTAGAGTTTTTGAACATCCGAATTAAAATTTCTAAACTGAGTAGATAGGAATGTTCCGAGGAAATCACTTCAAACATCGCCTGTGGGGGAGGAGTAAAAAAAATGGAAAAAAATGAAATTGTGAATTAAACGATCTTACAAATATATATGCTACAAATGTCATGATAGGTCTCTAATGTACAACAAATTCAAAATATACCTCTTGTCTTTTCCTTTCTTCTTGGCTAACATTCAGTGACAGACCATTTTTTCTTACCTAGGAAAAGAAAAGATTTTACATGTTTATGCTCCATCTGCAGACCCTTTCAGGTTAGGCATTACATTACATATTGTTACAATTTATTGTTTAAATCTGGGCACACACCTTTGTGATAAAGTAGTGTGTACTCAACTTGATCCCCTGTGGCCCTGTAGACACAGAGTTAGTAATAGTTTAGTGTGTACTTTCTGGGATCGGAAGGTCGGCTGTGCTACACATAAGATGTGACCAGTGTCGGTATTTACCTATGGGCTACGGGGATGCAGCTCCCCAGGTAAAAACCACCACTCCGTGTCTGTGAGACTACACTTGTTTCACTGAGACTGGCAGTGACTTCCTATTGGAAGTCCGACCTGCCAGTCACCCATGGCAGTCCCATTGGGAGGATTTCCCTCCCTCCGGGACGCCTCAACGGGTTGCTGCGGCGGCAGCCCATAAAAACGGATGATACTGCACATGCGCTGGACCTGGGACCGTGAATATGCTACTATGGACTGCTCCCGAATCAGCCCATAGAGGCTGGGGACCAGTGTATGCACAGTACCTAAGAAGATACTGCACATGTGCCGTTCCCGCAACTCGCACCCATTTTACCAGTCAACTACTTACTCCTGTTCTTCTCACGAAAATATACTTATCAATGCTACAAACATACATTATGTATTTTTAAAAGTCTACAGTAGGCAATTTTTCATTAAAATCTATCAGAAATTAAATATCAGAATAAGTGATGAGTAACAAACCATTAATATCAGTCAGAGCTGAAGGGTAAACAGAGCGACAAGCATCTATTCCCACACAGAACATCTCATTCACCATGGACGCGATGTCTGCATGCACCAACATATTCATTGTATCCCCTGAGACGCATAGTAATGGCAAAAATCATAATATTTATTCTTATCTTGTTTTTATGGCAATCAGAAAAAACTGTGTATACATGACTTTGAACTATTAACAATACTTGTACTGTAAACTGTATTTACATTAACATTAAATATTTGACTTAAGTTCGGGTGTATGTCCCTATATTGCTGCTTTGGGGCTCACCATGGTAAGCTGTGATCGGCTCGCCACATCCATCTTGTTATCTTTATAAACATAAAAACATGATTTTATATACACAGATATTATATATAGGGACTAGGGTTGGAGTGGAGAGTTTATGGGCTAGAAAGGGTCACAGCTCAAAGTGAAAGAAAAAACTGTCAGGCCTCACCCTGATTTCCGTTTAATGCACCTTGAAGCGCACCTTGTCATATATCTCTGTCTAGATTTCCACCTCCTTGGATCCGGGAGGCTTCTCCATTTGTGAAGGTTGCTGCGTCCTCCCATAGTATTGGACTTTGGTGACTCTATGTTCACCCTTCTGCCCTGCAAAGGGTTCATTGTTTTTGTCTAAAATAAATCCAGAGCCTCTGGCTGTAGCGCTGGGTTAACATTTGCTTGTAGCATGTTTGTGTATATATATTATGAGTCAGCAGCACCTCCACATGAATGGAATATGGAGGATCCATACCAGATTTTGGTAACAGTAGCAGAATCCCAGGTGTGTAATCAGCAGCACCAGGGGTTTCCAGGGCAGAGTCACCTTGCTCTTGATGGTAGAACCCAAGTGATAAGCTGGGGGTGCTTTATGGTAGGGACCATTGGAGAATTGGAGCCTTTCAAGAGTCTGCTATGCTGAAAGTGCCTGTTTGTCCCCGTGTTTGTGATCCTTGTCACTTATATATATATATATATATATATATATACACACACATATATATACATATACATATATATATATATATATATATATATATATATATATATATATATGTAGGAGGAAGACCAGCAACAACCACTGTTATAATCCAAATATCTGTGCTGGGTGCCCTCACTGAAATAGAATAATCTTGTGTTGTGGAGGTGCGGCACTCAGCAATAAATCAGGTAACGTACACGTAGGTAGTTTAGGCTAAACTACCTATGTGTACGTTACCTGATTTATTGCTGAGAGCGCCGCACCTCCACAACACAAGATTGTGTATATATATATATATATATATATATATATATATATATATATATATATATATATATATATATATATATATATATATATATACACATACACATACATATATATATATATATACACATTTATACATTTTATGCAAAAAAATATCAAACCAGCTGTCTGTGGATTTAATGTAAATGCATCATATACATATCAGGAAAGATGCTCAACATTTCTGTCCACTTGGGACCACCATCAGGGGTTGTCACAGCATAACCAACCCAGTGTTATCAGCACAGCATAACCCATGCAGCATTTCCTACCGCTGTTGGAAATGTTGCATGTGTTATGCTGTGCTGACTACACTGGATTGGTTATGCTGTGACAACTCCTGATGACAGTCCCAAGTGGACGGAAACGTTGAGTATCTTTCCTGACATGTACAGTATATGATGCATTTAAATTAAATCCACAGCTGGTTTTATCTTTTTTTGCATAAAATGCTGGTGAGTGCTTCCTAATTTTTTCTATAAATACGGACTATTTTTGTTCTGGGTGACAACCCCGTGGATGTACGATATTCAGATGTGAGTGTGATTTCTACAGTCTGCTACCAATTCATCAGGTGCATATAGTACCCAGAATGGTTGAGTGCCGATCCGCCACACGAAATCTGAAATATATATATGTATACACACACGCGCACACACACATACACAAAACATTATTTACAACGCTTATGAAATGTGGCAAGTTACAGGATTACGTTAAATACAAGTTAAATTTCATGTATATATTACATTTTCTTGCTTTAAAAGTAGAATAATTATTGAAGGCAGATTTGGAATTCTGACTTCTCCACTTCTCTTTATTAAAAATAAATTAAAAGATCTTTAACATAACATAACACATAAAACAAAAGAATACTGATGTGCAAGTTACAGTTAACTGGTGACATTTCTATGTCTAAGCTTCTTGTAAATGTCTCCAATGATGATTAACCACATGAGCACAGCACAGCACGTTTCTGTTGTAAAGACATGACAAGTATCTATAAGGTATTTGTAGAGTAGTTAAACTTGACACTTGTTTGTGACATTGTATATTAAAAAAAAACAGTATTAAATTTAATTTGCCAAATTGTAGGCATTAACACGTCTTATTGCACCCGGTAATTGTATGGGTACCTTTAGTCAATAATCTGTAATAAAACTGACAAATGATAATTATAGCAGAATTATCCCACATGTAAATAAACTCTTCTCTGATATTGCAGTCAATGCTGCAGTGTTTGTTACCCACATATTACAGCAATAATATGCCTGATAATAAGTGAAGCAAATCAATCAAATTCTAATCGGACATGTTGCTAAGTGTGGTCTGAAGATGATGGCAGATTGCATTATTTCTTAGTATGCTTATGCGGAGTGACAAGAACAGCTGGTGTGTGACCAGCTAAGGTCTGATGTACAGATCTGTACAAACAGCCAAGTGCGTGGGTTTATTTTACAAATTTAAAACCACATTAACAAATCAGATTCAATTATGACTCAATAATTTATCATTTTTATATAACATTATTTTTCCTGCACAATAAAGTAGGGTTTATGTAATTAATGTTAGTAGACCATACTTGCCTACTTTTGAAAACTAGTTTCAGGGCGATTATAGTTGATAATAGAATTTTGCACAGTGCCCCATTGAGGGGGCATGCATGCTCCGCCCAAAGGTCGTGTCTAGTTCCATATTTGGAGAGATTGTAAAAAGAGATTGTGAACGTGGCACCTAGAAGCGTGGGTGTGTACTGCTACATCTGACAGGAATCTTTTAAAATTACTTATATCCAAATGTAGATGAGCCCCAAAGCAGTTAGTAAGAGCTACTATACTTGGTAAAGTGCTGGGAAATTGTGCTGATGATTTAATGTAACTGTATCTCTCATTCCTTTTTCCCCCCTAAAAAATGTGGCAGTGTAATGTGGGCTAGGTGAAATGAGGGAGATTGCTTGACTAATGAGGTAGAGAGGGAGATTGCTGTTATTTCAGGGAGTCTCCTGCAGAATGCAGGAGGGTAGGCAACTATGTAGTAGACTGTCTTTTGCTAGACAACCAAATGTAAACCAATGATTTTGGCAAAAACTGCTTAAGTAACAAGAAAATACAAGTTTGTAAACATGACAGTAAAAGCATATACATACAAAGCCACAGTCATCTATCCTACCTATGGCATTCGAATCGCTCATCGATGCGCACTGCAGCCTGGTGAAGAGTTGCGCAATGTGGCTAGTGTGGCGAATGGTGTTGCTGTTAAGTGTAATGCTTACGTTCATCCAACAGATGTCACGTTTGAGAATCACCATTGTGCATGCATCAGGTCTCCAATGAAATACAGTACAGTAATATAGCCCAAGAACTACTTTACTGATCTACAGTATCGTTGAATATAGATCATTTATGCCGAGCTAAGCTCCGTAGGGTTGGGTAAAGCTAGGCATACACTTCATCTCCAAGTTCTGGGGTCACAATGAGCGACTACGTAGCATATTTACAAAATGGCAACTGGAAGAGACTATCGGCCACAAAGGAGCTCAAGCTGAGCTCGGAATACATTTCCCCTCAGAGTCCCTGGAGCTAAATCAGCTACTACGTAGCATATTTACAAAGTGGTGGCAGGACGAGACTACTAGTAGACTTACAACAGTATTTACATTGAATACAGTTTTTAATGTAAGAATATTGCATACATCATATTCTATTACGTGATATGAAAATATAATTTTAAGTTTATGGTCATGTCAAAATGTACCCTACCTCTGGAGTACACCTTACAGACCCATGTAGGGTGCAACAAACTTGCTTCATAATATATGGTATTAGGTCACGTTGTCAAAATATCACGTTGATTAATACACTATACCAGAGGTTCCCAAACTTTTTTGATTCATGGCACCCCAGAGTAGAGTATCAGAATTGTTTTCACGGCACCACTCGGCTAAAAATGTCTTACTGAGAAAGTGAAAAAAATGTAATATTAAATTAATTAAATTGTGTTGATATGTCATAAATAGGTTTAATTATGTGGTGAGGGACAAGTTTCACTTTTGTTTTTCCACATATTTACTAATTCACTGCCAACAGAACTAGTTTTTCCTATAATATTCACCATAAATATTTTTAATAAGTCATGAACCATTAACTTGAGGCACCTCTACAAGATCCCTAAGGCACACCAGGTCGCCACGGCACACAGTTTGGGAACCACTGCACTATACACTATAATGTCGACATGGTTCAACATGCAATGGGCACCATGTCAATATCCTCAGAATGCCAAGATCCTCATAATGCCGCCAGGTGAAATGTCAACATTCTCAGAATGCAGATGGCTACATTTAGGTGGGAGGGTTACAATTAGGCTCCTGGGGGGGATGTTAGGGTTAAGGGGCATACACATATTGTGATTTTTGGCAATTTTCAAAGCAATCTGTCTAGCTAGCGTCGAAATTAAGCACAGATTGCTCCATGTGTAAACCCCATAGCGATGGGGCCACGCATTGCTATCCTCGGCTCAGATCTTCTGAGTTTAAATCATTACGTATGTACAGAACTTCAATTGTGGGCACTTTGTGGCATATACTGTGATATGTGTGCCCAGTGCGACATGTACTGTCATTGGGTGGCACCAAGTGGCATTTAGTGATTTGGAGTCACAGTGCAGCAGTTACTGTGATTTGGGGGCACAGTGTGGCATATACTGTGATTTTGGACACAATGTGGTATATATTGTGATTTGAGAACAGTGCAGCATATACTGTGATTTGAGGGCACAGGGCAGCATGTACTGTTAATATGGGGCACCATGTATCATATACTATGAGTTGGGGGTACCATTTGGAATATATTATAAATTGGAGGTACCATGTGGCATATACTGTAATATGGGGGGGGGGGGGGGATACCATTTTGAATATACTGTAATTTGGAGGTACCATGTGGCATATACTGTAATATGGGGGGGTACCATTTGGAATATACGGTGATGGAGGCACAGTGCAGCATATAAGGTGAATTAGGGTCAGCACAGCACATACTGTAATTTAGGGTCAAAGCGCAGCATTTACTGTGATTTGGGGCCAGAGTGCAGCATCTACTGTGATTTGGGGCCAAAGTGCAGCATCTACTGTGATTTGGGGGCACAATGCAGCATTTACTGTGATTTGGGGGCACAATGCAGCATTTACTGTGATTTGGGGCCAGAGAGCAGCATCTACTGTGATTTGGGGCCAGAGTGCAGCGTCTACTGTGATTTGGGGGCACAATGCAGCATTTACTGTGATTTGGGGCCAGAGTGCAGCGTCTACTGTGATTTGGGGGCACAATGCAGCATATAATGTGAATAATAGATACATCCAGTTTTTGTGTACAAAAAAAAAAAACAGCTTATGTAATGAAGAGAAACCTTTAAAAATATGCCAAGTTTCACAACTAAACCCGGCTGGGAAGCCAGCGATTGCTAATTACTGCTGAACAGAGAAGCCCTTTGGCTTAGCTGGTATATCAAGTTAGGAAATACAAGATAAACAAACATGAGTTGTTTACAGGTTCATTTCGTAAGTGTGGAACATTATGTCAATGAGTGTTTCTATTCATTTTTAGTACATAACATACTGGACATTATGAACTCTCTTATGTGGAAAATTACATAATACAGAAATGTTTATAGTGTGTATATGTGTAGGTAGAGAGAGAGAGAGAGAGATAGAGAGCTTTATACACATATACACATACACATAGTAACCACGTACATGCAAGGGGGCCTACACTACACATGTTGCATCCATAAAATTATACTTTCCCCTCCGAAGTCCCGCAGAATTGCAGAAAGGGGTGAATAGTGATTTCCGCACTTTAACAAATGAAGTTTAATTAGACCCATGGTTTGTTGCAGAAACAAAGTTACTTGCTTTTTGGCTTTGCTACCAACTGCGCTGTATCCTAGCCAATACTTTACAGTAGGTGAATACCTGATAACTGCAGCTTGACCAACATCCCATCCAATCTCAATGCAAGCCTTGAACTTCAAGGGACCTTAGAATCTTCAGGAAACTAGATGGACTCACCGCCACTTTCTATTTGGGTTAGTAACAAATGCAGCAATACAAGCAGAGATATCAGAAAAGGTGATATGATTATAACATAATAAGCGCAACAATAAATCTTTCAGGCCATTTTTGTAGCCATTTTTTTTGGCTATCTTTGTAGTACACTAACAGGCATCCCCAAATAGCTGAGTGTCTGCAGCTTATCTAATTAGGCTAACTATGTCAGTAACCAAATCAGGAAATTATATGGTCATACCCAGTACTATTTTTCTGGGAAAATAGGTCCAGGAACTCCAGGTCTGGGGGTGGATCAATTAAATAAAAATAATATATATAATAAAGAGAGGGAGGGAGATATATATGTATATATTGTATTTAGAAACAAAGGCACTCACAGGTGACTTTAAAATAAAACTTTACTTATGGAAAGTACATTTTTCGTTCCTGATGATGTCATATTTAATTAGAGGTTCAGGAACTGAGTTCCTGCTGGTTCCTGCTGTAAAATAGCACTGGTCATACCCCATTCAATCACAGGGAATTTCCATGCTCATATTGGGCTTTATACCCGGTATTTACTGGGTGCACCCGTTCACACTACACCTGAGACCAGGAAAATTCCTGTGGCTAGCTCCTTCAGACATAGGCAAGTATTCAATTCCCGGTGCAAGCTGTGACAGCGAGCAGGGCTGCCTGCTCACTGTCACCGCTCACCCGCACAGTATTCAACTGACCCCCCTAATCATAGGTGTGCGCACATTGAGTGTTAAGGGTGCACAGGCACCCCCTAATGCTGTGCCCCCACCCACACACTTATTGCTGCTAGTAATACTAGCAATACCTTTTACCAAAGACTTTTGCTTTTTAGACCTGTATTCCATTAAAATAAGCGCCCATCAATCAATTAAGTGTGTTTTGCATTATTAATTGTATTACACCATTGTCATATCACTACATATCGGTGTTATCCAGATATGATTTTGACTTTATTTGCATGTACTGTTAAAGTAATTAGAAGATTAAAACTGAAATAGGCAGGATATAATGGTGTTTTATATTGTAGTGAGTAGTGCACGCCTGATTGGCGGTGTTAGACATGCCCAATAGGTTGTGCTAGGCACACCGCTTTGACAGTGCACCCCCTAATAAAATGTGCTGCGCACGCCTATGCCCCTAATACACAGATTCCCCCTCGCTCCGTGTTGGGAGCGAGGGGGAATCAGCATATTTTGCTGCAGAAGCAGCAAAACCCACGTTGAAATGTAGCTGATTCACTGCATTAGCAGCGGGTTTCACTGTTTGGAGGATTCCCCCTGAACGCTGAATAGAGCGAGCGGCCGGCGCGGGGGTTAAACAGAGCGGATCACTGGTTATCTGCGATGCTCGCAGTTTAACCCCCTCGCCGGCCGCGGCGACCATCAATGAATACGGGCCATAAGCTGCATCTGCCTTGGCATTCTATAAGCCAGTACTGCACTCATACATGTACATACTGTACATGTCATATACACACGTCACACTCATATATACTCACATACATCTACAGGAGGCTCCAGAGGGGAGGCTGCAGCACAGTTCAAAATGATGAACTGCCACTCCAAACTGACTCACTGGAAGTTGGCGTTTCTCCCCTATTTTAATTGTGAACTGTGCTGCAGCCCCAACTCTGGATCTGCCCCTGCATACATCTTCTACACACTCAAACAATTGCACACCCCTTCTCCAGCAATCAGACCTCAGTATGGGCAGCAGCACAGATCGCATCAGAATGCCCGGCCCACTCTAGGAATCCCTGAATGGCCTATCACAGGCTTCTAGATGTGACCCAGGATTAAAATCCCAGGTCATTCAGATTTAACCCAGGTTGTCCCAGGAAAAAAAGGTAAATAGCAGGTGTGCAGTCCCAGGACGGTGATCCAGGGTTGGTGCCTTTCAGACATAAGCAGGTCCCAGGTACATTGGCAACAAAAAACAGGGATTCTCAATATATCTTAAAGGGGTTTTACTTGTAGCCAGGTCAAGTGATAAAAAAACAAAAACCTCATGTGTGGCCAACCGTCACCCCAAATTACAATCTCACTCGACTATTGAATTATGGAGCGGGGATTAGAGTCTCCACCTCACAATTATATTGAAAAAAAACAGTGGTGCCTGTAGGATCTGCGGAATATAAAACATATACAGTACAATCAGGACCATTGATAAAGCCAGCAGTTTTATGTTTGCAAATGAGTTTCTGTATAAAGACACCAAACTGTTTACTTAAGGTCTTCCTGGGCGAGCTCACGACTTTCTCACAGACTGAGACAATGGAGACAACGTAAGTAATTTGGCTTTCCAGAGTTTGATCTATCATTCGGAGAGATATTTCAGTTTCCAGGACCTCCAAGCATGATTTATTTTACAAAATATAAATCAAAAGCATATTTCACCAGTAGCATCAGAATAAAAGTCTACAAACTGCTCATTGTTTAAAGGACACAGCATCACATTGAGAATCAGCCGCCATGGCATTCATTCAATCTAATAGAAACTCTATACCTTCTTTCAGTTTCAGACTGTCTGCCTCCAAGAACAGGGGCCTGTAGCAAAGCTAAAATAGCATCATTTTCCTGCCCCAATGCACAAGCCAAGCGCGGCTCGTCATTTACATCTCATTCCAGGCTAGTGAAACTCCTCTTAAACCTTTGAGTGGCAAGTGAATTTGTCAAAATTGGTGTGAAAATTGCCAAGCAAACATTGTATTCATCATAATGACCTGTAATGTTTACCTTATATAGGAAATATCTTTTTTTCTACAACATTTTTTTATTTGAATTTATATAACAACTGTGAGTGACGATGGCATTTTTAGCCAATAATTTGCACATCCATCACAGCGATGCTGGCATTTAAAAGGGTTAACAGACAATGATTACATTTATTTTGGAGCTCTAAGTGGCTGATGCGGTGTTGAATGAAACTCGTCTGTAATTGCTTCTGTATTTTGTTCACAGAAACACCACCATATATTATCCCCTTATCTGTGCCCTGGAGTTTCTACCGGTCATCATCAGTATGCACCAGTCATAGGCTATATCCCTTTACTGGTCTGGAACAAGATATTCATAGGCCCCATATCAAACATTTGTAGGGGCCCTTATGTACCAACCGTGGCAGCTGCACCTTGCACTTATGGTAGGTACGCCATTGGGTTTATGCCTACCTCTGCATAGCCTGTACCTATTTTACTACATTAATATTGCCTGTTGTCTTCAGGCCGAAATGTAGATGCAGTTGAAATATAACTCAGCACTGCCTGCAATTGCCTGTGCACAGTACTATAGCATGCACAGAATGATAGCATGCAGGATGCATCAGGCTCTGCCAACAGGTGTATGTCCTATGTAGCACTATATAAGTATGCTGCATAGTATGGGTCACAGGGTTCACGGTGGTATAGTTTGCAAATTAAAGACAGGCACAGTACATTACATTATACCTGTTCAGCTTGTTTAACTAAATTCCTTCCAAAAAATGTTACCGTAACAACTGCTACAAACACTATGTTCAGTCTGATTTACACAGATCAGGTTCTGGGATATTGCACCATTTTCAGAAATCATACACTTAAATAATCTCACTGCGCAATCAAATCCTTTTATTTAGGGTAGATTACAAAATGTCCATGTCAACATGGACAGGAGGTTGACATATCAAATGCAGACCACTTGTCCCATCTAGTCTCCACTACAGGGGTCCAGATGTACTAAGCTTGAAAAGTGATAAAATGGAGGGAGATAAACCACCAGCCAATCAGCTACTACCTGCCATGTCACAGGCTGTGTTTGAAAAATGAAAGGTAGGAGCTGATTGGTTGGTGGTTTATCACTTTTAATTTTATCACTTTTCAAGGCTTAGTACATCTCACCCAGGGTGTGGACCATAGGATAGACCATGCCTAAATCGACATTAAAAAGGGCCACTTTACTGTTCCCAATTGTAATCTACAAAAAACAATTGTGAAAAAGTTCCAAAAAAGGGAAAAATTAGCAAAAAAACTCACTTCAACCTTCATGTGTAGACCACTGCCACATTAACCTTGTGCTTGTCGACCTTTGGTGTTGACATAGACACTGTCGATCTATTATCTGATTCCCGCCCTATTTGGGAGTAAACCTACACAAGCATGGGGAGAATTTACAAACTCCACACATTTAAGGCCAATATCAAAAGTGGTTTATATTTACAAACTATAAACAACCCTAGCCTTAATCCTAACCTACAATGGGCTGTTAACATTTACAATGTCATCAATATACTATGTCGACATTCTGTCATTGGCAACAACGTGATTGTTGAAATTTCCATTCTGGATGGCATTCTAAATGTATAGCTTTTCTTTGAGTAGCTTATGGCTGACACAAGGAACAGATATATAAAACAGTAGCTCTAGTACAGTAGTTTAAGAAGGGAAAAAACTGATATGAGAAAAATAACAGTTCCCCTCTATATTTTAATAACCTGCTATGGTGACTACATTGTTATTCATTTTATTGCCCATAATGATGTGTTCAAGGTTGAAATCATGGCTATGTATGGATAATCAGGTTTGAAAGGCCCCAATTAACATTTTTTCTGCAATACGTTTCCGTGTTTTAATTGAAAAAAAAAAAAAAAATCAGAAAAAAGTCACACTTCCTGACATACAAAAAAAATAGTGCCTTTAATAATAATGTACAATATTGAAGTGCAAATAAGATAACAATCCATTTCAGCATAAGAGGCAGTCTCCTACTGTGTCCAACACAAGGCAACACATACATATTTATACTCTCCTAATTGCTCTATGGCTCTGCTGGAAATATTCCAACAGGCTCTTATCTGTTTCAGCGGGTACCAGGGACCAAAATGTCTGTGAGAAATTCTCAACACACAAAAGGCAGACACTTGGAATGAGAATGTACAATGAAACAGCTGTTGCATATGTACTATACCAGAATCCTACATTCTTAATAAGGTTATTGCCTCTACTCTCTCAATTACAGTACTTGTAGTTTAAAAAAAAATGAATCAATATACTAAGTATTATGACAGGACTTAATACAAGACTGTCCAAAAAATCAGTTATCGGTGTTCATAGGGCTTGTATACATCTGTACTGTTTCACTACAGAGATATCAACACAGTAGGTCCAGTATCATATCATCCAAGTTGTTAGTAATAATGAAATTAATAAGAATCATAGACTCACAAATTGCTGAAAACTAGCTGCTAACATTGTTTGAGTTTTGATTATATAACCACTAAGCAATAGCCAACCGTTTCAGCACAGTACTACAACATAAATAAAACAATAGAACTCTTGGGTTTTCTCTGTGCGCTCTGGTAATAATATTAATAAAAACAACATCCTTTTACTTCAAAACCTATTAAGAAACACTACAGTATATGGCATATTAAGTTTATGCACTTAAAGGGGGTATCCATTTAATTCACGTTCATGCTGCAGCTGTGAAAAATGTTTTTATCCCAGAAAAGCCAAGACCTATTTATTTTCACACTACTTACCTCAACAAAAATGGGCACTTAGGCCCTTAGGTACTTGTGGATTATCACGGCTCCCATCTCATGCCATCGCATGCCATATATAGTGGCATGCGATGGGATGCTATTTTTGCCTTTTTTTTTAAAATTGCATGCAATCACATCGCATGCAATGGCATGCGATTTTTAACAGAAAAGCATCCAAATGCATTGGAATTAGTATGAAACATGTTCAATGGCCCCCAAATGGCATTTTTGAGGCTGTACCACCCCCACTATCAACGCGAACCCGAAGCGTGGCGAGCGCAGCGAGCCCGCGAGGGGCGGCGGTACGTGTCCTACGACCTTTTCATACCCCCACTATCCCTGTCGGCGTGGAGTTGAGAATAGAAAGTGTGGTGAGCGCAGCGAGCCACCAAGCCCGAAGCGTGGCGAGCGCAGCGTGCCCCGCGAGGGGACGCGGACACCTGTGAAGCCCGCGAGGGGGCGCGTATACCTGTGAAGGTATCCGCGTCTGCTCGCCGCGCTCGCCACACTTTCTATTCTCAACTCCACGCAGACGTGGATAGTGGGGGTATGAAAAGGTCGTAGGACGCGTACCGCCGCCGCTCGCCACGCTTCGGGTTCGCGTTGATAGTGGGGGTGGTACAGCCTCAAAAATGCAATTTGGGGGCCATTGAACATGTTTCATACTAATTTCAATGCATTTGGATGCTTTTCTGTTAAAAATCGCATGCAATGCGATTTTTTCATGTGCCATGGCCATCGTGGGAGCCGTGATACTCCACAAGTACCGGCCCTTATTCCGATTGAATCGGACGGCTGCGTGTTCGGTCGGACGGCTGATATATTGTGTTTGCGCATGTGCAGAGGCGTTTCTGCGCATGTGTGAACGCCTCGCATGTCTGAACAGCGTGAATTCCGTGAGGAAATTGATCGGTCGGAACCATTGGAGCAGGGGGTGGAGAGGGGTGTGAAGGGCTGTTTGGGCTCATTACCATATGCGTATGCCCCGGGATTTATGGGCGTTCCCTTGAAAACACTGGGTGTACGCATTGTAATGCGGCTGTGACGCACGTGTGGGGGGCGGACAGCTGACATAGCCGGATGTAAGCTGCCCGCCCATAGCCCTGCTTTCATACGGAGAAATGTCCGAGTGGTCTGGAGCACTCGGTGCTGCCTGATCGCTTGGTCCATCATTCGATGGTCGGCGACCATCGGAGGATGGGGAAGGTTCCCACAGATGGGGGAGGTGGTCACATGAAACATCCACTCGCGGTCCGTTCGCTTGGCGTCTTACCGCATTTGGACTATGTGAGCGATCCATACGGTAGGCAGGGCTAAGAACACTCTGTGGCCGTCCAAATTACGCATCCGTCCGGGTTAACTAGAATAAGGGCCTAACTGAGGATTCACTTTTACATGCCTGAGGCATGCAAAACCAATCCTAATAAGAAGGGGATGGTGGCTTGGGGCTAAGGGAATGTAATGGTGGCATAGGAGGGTGATGGAGTTAGGGGCTGAAAGTGGTTATGGGGACTGAGGTTGCTGAAGGTGGTGATTGGGCTGAAGATGGTGACAGGGCTGGGGTCTGAGGGTGCTGAAGATGGTGATGGAGCTGTGGGCTGAAGGTGGTGATGGGGCAAAGAATCATGATGGGGCTTGGTGCCGCAAACCGAGGAAGGCATTGGGGGCCATTGAGCGGGGAAGAAAATGGAGGCCTGCTGGCCAAGGAAGTCAATAGGGGCTGCAGGCTGAGGCGATGAGGTGCTGTGGGCTGGGGGAGGGCGTGGGACCAAGTTTCAACCCACTAGCCTGGTCTGGACTCTCTAGAGGAAGGCACTCTCTGGAGTGGACTTTCTGGAGTGACTGGAGGCTGGTCTTCATTAATTCCTTGGAGTACTCTAACCAAGTGGCCAGGAAATCTCCATTGGAAAACTGAAATTCCACAAAATGAAGGCACCGCGCTTCCGTTTTGGTTCTGACAATACAGGGCCATTCTGCACATGTGCTGTACTGGTCTTGCACATGAGAAAAATGACAAACATTAGTAATTTGCAACATGTTCAGGAGCTGCATCGGAATCTGAATCAGGCCCATGTTAACATACAGCCTTAAATGAGCCTCAAAGATAATTAAATTACCCCTACATGTAATGCTGAATATATAACAGAAACCTAATCAATGCAATACGCTACTTTATGTATTGTTACATTTTAGGGTATCTATTAAGTAACAATATTTAAATAAAAGACATATACTATACATTCAGTTTTGGCTGGAGTAAAGCACGGTTGACCCAGTAAATGCCACACACCAGGTAACATATGTGGAGTGCACTGGAGTTTAACTTCCACACACACTGACCATTATAGATTAACGTCATTTAAAAACCACAAGTTTATGGGCACTTGAATCTTATAACCATATAAATCATTTTCCATGCTTTCCCTATTCTTCTGTGCAGGCCGGGGTCTCCCTCAGCCAGGGATAGCAATGTAAGCCAAGAAAACTTGGATTTGTGAACGGAATACTGAGATTCGGGTTCTGGCTCACAGCCATACTACCCTCCACAGAGCTGGGCAGACAATCGCTATTCAGCAATGTGTTCTACAATAATTATGGTTTCAAAGTAAGCTTTATCAATGGCTATAAAATAAGCAAACTTTTAATGCCCACAGTAAGGGAACAAATAAGAGACCGATGTTTAAAACATAACATCTTACATACATTGATGCACATCATTTAGTTTCGGACACCCACAGTCGCACATAGAACTATGAAATCATGTGTTAATTCTATACACTATTAAAACCCTATGTAAAGTTTATTTTCCCTTAACCAAAAAGTTATACATATGGCCATGTGATTATTGTGTTTATGAATGTTTAAGCATACACAAAAGCATTTTAACCTGTATCTTTCACTAAAATATGGGGCAAGTAGCTACTGAATGTTAAGGGGAAAATGTATCAAGCAGTGAAAGAGTGGACAAGCGGATATGTTGCACATATCAACCAATCAGCTTCTACCTATAATTTTCTAGATTGCACTTAGCAAGTACCTGATTGGTTGCTATGGGCAACTGATCCACTTGTACGAAGCAGTGAAGAGTGGAGGTGGACATCTGCCTCTTAGGAACAATGATGTTGTCTGCCGCTAGTACAGTCAATCGTAGGATAAAAAAGTTTCTTCAATTTTTTTATAATTTGTACCTAATTAATCCAGAACCGATTATTGTAAGCAGGGCAAGTTTAAGAATGTTATTTTAATATAATTGAAATTGTGTCCATCACTAAGGGGGTCAATCCAATTCAGCATAATTAACTTACGTGGGGGAGACATTGCGGCTGCAGCAGCGGCCGCACTTAATGGAGGCCGAGATTCACACTAACGTACTCGCTACTCCATAGGGTTTCGAACAGTCGTATCAAAGTGTGTAGATTTAGGTGTCACTGCTGATGATAAAACACTGCCGCAACGGCACATCGCATTGCATTGACCCCATTGAGTGATTGTAGCTGTTATAACTGGATAACCACAATGGGTAACAGCAGTGCAGCAATTGTGGGTAGTGTGTGTACACATTAAAGGTCTTCACTTATTTACAGCAAAAGTCTGAGCCATATCATCTATCCACTCTTCAGAAAAAGTCTGCCTTATCTTGTAAATGTATATGACCACAACAATGAAGTTATTATTAAGTAAGCATCACAGATTCATTACTGTATGGTGAGAGAACAGCGGTTCACACTGAGGACAGTGGCATATAAATCATAGTGGCCATACACAGCACATCTGTGCTAGGGAGTTCAGCTAGAAGCTGCTGCTCTGCAGCCTGCTGTGTCAAGCACAACACACAAAAAAAAAAACTGGCTGCCACTCAACTATAACACAAACATCGTCCAATGGTTTCAGCATTTCAATTGCAGCTTAACAAAAACCATTATACACATTACACATTGTACACTAAAAAACTTTCTCTTACTATGGTACTTCTCAAGGATTCCTTTTTCTCTCCGCAGCATGAGGTAAGGCCCTCCCCTCTCACTTCACAAAGAGTCACTTTGTAGTGTACCGAGGGGCAAAGGATGGGTGCCTTACTAACTAGCCCCACTTCTGCAAAATGAAGTATGGGAAACACGGTCCATGCCAAGCTGCTGCTTCAGTGATGAAGCAAACGTTATTAACCAGTATAGTGCTTCTCATTGATGCAATGTTATTTGAACGGTTTTGAAACCTATAAAACAGTGCAGGCAATATATGCCTGCATACAGTAACGGAACGTTGGCTGCTTGTGGAAACTGCTGTACACAGGCCCTGATTCAGATCAGATCGCAGTACAAATTTGTTCTCAAAATGCACTGCAGGTGGGGCAGATTTAACATGTATAGAGAGAATTAGATTTGTGTGCGTTATTTTGTTTCTGTGCAGGATAAATACTGGCTATATTATATTTACACTGCAACTTAGATTTCAGTTTCCACACACCTCACCAAATTGAACTCTCTGCACAAGTTACATCTGCCCCACCTGCAGTGCACATGGTTTTGCCCATTTTGAGAACAAATTTGTGCTGCGATCAGATCTGAATGAGGGCCAGTGTGCAGTAAGTATCCTGGGAAGGAGCTCAGGGAGCTATTCACTTCAGCGCGCTGTTATGTCTGATTAGTGAGTTTCTGCTTGCAGCCATCTGGTGTGCGAACAGAAATCCGTCAAGGTTAGGTACGCAATGCTATTTTGTGCCATAGCGCATTACAAACAGCAAAGACTTCCCAGCGCTATTCATTGTGCACGGAATTGAATCTACCCCATTATGACAAATTTTGTGTCATCCACAAATAGCAATTACAACAGATATTGCTTACACAATAAGTAAACAATCCATTACATCAAGTCACTGCGCAACACATTAGATAAGAAAATGATAAACAGAAGCTGATCGGTGCCATCGGTGCCATCTTCCCCACTCCATTAGCCATGGGGTTTACCGTGGGGTAAAATCCCTGTGTTGCAGGGAAAGGCTATTCAATTAAATAGCCCTTTACACCATGCCTTAAATCTGTGATTGTCACGTGAAAATATACGTAAACTTCTGAATCAATGGAGTATCCTGGCACATGAACCCCTGTTTTCTCGTTGACCTTTCCCCCTAGCTCAAGTTGAAAGGTTGAGTCACCACGGGGGATTTACATACAGCAGCTACTTGAATTAATACATCTCTTCCTTATCAACGTAAACACACAAGGTAAACAGCAGAATACTGCTCTGATGCAGTCTTGCAATCTTAGTCATTGACTTGTGTCAGCTGTCACTAACCAGCTGAAAGTGTGCCTTAATGCTGCACTATATTGGGACAGGAGATAAGAGTAATGATAATGGTAATACAGGCTTAAGTTAGTGAAGGCTATCACCCCATTCATTATCACATGAAAGAGAATGGTTAGAGCAGTGGTTCCCAAACTTTTTTGCATCACGGCACCCTAGATTATCAGAATATTTGTCACGGCACCCCTAGGTGCAAAGTTTGCTGCCGAGAATTTCAGAAAACAATATTAAATTAAATAAGTTGTGCTTATATTTCATCCTTAGGTCCAGTTATGTGTTGAGGGACAGGATTCACTTCTGTTTATCCACATATTTTAAAACTGGAAGCCACAAGCTCTGGTTTTGCCTATTACATTGACCATAAATCATTTGAATCGGTTCTGGACCACCAAACCGAGGCACCCCTGCAAGTGCTCTGAGGCACCCCAGGGAGCCTAGGTGCACAGTTTGGGAACCACTGGGTTAGAGACATGTCTAATGATTTGCAATATTCACGGAGAGCATCACTACCATGTAGAGCATCAATATCATGTATGTACACACAAACACACACAATTGTAAAATGGCCGCACTAATCAGGCACCCGAAGCGTAATCCGTTATAAGCAGCCACCGGAGACCTGTTTTTGCTCAATAACACATGGGTTCGTTAACTTATCCCAGATGTGTTATCGCCCGAAAATGGATCATTTACCGCACATTAAAAATACATGCTATAATTAGACAGTCAATTTACTATTGGGCTATTTTAGCCCGTTTTTGCATTGCGATAAATTAACGTTGGCAATTGGATACCGGTATATGTGTGGAGGCTCATGTGTGACTGCCCCGATCACCCTATTGTTAATCCAACTCTAAAGCTGGCTACAAATCCTAAAACTTTATCTGTCCAAACTGTCTATTGGGAACAAAAATCTGGTAAGGGATGGGAGCATATGACAATCAAACATTTGCTCCCAAATTCTAGAAAATGGATAAAACGATTGATCGGATAAACAGATCCTATTTGTCTGAACAGCCATTGTTTTCTTTCTAGTGTTTGGGAGCAAATATTAAATTCTCATATGTGCCCATACATTCCCAGATTTTTGTTCCTACCAGATAAGACTGGACAGATAAATCTTTAGGTGTGTACCCAACTTAACATCTACGCAGATTGTGCATGGTCAGGGTAAACATGGACATACATGTCTTGAAGATGAATTCCTGTATACATCAAAGAGCACCAAGGGGTAAATGTCATATGGTCCAAGAAGCCGGAGGTGTAGGAGTTTTTCCGAGAATGGCTGCATTTTTAAAGTGGAAATCATTTTACAAAACAAATCTCGGTTGATTTTGCCTTGTAAATGATTGCTGCTTTAAAAAAATGTCCATTCTTGCTTTAAAAATATGTCCATTCTTGAACCACTTTTAGCAGTTTAATTAAGAGCAATGCTCACAATTTGCTCCTGTAAAAGCAATGAAAAACTGGGAAAAGCACCCTTCATCCCCCATAAATCTCCCTGAATTGTGCATTTTAGTTTGTCGCCACTTAGGGGTGGCACATTAGGTCTACTGTATGTACAGCTACTGTGCGCACATACACAGCACCTCATTTCATTGAATCAACCATGTATTGCATACCATTTAATGATCCTATATTTGTACAAGTTTCAACTACACAGAACACACACTTAGATGTCAGCAAAAGGAAATCTCCAAAAAATGAACAAGTAAGGGACACTGAAAGCTACTTACGACTGACAGTTGACTCCATGTCGACCTAAGAGGTTTATATTGAACAATGATCCGTTCTCCTTTTGGCTCTTTGGAATCATTATCTTCATCTGAATCAATATCCAAAGCTTTCTCCTTGTAATTCTGGTACAGAACAGCATTTTCTGAAAGCAAAAGGAGAACACATGTAAGTTCCAGGCATTCTCTAATCTCGTAATACAAAGAGGAAAGTTAGGCAAAGCAATTCCACGTTCTCTTGTTTTTATAGTTTATTTTGTACAGTAGCACAATAGGTGTTATGATAACATCTTTACATTGGCAGAATGAGATATGGCTGCTACAGTATGTGTACTGAATATATGAGGTTTGTTTCCTTGAGTGTTTCTTGCCTTCGTAATCGGCCCAGGACGGGCTTGAATGCACCGGTCAGTGTTCTAGGGGGTGCAAAATCAGACACCCAATATGCTACATATAAAGCTAGTATAGGTTAAGAGAATGAATATTCATAAAGATAAAATTCTTAATTTGTGAAGTAGAAAATGCACTGTCTATCAGATAGACTTGGAGAAATGGATTTGACACAAGTATTTAAAGTTCTGTTTCCTTGAGACATATGGAGGACAATGACCATGGGGATGTTCCATAGTTATTCCAAGTTGAATGATAAGTCTTGAAGGTAAAGCAGCATTTCTCCTAAAAGCTTCATGCACAGCAAAACTGAGGACATCCGGGGTTTAAACACACTTGTTACCAACTTCTAAGGGGCTTCAACTGTTCTTTGCTTTGCATATTTGCATATACATAATGATATATCTGGGGGATGGGACTTAAGTCGAAACACAAAATTCATTTATGCTTCATATACACTTTTTACAATATTGTTCATAATTTTGTGCGGGTAACAAAGGTTGTGTACAACGACCCATCAGAAAGCATCAGTGTCATTATTTCAGAAACTGGGCGACGTGGCTTCACGTGAGACATGCCACCATTTTCATCAGGATGTAAGCAGTGGCCAGTAATCCAGCATGCTGCCAGGAACGTCCTCAGTTCCACTCTCATGTGAATAGATACTGCACGCATGAGCATGGCAACTATTCTCCACTTATTCTTCTAAGCAGAGCAATGGGTAAGAGGGTGTTGCTCAATCCCCCCATCAAACACCACCTTGGGACACTGCAGCCCATGGGTGGGATGCAGGGCCGGCGCTACCCACTCAGCAGCTCCTGCAAAGCAGGGAGGCGCCATGCTGAAAAGGCGCTGTTTCCCTCCCTGTTCTGCTAAAGCTGCCTCAACCCTCACTGTCACTGCTTCCTGCACGCCGCCTGCAGCAGCTCCCTGCACCGCGCACACGCTGTCCTCCTCTTGCGACCTGCACCCTCTTCCTCATGGACACTTGCGCTGAGGCATGTAGCACTGTCTGTGAATGCCTGGTTGACATGTTATGTCCGGATCCGCCCCCTACCCATTGCTCCCTGCGCAGCTGTCAATCAAATGACAAACAGGCAGCAGCGCCGCCTCCCCTTCCTTCCCTCTTCTCAGTGTGCTGTGCCAGTGCCACAGCCAGTCCTCAACACTCCGCCCCTCTATCTCCTCCCCTCTTCTTCCATCTCCTCCTTCTCTCCCCTCCTTGCCCCCTCAGTCACGAGTGCTGCACATTCTTTTTTTACTGCTTTCGGATCGCAACGCACACACATTGCATGCATGCCGTGCGATGTGATGCGATCTAGCCCATAACGTATGCGATTGTCGCAGCGTGTATGGGCACCTTTAGTGCCTGCAACATTTTGCGGACACAGCACTGAGATGGTGTATGCATACATGTACATGCACCCGAGAACCTCCATAGGATCGAATGTTGCATACACTCCCACAATCGGGCTGCAGCTTGTTGCAATGGCAATGTGAAAGGGCGCAAAATGTATGGTTTGCAGGAGGGCGCCGGACACCCTAGCACCGGCCCTGGTGGGATGGAGAACACTGCCTGAAGAGCTGGACTGTCCTATCAAAATTGGCACAGTTGTATGCTCAGCCTGTATTGCAAATTAAATGGTGCCCCATACAAGTACCCTATAATCAAACAGTAGCTTCATCCATGCATAGACAGGGCTGTGCATATCCTCATCTAGAACTACAGAATACAGGCACTATTGTGAATCTTACTATACAATACATTATGGACATGTTTAATAGCCAACACTACACAAAATACGGTCTGTGGGAAATTCAGTATATACTAAAAGTATGTTTTAAAGACGGAAGAGTTTTTCCCTTGCTTTTGCACTATGTATCAAAGGTTTAGTTTGCATTGAGAAAGATTTAATTAGAATACAAACAAATAATATTCACCTCACACAACAAATGTTGTAAGAGTAATGTGCTGTAGAGTTTGGCCATCCAGAAGACTGGTGTCATATCTATGGTTTAGTGTACTGCACTTTTACATACAGAGACAAATTCGTAGCATATGAAATCGATCAAAGAAACATGCAGCAGAGAAGGAGGATTCCGTGTAATTAATTCCAATTCAAAAGAATTACAATGCGATAGTATTCTTGCTGAAAGAAGACAGACATTAGCGAACTGCTATCTGCCACCCCGCTATCTCCTCCAAAGTCCTGCACTTGCCCTGGTTCTACTCTGGCATACTGCACGCAACAATGGTAGAAGCTAAGACAGTAGAACAATTTAAACATGCTTGGGATAGGCATATGAATATCCTTACAAAGAAATAAGGATTAAAAAGGTTGAGTTTACCTGAAGGGTAAAAAAAGGTGCAGACTAGATGGGCCAAATGGTTCTTATCTGCCGTCAAATTCTATGTTTCTATGTTTCTATGTCTGATACCTGCCGACGCATGAACACTCTGTATATCACTGGTGTGCCACACTGGGCTTCCTAGCTTATGATGGTTTTTTGGGGTGCCGCACCCTGCACCTAGATATAGCGCTAGGGACCCCCAATATACAGAGAAGCCTTGACGCGGCTTGGGGGCATAGCATACACCTGCGCAGGTATATGTAACCAATATCTCTGAATTCTATTATCATGTAGTGTTCTAGATTGGTTACTAGCATTGCTCAGTGTGCTGAGGGAAAAAATGTCTTGTTTTACTTACCCAGTATTTAACCCCTCCCTCATGCACCTGGGAAATGCTACTGAACTAATTGAGCATCTACCACTATCTGTATGTACACTCTGTATGAACGCAGGTGCTCTACAGAAACTGCCTAGCTGCTTCACCAGAATACAAACACTAACTACAGCAGACATTACATGAAGCAATACAAAGATCAACAACGTGATAGCAATTACTGTATGTAGAAATCAACAAAATGCCATAAAAGTATAGTGTGTGTTTATGGTATGGAGCCAATGTAAAACAGAGGTTTCATCTTAGGACCTTATTCTGGTCAATTTGCAAGGCCGTGTGCATTCGCACGGGGCCGATATTTTTGCTTTGCACATGTGCATGCGCTTGCTAAACGAAGGGTGGGGGGCGTGAGGCTCCAGGTCATATCATTAGCATATGGGAATGCCCAGCGTTTCATTAGCTTTTCCAAGAGAATGCTGGGTGTTATTATGGTAATGGCCCGATGATGCAGGTGTGTGGGGCGGGCAGGTGACATCACTTCCCTCTGAATGAGCACGCAGATCTAAGGGTGCTCTGAGCAATCGTGCGTGCACATTCGACATCATTCGATGGTTGGCGACCACCGAATGATGTGGGTGTTACCCGCAGGCTGCGAATGGTTGCTTATGTAAAACATCAATTCGCAACCAGTGTGAACGCACGCGCATTGTGAATGGTGGGCTGGCGTACCACCATTTGCAAAGCGGCATCTGGTTCACTCGCAAGGATGCAAATTCGCATCCGAGAGAATGAACCAGAATGCCCCCATGAATGTAATGCATTTAGGTGTGCAGCTAAGTATGGTGCCCAAACCTTTGTACTGCACACTATTGCCATAGCACCCCATGGCAAAATCTTGTGAAAACAGACCATCCATCTACCTGAAAATGGAAAGATTACCAGCTACAGTATGTTAGAAGAAATCTAAAATATTGACATTAATGTCATCGTATCATGTTCTACCACTAGAGCTATACTGAAGCATAGTTCCCAATTAGTATATTTTGCACCAAGGATTTATGTGTATAGCATTTACAGATCATAGGAGCAAGAGACAAGGGATCTGCATGCAGCAATGTTTATTCTGTACAGCTATGTTATGTTATGGAGGAGCTGCGTCATACAGCATGATTGTACGTTACATGTTGGGCAAGTTTCCAGCATACAGTAGAGACACCATAAGCATAGCAATGTTTGTATGTGAGCCAGTCCTGTCCTAGCAACCTTTTAAGTGCACTCTGACATGTAACAGAACAGGTTCTGCCCTCTATTATATATTGGTGACTTTTCTCCCAATAGAACAAGGCACACTTTCCCATGAAGACAAGTTCAAGCAGCGGTAACTAATATTTTTGTATGACACCAATATCTGCAGAACAAATCTCTCCACATCAATAGTAAACGACTGTAGGAATAACACCACTTCTCCCGAGACTAATTGTGGAACCGTCTGCAGAATGCTGTAGTGCTGCTTTCAGGAAATTGGCTATTAAATACATTTCTTTGCATTTCAAACATCCTGTTCCGCAGAAGCTGACAGCTTAAAACACAAATTAAATCAAGTTATTTTTAAGAACTGGATGATGTTTACTAATGGCATATATGTAATGGTAGGTGTAAATGTATTTTGCATGGGATGAGTTCAGAGTTCAGCACGTCGGCGCTCATATACATACACTGGACCGCTATGGATCCCAGCATCCACCATTATTGGCGGTGGCCGAGATCATGAATGTGTGCGGACCATTAGGGTCTGGTTAGTTATTTATCTCTGTGCACCTTATCTCCATCCGAGGCTTAGTAAAATGATCCTTAAGTCTTATGCTGGGTACACACAGGGCAATATATCGTTAAAGATATGCATGATACCAATATCATTAATGATGCATTGTGCATGTTGTCTATGTTTATGCTCAATGTCGTTAGCTATAGACACCCAGCACATTGCTAATGATGACCCTCTCCCCCGCCTTCATCTGTACATGCAGCTCAATGTTGATTATATAGTCAATGATGTATGTATGGAGCAGGGGACGGGTGACATCACTGACCGATATCTTTATTGGTCAATGTGTATGCATATATCGTTCACCCACGAAATGCCCAGTGTGTACCCAGTATAACTCCATGGGGGGCACCATTTGCAAAAACTCTTATTTCTCCAAATAATGACGAATTACATTTTGAGAAACATTATAATTTCCTTTTTACAGTACAAATTGTCAAAAAAAGGTTTAATCTAACCCAATATGAACAAATTCATGAAGATCTATATAAACAAAAGTATGGCTTTTCTGTAGCTTGAGAAAGCGATACTTTTGTTTCCTCTACATACAGTAGTTACGTGATAAGTAGAAATCACTGCACTCACTCGCTGACTCACTCTTCTCCACCAGCCTTCGGAAATCCGCACCTGGCTGACATCACTGACGCAGATCAGCACATTTGCACTGCAGTCAAACATCTTTTGCAAGAAGAATGTTTGTAATCTTCAACGGATATAAATAGGGCAAAGATTACAACAACAACAAAATTTTGTTGGAAATTTTGCTCTTTATGTTATTTTAACCCTTTACTATTTCTGTGCCCAGGATTTTACCTGACAAACTTCTGAATCATTTCCTAACTAAACACAGCTGTATGCACATTCAAAGAAAGGAAAGAAAATTATATTTTTTTACTTAAATGAATCACCAAGGTGCCTGCAGCTGAAAACATATGGATGACCGGTGCTATGGATGCCGGCGGTCAAAATACAGATGCGGGCATCCCCGATAGAGGTAAGATAGAGTCCCCCAATTACTGCCTAAATCTAACCCTCCCTTCCCGGACACACACTAGTCCGCCCCGCATACTCACTTTGATCAGGATGCCAGCTGTCGGTATTCTGGCATTGGCATCCTGATCTTTTCAAGGTTTCGGCGCTGATCTTCTGGCAAATGTTCAGATGCCGGCTTCAGTATACTGACCGCCGGCAACCTGAACACCGCGATGCTGACTGCGTCTGCGGCATCATATAGAGATAAATAATACAATGGTATATCCCATTCTTCGAATGTTTGGATAGGGGGATTGGCAAAGTACTGTACAACATGTTGTAAAACCTTACCAGTCATAACATAAAATGTAATCAGCTTTCTATGCCCCTACACCCAATAATGTAATTTACTTTCTTTTACAATATACCAATACGATTTTTTCAGGTTTACGTCAATAATAATAATAATAATAATAATAATACAAATTGAAGGATTTATAATAATAAGTAAAGATCTATAATGTAATCAGATAGCGAATGTGAATTGTAGATGGAGGCAAATCAGAGAAAGTTGTTTTTATGACTACATCAGACTGCTCCGTGTCTGCCAGGTGACTCCAAACCACACAGAATCAGAATGTACCAATGACGACATTAAACATGACGCTTAGCAATAGCAGTCTCTGATAGTAAACTATGCACACGCAGAATGTGGTCTGGAGCGGAGGCACAACTAAAGAAGGAAAGGAATGTCTTCCATGTGCTGCTTTTATGTACAACTGCCAGTGGATGTATTATTCCAAGCTTACATCTAAATAACACACGCTATATAAAGGTTTAAGCTGGTGTTCTTCCCATTAGATTTGTAACAAAAATTTGGAAGCTACTAACCACTTTAAATTAAAATGTGCTCTACAATGGTATAATAAACAACTGTAGCGATTGAGCATCTCTAGAACAGTACCAGCCTCTATATGTCAATGTCAAATACTAAGATCTATATTAGGAAGCTGTAATTTCTAGTACAGAGCACCGCTACTCTGGCAGTGCAATGCAGAAAATATGTACACTGCCTTTCCTCACTTTACAGCACACAGATGGGACAACATCTGCTACGGCATGGCTGGTGGTCACACACAGAGCAATCTGAGCATTGAGAACTATGGACTTTTTTTTTTTTACAGTTTCTTAAATAGCGCAGCATATTCCGTTGCGCCTTACAATTGGAAACAACAGTGATAAAACAAACTGGGTAGTAACAGACCGATATAGAGGCCACACACATGGGGGGGGGACTTGACTACGATGTGAGCTCTATTTCAAAAGGGATGTTGCGATGGGCAACCAATTAGATACTATCTATTATCTTCTCAAAGGTGCTAATTAAATAAGAAGTAGATTCTGATTGGTTGCTCATAGCAACATGTGAAATGGAACTCCCATCTTAGAGTACCTGGACAAGGTCACGCGACGACTTTCAGTGCATTCACATACTGCCGGATCAGATTTATCAGAGCGTTTTGTTTTGTTTTTGCCAAAAGCATCAAAGAGTAATCAGCAGTAAAGATTCCTCTTGCATTTTGAAAACTACGTACCAAGTATCGTGCCAGTACCTGTTCTGTCATCATCTCAACATGGAAATGTATACATCACAATAATAAAAAATAAAGATTTAAAAAAAAAAAATATATATATATTTTTTATAAATTAAAACATTTTCTTCAATTCAACTTTTTTTCTTTGTTTTAAAAATAAATCGAATCTACTATTAGACTTTTTCTCTCAATAGTAAAAAATGAAATGAAGTCCAAATCTGCAAAAGTAAATAAGAAAGCCACAAATTGAAATATCTGGCCAATTTCACTAAAGAATTTGGCACCAAAAATATGCACGTGTGTGTCCCGAGTAATGTTCCCATGCCTCTGTTTACCAGGAGAGTGCTGCTTTTTCTCACTGGCAATCTAACACTGAGCTTGTCATCGCACAGAAATCAGAATCCTGATGAAAGAGAGTTAACAGAATGGCCATCCCCGTTTTGTGCTCACAGGAAATATATATATATATATATATATATATATATATATATCTATATATCTATATCTATGTATGTATGCAAAAAGCTCCTGAAATTAGCAGACCAGCAGCAGTGCTGGAATCAACCATCTGAGGTCTAAGGTTCATCTAACACTGGGCACGGTTAATATTTGAAAAATAAGAACAATTATTTAGGCATCTTTAATATTAATTAATTTGCAATGTTGCAAAAGCCTTTGAAGTTTGTAACGTGGCCCTAGAGCAGATGCCATTAGCCACCTGTTTACCCTGGAATCTGATCCAGGTACAGATGTAGCGCTGCTCATTTATTGCCGGCACCCGCCAGAACCCTTTCTCTGGCGAGAGCTGACAACAGGGACTGGGACGTGCATCCCAGTATCACGGCAGTTGGGCAGCGTCTCTCCGCCCATCTCCGCTTCAGGGAGACGCTGCCCAGTCCAGGGCGAGGGGTCGGGGCGGTGAGGGGGACCGGTGGTAATGGTGGGGGAGGCCCGCGGCAGGCTCCATTGCCACAGGGTGTGCGAGCATCTCGTGCGCGCCCCTGGCGTTAGAATCGCCAGCCCCTACAAAGATGTAGCCAGCTTCATCTGTAGCTACAAGGAGCTGAACCTGGGTTGTTTTTTGGGACCCTTTTCCACTGATCCGTTACCCAGGTTGACCCGGCAATAATCTGGGTTATTTCGTAGTGAAAAATGTGTTTAATACATTTTAGACTACCAGAACTATTCTGGGTTATTGCATGTGGACCCACAATTTTGCTTAGTCTGAACGGATTATCAGGGGTGAACCTGGGACCTACCCTGGTCATGGTGTAGTATAAACAGGTAATCCGGGTCTATGCAATCTAACATAATAAAGGTGCCTGGAAAACCCAGACTTTTAGTTACCAACCGCAAAATAAGGACTAACATTATTCACATTTATTTTAAAATGAAATCTCCAACATACCTTGACCATCGAAAGTCCCTTGACCTCGTAGGATTTTCCGCTTTGAAAAAATTAAAAAGAATTGTTACTGGACACATCTACATTTAGAAAATAAGTACATATAGCAAAAAATCTGTAAAACAAATATTTGCTTATTTAAATTCACCTTTAAGAGAGGGATAAAATGGAACATTGAAAATGAAACAAATTAATTTAGGACCTAATTGAACATGGATCACTTATCTGAGATTTGAAAAAAAAAAAAATTATCGAATGGCAAAAACATATCTGTATGAATTGCTGCCACAGAGTAGCCGCAGTTTGATTGACAGGAAGCTCCTCCTAACCTTAAGGAAACAGCTACAAAGTAACACCAGCTACATAGGGCCATATTCAATGCGGCCGGCGAGGGGGTTAAACAGCAGGGATCGCCGAAAACAAGCGATCCTTGCCGATTAACCCACGCGCCAACCGCTCACCCTATTCTATGTTCCAGGGGAATCCTCACTGGCAGAGGGCAGCGAGGATTCCCCCAAACAGTGAGGCTCGCTGCTAATGCAGGGAGCCCGTTGCATTAAGCCGAGAGCCTCGCTGTTTTAGCGGCAGCATACGCCCTTTCCCTCCTCGCTCTAAAAACCTAGGGAACGGCGTGTGCAGCGGGTCAGTTGAATACTGACCCTGTGAGCTGTGACAGTGCGCAGTCAGCACTGCTTGCTGTCACAGCTCGCAAAAACCATTGAATATACCTTTATAGACTTTACTGGTAAGCAGACATTGGGGTAAATTTACTAAGATGGGGGTTCTATTGTAGATGGGATGTTGCCCATAGCAACCAATCAGATTCTAATTCAATCTGTGCCAATATTACCCAACAGGGGAAGCACTGGCACTCTCCTATTCAATGCTCCCATTACCGCCAACATTGAAGGCTGTCAGATCCGACTTTTTTTTAAGTCTGATCTGTTTTGTCAGAAACGGCCACGGAATGTCGAATGGATGTCCCTTTTCTGACAATCCGCGTCCGTTTCTGACAATTTGCAGACTTTCCAACACTCGACAGTCATTAAATACATAAAGACTGTCAATGTATTGTCGGAAGTCATAAAAGGCCCCGGGATTCCGACTGTTGAGACATCCGGACAGTAGTAACCCGGAATCGAATAGCCCCTTAAACCCCCTGCCAAAAACACTGAAAATCACAACGCCAAAAAGGGAGACACAGCTGTACATACATAAGGATTAATAGTAATTATCACAAGAGATTCACTAATATAAATATACCATTGACTACGAATGCTATTCTAAAAAAATTAATTACAGAAACCTTTATATGCTAAAAGCCGCATGCTAGTGATATTCATTTAAAAAAATTGCAATAAATGTAACTTCTTTTTTTAGCTTCTCTGTTACCACTAACCTGAGAGGTTTATTTACTAAAGCCCCATACACACACACACACACACACACAGGGCAGCTAGGTATTTAGGCTGAGGGACTTGCTTCAGCGCGATCGCTTCGCACACATCGTGGGCTGGGCTTTGCCTATTATTAGTTGGCAAAGCCCTCCGATCTAGGGAAAGCCAGTGCAAGGGGTTGGGTCATAGGGTCATCACACCTAAGGTCAACATGCATTAGGTCGACAACTGAAGGTCCACATGGGATTAGGTCGACAGTCAAAAAGTAAACATGGGTTTTTCATGGATTTTTGTCCCAAATGTCAATGCAGTCGACATTGATACCGTATTGGTGCACCACGTGAGCTTGTCATACTTTTCCCTCCATGATATGCTGGCTCCCCCAAAAAAGTGAAAAACCCATGTTGACCTTTTCACTTTCGACATTCAACCAAATGCTTGTGTACACTGAATGACCCTATCGATCTAAGCCCATGTCGACTTTATCAGGTGTCGACCTTCAGTGGTTAAACCAATGCATGTCGACCTGAAGACTGTATACCAGTGCAAGTGCTGGCTTTCCCTGCGGGCGATAGCGACGGACGGGACCATGCATTGCCATAGGGCACACACACGGAGCGAACCGTGCTCCTTTTCTAAGCGATCTAGTCAGATCGCTTAGAAAAGGGTCTGAAATCGCCCCGTGTGTGTGTGTGCTCCTTAAAGTGGGAGTTCTATTGAAGATGGGATGTTGCTATAGGCAATCAGAATCTACTTCTTTATTTAGGATCTTCTAGAACAGGCATGTCCAACGTTGGCCCTCCAGATGTTGTGAAACTAAACATCCCAGCATGCTTTGCCACAGTTTTGCTATTAGAGAATGCTAAAACTATTGCAAAGCATGCTGGGATGTGTAGTTTCCAAACATCTGGAGGGCCAACGTTGGACATGCCTGTTCTAGAAGATAATAGATAGTGGGGGAAATTTACGAAGATGTGTTTTCTACTTCACATGTGATGTTGCTATGGGCAACCAATCAGATAATGTCTACTATCTTCTAGAGGGTGCTAAATAAATAAGAAGTAGATTCTGATTGGTTGCCCATAGCAACATCACATGTGAAATAGAACTAACATCTTAGTAAATTTCCCTCTGTACCTCTCCTTTATAAGATGGACTAAGCATGTAACATAAGTGCAAGGTAAGTATTGCTGGTGACAATAGTTATCTATTCTCCAAAACGGGTTAAGATAAGGAGAAAAGTTGTTGTAGAATACGCCAGTGGCGGTTTTTACCTATTGGCTGCAGCCCCCCCCCCCCCCCAGGTAAAATCCGCCTCTGGCAGTGACTTCCTATAGGAAGTCCGACCCGCCAGTCACCAAGGCAATCCCATTGGGAGGTGTTCCCTCACTCTGGGACACCTTTCTGTGGGCTGCCGTGCGGAATCGCTGATTGCGCATGCGCAGTACCTATAGAGGTTTGTACTGTGCATGCGCCAGTCACGGCGCCTGTCATCAGAGCACAGGTGCCGGAAACTCTGTCTGCAGGGACCGGCGGTGGCGACAGGGAGGGGTGTCTGCCTGCAGGGAAGTTTGGCCCATACCTTTTCTCGCCAGAAAAGGTACAGGCTGACACTCGAATATGCCCACTTAATATACACATATTAAAGTATTGGTAAATGGCATAAAACTGGCACTCAAACAAGTCATTTACCCAAAACAATGTGCTCATTATCGTGCCACAAAATGTAACTCCTGCCATAAAAACCTTGGACAGCTCTTCTGAATTTTCAGGTTACAATGAACAAATGAGAAGCACATACTGTGCACCGCAACTACCAGTACTGATACCTGGACCAAAGAATCTTTGCTGCATAAAGACTAGGAAAAAACATGGTAGCGACAACAGCAATTGTAATGGAACTACTGTATGGCTGATATAACTTTGGATAACACGCTCATTCGATTATTAGTTATCGATTAACAGAAGTCAAACAGAACTCACTATACAGTGTTTCGCATATTCCTATTTACAGCATTCTCAAGGACATAATTGACTGTACAGCATCAGAACAGCTTACCTTTATCCTCCCCAAACTGGAAAATCGCTCTTTATCTTCAACAACCGCCTTGAGGATTGGTTGAGACATCCTATGATTCTTTTTTCTATCAGCAGAGTTGTTGAACTCCACACCACTCACTACTGCTCTACGATACGAGGTGGATCTAAGCCCCCTGCGTAGTGCGCCGGGGCTGTCCGTTTCAGCTTCTCCATCAACTGGAGCTGCCACCAGATGAGCTGTACTTGTCTCTACCATGCTACGAGACTTGAACAACCGTCTATTAGACTCCATATGTTGATTGTTTTGTCCACTAGTTTTGTTGGTCACCTTTATTTCCGAGGCTAAGCCCTTGGGAATGATTTGTTGCGCTCCCACTTTGAGGGACACTGGGCTGTTTGTACTCAGAATAATGGACTGTTTTTCAGGATTAGATGAGGTTCTATGGAGAGGTCGTTTTTCTTCCAAAGGAGATTTTGGAGAACTTGGCATAGAGTCTGAAACTAGGAGATCTGTAGTCTGTGTGGGGTGAAATGGACTGCCGTTACTAGTGGTCACCATCCCATTAGATGGAAAACAAACATTAGATCCAAATACAATCTGCTCTCTGTCAGGCGATAATGTAACACTGCTAGATGTCCTCCTTGGAAGCATGGATTTTTGGCTGGAAGAAGAAATATTTTCACCAGTTGCAAAAGAAATAGAATTATTGGAAGCAACTTTTAGGTACTGAGATGAACGCCTGTGGCTCAGGGGCAATGTTTTGTATTCCAGAGATGATAGCTGTGGTCTGCCATTAGGACCACCCAAGGAAGTCCCCCCTTGGTGAAGCACCTTGTTTTCTGGAGAACTTGTAATCCTTTCAGCAGGTTGGGTCACTGTAAAGCACTGCTTGTCCTCCACTGGGAAATCTGTGACCAGCAATCCATTTGGGCTCTGATAAGATTGTGGTCTTGGTCTGGGATTGTGAGAGCAGTACAGTCCCCCTCCCTGTGCAACATGAGGATTCGCTCTCCTCCACAATGGAACATATTTAACATCACTGGAGAACTCCACCTCGCTTTCTGCCTCCATGGCAACGTCTGTTCATTCTCAAAAAGCCACCAAAATCTGAATGAAGGTCAGTAAATCCCCACTAGCTTTCTGTCATTCCTATAAAAGAGATGTGACGTATCAGTGATCGGTTATAAATGACCAAGATTTGTGTTGCAAACTTTCAAATCAGCTCTTCAAAAGGTCAAATTGACAATTGTTAAACTAATTTATTTTCTTCAAAAAGAAGACTTCTATAAAAACTATGTAGAGACAACATTATTTATCAACATTTGGAAAAGTACTAATTAATCCTGTATCATTAATCAGGTTACGAAATGTGTGAGGTACTTTTAAGTGTTAGCGCAGAATACTCGCAAGGGGTGAAACTTGCATTAGTCAGAATGTAGTACACTACAGTGCAACTCAATAAAAGAGTTAAATCCTCTGTTTTACTAGTATTAAGAGCTCCAGGATAATAAATATACAGTACTGGAAGTTCCCTGCTGAAATGCTTTTCATTGAAAACAGAGGTTACCTATTTCTTAATACAATTATTCTACCCCAGTAGGTTTTACAATGCAATCCCTCCCCAGACTCTGGAAGTAGAGAAAACCTGATCTGCCTTTAAAGGAAAGATTGTTCTTAGGTTTGAACCAAACATAATAAAAAGAAAAAAAAATAGTAAGTCATATTGGGTGACAAACCTATGAAAATACAGTAAATGTGATCTGGGGTGGCACAGCTAAGGTGACTGGGGTGGCACAGCTAAGGTGACTGGGGTGGCACAGCTAAGGTGACTGGGGTGGCACAGCTAAGGTGACTGGCGTGGCACAGCTAAGGTGACTAGGGTGGCACAGCTTGTAATGGGTACCTTACCTGTGATGGGACCTTTTCCCTAAATAAAAACTCCTTTCAAAGGCTGCTATTCCCATCTCAGTACACAGCAGGCAGCGCACACCTATGTACCCACAGCACCTTAATGTGCACGCATAGTTCTGGAAGTAAATGCAAGTGGCCCACAGCAGTATATAGTGGCATGGCAGCGGCTGTGTACAGTCACCTGCAGGCGGGGGTATCCTGCCAATAGCGCCGGAGAGCCTCAGGGCGCCCAGTTCTTACCTGCACTCTACAGGAGTTACCGGGTACCGGCATCTACCCTCCCATGCCCGGGACAGACTCCCCCACCCCGGTGCCAGCTCAGCTGCAGCCTCCTCACCGGTCAGCGGCACTGCCAGGCTCAGCCCTACCTGCTGCCTGCGTCCTCTGGGAGTGACGCCCGGGATCAGAGCCCACCAGACGCTGTGCAGGGCGATAACCATACGGAGACAGCTGTGACAGCAGCGCCCGGCAGGTGACCGGGATACGGGATCAGAGTGTCTCCTCCTAGGTGTCACATCCCACACACTCTCCTCTCAGTCACTAACTTACTGAGTGCAGCACAGGGGGAGCCTCTGCCAGCCCGGCCCCGTCCCTAGCACAGCGCGGGTGCCTCCCAGCGGCTGTACTGCAAATGCGCAGGCGTCTGACACGGGTTGGGGCGTGAAACTACTGTACAGCAGGCAGGTCCCGGGGCTGCATCAGGTGTGTACCGAGCCGCAGCCCGCAGGTAACCTACACTGCTAGTTCCAACAACACAGCCACAGGTAACTTACACAGCAACTGACACATAGCCGCAGGTAACCTAAACAGCTACTGACACACAGCCGCAGGTAACCTACACAGCTACTGACACACAGCCGCAGGTAACCTACTTACACAGCTACCGACACAGCTTCAGGTAACCTACACAGCTACTGACACACAGCCGCAGGTAACCTACACAGCTACCGACACAGCTGTAGGTAACCTACACAGCAACTGACACATAGCCGCAGGTAACCTAAACAGCTACTGACACACAGCCGCAGGTAACCTACTTACACAGCTACCGACACAGCTTCAGGTAACCTACACAGCTACGGACGCAGCCACAGGAAACCTACAAAGCTACGGAAACAGCCACAGGAAACCTACACAGCTACCGACACAGCGGCAGGTTACCTACACAGCTACTGACACAGCGACAGGAAACCACAGCTACCGACACAGCCGCAGGTAACCTACACAGCTACCGACACAGCTGTAGGTAACCTACACAGCTACTGACACACAGCCGCAGGTAACCTACACAGCTACCGACACAGCTGTAGGTAACCTACACAGCTACTGACACATAGCCGCAGGTAACCTACACAGCTACTGACACACAGCCGCAGGTAACCTACACAGCTACCGACACAGCTGTAGGTAACCTACACAGTTACTGACACAGCTGCAGGTAACACACAGCTACCCACACAGCTGCAGGTAACCTACACAGCTACCGACACAGCCGCATGTAACCTACACAGCCGCAGATAACCTATATTGCTACTGACACAGCCACAGGTAACCTTGCTGATGCCGGCACTGTTCCTGCCACCACCTACAGTATATCGCCGGTACACACATCGAGGTGTGTACCTGGCTTAACAAGTAAAGTGATCATTAATGAGATTGTCAGGGGCACAGCCAGAACTTTGTGGGCCCCATAGCAACATTTTGAAGGCCCCCCTGTCCAAATGTTCTTGATAGAAACCTCTCAGCATAATATTGCCCTATACTGTATATTAAACCTGCACTAACTATTTTGCTTTACATTACACTTATAGGACCCTAACCTTATGATGGACACAAGAAATATTGAATGTTGAACAAACTATACTTAAGATTAATTTTAACACGCGCCTCATGTTATATAGGAATGTGACTAATGGCCCATACACACTTACAAACTGCTGCTTTGAGAGATTTTCAGCTGAAAGTCTGCAAGTGTGTTCAGGGCAGCAATGCCCGTCTAGCAATGATGCGCGCTCCCGCATCATCGCTAGCAAAGTGGGCCATCTGCTGGTTTTACCAGCACGTATAGCGATGTTGGCTCATATTTGAGCCATCATCGCTAGGTGTGTACTGCAGCCGGGCTGAAAGATGAGAGCTTTTCAGCCCAGCTGACAGTGACCGCCAGCTCCCCCACCCCCCACCTGTCATACTTACCACCACGGCCAGCAATGAATATATTACTGGCACCAATGATATTTATAAGCCACTAATATATACATTGCTGGCACAGGCCAGCAATATATATATATTACTGGCACCACTGCCCACCAATGATATCTATAAGCCAGTAATATTTTCATTGCCGGCACAGGCCAGCAATGTACATATTATTGGCACCACTGCCCACCAGGGGTTAAAGTGAGCCGGAACGGGGAGGAACTGCATTCCCTCAGTTCCATTTTGGAGGCGGAAAAGTTCCACCTCCGTCCGCATCGCTAAAGGTGAAAGCAGGGCAGAGTGGTGGGAAACCTGGATGTCTCAGAGCAGGGCCATCTGTCCATGGCGCAGCTATTTCAAATGATGTTTGTGAGCCATTAGGAGCTTGTGGGGCAGCAACAAATCAGGAGCTGCCAGATGGACCCGCTCTGAGACATCCGTGTCTCCCACCACTCTGCCCTGCTGTCTCCTTTCCCACACAGTGCAGATCACACAGTAACTTCCCCTAGAACTGGGCACGTTACCCCTGGCACTGAGAATGTAATACCTGGCAATGAACATGTATGTAAGTAGCACTTATGTGGCATAATATGTAATGGGCATTACCGTGTTTGGCATATTGTGTAATGGGCATTACCGTGTTTGGAATATTGTATAATGGGCATTATGGTGTGTGGCAAAATGTGTAATTGGCATTACTGTATGCATAATCCCCTGTCCCATTAAGCCATGCCCTAAATTGGGTTGTTTTGTACTGTGGGGCATCATTTGAATTAAGGGTGGTGTTATGTGGCCTACATTATTCTTTTCATGGGTGTGTGGGATAGGCCATAAATTTAAATCATGCAGGTGGGCGCCAAACATCCTAGCGCCCACCCTGGCTGTGACATAATGAGGAGGGGGGAGAGTGCACATGAGAGGGATTTTGCCCAGTCGGAGCAGAGTGGGGTGGCATTTACCCGTTCGCTGGGCTCCGAATATACACAGCCCAGCTATCAGTTCTGAATCAGGCCCCAAAAACCAAAATGCACTGGCCGCTTTTCCCACCCTAGGAAATCAAACACAGCCCATTATGTAAAGACATACCTCCCAACAGTCCCGATTTTAGCGGGACAGTCCCGATTATCAGGGCCTGTCCCGCTGTCCCACCTGCGGCCGGCTGTGTCCCGCAGTGAGGGGGGCTGTAGGGAGTCCCCCCTGTCGGCTGCTAAGCAGCGGGGAATAAACGCTGTGGGACTATTCCCCCAGCCAGGGGGCTGGTGGCATGGCTAGAGGCTCACAGAGCCTCTGGGTCATGCCCCCATAGCGTCAAAATGGGGGCGTGACCTCGCAGGAGAGCGGCGAGCATAGGCCACGCCTCCGAAATTAGGCCACGCCACCAAAAATTTTGGCGCGCATCAGCTATGTCCCGACTCCAGCACCCTGAAAGTTGGGAGGTATGAAATAGCCTTTTATGTGACAGATTTTCAGCAAAGTCTTTCGCCTCCTGAAAATCTCTTGCTCTGTGGGGAAAATCACTGGCGTAACTATAAGGCCGCAGCCCCCGCGGTGGCGGGGAGGCGCCGGGGGTCTGCGGGCGCTATTTTTTCTCTGCCAGCTCCCCACTGTTTGTGGGTGCAGCGGGGAGCTGGCAGGGGGGTCCGTGCGGCGCGGAGGTACCTGTATTCAGGGAGAGCCTGGAGGTCCCTGTGCCGCTGAGTATGATGTTGCCGCCGCCGGGGTCCCTGCAGTGAAGTGGAAATAACGCGCTATCTCCGCCGGAGATAGCGCGTTATTTCCACTTCACTGCAGGGACCCCGGCAACATCATACTCAGCGCCGCAGGCGCAGGGACCTTCAGGCTCTCCCTGAATACAGGTACCTCCGCGCCGCACGGACCCCCCTGCCAGCTCCCCAGGGGGGTCTTTTAACGGGGGGCAGCGGCTAAATTGTCGGGGGGGGGGCGGCGAAATTGTCCCGGCGGGGGGGAGCAAAATTTTTCGTTACGCCACTGGGGAAAATAGCTCAATGTGTACACACTACTTTGATGAAAGGTATTTCTTTCAGAGATTTTGGCAAAGTCTTTTGAAATAAAAATCTTGTAGTGTGTACGGGCCTTTACTGTATGTTATATTTATGTCCCCAGACGAAGGACTCTGATACAAATTACCCCAACCTGTAGAATCCATATAAATGTATCCGTGTAGTTCTGCTTATCTTCCTGATTAACTATGAAGATATAAAAGTATAAAATATGTAATCAGTGATGTCTATGTCCAGTTGCTGTCTGCTTGCTCTATAATGCTCACTGAATATTTATCTCTGATGTCCTTGATCTCACACAGGTAACTCGTTCCATCATACAGATGAGTAACGTAATGCCAGCACTTGATATGGAGTGAATTAAACATCCCCATCTGCGTGTCACACTGGGATGCATGTGACTCGGGGATCCAATAGGGGCATAGGGCATGCTAGGTTGACTGAGTTAAGATAGCAGGAAGAGGAGGAGACTTCCTCTTCTTCCTGCAGAATTCCCCGCCCTCCCTTCCCTGTTGTTTTATTGAGGGTGGTGGGTTTTAATCGTGTTAGCTGATAGGCGGGAAAGAACGGCAGATTTAATCATTTAGCTCACACTACATGTTGATGTTGACGTTTTAATGGCTTGTTTGCGGTGCACTCACCTCTCATTGGCTTAGGCCTTTCGCTGGATCACCCGTTTGGGGACAGCGACCCCACCCGGATGGGTGGGTAGTCAATGCTGTTGGGTGGAGTTGAAAACCGCTTGTTTTTTAGTTAGGCCAGTTACGTTTAGAGTTGGGGTGAAGTTACAGTAGAAGCCGTTCTTTCTTGGCCACCATTAATTAATCAATTTAGCTTAATATATCGCTACAAATAAATCAGTTAACAATTTCTGCCAAACCTATGCCTCCGAGTCTTTATTTCAGGTTTAGTTATGTAAGATAAGAATGTATAAGTATGACATGCTAAAGGTACACATAAGATGTTGGGATGTTTAACATATATATACTCCTTGCACTACAGGTCATGTTATACATAACGCATCAGCTCTGTGTGAATCTGTAGCGCTGGGCATCTATTTTGTTGACTTTTTCCAATAAATAGCATTTTCTTTGCATTGCATATAGGCACAAAAGCAGTTTGCTGATTAAAATGATATGTGGCATGCCTACGTTCAGTGTGTAACTGCATAAGGGCATGGGTCATAGGGAGGGTCAACACTGTGAAGGATGAAATACATTAGGTGGACAGGGCGTAGGTTGACACATGAAATGGGTTGACATGGCTAAGGTGGGAAGGTCGACAAAATCGTTAGGTTGACAATGGGTAGACAGTAGATTTTCACCTTTTTTTGTCCCAAATTTTGACGTGGGTCGAAATTGACACTATATCAGTGTACCACATCCCCTCGCATGATTGGCGCAGGGTTCCCTGCTGTGCTCGGCACACTAATATATTCTCCCTCCGTGCCCTAGTGGATGGAAGGGTGTGAAATACTGCCTGTTTGGGGAAAAAAAAGGCAAAAAAACTCATGTTGACTTTTTGATTGTCAACCTAATGCTTGTGTTGACGTTAACCACATCGACCGATTTAATGTGTTGACCATTAGTGGTTGACCTAATGCAGGGGTGTCCAAACTTTTTGTGACGAAGGCCAGATTTGGTGAAGTGTAAATGTGTGGGGGCCGACCATTCAGCCTGACATTCTTTGAATCATTAATCACATCAGAATGATCCCCCACTCTGCCCCCATTCACTCTATGTCCCGCAGCTTGCCCCTCCTTCACTCTATGTCCCCCATTCACTGTATGTTCCCCACTCTGCACTCATTCACTCTGTCCCCCAGCCTGCCCCTTTTCTCTTTATGTCCAATAGTGCCTCCATTCATTGTATGTCCCCCAGCCTGACCCTCCTTCACTGTATGTCCCCCACTCTGCGCCCTCCCTTCTCTGTATGTTTCCCAGCCCCTTGTGTGAGCCAGAGGAAGGAGAGGCAAAGCAGGAACTGCAAGGACAGGAGATGCTTGGGCTCCCACTGCTGCCCTCCTCCACTCTGCATGTTACTAGAGCAAGCTTCCCCCTTGCTGCCCCCTACCCCAAACACTGCTGTCACTGCGATTGTGGAGTAGGGTGATATACGATTGCAGCAGCAGGGGTAGGATGCCAAACACATCTGACTGTGGCGGTCGGCACCTCCTCACTGCAGCAGACAGCAAGGAAAAGGCACGCTCGCCGGGGCCCTACCTTTAGTGTCCTGTGCTGTGCTTCCCATATCTGATGCTCTGCCCGCTTCCAGCTGGAGGCTGCGGGCCGCTTGAAATGACAGCACGGGCCGCAATTGGCCCCCGGGCCTGACTTTGGACATGCCTGACCTAATGTATGTCATCCATCATACTGTTTACCTAATGACCATCTCCCCTGCATAATACCCATTTCACATTGCCAAAATAACGGCCGAGGTCAAGGTGCGGTGTGAAAGCAAGAAACACTGTATTGGCGGGACTAGAAGGACTGTGTAATGTAAAAGGCTAGATGTATGTGGACACATCTATATTCCACATAGAACCAGTCATCATCTGAAGTCACAGCAATATTTTATCAGTATAAATATACAAACGGCCAGATATATGAAGCTTCAAAAAGTAATCCTATGGAGAGTGACAAACAGCCAGCCAATCAGCTCCGAACTGTTATGTTATAGGGTGGGTTAGAAAAATTACAGTTGTGAGCTGATTCGTTGATTGTTATCACTCTCCACTTTATCACTTTTTGAAGCTTGATATATCTGGCCCTAAATGTTATGTGAAATTTTATTTTCATGTATTGTGTTCTATATTTCATTGATTTACCGAGCTTCAAATAGTGTGGTACTCAGTGATTGTGTAAGGTAAGGGGGACAGGAGCACGCTAGGTATACATATGTATATTTGTGTATAGTGTGTGATACATGTGTATCACAGCATACATGCCCACTCTTCCATATTAGCCGGGAGGCTCCTGAAAATCGTATGGCTCCTGGGGGATAATTCAGACCTGATCGCTTCCACTAAACTGCGGGTTAACCCCACCAGACGCCTACTTCCTGTCAATCACCTTGCATATGGGCAGAGAAGGAAAAAATTAGCAAGATTTCTTCGCTGTCAGGCGTCGCGCATTGCTGCCCATACAGATTCGAAGTATAAATATCACAAATTTACACAGCAGCGATCAGGTCTAAAATCGGCCCCCAGTCCCATGGACAGGTAGTCAAGTCTCCCATAACCAGCCTTATCTGCCCTTTAAAGTGGGTGCTACAGGGAGGCCAATGACTAGCGGGGGCGGGTACACATTGAAATGATCACGCATACATATCCATACATTCCAACTGTCCTGCTTTTCTCACGGTCCCAAGTCAGCAGTGATCCGTGCTGGGGGGATCACTGCTGACTTGGGACCGTGAATGTGCACAGCATATATATATTGTTATCATTCAACACATTACCCAATGCTATACCCTTATTCCCTAACCCTGCCATAAATACTAGACCCTTACCCCCTGATTCTGAACCCACTACTATATGCTTACCCCCCTGACCATGCACCCAATACTGTGTCCTTAGCCCTCAACCAATACTGTACTATACTTCTATGCCACGCCCCTTTAGAACATAAGCTCTTATAAACAGGGCTTCTGTCATGTGCTTTTCGTTCTCTTACTTAAACCACCTTCGATGGCACCAAATCCTATAGTGTTCTGCCACCCTGAAGTCAGTGCTGTCTGCTGATGGTTATATACCCTTTATTTGTCCTCTGTTGTATTCAACTGTAAGTCTATTACTATTTCCTAATAGTCTACGACTATTTCCTGTTTTGCGGATTTGTTTATGTATGAAGTGCTTTGTACTCTGTCGGTGCTGGGATCACATAATAACATCTTCTCTTTCACATATACAGAAACACAGAGGCAATCACAAGATAGCAGACTAGCTTAAAAGCTTTTGCTTCGAGCAGGCTTAGCTAGTTTCAGGTTATGAAACATTGTGAAGAGACATGTCAACAGGACATATTCAGAGGAGGGCACCAATATATACTTTGCAGACAGCGCCAAACACTCTTGCACCATCCCCGCCTACAGGCTCTTTTCACGCAGACTGGGCTCTCCACTACTGGCCCCTTGGTTATGCTTAGGCCTGCTGGCCATATATGTGCATTTCTAGCACCAGATCTGAAGTGAATTGGTTGTTGGGGCAGCTTGTTCACACACATCTTTCATGGCAAGAAAATTTGATTCATGCCGTTAATTTGGGACCAGATATGGCTGTTCATACACCGTACATTTGCATTCTAACTACTCTCTGTATTATTGGTTTACCATGGAAAGGATCCTTTAAAAAAAAATGTTGTTTATAGCTATACCCTTTTAACCCATCATTAAATATACAGTTGCCTTAGGCATACCGGAGCTAGCAAAGTGTTTTATAAACATGCATGCATCAGAGGTATTTTATAAGTTATTATTAAAACAACCAGCTGTCATAGCCAAACATGTACTTCCTTCTAACAAATGATGTGGGCCAATGATAGACTCCTATAAATTCCATTTGTGTTAGTATATAGGAAACTGCAACTGCTATGATATATACATCTTCATGGAACCCTAATGAAAAAAAACAAAACAACAACATACTGTAATACCTTACAAACGAGTGTTGTGTTTACTGTGTGTGTACAGATTCATGAGGATATTGCACATGTAAGCCAGGCTGGGCTATAAAAGTGACCAGGGCCGGTGCAAGGCATCTCAGTGCCCCAGGGGGAGTATTTCGGGGCCCCCGCCGTACACCCACTTTCGGGGGGGGGGGGGGGGGGATGCAGCCGCTGCCAAGTCACTCAAAGGGGGTTGGTTCATACTACCACTGCTGATTTGCTGTGGCACACGGTCCACGATGTGGTTTGGTTCTCAGGGGGTGCGGACGCCACTCAACTGACTTCATGTACGGTGCAGCTGCCATTGACCTGCTCCTGGCCCTGGAAGTGAATGATCAGCAGCCATAGTTCTACTTCTGTCTAATAAATATATTTATAAGATTTTGCCCATTAATTTATCAGCTTCTACCTAACTTTATAGAATATACTTGATAAATGGATACCAAACTCTTGCACGAATGGGTAGGCCCATCCACATACTTTTCCACCGTATTACTCATGGGTCTAAGGGGCCCACTTCTGCCACTGTCACCCTTTTCTTGTCTACCACTGTTTTTCTCTGTCACCCTCTGCCTCCCCCTGCCTCTCCGTCTCTCCTTGTCACCCTCTGCTTCTCCCTGTCACCCACTACCATGTGACATATTGCGAACTTGGGTTTAGTGGTTTATTGCAAACTATACTGTTTAGTGGTTGCTATATAGTAGTTATACTTTGTATAGTGTTTAGTGGTTATTATATACAGTAGTAGTTATACTTTGTATAATGTTTTTTGGTCGTTATATAGTAGTTATACTTGACACAGTGTTTAGTGTTTTTTATATAGTAGTTATACTTTGTATAGTTTTTAGTGGTTGTTATATAGTAGTTATACTTTGTATAATGTTTTTTGGTTGTTTTATAGTAGTTATATTTTATATGGTGTTTATTGTGTGCTATATGAACAGCATTGTGAACTATTTGTGGGGCATTGTAAATACAATTTGAATTATAATAATAATAGAGCTGTATTGTAAGCCACTGTTTTCTTGTGTGCTTGTTTATTTACTTAGTTGCTGTGGATCTCTTGTGCCAACATATAAATAAAGATATTTTAGTTAAGATGTGGGTACGCCTAGCTATTTGGATGGTGCATTTCATAATCAGATATTGAACAACATTGTCTGATTTGAGTGGGCACAGGCGGTGTCCCCTCCTACCTGCGCTGCAGCTTCTGAGCAGCTGGCCCTTTTTGTGATTCCCGCAGCAATTAATAGGGTAGATTTATTAAGCCTGTTAAAGTGTCTGGTGATATTGTACCAGCCCATCAGCCCCTAAGTGTAATTTTTAACCCAGCCTTTAACTTGACAGTTGGGAGCTGAATGGCTGATTGAACAGTTTCCAATGCACCGCTTCGCTCACTATGCTTCGGGCACGGTGCCTCGCTAAGCTCGGCACACTATTTTATTTATAGTGGATGGTAGGGCATGAAATACTGCCTGTCAGCACTTGTCGGCTCAAAAAACAGTGAAAACCCGCATGTTGACCTAGACTCATGTTGACCTTGACCCATGTCGACCTAGAACCATGTTGACGTATCCCCATGTCGACCTAACAGTGTTGACCCAAAGCTTGTCGACCAACATACTGTACACCCAATGACCGTATCCCTCTATGAGAAAAGCCCCGTACACACGGGGAGATATATTGCTCAGCCATATATTGCTAGCAATATATGGCTGAGCAATATATTGCTCAGTTTTTCCTTTTCATCAGCGACCAGAGATGGTTGCTGATGAAAGGGAACCTCTGCCGGGCGGTGCCGCAGAGGTAATCAGCTGGTCGCAGGAGCAAGCTCCTGCGACCAGGGATTAGAATGGGGCTGAAAACGGGAGCGTGCACCCGGTGATTTATCGCTGGGGCATACTCCCATCACTGGCAATATGGTCGCCTGCGACCATATTTACAGCGATTTCAGCCCCTATCGCCCCCTTGTGTACACAGCTATACACTTTAGTAGACAATTCACATTGTGACTTATTATTACGAGGTCACACTGCATGGAATTCTTTGTTGGAAACAAAAATCTTATTGGCAATTCTTTAATATGACGTGATCTCAGATTATTGCAAAATACATTGCAACATAATCATCTTGTTTTTGTTATGCAATAAGGAGGAATTGAGTTAATAGGAGTTATGATGCCCACTCTTTCTTGCATGTTTGTTTAAGGAGCGCAAAAGGATGATGATAGTATAAAAATGACCTATCCGTAGAAGTATTTCTAAAGGATTGTTACCAGCTGCTGCATTTGCACTGATCATTGCTAATTACAATGTTTCTGGATTTAAGCATTCTGTTGGTGCAGGAGGATGATAGGGGGAAATTTACTAAAGGAAATTTGTAAAAAAATATGTGTATTTGTATCCAGAAATACACTTATTTTTGACATTTACTATCCCGAAAATACGTCAATTCGTATTCTTATTGATGTGCTATCAATACGAATACGAATTGCCGTATTTTCGGGATAGTAAATGTAAAAAATAAGTGTATTTCTGGATACAAATACACCTATTTTTTTACAAATTTCCTTTAGTAAATTTCCCCCATAACGTCCAATTGGAATGAGGTGCTGAAATGCAGGCTGAATGGTTTTTAAGAATTTGTTGTGTAGCTTGACAAAGGCTCGGGCATGCAAAAAATCATTACAGCTACTCTCACCAGGGACATGAAAGGATCTAGCCAATTAACAATGTCATAATGAAATGCATTTCACTTTAATGAAACTTAAGAAGTGTTTTTTCTTCATTAGTGTGAATAGTTTCACATTGAAATAAATCAGACGCAGATGGTAAGTTAGTATGCCACTGTAAGTGTCATTGTATTTCTGTAACCAAACCAGTCACACTGATCAACATCCCAGGTTCTCTATCAGAGGTGACAAGCGGGTTTTCCTTTCCAGGACAAAAGGCATGACCCCTCCTTTTACTTGTGGTGCTTTGAAGCCCCGTTTGATGATGAGATTGTAAAGGTGTTGGTTGTTTACTAGGTCTGTAGGCAATTTGTGCTAATAGTAGTTAACCAGGGTCTAAACATATTTGCTGTGGTTTGTAATGAATATGTACTGTATAATTTGGTGTATTTGTGTTAGTTTTGCATGCACGAGACTACACTGTCATTTGGCACTTTCCAGCATTTGTTACTATGGCTATAATGTTGGACTATGAGCCATAATTAGATAAAGGGAAAGGTCATGCATAAATGACAGGGTTGGGATGGCAATGCAGCCGTGCAAATAATTTATTTTCTCTTTGCCAGGCACTATGGAGTTTACTTACTAAGATTGGAGTTCTATTGATGGTGGGATGTTGCACATAGCACCAATCCGGTTCTTATTTATTTAGCATTTTCTAGAAGATAATAGATTGGGTAACAATATAATAGAGGGAGAGAATCAGAAAGTGAGAGATTTGGTAAGCAATCTCCAATTTTTTTTTTAAAGCGGCAATGTATGAGGCAGGGTGCAGGGCTACGGTATGGGTGTATGAGAGAGGCTGAAGGACTGGGGTATAGGTGCGCGAGGGTGCAAGGCTAGGGTGTTCGTGTGCAGGGGCGGATTGGCCCACTGGGAAACCGGGCCATTTCCCGGTGGGCCGACCCAAAACTCGTAAAAATGGGCCGGCCGCGCTCCCCCCTGGATTGTCTGGGCACTTTTCCCACATCGAAAATGGCCACGGGAGGGCTGCTGCGCATGCGCGATAGCGCACAGCACCTCCCATGGACCTTCATGTGCAGCGGCAGCGGGCTCCCAGCTCCCGTTCCCCTGGAGGCAGCAGGAAGGACTGGAGCAGTGCACCCGCCCCGCATTACAAGCACCGCCGCCGGCCAGCTCCCCCCAGCATTACATCAGCGGCCGCCCCCGCATCCCCGCATTACATACACCCCACCTATCCCCCTCCCCAATTACATTTTTTGCAGGTTGTGTTTTTGTTGTGGTTTGTATGAGCAGCATTTGCATGAACATGACCTTTATACCAAATTTTACACACCTAACCATCCGTCCGCCACATTCTGCACCACAATGGGGTGATCAACAACAGACAGATCAAGGTATCCCAGCATATGGTTGTCTGGTCCTTTACTTGTTGTATTAGAATAATTGACTAATGACGTCTCTTCCAGCCCATTCCCGAGGAGCCACAGCATTTGATCAGGCAGCTGGACTGGAGTCTTAGAACCTAAGCGGCAGCTGCAGCATCTCTTTATATTGCATTATGGCATACTGTCAGCAGGGCAGATCTTGTGGGGCCATGTAGTGATTCCCAGGCATTTTCTAAGCGATCTCACTAGATCACTTAGAAAATGCCCCTACATCGCTCTGTGTGTAGAGGACATAGCGGCCCCGTGCGTCACTGTCGCCTGGCGATTTTATATCCAGCATGCTGGATAATCTAGGTAATCACCAGGGTCGTCGGTTTCAGGGCCAGTGTTCCCAATGAAGAACACTGGCCCTGACAGACCACTGACCCTCAGCACACAGTGGAGACACATCGTTATGTGCTGAGAGATCTTACTGAGTGTTTTGCACAAGCTTGCATCGCTCAGCAAATCTCCCCGTATGTAGGCCCCTTCAGGCTGTGGGAGGAGTAGGATAAGGATGAAATGATTTACTAGGGTTAATCAGCATTCTGAGCACCGGGAGTCTGACTGTCGGGTTCCTGACTGCAGGTTTTCTGATACCATCCCATTATACAGGTTGAGTATCCCTTATCCAAATATCCATTATCCAAATTATTCCGAAAACCATACATTACATAAAGTGATTTTTTGTTGTTGTTGCTAAAAGCACTACTTGGGACATCTGTAACAGCATTGCTGGGGACATGATATGTAACTGGCACTACTTGGGACATCTGTAACAGCATTGCTGGGGACATGATATGTAACTGGCACTACTTGGGACATCTGTAACAGCATTGCTGGGGACATGATATGTAACTGGCACTACTTGGGACATCTGTAACAGCATTGCTGGGGACATGATCTGTAACTGGCACTACTGGGGACATGATATGTAACTGGCACTAAATATGTGCAAGAAAATGATTGCTTGGCATTTAAATTCAGTATCTGAGATAGTACACAAACTTTGTTAGTACTCATGTTTTGAAACCTTGTTTTATGCACAAATAAAATGTATTTGTATGTATTTCATGTGGGTGATGTGTTTATGGTTTATGTATTTACATTATAAGCTCTTTTTTGCCTTTTATATGTACAGTATTAGTAATGGTAATTTATATGTTCCTGCTGTATTGTGTAAGTGAGTGCCCCTATTTTGCTGTTTTGTCCACACTCTTGATAGATTCTTCTTTGCTTTTTTGCTGCCAGATGACCAGTGGTGTAGCTAGGTGCCACGGCGCCCGGAGCAAGGGCATGTTTCGCGCCCCCCAATTTGTAGTAGGTGAGGCTCCTGCACAGTGAAAAGTGGGCGTGGCCAACATTATACCACACACCGTAATGCTCATTGCACATTTTAGCGAACTTTGTAATACCAATTACACATAAAGCCACATGCCATAATGCCAATTACACATAAGGCTACACATGATGCCATTGCATACTGTATAACACACCGCAATGCCCATCACATACTATATAACACACCGTAATGCCCATTACATACTATATAACACACCGTGATGCCCATTACATACTATATAGCACAGCGTAATGCCCATTACACACTATATAACACACCGCAATGCCCATTACATACTATATAACACACCGTAATCCCCATAACATACTATATAACATACCGTAATGCCCATTACATACTATATAACACACCGTGATGCCCATTATATACTATATAGCACAGCGTAATGCCCATTACATACTATATAACACACCGTAATGCCCATCACATACTATATAACACACCGTAATGCCCATCGCATACTATATAACACACCGTAATGCCCATTGCATACTATATAACACACCGTAATGCCCATTACATACTATATAACACACCGTGATGCCCATTTCATACTATATAGCACAGCGTAATGCCCATTACATACTATATAACACACCAAATGCCCATCACATACTATATAACACACCGTAATGCCCATTACATACTATATAACACACCGTGATGCCCATTACATACTATATAGCACAGCGTAATGTCCATTACACACTATATAACACACCGCAATGCCCATCACATACTATATAACACACCGTAATGCACATGACATACTGTATAACACACCGTAATGCCCATCACATACTATATAACACACCGTAATGCCCATCACATACTATATAACACACCGTAATGCCCATCACATACTATATAACACACCGTAATGCCCATTACATACTATAAAACACACCGTAATGCCCATCGCATACTGTATAACACACCGCAATGCCCATCACATACTATATAACACACCGCAATGCCCATCACATACTATATAACACACCGTATTGCCCATCACATACTATATAACACACCGTAATGCCCATCGCATACTATATAACACACTGTAATGCCCATTACATACTATATAACACACTGTAATGCCCATTACATACTATACAACACACCGTAATGCCCATTGCATACTATTTAACAAACCGTAATGCCCATTACACATTTGACACATAAGTGCCACTTACCTACATGCTTGATGCCAGGGGCTTCATGCTCGATGCCAAGGGGGACTTAAATTGCTTATTGCCAAGGGGAACTGAAATTGCTCGCAGGGAGGGAGGGTGGGAGTAGTAGTGTGGAGTGAGGGTGGGAAGAAGTAGTGTGGAACATGGAGGGTGGGAGTAGTAATGTGGAGCCCCCCCAACTGTCAGGGGCAGTGTGCGGTCGGTACCCCCCCAGCCGGCAAAGCAGTGTGCGTCCGTGCACCGCCCCCGCCCCCCAGCTGCCCCAGGTACAGCGCAACAGCAGCCCTGACAGTCTAATACGCCTCCCACACACTGTGACAGCTGCTGGGGAGAGTGCACCCTCCCACCTGAGCTAACAGATGCAGCGTGCACCCCCCCTCCCCAGAAGCAGTGGTGTAATCCATGCACACACACACACAACCCCCCCCCCCCCCGTCGCTGTGTCCAGGAGATGTGCACAATGCTGCTATTTAAAATTCACATCTCCTGCTGGACCGTGCTAGCCAATAGGCGCTCACAGCCTAGCAGCCACCAGTTGATTGGCTGCTGGACCGCAAGCGCCTATTGGCTAGCAGTCCAGCGGGAGACGTGAATTTTAAATAGCACATCTCCCGGACACAGTGGGGAGCGGCAGGGGGAGTGGGCAGATGAGAGTGCAGGGGAGCGGGCGAGCTGGTGACCGGCACGGCTCCAGCGCCCTCATATATTCCGGCACCCGGAGCTTGTTCTCCACCAGCTCCGCCCTTGCTACGCCCCTGCAGATGACATTCTGACTGCTAGTCCTGTAGGAGAAAGTACTACTTTACAAGGTGGATAATCTGTTACCACCTTTTTCTGGAGAACTAATCAGCAGTCCAGTATCCATTTGGGTTACACTAAAATCATCACCGATCCGGATGATGTAATTATACTCCGGAATAGGGCTTGTCACTTTATCATAGCCACATTGAGGTGCATACCTGAGATTTATTAAGGACTTAACCTGCTAAAGAACCAACTCATAAAGTAATCTAATTTATTCTCAATTTTATTGCAGACAGAAATCTGTTACCCCATATGAAGTCTTTTCAGACAAAACGCGTTATATATTTTTTTCCTGTATTGATTGAAGTTCATTCCATTGTATACTGTGTACTGATATACCGAAGACTTATACAAATAAAGATTGGACTTTTTTCTTCTCCTTGTCTCACTGGATATTGGACTAACATACTGTACTATTTGGGAATACTATATAAATTACAGGCGCCAGAACCACTATTGGTGTGTGTGTGTGTGTGTGTGTGTGTGTGTGTGTGTTTGTGTGTGTATATCCATAACAACAGCTGTAATATTATGGATATGAGCCGTACAGTCAAGTAGATACAAATACAGCGAAGATCCAAAACTGAGATTCTTACACTCAATGATGGAGATGGCACAGGGCTATACACCTCAGGATCCCTCAGATTTGCTTGCAACCCTGCATCAGCCATCCCATATACTACATTAATAGATCATGCTAATACTTTATACCGAGTGTTAGATAATCACATTCCAGGTGTATTTTTAATTCTTGTTTGCAAGTCATCAGTAAACAAGTCATTACTTGAGACAAATAATGGAATAAAATGTGCAGTTGAGTTAAAATAATTTAATTTAATTTATGAAATCATTGACAGCCTAAAGCCAACCTGGCACAATCATAGATCTATAACAAAGAAGTCCCAATATAGTAATATTAAAAACAAAACAAACGTGATTATACAAACAAACCTTGGAATGAAATAAAAAGCATCTGATATTTAGCATGCAGCAATGGAATGTATAATTGGGATAGAGGAGACCATTGTCTTGGTTGGTGTAACTAGCTTAGACATGTTCATTTATAAGTGTTGATGATACTGTTGTGTTAATTATGTAACCAACGTTAATCAAGTCAAAAGGTGAGGTTCAGATATTGTTTTATTGATGACTGGGATTACAAAGGCTGTTTAAAAAATGCTACTGGGCTACTGCAATCTACTGTAGATATAACTGAATGGGTTTCAGAGATTGCAAACACGAATGCACCGTAAAATATAAAGCTGCAGGAATTTACAGTATGGGCCAATGTACAAGGCTGGATTAAGCCTTTGGAGGGGCCCAGGTCACTTTAGAGAGGGGCCCCCCTCCCACTTGTCATTACTGGCCGCAAAATGCAAAGGAGAAGATTACACTGTCAAAACACAGAGTAAAGGCAGTATAAACTTGGTCAATGGGTAACTGACTGCAGGGGGGAGTGTGATTAATATAAACATAAATGTTGGGCCATGTAATCAATTAGTTCTGATCAATTTACACATGTGTTGAGGCATGTTGGTCCAAATGTCCATAATGCAAAACATTTAAACAGTGTCCTCCTATGTGTCCACATCTCAGAAGGTGTCCTGCTCCACAGAATGCTCAGCGTGTAAGTGTGGACGCACAAGCTGCTGGTGAGTTGTTCATGTAAAAATTTACACAAATGTTTTTACTATGTAGCCATGAATGTAACACTTAGGATAAAATACAGGACAGGCAAAACACACCCCTACATTTTTAAAATTCAAAAGCACTTTTTTACAAAATAACCGACAGGCCCATGGTAAGCCATGGTATCTTTTTTTAAACATGCACATAATACATTACAAAGGTGGCTTTATGTAGCCCAATTAGTTAGCATTAGTGTGGCTGATGGTATTCAGTCCACTTTTAATACATACAACATTACATTCTAATTATTTAGAAAGGTACCCCATCAATATACTGTAAGTATACTTATAAGTATCACATCATGTTAAACCATATGATGATGTAAAAGTCTCAGTATAAAGGAGTGTTAGGAATCTGCATATCCTAACATTTATCCAAAATAGCACACTTATACATACTCCAGAGTATTTACCAATGTCAACATATTCACAGGGACATCACATCAACCGCTCTAGCCACCAGTACCACCACAAATGATGGAGGATGATCAGGAAATTCTACTGGTGACAGTCCAGTCTTTTGAACCAACACAGCCAGCCGTCACACAATGGTCACCAAGCATCATGCCACCCCAACGTACACCAGTTACACAACCAGCCCCTACTGATGATGATCTGGATAGGTCTTTAGACAGCTGTAAAACCAAGCAGGTGGAGTTCATGGCTAATCAAATGAATAAAATGGAAAACATGCAAGGGTACCTTTGAAATATGGGCCAGCAATTGCGCAAGGTAGCCAACCCCGCCCGCGTTACTGCTGGGAGAGAAATAAGCATGGCTGCCCCTATAGATACGTAGTTGTTAAAATCAGTCAGGCAATAAGGGAAAAAATTATTCACTTAGGATACTGAATGAAAGTGTAGGTGCACAACACAAGCCTTTGTGGCTTTAGTGTCTCTACACACAACTAACAGCCTAAACCGAAAACATAATTATTCCCACCCCTTGAACAATCAGCAGTGTATCCTGCACTCCTAGCAGTACATTTCCAACTACTCTACTACGTAGGAGTGTGAGAACCAGGGGTGGTGTGTGCAAAGGTGGAAAAAGAGGCTGTAGCAGGAACCGGGCCAAAAAGCCTTAATTTTGGGCCTTTTTTTTGTCTTTCCTTGACATACCTTACTGTATATTACATTTTTCATATAACTGCACTGTTTTGAATAATGTATATGTGTACATTTGACTACAGAGTAAGATACCTTTGGCTACTCTAACATGCATTTTGGTCTTTTTTTCATTGCATCATTACATGTTAATTATTGATTATAAATATGTGACAAAAATGATTAAATACTATTGTAGCACTTATGTGATGCTACATGCTCAATAATGCTTTAATACATTGCCAATCGTATATTTGTTACATTTTGTAAACACACTTACCAGCATGTATGCATCCAATTACCCAGCAGGTATGGCAGAACTTCTTAGGGGTGGGCCTTATTCCCCTAAACATTAGGAACATTTAAATATAAAACGTTTTAAAATAGTGCTTTTACATGACAATTTTTAATATGTACATTTAAGACATCCAAATATCTGAGAATTCTGCCTTATCAGCTCATTATGAAGCACATCCCTCCTTTGCATACTCCTAACTACCCTAGGTTGTGTAGCTTCAGCTTCCTCCAAGACTGTTGCAATGCCTTCCTCAGCATAATTGCCTTGGCCCAGTGCAATGTTATGCAGCATACAGAAAGCCTGGACTATCATCACTACTTTGGCTGGGTGATAAAGCAGTGTACCGGATGATCTGTCCAAACACCTAAAACAACTTTTCAGCACCCCAAAGGTGCATTACACAACATTGCTGATGGCAATGCGTGCATCATTGTATCGGTGCTGTGAAGGGCCTTGTGGATTACACAGAGCATACCCTCCAACATTATGTACAAAATGCTCTGTTCCTGGACTTCCCTACCAGTGGCAGTTACAGAGGTGGGGCTGCAGGACAGTCCCCAACAGGTGTCCTTGATGATGTCGGGGTATATGTAGGGGCGTTTCTGATGAAAGTAGGGGATACCTGTGTAAAAATTAACCATTTCAATTTTTTTTCCCGGTTGGTCTGTTTCAAAATTGCCCATCTCAACCTTGTCTGTTTAGGTGGTGATTTTTGGTAAAATGTCAGTGGCGAATTCTGAATTTGCATCCTATTATACTGGGGATTTGTATACTTTTGAATTCGCAAACATCTAGATGCGATATGAAGTGCAAATTCAAACTGACAGGTAATCATGTGCGAATTTACTCAGAAAAAATGCGATATACAGCGCAATTCGCACCTTATTAAGTTGGTGATTTCGGCAAAACATGCAAATTTGGCCATTTTTTTTATATATTCTTTTTTTAAGTTTTTCAAGAAAAATAAAGTCATTACACATTTTCAGAACACATGTAGTCATACAGACTGAGTACAAGAGGACAATGAATACAGACCATATTCTATAGCCAAAGATGTATTAAGTCTCGTCCTTATATAGTAAAAAAATAAAACTAGCATCCTCGCAGTGTCCAGCCTGGTGTAATATCACGTTTTTGTTTTTTTACAAAAAATTGCAGAGGTTGAAATATCTCATCTTATTAAATGTCACCCTATGATTCAACAAAGTTTGGAAACCACTGCCTTACAGGAATTTCAATTGCAGTCTAAGCTTTTACTATTAGCTTAGGGGATTACTTCAGCTGAAAGGGATAAACTTTCCCTATACTCCGTTAATACGTCTTGCTGTGAATTTGCCAATGTTTCAGAGGGATGGGGAGGACTCACTCCCCTAATATTTGTTAAGCCAATACACCTCACAGTCTACACCCCTCTCTCTAAGGCCCTTATTCTGATTGGTGCGGTAATATCCGCGTGCGTTCGTGCCGCCAATGTTTTGTGTCTGCGCATGTGCAGAGGCGTCTCTGCGCATGTGCGAGCGGGACGCACGGCCACATTCCGCATGAAATGTGTACACTACGAACAGGGGGTGGAGAGGGGTGTGAAGGGCTGTTTGGGCTCATTACCATATGTTTACACCCCGCGTTTCATGGGCTTTCCCATGCAAACGCTGGGTGTACGTATGGTAATGCAGCCGTGACGCACGTGTAGGGGGCGGACATATGACATTGCCGGATGTCAGCTGCCCGCCCAGATCCCTGCTTTTGCACGGAGAAATGCCCATGTGGTCTGAGGTTGCGGGAGCTGCCTGGCCACTCGATGGGGGAGGTTCCCTGAGATGGAGGAGGTGTATTCATGAGAAATACACGTGCGGTCCGTTCGGACAGCTTCTTACCGTGTTCGGACTGAGTTGGCGATCCGTATGGAAGGTGGGGTTCAGGGCGCATGGTGCTGGCCGCATATTCGGATCCGGCCGCACCGATCAGAATAAGGGCCCAAGTGCTTCGCCACAAGCTGGCAATCAATTCTAATTATGTTTCCAAAGTTGACATGATGTCATGCTTCTTCAAGACTGTTGGTAAGGGTGGTGTGTCTCATCATGTTCCACCCCGGGATTGACAAACACAGTTGTTAAATATATATCAGCACAAAGGAAAATCTGATAAAATTGTACTGTAGGTCTAGTTGCAGTTTATTCAGGTATAGACAATCCGGTTTTTCACACCTCTCTCCCCACCCACTCTCATTATGCAGCAGCTTCCCCATCTAGGGGTACAGGTGGCAAGTAGTGACAGTTAATTTCTTTCCAGTTTTCAGCCCAACTGTCACAGCAGAGATATAACCAGAAATGTGTGTGCTCAATAGGAACATTTTAAAAGGAGCCTAATCCTAATTTTTCTAGAGAGACCTCTTTCTCTGCAGCAGTTGTTCATTTTATACCCCAAAGTAATACCCTAGGGCCTAATTCAGATGCAAAGCACCAGGTTTTTTTTTCAATGGACCCAACTTTTTGAGCTTTTTGTTGCTTTGTAGGTGGGGCAAATATAACATGTGATGTAAGGCCCACCCTCTGGTGACGCAAGGCCCGCCCCATGCCTTTCACTTTTCTCCCTTAAATTATTTTTAAAAAGTAGGCAACCCTGCTGTATACAGTATCTTTTCATAGAAGTTAATATATATTCCCCCCCATCCAACCCCAACTCATAAGACTCCACTTAGCAGGATAAAAGAACATCATCCTGAACTGTGAAGTAAATCAAAAGTCCCGTTAAAAAGACATACCCTCACTCTCCTCATAGCTCAGTAAATACCAGAACCACACAGAGCAAGAACAAGATAAGCATGATATTGTATGCTTTGCTGCCCAGTAAGGATGATTGTAGCAAACTGTCCCGTCCCCCCCACCTTCCCCTTGTGTGTGAGTCTTTGTGTAAATTAGTATGTCTTATGGTGCCCACACACGCACCGATCCCGGCGGTGCGATGGGGTGCGCGCTCCCGCGGCACCTCATCGCACAGTACAAAAAGTATGTGCTGCACATACTTTTTGTACTAGCTTTTTATCGCATAGCATCGCATCGCATGCACATCGCATGCACAAGGCATACGATGCGATGCTATGTGTGCTAGTTAAGCACAGAACGCACGCTGGGATTGATGCGTCTGTGGGCACCTTTAGTCTTTAGATTTAGGTTCATAGATATTAGGTAGCCACCATATTGTTGTAAATGCCTCCTTCAAGAATGTTTGACAATTTTTCGCTTATGGAAAAGTAATTTCACTAAAATCCAGTATCTAAATGAGTATTAACTGTAAACAGTATAAATTTCTTGTTGGAAAAAAAACATTGAAAATTCAATAAAAAGTAGAAAAAAACCTGAAATCTAAATTGCAGTGTAAAAATAAAGCATCCTGTATGTAGCCTGCACAGAAACAAAATGACTTCTGCACATGTTACATTTGCCCTGCCGGCAGTGCAACGCGGTTTTGTTCATTGGAGAAAACAGGTGCTTTGCGATCAGGTCTGAATTAGGCCCCTAGGTAAGTTTATGTCCCGTTGTACTATCCTAGGTAATGTTAAGAGCTATCATTTTATCCTATTTTATTTCATGTCCTGTAGTAATGCCCTTGTTATTTATATACCCCATAGTAGTGCTATGCAAGTAAATATGCCACATTCACTACAAATGTCATCCCATTTAGGCATAGCTACAGTCAGACTCAGTTGCTTAGCATGCAGTTCTGGTAACTGGGAAGACAACTACATGACCTGAATCCAGGGCCCCCAAAGCCTATAGGCCCTATAGCAATGGCACCATAGCTACAGAAAGTGTCAGACGCACATGTCAGGGATACGTGTTAGGAACAACTTATTATTATAATACTGTATCAAGCTGCTGCATATTGCACATATTGAGATCATTTTATAATTTTGCTCATATGGCTATCTATTATTGCTCAGCACTGGGTTGACATACTGCAATGTCGACAGGGGTCTAGGTCGACATGGCACAAGGTCGACACAAGCATTAGGTCGACATGGCCTATGTCGACAGTCAAAAGTTTGTGGTTTTTTCCTGTTTTTTTCCTGACACAGTCGACATGGAGGATTAAGTGCACCGCATCGCTGCGCTTGGCACAATTTTATTCTCCCACCACGCCCTAGTGGATGGTAGGGGATGAAATTCCACCTGTCGGCACAAAAAAACTGTGAAAACCCCCATGTTGACCTTTTGACTGTCGACCTAGACCATGTCGACCTAATGCTTGTGTCGACCTAATGCTTGTGTCGACCTTGTTCCATGTTGACCTAGACCCCTGTCAACCTTGCAGTATGTTGACAGACCGTATCCCATTTTATATTGTACACATTGATCATAAAAATGTCTTTGTAAACATTATTTTTAGTTTTCCTTCAGGGATTAACACAAAGTAAGTTAGTAAGTTTTATATACATAGCGCACTTTCTCCAACAGGACTCAAGGTGTTTTAGATGAGGACAAAAACATTTTTGCGGCTACTAACTCATGAGCACGCCACTGCTCAGGGAAGATGCAGCATCCCTGAGATCTATGCTTTTTCAGCGATTCATCAATTTAATCGCTTTCAGCTCATCGATGTATAGTCTATCTTGCTTAGCTTTCATGGTAGACATGGACAGATAAGGGGTAACATTCTATGGGATGAGATAAAAGCGCATTTTTTTATCTCGCTCCACATCGCCGCTCTTCGCACTTTCTGAAATCGCAGTTTTTAGTAGTAAGTCGCATATTTAATGGGATGCGCTTTGGAGGCTGAAAAGTGCGATGTAGTGCGATTTGCGGCGAAGTGGTGCGATTTTATGACACATAAAAGTGTGATTTCTTCCGCCGGTCATGTGCGAGTTTTGGACCAACCGGAGTGCGATTTACAAGACTGCATGACTAAGAACCCCCTAACCTATTGGCCCACCTAGGTCCCCTCCATTATGCATCACACCCCCTATATAAAGGAGCACTGGTGCCATTTCACTCTTTGATAGGAAGTAAGGAGCATGGAGAGGAGCAATGGCAGTGTGAGCAGAGGAAGAGGTGATGGTGGCAGAGTGAGGAGTGGCAGAGGGAGCAGTGGCAGAGGGAGCAGTGGCAGCAGCCAGCCAAGAGGAGCCAGTGGGAGAGGCAGCAGAGGACTGCTGAGGTCGTCCTCCATTACAGGGAGTGGCAGCAGTGTGGCAGGCAGCATGGCCACAGCAAGGCCAGCCCCAGACCAGGCCCTGGCGGACCAGCCCCAGCAGGAGGAGGTGGAGGATCCGCTGGCATCCCCATCCTATACCCAGGACCTATTCCATACCCCAGAGCAGCTGCAGGAGGGCCACATGTCAGAGGTGGAGGAAGATGGACGTGAGGAGGAGGAAGACACTGGCATGGAGGAGGGATACATGGCTAGAGTAGAAATTGAGGAGGAAGTTGAAGCTGGCCGCACAAAAAGTGGCAGAAATGTGAGATTCTCCTACGAGGAGAATGCTGCGCTTGTCCGGGCTATCATACCCCTGTTTGACCGGTTACTGGGGAAAAGTCACCAGAAGACCACTGCACAGCGTATGTGGAAGGAAATCACCCAGGCGGTGAACGCTGTAAGTCACCACAAGCACCTGGTCAGAAATGTCAAGAAGAGGTTCAACGACATAAAGAGACACCTCAAATGGCCATGGAGTTCGAGGAGGCCACCAAGACTGGTGGAGGAAGCCCCACCACTGTCTGCTACACGTCCTATGAGGTCAAGCTAAAAAGAATCATACCCCCTGAGGTCCTGCCACTCCAACTCAGAACGTGGGAATCTGATGTATGTCCGCCACAACTTCTTTAAAGCAAGTAATACTTGAGTAAAATGCTTAGAGAAAGTGGCTTGTGATACCCCCAAGGACCATGAGGTCACAGACTGAGTGGAGCCTGTGGCCAAATAGTAGAGGGTACACATTAATTTCTGCAGCCCAGACACTGCATAATTGCCCCTCCCCGAAAGGGTCCAAATCATCCCTCACCTGCTCATATAAGTCCAACAGGTTATTGCGGTTCAGCCTAAACATCCCCACAACCTGTTGATCCGAGAGGGAGTCCAGGTACAGCCTAGCACGACACATATGTGGTGTACGCAGTAGTCGGGGGGGGGGGGGGTACCTGGATCTGGTGCGCAGCTTCCTCCCTCCTGCGCAGCTCCTCCAAATGGGCCACATCACAAATCAGCAACTCCAAACCACTCTGCAAAATCTCCATGTCTCAAACCCTCACAGGTGTCCTTAATGATGTTGGGGTATATGTAGGGGTGTTTCTGAGTGAAATTGAGGCCACCTGTGTTGAAATTAACCATTTGTGCACTTGACCAAAGTGAGTTCTGGGCCAAATCGCCCAACAGAACCTGGTCTGAAAAAAGTGTGATTATTAGACACCTTAAAAGTGCGATTTCCGAAAACGCATTGCATTAAATAAGTGATTTGTATACTTTTATGTACGAAAACATCTGGATGCAATAAAAGTGCGATTTTTTTCGACACTTTCAGTACGCATGAGTTATCGCACAGAATATGCGATATCCGGCCCTTAGCGCATCCTATTAAATATGCGATTTCAAGAAAAAATGCGATGTCGCCATTTTTTTTACTAATAATCGCCAAAAAACACAAATCTCATCCCATAGAATGTCACCCAAGGTCTCTTTCGAGACGCCATTATTGTACCACTATAATAAACAGTACACCAATAACCAATAATCCACAGTTTTCTACTTTTTTATGTAAACCACAAAATCCAATTCAAGGGGCAATCAATCTCATAGTTCAATGTAAATTCACTTTAGTCAAACAAATATTATCTTGAAGTTCCCAAACGTGGTTCTGTCAGGGGGAGGTGCCTAGGAGTGATGTCATTGGACCCGCGATCATGTGCCGCCAAGACTCCTGGGAAATGTAGCAATTTTTTTGTGTCTCCACGGTCATTCATTCACTGCAAGTGTGCAGTGCATTACTGGAAGTTGGCTAAGTCCCATGAGACTTTACACAAGAGGTCAGAGGCTGAGAAGCTTGTGCTGAGCTCTGCTTGGTGGAGCTCAGCATATGCTTCTCAGGCCCATGGAGGACAGCAGCAGCGGCGGCCTTGTCATGGGAGGGTTTTTAATTAGAGTCAGCGCTGAGCCTGTCAGGGCTCCGACAGAGTAAGATACAGAGCGACAAACACAAGCTTTTTATGTGGTATTATTACGAATTTCCAAAGGATGGCCGGCACTCCAAATAGCTGTACTGTAGAGCCGGGTGCCCTCCCAAAGGGAGAGAGAGACAATCTCACTCCGATATACCAATGCGAGACGGGTGGCACTCCAGAAATAACGACAACAGACCAGGGTCAAGTTACCAACGTTTCAAATGTTATTCCAACATTTTTCATCAGGGGAACACCCTGATGAAAAATGTTGGAATAACATTTGAAACGTTGGTAACTTGACCCTGGTCTGTTGTCATTATTTCTGGAGTGCCACCCGTCTCGCATTGGTATATATATATATATATATATATATAGATAAGGAGAGATCCCCTATCTGCGCTCAAAGGAATTGTAGCAGCACCTCTGAGAGATCCTCTGTTAGACAGGATCAGAAAGACAGATATGAGAAAAAGTGGAGTTTCAGAGGGCGCTGAGATGGTGAAATTACTTTAATTCGCATACATCATTTAATATATAAAATGAATAAAAATATCACATAAAAAACACCTATCAAGGTGTAACAATGTACATATAATATTATTTCAAGTACATAAAGGATTGTAGTGGTATCTCTGGTGGATTGGTAAGTTCAGTCTGAAGCAAGAGGCCCAACGCGTTTCGTCATGAAAATGACTTCCTCAGGGGCAACAGTACAATCAATATAACTATGTGTATATCCAATTGTAATAACCAGACACGTATTTCCAATAAGATCCAGAAAATGGGGCATCCAAAAACAACGCACAACACTGATTTTCTTCAAATAAATCTTGTATAGGAACCCTCCAAATTTAGAGTTCAGAGGGAAGGTGCTTACTGCATAACTCCACAACAGTCTCTGTTATAAGAGATACTCAACCTGTACTAACAAAGGCATCACTATCCTCCTCGCCTCCCCCACTTACAGAAGTGTGCTTACAAACACAGTGCAAAATATATGAGAGAGAAGACGTTTGCTCCGATAACAAAGTGACAAGTGCAATAAATAAATAGTTAAACTATGGCATGACAAACACTCATATTAGCAAATCCCTATTATTTCACTACACACTTCATAAATCCATGCCAAAAATATACTTTTTATCTCTATGGAGCAGACTGATTGTACCGCCAGGTTCTTCTGTAAGACTTTGATTTATAAAAAGCAATTTAGAGATAATTTCTCATTTAGACCATGCAGGCACCCTAGAGCATCAAAATGTTTTCAAGGCTCACCTAGGCCAAATGTTTCTTATTGAGAAATTCAGAAAAAAGATAAAATTATGTACATTGTGTGTATATGTCACAGTTATGTGGTGAGGGGCAGGATTTGCTCCTGTTTGTCCACATATGTTATAATTGGCAGCCACAAGCACTGCTTTTGCCTGTTACATTGCACATAACTAATATGAATTAATCCTGGCCCACCAACCCAGGGCACCCCTGCAAGTGTTCTGAGGCACCCCAGGGTGCCTAGGCACACAGTTTGGGAACCACTGGTCTAAAACATTGATCCACTTGGTCTCTCCTTGTATCAGTATTTTGGCCCTATCACCTACACTTGGTAAAATATGACATAAAGGGGGAAATTTACTAAAGGAAATTTACTATCCCGAAAATACGGCAATTCGTATTCATATTGATGTGCTATCAATACGAATACAAATTGCCGTATTTTCGGGATAGTAAGGGGGAAATTTACTAAAGGAAATTTGTAAAAAATAGGTGTATTTGTATCCAGAAATACACTTATTTTTAACATTTACTATCCCGAAAATACGGCAATTCGTAGTCGTATTGCTAGCACATCAATACGACTACGAATTGCCGTATTTTCGGGATAGTAAATGTCAAAAATAAGTGTATTTCTGGATACAAATACACCTATTTTTTACAAATTTCCTTTAGTAAATTCCCCCCAATATGTAATATGCATTACAGCTTGCAGAATAATGTGCAATGGGCATTACGGCATGCAGAATACTGTTTAACCCTTTGGGTGGTATGCCCGCAGTGGGCTGTCCCTGAAAATTTCCAGGCATACCACGCTGCTGCAGAAGGTGCCCCCTTCTTTCCCCACCCCCATCTCCTTCGCTCCGGTGATCGTACACCGGAGCTCCCCTGACACCTGCCACTTCCCCAGCCGCCATTCACTTTACAGCAGTGATGAAGGTGGCAGGCTTGGGGATGTTCGGGGGGACTTGGGAGCGCTCAGGAGTTCAGGCACCCGAGTCCACCCGAGCTGCCTCCTGTGGTCACTGCTGTGACTGGCGGTTGGGGCGGTGGCGGCAGGGGAGCTAAGCCTTTGGCGTACAAATGCCGGAGCAAAGGTGAGTGGGGGGCTCCTACGGTCTGTGGTGGGTTTTGCTGCCACATCCCGTTTTCCTTGAGGCCACACCCCATTTTGGCACACAAGGTGCCTGCTGCAGTAGTACTTGAATCTGGAACCACCCATTACCACATTTCTAAATTCGCCAGTGAATATCTTTGAAGATCTTTCAGCGTGTGCTTGGCCTCTTTAAAATGTTTTGCAATGGGCTGGTCCGTTATTACAGTTATCCCGATTCAAATAATGCCACACTGTAGTACCTCCATTTGATTTTTTTGGACCACATTCCCCCTAGCAGGTGCTCTCCCTGCACATATGTTAGCTACGCCTTTGATTAGACTGTGCTTGTTTTATAATATTACATACAATTTATTTAGTGCATTGGAAATTGTGTTGGTTATGTAGCCTTGATGGCTAACCTTGACACTCCAGCTGTTGTTGAACTACACATCCCAGCATGCCCTGCATCTGTTTTAGAATGGGCAAATAGCAAAACTGTAGCAGAGAATGCTGGTATGTGTAGTTCAACAACATCTGGAGTGTCAAGGTTAGCATCAAGGTTATATAGTATGCATACTAAAATAACAAGGCTTATATGTTAGAAATTATTCCTTAAAATAAGGATGGCTAAACTATTATTATCTAGTGACAAGGCTGCAAGCTTATAATTCACTGACCTCTCCCTATATTCTGTAAAGTCGCTTTGTTTGCTAAAGAATGTTAATGATATTTAGTGAAATATACCTTGTTCTGGTAACTAGAAATTAAAACATAGCAAACTAGACATTTCTGACATAGCATCTAATTATATTAGTGACAGCCATAAAATATGCTATACTATATCTCACAGATGCAGCTAATGGGGAATGTGAGAGAAACATCTGTTTTCCGTGTTACAGAACAAGTCGGGTGGAATCAAGAGAGATGCTTGAAATATTCCAGATACCTGCTGGAAACAAACATTGTAGGGAATATCATCATGTCTCTAAAACATTAGCCAGCAATCATCGTCACTAAACAGAAATGGTTTCATTTGGTATAATGAACACGGCTGCTCTAAGTGTAGATTGCACACATCATTAAACCCTATCAAAGACACGTTAGAACAGTGGTTCCCAACCTTTTTTCTCTTCCGTACCCCTTGATCAGGCTTTTCATTGATAAGTACCCCCTCCTCTCATTTTGAAATATGGACAGTACTTAGCGGTATCCTTATGCATGTCCTTATATTAAGGAGGAGCGGAGGAGTAGTATACAGCAAGGAATCATGCCCTTCTGTGTCTAGACACTGGTTGTGTACTATCTCCAGGAATCCCGCTAACACCGGTAGGATTAATGCCGCTGCTTCCTCCGCGTTTGTCAGTGCTGGGCAGATGACTGCTGATGTCTGAGGGCAGCATGGGAAGCTCCCAGTGGATTGCTGGTCAGGAATATGACACAACATGGTTTGTCTCCATGGCAATGGGGGATGCAGTTACAATCCCGGCGGTCGGGATCCCAGCGTTCAGAATACCGACGCCGGAATCCCCACCGCCGAAATGCCGACACATTCTCCCTCCGTGGGTGTCCACGACACCCCTGGAGGGAGAATAAATTAGTGTGCCGAGCGTAGCGAGGCACCGGGCCCGCTGCGTGGCGAGCGCAGCGAGCCCGCAAGGGGAGGTGATCTACGTCTCCCCCTTGTCGGCATTTCGGCTGTCGGGATTCCGGCGTTGGGATTCTGAACGCCGGGATCCCGACCGCCGGGATTCAATACTGAATCCGGCAATGGGTCTTCTTCAGCCATCAAAAGACCTTTTCATAGTCCGCCATTACCAATATTATTTTCAAGTACCCCCAACTGGTCTGCAGAGTACCCCCAGGGGTACTAGTACCCCAGGTTGGGAACCACTGCGTTAGAACATCTGGGAAATGGAATGTTTAAGATTCAGATCTCACATGATGTTAGTAGAGGCTTTAAGGTCTGTGCGTATTAGTACAACTGCAACAAGTCAAAGAGCAACCTGTTGTTACTCTACTAATAGGTGCCAGAGGTCATGCCAAGGAGCTGTAGGGCTATTAGTAAAGTACTATTTAACAGAAAGCAATTCTAAAATGAGTATTGATCTGGGTTTGGGTATGATATGTCCACATTCATCATGTCGACATGAGAATGTTAATATGGTCATAACATTGACTTGTGTGCTGAAATGTCAAATGTAAAATGTTAGAATGTTGACATATTATCCTTCATAGGTCATGTATACTTCCAGGCAGTGGCGTAACTACAAATACAGCACCCATCCACTGGGAATTTTTGGCGCCCCCCCCCCCCCCAGAAAGATTAAACCCCCCCCCCCCTTTCCTTACTGCCGTTGCCGCTTGCCACCTCTGTAACCCGGACGCGCAGATCTACTTCTCTGCGGTGACAGGTCCCCGCGATCCTCCTGGCTCAGCTACTTCTATAATGAAAAATCTCCCAGACAAATTGTCCGCCACCTTACAGCAGACAGTTTTATTTAAATGCTAGAGGAGACCTCTGCCTCCTCTAGCATCCAAAAAAATGGTCTGCTACAAAATGGTCTGCTATCAGGAGATTACCATCCATATAGCATAACATTATTGACCTGTAATAAGGCATCAATTTATTTTCATAATTTCTCCAGAAACCCCTCTCATTTGTATTGTCACCTCAGTTTTCATGTTCTGAGCCTGCAGAACTTGTACTTCATCTAAGCTGACCTCTCTTCCTCTTGTTATCACCATGTTGCTGTCCATAACCAACTCTGCTCTCATTTACCTCAACAGGCCTCACTTTTGCCTCTTTACCATTGAGCATTTTTTAATAAAAATAAAGACATCAACAAGCTAAATATATTTAAAAAATAAATTTAAGTTTATTTCAAGCAAAATGTAATTTATTTCTTTATTTACTCTGTGTTTTAAAGTAAAGTAATAGTGAATTCTGGACTGAGATTGGTTCATAATTATTAGTAACTTGTCATGTAAGAGGAACAAGATGGCAGAAGCCTTGTGATTCACAAAGAATCATCCTTCAGCACTTAGGAGAGGAAAACCCCCTGTGGAGGAAATCTCTGGGGACTCATTGCTGAAGACTGCCCGTCCTTCTGGACATTAAGAGGCTATGCAGAGTGTGCCCAAACCACCAACCCATTTATAGCCCTTTCACATCACAACTAATTACCGGGTACAAGCTGGTTTTTTTGCCGGTTTGACCCGGTAATTAGTGCGATGTGAAAGGGGTTACCGGGTCCCGCAAACAGGTAGCAACACAACATTAAGAACAGGTAAAAAAGAAGGGTTCTTATCGGTTCATTGCCATGTTACTGTGCAGTGTGAACAGGGTTAAATGGTTCGAGGGACCCAGGGCCGGTGCAAGGCACCGGAGCGCCCCAGGCGAGTTGGGGTGGGGGCGCCCCGGTGCCGGGGGGAGGGTGGTACCTGTGTAAAAAAATTGCTGCCCCAGCGTCCCTGCAGTGCTGGGGCGGTCAGGGGTGTCCGTGCCGTAGGGGTACCTGCGGCGCCGTCATGTGTATAAAGCTGGCTGCGGCCGGCGGGGTCCCTGTAGTGAATAGCAAATAACTAGCGCTTCCTGCGCCGCCGCGCGCATAGCGCTAGTTATTTGCTATTCACTACAGGGACCCCGCCAGCCGCAGCCAGCTTTATACACATGACGGCGCCGCAGGTACCCCTACGGCACGGATAACCCTGACCGCCCCAGCACTGCAGGGACGCCGTGGCAGCAATTTTTTTACACAGTTCGCTGGGAACTGCCGCCCTCCAGGTGCCGGCGCCCTAGGCAAATGCCTAGAGCTGCCTAGTGGTGGCGCCGGCCCTGCAGGGACCCGTTTCCCATTCACACTATGGAGGAGGCAGCGCTTTGAGCAGCGACAGCTCTAAACGCTGCCTCCTGCCTCACCCTAATGACGTGCCGACTCCCCACCACACCCCCCAATAATGCCAGTTTGCTGAGGGGATGTGAACATCCCAAAATGCAGGGTACGTGTCTGGACTGAACCGTTTCAAAGTCCCTGTGTGACCCCGCATTTTGCAATGTGAAAGCAGTATCACCCTGTATAACTTTTTTGACTGGTGAAAAATCTCTGCATTTTGATGGTGCACATACAGTATGTCCTTGGTCAGAGATCTAGGAAAAAGGGAGAGATACTGGTGAAAACTAAGAGACTTAGGGCGAGATTTACTAAAGGGAAAATGCCGTAAAACCCCAGTTTTACAGCATTTTCCTATGTATCAATCCCCGTCCGCCCCGTTTTCGCAAGGCTGGGTATCGCCACCCCCTGGGTGGCGATACCCTATAGAAGCCTATGGGCTTCTTTCGCCTCCCGCAATACGACGTCCGCGCGCCCCCTCCCTCCCGTCCTCCAAAATCTCCTCCTCCCCCTGGTGTGACAGCCGGCAGGACATCCGGCTTCAGGGGGGAGGAGGAGACGCAGGGGGGCGCTGGCAGCCGCCGGGAGGTGACGGAGACCCCCCGCAGCCCACATCACAGGTATCGCGGGGGTCTCCGTCACCGCAACCCGATGCTGGCCGCATATGTTAGTGCGGCGGCTGCAGTGCGAAGGGCGGCGATGTATGTTAGTACATCCCACCCAAAGAAAGAAAGGACAAAATAAATAGAAAGAAAGGATGGAAGAAATAGGAAGAAGGAAATAGAAATGAAATGAAAACTCATGCTAGTAAGCTGTGTTGCCAGGTCCCTGGATCTGTATGGGGGAGAGGTAGTGGGTAACGAGTTACCGACTAGTGTGTGGGGGCACAATGATCTGAGGTACCTTGCCAAGCTGTGGTGAAAGGTAAGGGGTAGTCAGCCCCCTTCTAAACACAGAAAAAGGGAGGGGTTACACCACGCTAAAGAATGCTCTGGATAGTTCACGCAGGAAGGTGAATATAGCTATGGAACGCTATATGCTGGTGAATGGTGGAGGCGTCATTCGCCATGATGGCATAATTTTACAGCTCCATATGGGGATGATGGAGTGCATCTGAGCCCGAAAGGCGTGGCTCTGTTTTTGGATGACTTGTTTTGTTGCTAAGGTTTCAGTGCTGTACGTTTTTGTTAGTGGTGGCGGTGCTGCGGCTTAGGGCCTAGCTTGGCAGTAAAGAACAGTCATTTGTGCAGATGGAATAGTGTGTTAGATAGTGGGTGCGCTCTCCCGACAACGATTGTCATGAGCCATACTTCTTTGCACGGAAGATGGCTGCCAAATACTGACCAGGGTGGAAGTGCAGGGAGAGTTGATCACTAGCGTTGTGTGAATGATATGGTGATCCTACCCCCCCTTTTCTTTCCTCTGACCATTCTTTGGTGCCGCCACCATTTTATAGCTATAGTCAAGTTGTCAATAATAAATTTGACATTCATTATTTGAAACGCCAGCACTTAGAAATATATTCTCATCGATTCAAACAGCGAGCACATTCATTCGCATGGCGGGATTTCACTCTAGCGAGGCAGTAGCTTAACTGAATTTGCGGCCATGCGATCATGTCTGAATTACCCCTATTAACACATCTTAACACAATATTTTATATAAGAAACTGTACTAGACTTCTTTTACCAGTATAATAGATAAGAACTGAAAAGCATACGGAGTACATACTGGTTATTATTGGCTATAAGGACTTAGGGCCTATTTCAGGTTGGCTCAATGACTTGCAAACATCGCAGCTTACTGAGCACCTGAGACTCTGTATCACGGCCGAAGGGTCTTGAGGACCCACCTCAGGTCCTGATTCAGGCGAGACTGGGACGGGACGCCCTTGGAACTTGGCAGGTTGGATGTACGACCTCTGCATATATTTTGGGCAGTGGGTTTTGGCGAATACTCCGAAGCGAGGGCGCGGAGTCTAACTGCCCAGCGGTCTTCTCCAGGGACCCCCGCAAGGAAGTTTGGTTTTCGCTGCGTCTGGACAGCAGGTCGCGGACCCTCACTCGGAGCACCCACGGATGCCCAGGATGGAGCGGGCAGAATGAGCCGCTCGGGTTAGGGATCGGGAAATGAGGAAGGAGGTCTTTAGAGAGTACCGGGATGATTGAGGCAATAACTGAGTAGTGGATGACGTAAACCGGAGAATGCTGACGGAGAGACTGACGACTTGACCGGAGTAGCAACTGTAACTGAAAACGGCTTACTTGGCTTGAAGAATAAACGACAACTAAAAGGACCAACTAGGTTTAAAGCAAACTGCCAACTTGTCCGAAAAGGCGAGACTGTAACAGAAAACTGCCGACACGGCTACTGGAGATGACGACGGGACTGAAGTACCAGGATGACAGGGACGAACAGACTAAAGGGAGCTCAGGAGCAGGAACAGGATCAGAACTTGGAACGGGAGAGCTGGATCCGACAGGAGAGCAGGATCAGCAGTACCACACACAACCACTGGAGCTGCAGAGTAATGCTGACAGCTGACGAGTTGTTCCAGCACTGAGGCTAAGAGCCTCCTGGAACTTATAGCCCAGCCCCAGCAAGGTCCGGCCCCCTGGTGGGGAAAATATAACAAATACTAGTGCCGAATGCCGGTCACGTGACCCGGCCAACATGGCGGCGCCCAGCCCCGGGAGCCGGCGTCTGTGCTGCCGCCGAACCCGCCGACAGACTGGGAACCCCCCGGAACACCCGCCGCCCGCATCCAGCCAGCCCTGCACCATCACGGCGCCAGGACCGGTGAGCACGGAGAGGTGAGTAGCCGGTGCCGGGCCTGGCGCCTCGCCGGTCTCTGACACTCTGCCTGCCATCCGTCCAGACGCCCACCTCCCCTCCGCTATCGATTCCCCTCGGTAGTATGTGAGGGGATGGGTAATGAGAACACATCCCCGCGTATGCCTCTGCTGCAGGAGAAATCCCCCCCCCCCCCGTCTGCCCCTTGCCCACCCCATGCTTGCGAATAGCTCGGCAACTATGCAAGTTGCTAAAGCCATTCGGATAGGGGGGCTGCACATGTACAGAACCCAAAACATTGGGACAGGGCCAAACTCGCTTTATTGTGGGTCAACAAGAATCACCCTCTATGCATTTTAAGTACAACACTGTATCAAACAATGGTCTCTACGGCTTACACTCAAAAGCCATAATAAAGTTGTGAACTTTCTGAAGGCACATTCTGCCATCTATTGGTGGCAGATTATAAACACCAGCAGTGATGCCACATCAATTATTTCATTATATCACCTAATGCACATCTATTAGTTATTCTTCTATACACTAAGCAAACTCCACAACTCTTATCTGTGCATTCTTATTTTCTATTATAAAGTTATGGAAACACACATCGAAATACTTCCAGGTCCGGAACTGTGACTGCCTTCCATCTGCATCCAGGGAAACGATTCTGTGCTATTGTGCCTTGGGACTATAGATTCAATGCTGTTTTTTTATGTTATCTTATTGGACATTTTCTGCATTTCTCCCACATGTGCCTGATCTGAGCTCCATGAGAAGTGAGATTACTATTTATACCACCTGCTAAGGAAATTCACCATCCATTTCATTCTGCTTGATATATTCCAGAAGTGTCGTTTTGTGAACTCATTGAGGCAGACATACCTGTACGGTAACATCTGATTAGACATGCCGCTTATGGTGTATTGTTTGGGAGCTCCATTAGCATTTGACAGTGACATATATATTTACTATGTGATTCATCCCGCCCTATGGGCGCTCTTCACACCGTCGTAAGGAGCTCCACCCCATTAACCTGTGAATGTTTTTATTGCATGAAGTATGGTTTGTGCAAGAGGAGCGGGTCTTGTATACTGTGGCCCCTTAACCTGTGAACACCTTTATTGTGTGAAATATGGTTTGTGCGGGATGGGCGGTGGGGAAGTAGTGCGGGTGCCTGAGGGGCAGGTGTGGGGTTTCCACAGGTGGATGTGGTGCTGCTTTGGTGGGAGAAGTGGTGGGTGTGGTGGTGACATGGGTGGGTGAGGGTTGGGTTCATGGGTGCTGTGGGTGGGGGAATGAAGGGTGCAGGGTTACTGTGGGTGGTGGAGTTGCAGGTGTGGGGGTGCCTTGTGTGGGTGGTGTGGGTTGATGGGGTGCATCAGTTGAGTGAGGGGCAGTTGAGGGGTTGTTTTGGGTGCGGTAACAATGGTGGTGTGGTGGGGTAGGTATGGGTGCGTTTGTACTGCGAATCCGTGAGGGGGTGTGGTGTTGGTTGGTTGGGTTGGGGGGTACTGCGGTTTGAGGAGGTCTAGGTGCAGGGGTGTTAGGTTAGGCTGCTGGAGTGCAGGTTAGGGTTAGGCTGCTGGAGTGCAGGTTAGGGGAGGTTAGGGTCAGGCTGCGTTAGATCAGGTTAGGGTCAGGCTACGGGAGGAGTAAGTTAGGCCGCAGGAGGTTAGAATTAGGCTGTGGGAAGGGGGGGTTTAAAATCACACACCTATAGACATGCACATTAACTTTCACATGCACACACACATCCACACACACACACACACACACACACACACACACACACACACACACACACACACACACACACACACACACATACACAAAAACACACACACATACAGTGCCTCTGCCATGAGTGACACTCACCATTTAAGGTTGCTCAGGCTGGTGCTGAAGGTCTCCTCCCCTGCTCATGCTGCTAGCAGGACTGGTTGTACACTGTACTGTACAGTGCTGAGTAGCTCCGCCCCCTTTTCAGACCCCTGACTGCACTGCTGGGCTGGTAATACACTTGGGAGCCTGACAGGGGGTGGGCTGAGGTAACTTACCCCCTCTGCTCCCAATTCCCTCTGTCTTTATTTTGCTCCGCTGGTCCTGGGCTGCACCACACATTACTAAGGAAAATTAAAGTAAACTACACACAACTCACTGCAGCAAGGGCTGCTGGGAATTGTAGTTTATTTTCTGTTTCTTCCCTACAGTGCACCCAGCTCCTGCCGGACACTACAAATTTGCTGCTGCAACTGTAGGGGGTCTTCCCTCCTCTGCTCCTTCAGGTAGCCATTCTCTAATGTTTGGGGGAAGTGAATGCACTGGCCAGATCTGTCACTCTGTGACGGTTGCTGGGCGGAGTCATAGAGTGACTCCGCCCAGAGTTATACACAGACTCACAGATTGACAGTTCTGGGCTATTATATAAGAGAATTCTTCTAGAAAAATAAAAATGTATTAGAAGAACATGAGTTTAAAGATGAAATATAGTCTTGGAGTGGAGAGGGAAGGGGCAGAGGGTAATATTGGTAAGGAAGCGATTCAGAAGGGGTAAAGAAGGATAAACAAAGTAGAATATAAAGGTACATTTAATGTAAGTGTTTACTGCCAACACCACATGGAACTTAGCCACCATGTTATTGTGGAGACCGGTCATGCATTTTATTTTGGATACAAACTAGATTTGGTCTTATCGTTCTTGATGGGATTCGGGAGGACTATTTCCAGGCCTTAGCAGCACAAATGTTGTGGAGAATCAGCTTGGCAGACTCGGGCAAACAGAATCAGCAAGCCTGGAGTGAGGGGGACATGTAAGGAGTAGCGACATTAACAGTGACTGGACCATTTCTTGTTCATTAGTTTTACATTTATAAAGTTCTATGATTTCATTCCTGGAGTCTTAAACTTATGCAGAGGCGTAAGTTCATCCAAGTCACCTGGTGGCAATTTGGAGTTTGATGCTCCCCCTCCACCTAAAAAAAAATAAGTATATAAATTTATATAGATCGATAATAAACTCTACAGCAGCAGGTGCATTGCAGAGCTCTGTTGGAAGTGCAGCTGTCACATTTTGATCCTACGACAAATCACACAGGTGCTGCTGTACATGCAGGTACCCCTTCAGGGCTTGGAGCCCAGAAGCTCATCAATACGAATACGAATTGTCGTATTTTCGGGATAGTAAATGTCAAAAATAAGTGTATTTCTGGATACAAATACACCTATTTTTTTTACAAATTTCCTTTAGTAAATTTCCCCCTAAATGACAAATATAGAAATAATCAGATGAAACAGGAAAGGAGTAGAAAAAGAACGGGAGGAGGCTGGGAGGTAGAGATAGAGCCTAAAACCAATCATGTGCCATGCAGCATTGAGAATTTGTATAGTAAGTTTATGTGCATGCTAATCCAACCCTTCCATTGTGCAACACAGAAGAAATGACCAATGAGACGAGAACTACTACCACCATCATCCTGCATCTATTGCAGCCACCTTCCGCAAGTAGTCCCCAAATCCACAGACCTGTGGACTGGACATACCAACCATCCTGCGGCTATCAGTAATTTGTGCCATCTTGGACCGACCGCATCAAGGACTGTTGGAGGACTCCTGTACCCTATTAAGGGTGGTAAATATCCTTATTAAATGTCATCTCTTTCCCAGGGGTTTAATAGGAACTGACTCTCCGGTGATACCCAGCATAATATTGGGGTGTCCCTATATTGTTTTACTGTTCTTATATGCTATACATAAACTATATTAAATGTTATTAAATATTCTTGATACAAGATCATCCAATCTGTAATTAATTTTCATTTATTCTCAAGATTGTGCGCTGCTACACTTGTTTTTTTCTTTGGGTTTAAAAAGGGATAGTTAGGAGGTGATTGGCCGGTGATAAAGTACCAAGTACTTTATCACTTCTCTTCCCTTGTCACTGCCTCTTACATCTACCCCATAACCATTTCCTTCTGTGTGTCATGATTTTATATGCTTGTTTGTTTATTGTTAAGCAATAGGTTATACAGAATATAAATACTCTTCAGAAGTGTGCTATGGTAACACAGAGTTTCAAGGGAGGTCAAGGGCCTAATGATTAAGGGTCTGATTAAATTCTGTTGTAAAGTACAACTGGCAGCGGTAGTTTGCAGGGGGGCGCCTAGTACAGGGCAAGGCTCGCTGGGTCTCTCTCCACAATGTGCCTGCTACTGCAGTGGTGTAACAACAAATTATGTGCCCCCGCCAGGAAAATTTTGGCGCCCCCCCGTTAAGACCCCTCCCCCAGATAAAACCACCTGGCCCTTCCTTACCCCTGTGGCTGGGACACTGGCCTGCTGCCAGTGTCCCCGGTGCCCACACTATGCGGAACTATAGTTACTCCACTGTGCTACTGATTGATTTAAGTGAGCTGCCAAATATTTATACTTTCATACAGAAACCCCTGCCCAACATTGATGGTGACCCGACGGAGGATGACACTAATGTCAATGCTGGTGGCTGTGCCTGCCTTAAAGGAGCAACACATGAATCTCTCCATCGGGAGCCATCTAGTGGCTGTCGGTGCGCAAAACATTTGAATTCACCCCAAAGAGTTGAGGAATAGCAATAGCCTTTTATTATATAGGATTCTTAATAGTAATTCCAATAGTTTGAAGGTCAAAACCGCAGGTGATGTGTTTTCAAACCTCAAGCAAACTGCTGGTTAGTACATCTTGTACCAGAGATCTAAATCAATATCAAATTTAGACTGGACCCGTACATGTGTAGGCATTTTATCTAGATGTCTTTTTGTTTTGTAAAATTACACATGTAATAAAAATAGTACAGATTATAGAATTTATATTATTACTGTATTCCACATGGAAAAGAAAGTTATTTATATTTTGTAAGAAACCTTTTCCCTTGATTAGCGTAGTGCTAATAATTTATCAGAACAGATTAAATGTGGGTGTATAATTGGAACACACATTAATTCCAACTAATTTCTTAGCCAACTAGATAAGTAATTCAATTAGTCTTTGGCTTTTCCTTTCATAATTATCATCACATGTAAAAACAATGCAACTTTTCCATTTTATTTTTGTATTTTATTTCATTTTAGGTTTATAATTTGCAAATTGTAATCTGTTTATTCTCATTGTAATACTCATACAGGGATCTCCAACCCTTGTCAAGGAAAAGTAATTCCTTATTTCCCTATTTGCAGCGATTGACAATGCCTCCTCAAGGCAATTGTTCAGATGCTAGGGCACAGGTTTACAAAAGTGCCCATTCCTGCAAGACATTTTTTAATGCCCTGGGTGAAAATAACCCCCTACCCCCTTCTATTGCATGTAGACACATTAGAGGAAATTTACTAAGATGTGTATTCTACTTCACATGTGATGTTGCTATGGGCAACCAATCAGAAGCTACTTCTTATTTATTTATTTAGCACCCTCTAGAACAGGGGTGGCCAAACCGGTCCTCGAGATCTACCAACGGTCCACGTTTTCCAGGTTACCTAGCTGGTGCACAGCTGTAGTCATTACTAACTGTCACATTTTAAAACATGCTGCAATCATTCCTACTATAAAACCTTAGGTTGCCTGGAAAACATGAACCGTTGGTAGATCTTGAGGACAGGTTTGGCCACCCCTGCTCTAGAAGATAGTAGAGAGGATCTGATTGGTTGCCCATAGCAACATCACATGTGAAGTAGAATACACACCTTAGTAAATTTCCCCCATTAAGCGGTGTGATGATAGTATATTTTGTGACAGGGACAGCAAAATTCCACATAAAGTGAATATGTAATATCCAGTTCATGGTTTAGAGCAGCAGGAGCAGGACTGATTAAATATAGTCCAGGTTTTCTTAATCTGATGTGAATCATGGTTTGGCTACTTAACAGCACCTGTGGTTTCCTGTTTTATTTGTGTTCAGACCAGAGGGTCAGGATTCCCAGTGCCTTTTAGGAGCTGGGCAATAGGCTGGGGGAATGTGGGGAACTACGCTAAGGATCTCTGGAGTTTACCCGAATTGTGAAGTCTATCGCTTGCCTGCTGGAAGACCTGCCATGCTGTAACCTCTGAATTGCCAAACTGTCCTGTCCTGTATGCTGCCTGACTGCTATCAATAAAGAAACAGACTTCATTTTTATCCAGTGTATGTGATTCCTTTTCACAATTGGCTCCCAAACAGAAGTAAACAGCTGTATATTGTAAACCACAGTAACCTTGGTAAGACAAGTTTGAACTGTCACAATTGGTTACAAATTGTGAAGCTGGCTTGGGAGTCAGAAAATGTTGTGATTGTAGTGTGTCCATTTTCTGGTCAGCCTGAAAAAAACTTTCAAATACTGTATGTGCCTTTTGTGGAACATCAGGGCAACTTGTAGTTGATAAAGGTTATGTTAGTGGAAGCCAGCCTTAAAGGGTTACCGTGTCTAAATATAATTTTTTACTGTTACAGTATGTGGCTGAGTGGCCAGTGAAACAGGCAGATGAGAGCTGGTCTGGCACATTTTATTAAGCTTCCTAAATGTGTCCACAAGGTGGACACGCCGTGTACCGTGGAGCAATTAATGAAAATGTTTGCTGAACTGTCCGCAGGGCAGCAGCACCTGGCTGATAAACAGCAATTCCAGATTCCGCTGGTGCATAAGGAACAGCAAAGGCGCTGCATGAGGAAGTAAAGGAGTTGAGAAAAGTGGGGCAGGAACGAGAGGTTTTACCTAAGCTCAATCCAGCTGATGACATTGAGGCATTCCTTTGCACACTTGAGTGCACTGCCACGTGTTTAAAATTGCCTGAAAAAGAATGGTCTGATAGACTGGCTCCCTGTATAACAGGGGAGGCGCAGATAGCCTACGTGGCTGAGGCACACTCCTATCCTGACCTTCAAAAGGCTACACTCAGCAAGGATGGGCTAATGGGCCCCAACAAATCCCAATCATTTCATGACTAGTGGCTGATACCTCTGAGCGTCCGAGGATTCAGCTGGCCAAACTATACCTGCTGGCTTGGGCCTGCTTGCACCCAGATAAAAACTGCAGTGCAAATTGTGGAGATAGTCGCAATGGATTTGCCTATGCGGGTATTGGACCACACAGTACAACAATGAGCCTTTCAGGCTGACCCCCAGACCTTTGAGGAGTTGACAATAGTGATTGAGTGGCACCTGACCCTGGGAAAATTGAGTAAAACCAGGTCAGGTTTTGGGCCAGTATTCTACAAAAAAGATTGCGCATGGGGGCAACAGATTTGGGGGAGACTCAATAATTGATTTTATAAAATGAATACATTTATTAATGCATATAAAAAGAAAGATATACATATAATTTTCCTCTGATATTGAACTAGGCTATGAGGAAAAGTCCTTATTAAAAAGAAGTGTGTCCTTATTTGAAAGATAGAAAATATTCACCTTTAAAAGTTCAATATGTTATACTGAAGTACTGGGCACAACCAGCATTACAGGAAGCTGGTTCCACTGGAAAAGTTAAATTGTGGCATGTGGGAATGTGAGCTCACCTGTGCTCCTGTTTGTTCCTGCTACCTGTTAGAAGTCTTGTATATTGTGATCTGCAAATTCAAAATTAGGGCAAATTGCCACTGTCTGGTTCCCGTCTCCCAAGGTCCCGCTCGTGTGTCCGTGCATGGACAGATGCTGTGAGGGCTTGTGTGATGGTATGCACCACTATCTGGGACTCATGTGTTGCCGTCTATTGGAGCTTCTGTCTGTCACAGACGCTACTCGTTATCTGTGAGTGGGCGGGCGAGATGCAGGCTCATGTAAAGTGTGAGCACCGCTGGCTCCAGCCCATGCAGTGCGAGCCCTCAGTGGCTTAGGGGGAGTTCCATGTGGAATCCGCTGTTGCAGTATCACTGTGCAGTGGAAATGGAGGACAATGCCGTTAGTGAATGCGGGGAGCAGGCCGAGCAGGATAGGAGGGAGGCTAGGTGAGCCGTATATTGCCAGCAGGGTACAGACCATTTAGTGAATGTCCTGTTCCTATTTGGGCCAGTACCAAAGCCCAGAACTCAGGACCCAGTGGTTAAGCCAAAGGCCTCAACTCCTATTGTGTGCTTTGAATGCGGTGAGCACATTATTGCATGGCTGGACTGCCCAAGACAGAGAGAGCCAATAGGACTGCCCAAGACAGGGAGAGCAGATGGATTGCAGCGTGGGGAAAGCAGCTCGGCCAATGGTCAGCATGGCTGCTGGAAATATAGCCAAGCAGTGTCCGCCCTGTTCCCTGTACTGGTACAGCTGCTAATATATCAATAAAGAAACAGACTTCATTCTTATCCAGTGTATCTGATTCCTTGTAACAATAACTTTAGGTTCTATTTTACATAAAACTAATGTAAGTAATGTCTGACATGATGTATATTAGAAAGTGAACATTCTCTGCTTAAATAAAGATATCAGTACTGGAAACCCTGTCATGTTTATAGGGTGAGAGCACAGCCCATTAGTTGAAAGCAAGTTCAGCTGTGAGTATTGTTGCTTTCACTGCATACACTTCCATACTTCCCAACATTGGTGGCAGTAGAAGAGGGACACATGTGCACACCTGAAATGTGGAAGGGGATGGCCTGCTCTTGGCGCTCACGTAAGAGCTGCTAGCCTTGCCCCCAGTTCCTCTATTCAGCGAATCAAAGCTGTATGCATGCTGAGCAGAGCAGTGGGTAGCAGGGGGGACTCCACACTGCCTCCCATGTGGGACGCTGCTGGCTCCTAGGATGGACAAGGGACCATCCCCCCCAAAAAAAACAGTTTGGAGATATGCTATTTCACACTTCCCTCTATCCTTGGGGACATGTGCCATGCAAATTTTGAAGGATGTGGACACATGCAGTCATAAAACATTACCAACTACATGAACATCAACATTGCTCTTGATTCAAAATGCCCTCCACATTGCATACATCCCAAGAAAAGATACACAGAGACACACAGACACACACATTCACAGAAGATTGCAAACGCAATGGTCATTATCAAAAAACATAACCCATTACTATTAACAGTGGCAGCTTCTCTCCTTTTGGGTGCTTTACAAGTGATCAGCTGAACTAAAGCTGGCCATACATCTACAGATCGATTGTCAGATTGGGCTGGTTGGAACAAAATCCTGGTAATGGATGAGAGCAAATGACAGTTGACCATTTGGTTTAACCTCTTCAGTGGCAATCCCGAGAATTTTCCGGGCTGTGCCTCAGTGCCCAGTCTGGCAAGCCCGGAAAATTCTCGGGATTGCCACTGTTTGGAGTCGGGCAGCGCTGCTGAGTTCACTCTGATCTCGGGCAGCGTCGCGCTGCCCGGCTCCCTCCCCTCTGCGGCGTCGCCTCCTCCTCCCTCCTCCTCCCCCCTCCCCTCCGGGTGTTCAATAGAAGTCCCCGGCGCCGGCTTATGACAAGCCGGCTGCCGGGGACAGCGATGCGGCGCGGGGGGCGCAGGTCCGGGCAGCCGCTGATTGACAGTTCAGCGGCGCTGCCCGGACCCAGGGGGGTAGTGGTGGTTTTTTTTAAAGGGAGCGCTCCCCATAAAAAACTCGCCCAGTGGGGAGCGCTCCCAAAAAAAACCCCCACCACTGAAGGGGTTAAACTTTGAAATGCTGGAAAACTGCCAAAAGCTGTCCTTCAGATATTACCTGTTTTCTGTTCCAATCAGCCCAATCTGACAATCGATCTGTAGATGTAAGGCCCCCACAAATCAGCAATAACAAAAAAGCAATTCACAGATTCTGTGATTTCTCCCCCCACCACAATTTAAGGATATCCCAATTCACCAGTCTACCACCATACATAGTGTGTCTGTTTCAGTGAATTCTGATCATCACTTTACTAGTAATGATCTTCAAATCTGCTGATTGTTACCGTAAACTAGCAATCTACAGCTCCAATTGATCTGTGAAATCAAACATGTTGAAAACCTGAATTAACAGTTTCAATCGATTTGTGGTCTGAGTATTTGATCGGGGAAACCCATATATTGCAGATTTATTTACACACTCATCTGCAACATGTCGAATTGCCCTAACCACCACATGCGTGTCACACCCGTGCAAAATCAGGGTGGAGGAGTGGATACATCTGTATGTGAAATTTGTCAGTAGTTGATCATTCAGTAACTGCACCATAGTCAGTTCCCACAAACACAATAGCTGTAGTGCTTTTGTTTTATTTTGCATATTGTTTTGTCTACATTTTTTTATCCTTGCTCAGTAGCTAATGGAAATGGAAGACATTAGCCTGGGATTTTAAAAACAAGAAGAAAAATGTTCTATAAATCACGTTGTAATATAAAAGCTATTTCAATGTCAGAGCTGCTTACACTGGCAGCAGATTAAATTCATAGATGAATCATAGTTCATTTTGGCTTGTCAAAGTAAGACAACAAATTTATTAAGTCATATGGTTTTCATTTCAAGGGAATTTTTGATTGAAAATATTCTTTCAATCAAAAGGTTATGTTCATCCTAGCAAAGTGATTGCTGGCTTTGTCTACTGGTCCACAGCGGGCCCTTGCAACAAATCCAACAGGCTCAGCACAAACGTTGCAATATACGTGGACTTTGACAATATACATTATCAATCTACAGCCCTAATTGATCTGTTAAATTAAATATGTTGAAAAACCTGAATGAACAAGTCCAATTGATTTGTGGTCTGAATCTGTGATTTGTGAACCCTGTATATTGAATATTTACTTAAGTAGTCTGCAAAATGCTGAATTGCCTCAATTGATTGCTGATGTATGGGGTGTCACACTGACTGCGGAGTCAGTGGGTGAGGGCATACCTCATGAATTTTCAGGCACGGAAAGAGGGACAACTGCGTGCAGCCCCAAAATGAGGGGGTGTGGCTTAGTGGCAAGGGGCATGTCCTACAAATCACATAATTCCCACAAGGCCACGCTCCCCATTTTCACCGCTGTGGGTGCCTGACCAGTGGCTCTGTAAGCTGCTGGCCAGCCCTCAGCCTCTCTGCTGCTGGAATAGCGTCTATTCACCGGTTGACAGGGGGGACTTCCAACTGCCTCCCCTCCCCGCCTTGGGATACTGTCATCCCTAGATGGGATGCGGGAACGTCCCCAAAAACCAGAATGTTCCCGCTGAAAGCAGGACAGTTGGGACTCGGGCGGTATGGGTGATGGGATGACGCAGATGGATGACATTGAGAGGTAGACAGTGAAAGTGGAAGACAGGGGGTGGCAGGTAAAGAAGGGTAGGGGAGGCTGTGAGGGGCAGAGATTGAAAAGAAGAGGCAGTAGATGATAGTTGAAAGGCAGACGGTGACAAGGAGATGTCCTGCTTAGCTTCCAGATAATGTTATGCCTGTAGGAGTAATATAAGCTCTCTCAACTCTTTCAACTATTTGTATTACTATTTTAAATACTGTATATTCTCCATTCTGAAAGTTAATCCTTAGCAAGTTCAATTTAAAGTGTGTTTGTATATAACAAGTTTCTCCTTCAGATTCTGTAATATCCCAGCACAAACAGCTTGAGCAATTTGAAGTATGTAAACCTGTGTACATAAAATGATATTGTGCACTGAGTTGCTGCTAAACATACAGCTCTCTAGGGAATAAAGAAAGCAATCATAGAAATAAAACAAAACAAAAAACACAAGAAGATACTTGTCCCATTCCATCACGCTACCACCTATTAATAGTCAAGCTTTTAGCTGAAGCAGTAATCACTTCCATCGTTTTTGGCAATCACAGCCTTGGCCATGGCATATTTATTAAGTCCCGCTATGGAATGCACTGATTTTCTCCATCCCATTAAAACTTAAACTATTGGCATGACGTGTCCTCCATTACTCTGCTTGGCAAATTAATAAATAAACATTAAGAAAGAAAAACTATTATGGTCCTATCTGCCTTTCTTTGTGAAAAATATAATATTACGAAGTTGGCAACATCTAACTCAGTTTGTTTTGATTCTCCACAAGTACCATATAGACAGGTGCAGCTAGGGGATGTGGTTAACATTTCGGTCAGGATACCAGCGTACAGGCACTGGCATCCCGACTGCCCTTACAACACCACACCAGAACGCAGAAAAAAAAAATCATGATTATGGCATCAGAATTCCGAAAGCCAGGCACCCAATCGGTAAGTATGCAGGACTTACTTACGGTGGACGGGGAAGGATGGGGGGATAGGTTTAGCCTCTAGCAAGAGGACTTAGGGTTAGGCTTTAGGAAGGGAAAAGTTAGGGTAAGGCTGCAGGGAGGGGGATTAAATTTAGGTACCAAGAAAGGGGGGAGGGGGTTAGGGGTAGGCTGAGAGATTAAGTTTAGGCAGCTGGGTGTGGAGATTAGGGTTAGGCACTAATGAGGAGGGTTAGGGTCAACCTGCAGGGGAGGGAGAGTTAAGGCTGTTAAGCTGGCCATACATCAGAAAGATCGATCTTCAGATCGATTGCGCTCATGATTTTGTACAATTTCCTTTGAAATCCCTGGCAGTCCTTGGTGGTTTTAGGACATACAATCTAATCACAATCCATCATACAATCAGTCATACAATCCATCTGCTGCATGATTGTGTACACAAGATGTGCACACAATCTGCATACAATCCATCATACAATCAGTCATACAATCCATCTGCTGATTGATTGTATGATTTGTGTAAACAAGATGTGCAAACAATCTGCATACAATCCATCTTACAATCAATTGAGATTGTATGATTGGGTACAATATCTTTCTGATGTATGGCCACCTTTAGAATGGAAGGTTAGGGTATAATTCAGGATGCCAGTGTCCAGCTGTAAGCAGGAGGGGAGCTGCCACTGGCCACACTGCCGGGTCTGCGATGGTCCTCACCGCCGCTAGATCACCATCGGTCACTGCCACCGGTTCTCTGTCAGTCTCAGCTGCTGGGTCTCTGACATTCCCTGCTGCCAAGGTCCCAGCACCTGTACTATACAGTTGGCAAGCGCCGGGCCTGGTGCATGTACAGTACCAGCGGTGCTGCACATGCGCAAAATTCTGGATAGGGCTGCATTGTAAGGCAGGGAGTGGCTTCCTACAGGAAGCCAGCTCTCTGCCTATAGCAGCTAGGACTGACAGTTTTGGAGGGATGGAGGGAACACCTCCTAATGGGACTGCCTGTCATGTGGATGACTGGCAAGTAGGGCTTCCAATAGAAAGTCACTGCCAGTCACAATGAAGCCACTGGCTTCACTAACGATGAGGAGGTGGCGGATTTTACCTGCCGAGACTGCATGACTGCAGTCCGTAGGTAAAAAACGCCACTGACAGCATCATATTCTGACTCCCAGTGTCCTGATCCATATGTACTGTGGAGCTAGTATAGTACGACTGTACGAGAATATTGTCATATTGCTGTTACAGCTCTTTGGAGAACTGCAAAGTTCATCGGAACATGGTCATTAATGCAAATTAATGAGCTTGCATTAGTACCTTGTTCTTATGCTCAATTTCACAATTATATTATGACAGCAATAGATGCAGGTAAACAAAAAGATCAACAATAACTACTGCTGCATTGTGTTAACCTGGAAAGTAGTAGCTTCATTAGAAATTAGATAGAAATTAATTGTAAAGAAGAGGATTAACTTTGTGCAGGTCTGTAAAAAAGATCAAATAGCATTTATCTTTATGCAGTGTAATTTGCAGTTATTGGATTACTATGAATGCTCTGAAGACTTTATACAATCCATGGATTTCTGAGAAGAATAAAATCAAGCTGTATAATTTGTGAAAGCAGACTTTAGTTTTCCACATTCAGTGCCAGTTTCTGCAGTGTAAACATCCAGTTCATGCTATTTAAACACAGCTGAAAAATATTCATTGAAACATATTTCCTAGTTATGTTTTTGATCTGAGAACTCATCTGACAGATGTTAGACTGGCTTGAAAAAGAAGGTGCTTATCATATCAGGAAGTTCTGAGATGTTAGGTCTCTTATGAAACATCTGAACCATGTTACCAATCCTCATTTCATTTAATACTAATAACATGTGCATAAAAGTGTATATGCTGAATAGATTGTGCCCAGCATGTATAACATACGTATGCATGGTAGGAAATTATCCTTTTTGGGTAGAATCTGGAGATGGTAAGCAAAATAATAAAACTAAGTATGCACTGTAATGTAATTTTGGATTTTTTTCCAAACAAAAATCCAAAATTGGAGAATCCCAACACTAGCCTGAAAAATATGTGGTTGCCATCGGTTTTCCAGAAAACCCGGAAGTGATGAAAACAGCTGACTTCCATTTTTAGAGTATAAATAAAAAATAATTTTTAAAAGCCAGACATCCGTGAAAAGTGCCTTTGAGGCACGAAACGCGTAGGAACACAAATCCCGGTGTCTACACCATCAGTTGCCTTCATCTCTTACACCCACGTGCCACGGACATCGCCGCGATGTCATCAAGCCGGTACCGGACATCCATGCTGCATCCAGTGGCCGAAAAACATCGCTCAGTAGGGTAAGGCAGGGAAAGTGGTGGAACCGGGACTTTTCACACTCTCCATAAAAGGAGTGTAAACATTACTAACAAAATTTCTATCCACAACTTTCTGTCCACTGCACCTTGATAAAAGAGCCGCACGGGCTCAGAAATGTTGGTGATTTATTGCTGAGTGCCGCCGCTGCCGCCCCTATATATATACGCATCTTACTTTTATTCTGAGTGCCGCCGCCCCCCCAGGACTCTATATATATATATAATATATATCTACAAAACACAATCTCCGCAATTGCGCTAATTTGGATTTTAAAATATGTATTTACGAAGTTTTGGAAGACAGAGGGGGCATTACAGTGTCCAAATGGCAACACCAGATATTAATAATGCCGGGTGTTAAAAGTCGTCTTCCATTCGTCTCCTTCGCGTATTCGTGTATTCAGATCAGGTTATAGACCAGCTTCGAAAAAATAGCGGCTCCTTTTATTCTGTTGAAGAGATCTGGAATGAGGGGCAATGAATAACAATTTTTGATGGTGATTTCATTAAGGCCACGGTGATCGATGCAAGGGTGAAGAGAGCCGTCTTTCTTCTTCACGAAGAAGTAGCCAGCCTCTGCCGTGGAGGAAGAGGGACAGATGAAACCCTTCTGTAAATTCTCGGTGATATAATCTGACATAGCCTTGGTTTCTGGTAGGGATAGTGGATAAATATGACCACAGGGAGGTCTTGACCCAGGTACCAGATCAATGGGGCAATCCCATTCCCGATGTGGCAGTAAGGAGTCCGCGGCTTTCTTGTTAAACACGTCAGTGAAAGAATGATACAGGGCAGGAATCCCTGCATGTCCATCAGATTCGGAGGCACACAAAGGAATCACCTTGGTTTAGCAGGACTTTAAACAAGAAGAGCTCCAGGAGAGAATCTGCATGGACACCCAGTCAATGTGCGGACTATGCTTCTGTAGCCACGGAAGGCCAAGTACCACTGGGAAGGAGGTCTCGGGAATAACCAGAAATTCCAACCTTTCATGATGGACAGCCCCCACACTCATGTCTAGGGGAGCCATCATACATGAAATGGAACCATGCGGGATATACAGTAACTGCCACCCACTGCAGTCAGCCAGACAGGAGACTCCAAGTACTGGGTAGGGATTTTATATTGTTGAACAAAGAAATACAATTCCCCGCTGCTCCTGAATCCAGTAAGGTGGAGGCATCAACTTTGTCCCTAAGATGAAACTGAACTAGGAGCAGGGACACAGGACGAGTTGGAGAGGTATTTACTTGTCCTAACCGGGCCTCTGAGGACCCCATTAGGACTGGGGATTTCACAGACGTCGGGGACATTGAGCGATCAAATGGCCTGATTCGTCACAATACAAGCAGAGGTTCTCTCAACAGCGATGTTGTCTCTCCTCTAACGAGAGGTGAGCACAATTCACTTGCATGGGCTCCTCCGGAGATACAATTGGGTTTGCAGGAGCACGGGCGAGAGGATAACTTTGAGCATGATCTCCTCTGGCTTTCTCAGCCTGCCACTCCTGATAACGCAGATCCACCTTATTACAGAGATAAATCAATTCCTCCAAACTTTCTGGAAGGTCCCGGGTCACCAGGTCATCTTTGATTCACTCAGAAAGACCACTCCAGAACACCAATAACAGAGCATCCTCATTCCATCTCACCTCGGAGGCCAGAGTTTGAAACTGCACTACATATTGTGCGACAGAACGATTTTCCTGCCAGACACAAAGGATCTCCATAGCGGATGAGGAAGAGCGACCAGGTTCATCAAAGATCCTTCGGAACTGAGCGATGAACCCAGGATAATCAGACAAGAGAGGGTCATCTCTCTCCCACAATGGTGAGACCAAATCCAAAGCAGAGCCAGAAAGTAAAGAAACAATATAAGCCAACTGAGTCTTGTCCGTGGGAAAATTACCTGGTTGCAGGGTGAAATGGATGTTACACTGATTTAAAAAGCCTCAACATAACTTTGGTGTGCATTCAAACTTGCTTGGAGGTAGGATATGTAACTGTCCGGGGGAGGAGGCATTGCCGGACAGAGGCCAGACTGTCTCTAGGGTAGAGGGTGGAGGAGACAGGGCTTTGGATAATGAGGCTTGCAGGATTTCCTGCCGGTGAGAAATATCTTGCAACCCTTGTGCTAATTTACAAACAGGAAGTAATCCGCTGGAGCAGTTCCGCTCCAAAGTCAGCTCCTGAGGCGGAATCCATGTGGCTGGTACAAACTGTCACGGCCAGCAAGGGTTGAGGAACCACTTAAGGTGTCTGTCCAGGTGTGGGCTGCACTGAACGCCCTTGAATGCCCTTGAGACCTTCGCATAAATCTCAGGCTGTGAGTATTGGTGGGGAGTCTGTAGTGCCCAGTGGTCTTCTCCAGGCACCCCCGCAAGGAAGTTTGGATTTCGCTGCATCTGGACAGCAGGTCACGACCCCTCATACAGAGACTCAATTGCACTCAGGGACAAATGGTCTGCAAGTAGACCGGTTAAGCGTGAGGGTAGCGGACCTGTGTAACTGCTACGTAAATGGTCGACTTGGCTTGGAAAGTTCTGGATGGTATAACTGTAACTTAAATGGCCTACTTAGCTTGAAGGGTTCTGTAAGGTATAACTGTAACTCAAATGGCCCCCTTGGCTTGAAAGGTTCCAGGCCATAATAACTGTAACTTAAATGGCCGACCTGGCGTGAAAGGTTCTGTAAGGTAATAACTGTAACTTAAATGGCCGACTTAGCTTGAAGGGTTCTGTAAGGTATAACTGTAACTCAAATGGCCCCCTTGGCTTGAAAGGTTCCAGGCCATAATAACTGTAACTTAAATGGCCGACCTGGCGTGAAAGGTTCTGTAAGGTAATAACTGTAACTTAAATGGCCGACTTGGCTTGAGGGACTCTGGGTATGGAAGAATTGAAACATAACTTGCTGACTTGGCTTGAGTACAGAGACTGGAACAAACAGGATCAGGGAATAGGCAGAAGCTAGACTTCAGAGACAGAGCTGGAACTGGAACTGTAGTACCACACAGAGACACTGGAGGCTGCTGCAGAGCTATGCTGCTGACAGCTGCAGAGTTGTACCAGCACTGAGGCTATCAACCTGCTGGGATTTATAGCCCTGCCCAGCCCAGTCAGGCCAGCCTCCCTCCAGAGAAGGGATAAAGCCCCCCCACCTGCCGGTCATGTGACCCGGCCAAGATGGTGGCGCCCGGTCCCGGAAGCCGGCGCCCGATACGCCGCCGACCTGGGAGCCCCCACACCAGTTTGACCCCCAGACCCTCTCAGGCCAGCCCCATCGTGGCGCAGAGACCAATGTGCCCGGTGAGGTTAGTAGCTGCGGGCGAGCCCATCGCCACAGCGGTGCGTGACACTAAGGTTGCTCTGAGCAACTTTGATCTGCCTGCACGTTCCACATCATTCAATGGTATACAACCATCTAATGATGTGGGTGTTACCCCACAGGCTGCAAATGGATGTTTGTGTAAAACATCCATTTTCAGCACACTGCGAATGGGTGGCGGGCTGCGAATGGGTGGCCGCCAAGCCACCATTCGCAAGGCAGCTTTTGGTGGACTCGCAAGGCTGCGAATTCACAGCCTTGTGAATCAACCAGAATACCCCCCTTATTGTGTTGGAAGGTAAATGCACATTACCATATATTTCCACTGCTGGAGGAAGAGTTTAAGGAACAGAGGGGGTGATTCTGGTTGGTTTGCAAAAGCAAAGGAGGAGAAGTGTATAATGTACATCAGAGGGTTCTAATATTTGGAGTCCTCTCTATTACTCATGGCAGGGAATGATAAGCCACTGGAGGAAGAAGGTTTCTTTTATAATCCCAACTGGTTGTAGGAAATATTCCCAAATTAGGGTGATCCAAGCATCTTGGTTAATCCAATGGTGGCCAAGGATGGTATTCCTCTGGTGTGATACATAAACTACTAACACGTTTCACTACAGGCTTGTAGCTTTATCGACCTTTGATAAAGCTACAAGTCTGTAGCAAAACTCATCAAGTGTTTTTTTTGGCCACCATTGGGTTGATCCAGATGCTTGGTCAATAAAGCTACAAGCCTGTAGCAAAACACATTAGTTGGTTTCTGTATCAGACTAGAAGATAGTGTGTGTGTACCTTTGTTACACCACCATTGTCCACCAACTTTGTTTCATGTTTTGGAACCTTTTTTTCATGCACAAATGAAACATATATTTGCATACCTCCCAACATTGACGACCCGGGAGAAGGGATGTTTAGCGAGTTGGAAATTTTGGGGGCGTGGCCTTGCACCATGCCCCTATTTTTGCCACTGCGGGGGCATGACTAGCGGCTGCAGGCTATGTCCCTAGACTGTGGGGCTGCATGCGCACAGCGTCTATTTGCAGGGGACAGGGGGGGACTCCCAACCCCCACTACCCGCGGCACACTGCCGGCCGCGGGAGGGACGCTGGAACGTCCCAAAAAACCCGGGACATTCCCGCGATAAGCGGGACAGTTGGGAAGTATGTATTTGTGTGTATTTTATGTGTTTAATGTGTTTATACAACATAAATGCAAGATACCTGAAGATACATCATTGAAATATAAAAATATTTAAAAATTCTTCTGGGCATTTTGGATCAGGATACTCTGTATGTATAGTTTGCTTAATGTTACTACCTTGGGGCACCTAGACTTACTCGCCATGCCACCTATCTCAATGGCATAACAATAGCACTGCAGACCCCGTGGTCGTGGGGAGGCACTGATTAAGTGTGGGCACCGGGGGTCTGCAGGGGCTATCATGCGTTACACTACTGCTGGGGCCCGCAACCAACCTTTCCCCTCTGTTGGCCACTGCCGCTGCTGCCACCGGGACCCGCAGATCTACTTTTCTCTTATCTGCGGTCCCCGCTCGCCTCCTGGCTGGCATGTTAATGAAAATGACCCAAAGGATGTGCCCCACCACCTTTTGTGATATGAACCCTGTCGGAAGCCATGCTTCTTATCATGGGGATGTGGATTAAAGGTCGACAACGTCTAGGTCGATAGGCAATTGGTCGACACCATATGGTTGCCTTTGAGAAGGAGTACACATGAAAGGGTTAACATGAGTATTTTTTGTTTCTTTTTCATACTTTACCAGCCATGTAGACCCTGATTAGGAATGGTAAAGTATGTGGCACTTAGCGGTAGCAGAACCAGACAGCTTGTCCAAGCATAGTGAGCAAAGTGAAACACTAATTTGGGGCCCAAGTAATCAAAGCTACAAATTGCCACCAAACCCCCCCTGAAAAACTCATGTCAGCTTTTCCACATGTCGACCATTCACATGTCAACCTTTTTATTCTTGTGATGACCTTTTTTGTGTATGTCAACCTTGTGCACAGTGACCTTTTTAATAATTGTCAACCTAATATAACACACCCATTATCATGTGTAATGATGTTGTTTCCCCAGTATTTGAAAAAAAAAATATTACATTCACTCCACCTGAAAAACTACAGAAAGCAATCGTTAGATCTCTTCTATAAAAGAAACCCCCTCGTGACAAATTGACTCACTACAGACTGGTATGCAATGGTCTTTTTTTAGGAAAGTTTATCGAGAAGGGATACGGTCATTGGGTTGATCCTATTAAGGTCAACATGCATTGAGTCAACCAATGAAGGTCAACAGGCCTTAGGTCTACACCTGAAATAGGTCAACAGGGTTGGAAGGTCGACACAAGCATTAGGTTGACAATGGCAAGGTCGAAAGTCAAAAGGTTGACATGAGTTTTTCACAGTTTTTTAACCTAAATTAGGTCGACCTAACAACCCACAACCATAGAGAAAGTGGTTGCAACTCAACTGGAAATCTGTCCTTTAACCCATGATATTTATAATGTATTCCAGTCAGGATTCAGGAGATGGTTTAGCACTGAAACAGTCCATGAGATGCTATTAATGATCTTCAGATGGCAAAAGCTGATTGTTCATTGTTAATCATTCTGGTTATCCTTCCAGCATTATGACTGTTGGCTTGGGTATGAAATTAAGCACATAAAATATTTCTTTGGACATAATGACACAATACATAGAAGGTCCAAGTCAGTGGAAGATCACTGAGTGTGTCTTTAGTAGTATACTCATGATTACAAGTGCCACTATTTTATTCCCCAGGGGGTTAATGCTTTGGCCGGGGGGACTTGTAAAAAAGTCTCCCCCCTGCTGTGGCATTACCCTGCTGGCTGGTTGGGCCTGGTGCTGTTTCTTAAAATACGGGGGACCCCTAGTCATTTTGTCCCCCGTATTTTGGAAACCAGAACTGGCCCTTAGGCCTGGTGCTGGTTGTAAAAAATAAGGGGAACCCTACGCAAATGTTTCCCTGATTTTTTACAACTAGGACCGGTTCTTTGATCCTGGGGCTGGTTACGGCCGTAAATTATTTATTTATATATTCCTTTTTATTACACTGAAGCCAGCACGGATCTGACTGATCCATGCAGGCTTATGCTAAATACCCCAGGAAAATGCAGTGTAATTTCCTGGCGTATTTGGCCAGCAATTTGCGGCCATTTACAGCTAATTAGCATTCTTTTGAATGGTGATTCCTATTCGTATATTTCAATGGGGTATACATTTGTATTTGTAAATACAAATATGAATGTGCCATAAATACGAATAGGAAATGCTGTATTTTCAGTATAGTAAATCCCGAAAATACGAATTTGTAAAAAATATGTGTATTTCTGGATAAGAATACACCTATTTTTTATGAAAATCCCTTAGTAAATATCTCCCAAAATGCTGTAAATCATATTACTAATTATTATATAGAAAAAAAGTGGGAAGAGTTCTACTTTATTTAATAATGGAGAAGTTTGATGTTGTTTTATTTTATTTTATCTTTTTAATTGATCGCACAAGAGGAGGATAGCACAAGAGGAGGATAACACAAGAGGAGGATCACACAAGAGGAGGATAACACCAGAGGAGGATCACACAAGAGATCCATTTAGACGTCTGAAAAACAGGTTAATAATATGCATTCAATTTTACATATTCTGAAACGAGCAACAAATAATCAGCGAGAAAAAAATTATTTGATAACCATTAATAACTATTAATAAATAAATACAAGAGAGAAAAAAAGAAACCTAACAAAACAAAGGTTTATTTTAAAAACCTTTAAAGACAAATGGAAGAATAGTAGGAAGCAGAGGAGTAAGAGAAAGGTAGGATAGCTCTGAGACCCAACAAAAGTATCACCACGGAGCTCACGGGATAGCTGAGGTGTGGAAAGTGCACCAGGTGGTCCATAACTGCTGGTATGTGGAAAGTTTGCAGTACGTGTTCATGAATATCTGTACTGTTCTGGCATATATGTTATCATGGTTAGTATAGGCATATGAATATACTTACAAAGAACTAAGGATCCAATAGGGTTGAGTTTACCTAAAGTTTAAAAAAATGTGCAGTCTAGATGGACCAAGTCAAGGGTGCTATAAGAAAGGCGGAGGCCTGTGTGCAGTCACCTTCGTTCAGGCCCCCTTCTATCTGCCGGCCACAGCGCAACTAAGTAGAGTCTGAGCACTAGAGCACTCTGACTCTACTGCGTATGAGCAGACCTCTCAAAAAATGGCACTGTGGGCATTTTTTCTGCGATTCCCGCAGTGCTGCAGCCTTCATTGCTGAAAAATGGGTGCAGTGTGTGCTGTGTGGGCCATTATAAATGTGCCACTGGGCCAATGATTTTTATTGTATCTGCTGTCAAATTCAATGTTTCTTGGTCAAATTCTATATAATATGATGGATCTAATACTTCATAACAAGGTCCAGTTTTTATATGTTAAAATTAATTAGTTTTATTAACTGACTTTCATGGATGCTGATTACAGAGAAGAACTAGAACAGATTGTACGAGCCTCAAGCATATGAATACACTTGTTCAAAGAACTTGATGTTTGGCTGATCACTGAATAAAAAAGTCATATAAATGAAAGTTTACAATTCAAATGCCTTTGAATGACAATTTGGAATAAGAGCAATCACTGCAATGCATTTCACACTGAAATTACCTGAAATGTAAATCAAAGGCACTCATTATACTCTCAGTAATTATTTCAGGACATGAATATCAAGGAATGCTAATCTGCAGCTTCATGATTACAAAACCAATATTAATTATGAATAGTCTGTTGTTTTTTCATTACACTAACAGAAAATGATATTTAACTTTGTGTGTATATTTACTTTGCTTTAAAATTGCTATTTATTTTGAGTCTGTAGTATGAGAAAAGCAGTGTCCACCATTTATTGTTTATCAATCAGATTGAAATGTTAAATTTGAAAAAAGAGGCATTACTTTCTGTCAGGGATATCCTAGACGTGTGGGTAGACCCCTGTGTTTTGGTTTAGGTTGCAATTCATCAACGTATTTTGATATTTTTCAAACCATCCACGAGTGTTTTGTTTGGGATTTTAGTTCAGTTTAGCAATTCAAAACCAAAATTTAAATTTAAAATCTGAATTCTGAATCACAGGAAGATCCAGATCAGATCGCCTCAGGATGGAACTGGTGGATTTGGATTTTTGGAGAAGGGAAATATACACTTTTCAAAATTATGCATTACCAATTTGTCCAAAGCAATCGAGCAATGCTTTCACTTTAATGTGCGAACATCCCCTTTACCATCCAGTAGCATCCACTCAGTCGCAAAGGAGACTTTTGCACAAGTATGTATCACCTGCTCCTACAATACCTCTATTTCCCAGGAGGTCGTCATCTGGTCCATACTCAGCTGTAGTGGAAATTCCGCTCTCCACTGGCTTCCCTGCAGCATTACAGTCACTCTGGGTGTGATATATGGTATATTGATCTTAAATAGGTTGTGAATATGATTCCATATATGGCTGGGAATGTTCCCTTCTGATTACGCTCACAATATAAGGAATATATATGTGCGTGTAGCAGGAGAATAAATTAGGGGGTTCCCCCTTACATGTTAATCACAAGAGTAGACTGAAAGATGGCATGTAAGTATATCCTCAAACGATCTCTCTTCCATACAACGGAATATTAAACAGGGTTCGCTAGTATAAACAAATAACTTTATTGGTCAGTTGTACAATGTAAAAAAAAGGGGGAAGTGAAAAGGGGGAAGTGGGTAACTCATCTTTAAGATTTTCAGAGTCCAGTGGTTATTATTTTCCCCTCAGGTGTGTTTTAACCCCACCCAATGTAAAAGATAACAGGCACATAGAATCTTATGAGACATTTAGTAAATGCAGTTTCCAGGTAGCATGCCGCTCCGTGACTTCCGGTGTCGCGACTATATTGCTTCCGCCGGAAATTACATATCACCGCTGCCATCAAAGTTTTCTATAGCTTTCCGGATGTTGTTCCCTGTTGTCATGGTATCCTCGGCCATCCTGGGATTGGAGGTCACCGTTGCCCCCAGCATTCTCTTTTGTATGTAGGATTCCGGATGTTGTCCTTTAGCGCCATAGTATCCACGGCCATCTTGAGGTTGGAAATTTCAAAATTTTGACGTTTGTCTATACGGCCACCATGTGGTTGGAAGAAATTCACTATGGACATATGGGATTTCAATCTTTAGTTCCCAGACATTTAGCAGCAGTCTGATGTAGTTTCTAAAAAAATAATAAAATTTGATCTGGCAGTGGCCCCAGGAGTGCATTGCGCGAGTTCCCAGGTGCGCCGGTGACGTCACTGGTACACTCGCGCAATGCACTCCTGGGACCACGGAGATGTCGGATGGAAGGATGCTGAAGGCCTACCGTGGACGCCGGGGGACTTGGTCAGTATAAAAAAAGGGTTAGGGAGGGGAATTTTTTTTTTATTATTCGGATACGGGATGTACGGATACGGGATACCATACCTGTAATATTAACACATAGGCCCTTATTCTAGTTGATTCGGACTGATGCATATTTCGGACAGGAACCCGGTTTTCTTAGCCCCGCCTACCGTACGGATCTCTCACACCATCCGAATGCGGTAAGACTACGGACCGCGAGTGGATGTTTCATGTGAACACCTCCTCCATCTGTGGGAACCTCCCCCATCCTCCGATGGTGCTCCAGACCACTCAGACATTTTTCCGTATGAAAGAAAGGATATGGGTGGGCGGCTGACATCCGACTATGTCAGTTGTCAGCCCCACACGTGCATTACGGCTGCATTACCATATGTACGCCCAGCGTTTTCATAGGAACGCCCATGAAACACGGGGCGTACGCATATGGTAATGAGTCCAAACAGTCCTTCACGCCCCTCTCCACCCCCTGCTCGGATGGTTCCACACGATCAGTTTCTGCACGGACCTCACTCCGTATTTGGACGTGCGAGGCGTTTGCACATGCGCAGCTATGCCTCTAAACATGCGCAAATACCAAACATCGGACGTCCGACCACACACAGAGCCGTCCAAATTAATCAGATAGTGCAGTGTGACAGGAACATAAGTTCTAAAGGATTTTAGCAGCATTTGTTTGAATAATGAGCAACATCATTTTTAAGTAACAGAAAAGATTTATAAAAAAATATTTATATAAAATTTCTTTGAAGGAATATTTACAGGAACCATTTGAGTTCAAAATCCTGATTTAGACCCATGGGTTCTAAAGTTTTGTAGTTATATATGCACTCCATTTCTTTCTGTGCCAAACGCTTTGGTAAGTTCTTATCTCTTTTGGTGGTCTGAATGTGTTTTATTCCCCAAAAACCTACTGTATAACATTTTTGGTTGAGCAATTGTGTTCTTTTTAAAGTGATATGGAATATATGGAATCATATTCACAACCTATTTAAGATCAATATACCGTTTCAGTATTACATGAGCATCGTTGTACTTTTTCTTCTCTTTCAATATATTATCCTCCAAGAAATGTCTAAAAGAAGAATCAGAGACAACTCTATATTATATTACAGGAGTAACATTCAATTTTCCAATCACTTTTAACTTAGGTGGAAGGGACCTTGTTTTCTTCACACTGTATTGAGAGGGTTGGTGTTACCATTGTTTACCTTCCTCACCAGAGCTGCTTACAGCGCAATCTCAGTCTCATCCTGCAATGTCTAGGTGGACATGGAAAAGGTAGACATGACTTTATTAAATTTTTTGGGTGCCATTTTCGACACATGAGAACATGAGCTTGCTTTGCTTTTTACCGCATTTCTGTAATAGAGAATCAGTGTCACTGCTGCGGAGGGAATCGCCAGCAAAAGCTGGCGGTTCCCTGCAGAAGCCTATGGGCTTCTTACCGCAGCGGTGTGTGAGGGATCCGTCACGGATCCCTCCCAGCATGCCCTGCGGCCGGCGTGTCAGTCTGCACATGCGCAGACGGACTCCCGGGTCATAGACCCGGAAGTCCAGCAATGGCGCCGCATCGCAAGGGACAGCTCTTACCGCAAGAGCTGTCCCTTGCGTTAATGACCGCATATTTTAGAGAATATGCGGTCATTAGAAATGCGGTGGCCGGCGATACTGGGCTGCGGATTTTAGAGAATCCCGCCCCAAATCAGAACCCACGTGGATAGTAAAGTATGAAAGTGTAAAAAAAAAATTAAAGAAACCCCAAAAAACTCATGTCAGCCTTTTTTACAAGTTGACATTTTCAATGTCAACCTTTCAATGTATGTCAACCTTTTTGTGTCCAGATATTGACTTTCAGCCTAGACACTGTCGGTTAGCAATCCAGATACTAATTACTGTTATGGTCCCAACACTGCAATGTATGTATGTAGGGGATCCCAATCCAACACATGACCACAAATAAGGAAAGTTAAAACAAGAAACGGATAGTCTTGTGCAAGCCTTCACCGTTTAATAGCAGTGGGACTAATACACCTACAATCTCTATGATGAATCTAAGTAAATTCTATTAATATTAATCATTCAGTTTTAGTAATAACAATAATTAAAAGGGGGTGGGAGGGGTGGCCTTATACCGGTATACTGGACAAAATGCACAAACACACATATAACATACAAATCCTGTATCAGGGTAATGAAAGTTCCATTCATAAAAGCAGTGCTGCAAATCTCATCCTTTAGCACTTAACCCCTTCCTGACAGAGCCAGTTTTTGCGTTCCTGACAGAGCCCTTTTTTTCAAATCTGACATGTATCACTTAAGTGGGGATAACTTTTTTTTGCTTTTACTTATCCCAGTGATTTTGAGATTGTTTTTTCGTGACACATTGTACTTCAAATTAGTGGTAAATTTGGGTCGATACAGTCTGTGTTTTTTTGTGAAAAATACCAAAATGTCGGAAAAAAATGGAAAATTTAGCAATTTGCAAAATGTTAAATTTTCTGCTTGTGAGACAAATAATCATACCACTCAAAATAGTTAATAACTAACATAGACCATATGTCTACTTTATGTTTCCATCATTATTTCAACTTCCTTTTAATTTTTTGGGACACTAGGAGGCTTACAATATGAATAGCAAATTCTCAAATTTTCAAGAAAATTTCAAACACTGATTTTTTTAGGGACCAGTTCAGTTCTGATGTGACTTTGAGGGACTTGTATGTGAGACACCCCCATAAATGATGCCATTTCAAAAACTACACCCCTCACAGTATTCAAAACAGCATTTTGGAAGTTTGTTAACCCTTTAGGTGTTTCACAGGAATTAAAACAAAGTGTAGGTGAAATTTCAAAATTTCATTTTTTTTGCAGATTTTCAATTTTAATACATTTTTCTGAGGAACACAGTACATTTTACTAGAGAAATGTGACTAAAAATTGATTCCCCCAATTATTTTGTTTTCATAAATATCCTATATGTGGCCCTAGTGTGCACGTTGACCAAACCACAGGCTTCATAATAGAAGGAGCACCTACTTGTTTTTGGAGCCTCCTTTTTATGAGATTATTTTTTAGGCACCATGTAGGTTTCTAGGCACCATAAGATGCTAAAAGTTAGGAACCCCCCCACAAGTGACCCCATTTTGCAAACTACACCCCTCAGGGAATTCATCTAGGGGTATAGTGTACATTTCAAACCCCCAGGGGTTTCACCAATTGTGGTACAACTGGGCAGTGAAAATGAAAAATTACATTTTTTACACAAAAATGCAGTTCTGGCTCAAAATTTTTCATTTTCAGAAGGTATGAAGGAGAAAAAGCACCCCAAAATCTGTGCCCCAATTTCTCCCGAGTATGGCAATGCCTCATATGTGACCAAAAAATACCAGTTGGGTGCATGGCAGGACTCAGAAGGGAAGGAGTGATTTTTGGATTTTGCAGCTCAGATTCTGGTGGAATTTTGGTGGCTGCTATGTCGCATTACCAAGACCCCCCAAGCACCAATACAGTGGAACCCCCCCACAAGTGACCCCATTTTGCAAACTACACCCCTCAGGGAATTCATCTAGGGGTATAGTGTACATTTCAAACCCCCAGGGGTTTCACCAATTTTGATACAACTGGGCAGTGAAAATGAAAAATTACATTTTTTTACACAAAAATGCAGTTCTGGCTCAAAATTTTTCATTTTCATAAGGTATGAAGGAGAAAAAGCACCCCAAAATCTGTGCCCCAATTTCTCCCGAGTATGGCAATGCCTCATATGTGACCAAAAAATACCAGTTGGGTGCATGGCAGGACTCAGAAGGGAAGGAGTGATTTTTGGTGGTGGAATGTTGGTGGGTGCTATGTCGCATTAGCAAGACCCCCAAAGCACCAATACAGTGGAACCCCCCAACAAGTGACCCCATTTTGCAAACTACACCCCTCAGGGAATTCATCTAGGGTTATAGTGTACATTTCAAACCCCCAGGGGTTTCACCAATTTTGATACAACTGGGCAGTGAAAATGAAAAATTACATTTTTTTACACAAAAATGCAGTTCTGGCTCAAAATGTGTAATTTTAACAAGGAATGAAGGAGAAAAAGCACCCCAAAATCTGTGCCCCAATTTCTCCCGAGTACGGCAATGCCTCACATGTGACCAAAAAATACCAGTTGGGTGCATGGCAGGACTCAGAAGGGAAGGAGTGATTTTTGGATTTTGCAGCTCAGATTCTGGTGGAATTTTGGTGGGTGCTATGTCGCATTACCAAGACCCCCCAAGCACCAATACAGTGGAACCCCCCCACAAGTGACCCCATTTTGCAAACTACACCCCTCAGGGAATTCATCTAGGGGTATAGTGTACATTTCAAACCCCCAGGGGTTTCACCAATTTTGATACAACTGGGCAGTGAAAATGAAAAATTACATTTTTTTACACAAAAATGCAGTTCTGGCTCAAAATGTGTAATTTTAACAAGGAATGAAGGAGAAAAAGCACCCCAAAATCTGTGCCCCAATTTCTCCCGAGTACGGCAATGCCTCACATGTGACCAAAAAATACCATTTGGGTGCATGGCAGGACTCAGAAGGGAAGGAGTGATTTTTGGATTTTGCAGCTCAGATTCTGGTGGAATTTTGGTGGGTGCTATGTCGCATTACCAAGACCCCCCAAGCACCAATACAGTGGAACCCCCCCACAAGTGACCCCATTTTGCAAACTACACCCCTCAGGGAATTCATCTAGGGGTATAGTGTACATTTCAAACCCCCAGGGGTTTCACCAATTTTGATACAACTGGGCAGTGAAAATGAAAAATTACATTTTTTTACACAAAAATGCAGTTCTGGCTCAAAATTTTTCATTTTCAGAAGGTATGAAGGAGAAAAAGCACCCCAAAATCTGTGCCACAATTTCTCCCGAGTATGGCAATGCCTCATATGTGACCAAAAAATACCAGTTAGGTGCATGGCAGGACTCAGAAGGGAAGGAGTGATTTTTGGTGGTGGAATGTTGGTGGGTGCTATGTCGCATTAGCAAGACCCCCAAAGCACCAATACAGTGGAACCCCCCAACAAGTGACCCCATTTTGCAAACTACACCCCTCAGGGAATTCATCTAGGGTTATAGTGTACATTTCAAACCCCCAGGGGTTTCACCAATTTTGATACAACTGGGCAGTGAAAATGAAAAATTACATTTTTTTACACAAAAATGCAGTTCTGGCTCAAAATGTGTCATTTTAACAAGGAATGAAGGAGAAAAAGCACCCCAAAATCTGTGCCCCAATTTCTCCCGAGTACGGCAATGCCTCACATGTGACCAAAAAATACCAGTTGGGTGCATGGCAGGACTCAGAAGGGAAGGAGTGATTTTTGGATTTTGCAGCTCAGATTCTGGTGGAATTTTGGTGGGTGCTATGTCGCATTACCAAGACCCCCCAAGCACCAATACAGTGGAACCCCCCCACAAGTGACCCCATTTTGCAAACTACACCCCTCAGGGAATTCATCTAGGGGTATAGTGTACATTTCAAACCCCCAGGGGTTTCACCAATTTTGATACAACTGGGCAGTGAAAATGAAAAATTACATTTTTTTACACAAAAATGCAGTTCTGGCTCAAAATTTTTCATTTTCAGAAGGTATGAAGGAGAAAAAGCACCCCAAAATCTGTGCCACAATTTCTCCCGAGTATGGCAATGCCTCATATGTGACCAAAAAATACCAGTTAGGTGCATGGCAGGACTCAGAAGGGAAGGAGTGATTTTTGGTGGTGGAATGTTGGTGGGTGCTATGTCGCATTAGCAAGACCCCCAAAGCACCAATACAGTGGAACCCCCCAACAAGTGACCCCATTTTGCAAACTACACCCCTCAGGGAATTCATCTAGGGTTATAGTGTACATTTCAAACCCCCAGGGGTTTCACCAATTTTGATACAACTGGGCAGTGAAAATGAAAAATTACATTTTTTTACACAAAAATGCAGTTCTGGCTCAAAATGTGTCATTTTAACAAGGAATGAAGGAGAAAAAGCACCCCAAAATCTGTGCCCCAATTTCTCCCGAGTACGGCAATGCCTCACATGTGACCAAAAAATACCAGTTGGGTGCATGGCAGGACTCAGAAGGGAAGGAGTGATTTTTGGATTTTGCAGCTCAGATTCTGGTGGAATTTTGGTGGGTGCTATGTCGCATTACCAAGACCCCCCAAGCACCAATACAGTGGAACCCCCCCACAAGTGACCCCATTTTGCAAACTACACCCCTCAGGGAATTCATCTAGGGGTATAGTGTACATTTCAAACCCCCAGGGGTTTCACCAATTTTGATACAACTGGGCTGTGAAAATTAAAAATTACATTTTTTTACACAAAAATGCAGTTCTGGCTCAAAATTTTTCATTTTCAGAAGGTATGAAGGAGAAAAAGCACCCCAAAATCTGTGCCACAATTTCTCCCGAGTATGGCAATGCCTCATATGTGACCAAAAAATACCAGTTGGGTGCATGGCAGGACTCAGAAGGGAAGGAGTGATTTTTGGTGGTGGAATGTTGGTGGGTGCTATGTCGCATTAGCAAGACCCCCAAAGCACCAATACAGTGGAACCCCCCCACAAGTGACCCCATTTTGCAAACTACACCCCTCAGGGAATTCATCTAGGGGTATAGTGTACATTTCAAACCCCCAGGGGTTTCACCAATTTTGATACAACTGGGCAGTGAAAATGAAAAATTACATTTTTTTACACAAAAATGCAGTTCTGGCTCAAAATGTGTCATTTGAACAAGGAATGAAGGAGAAAAAGCACCCCAAAATCTGTGCCCCAATTTCTCCCGAGTACGGCAATGCCTCACATGTGACCAAAAAATACCATTTGGGTGCATGGCAGGACTCAGAAGGGAAGGAGTGATTTTTGGATTTTGCAGCTCAGATTCTGGTGGAATTTTGGTGGGTGCTATGTCGCATTACCAAGACCCCCCAAGCACCAATACAGTGGAACCCCCCCACAAGTGACCCCATTTTGCAAACTACACCCCTCAGGGAATTCATCTAGGGGTATAGTGTACATTTCAAACCCCCAGGGGTTTCACCAATTTTGATACAACTGGGCAGTGAAAATGAAAAATTACATTTTTTTACACAAAAATGCAGTTCTGGCTCAAAATTTTTCATTTTCATAAGGTATGAAGGAGAAAAAGCACCCCAAAATCTGTGCCCCAATTTCTCCCGAGTATGGCAATGCCTCATATGTGACAAAAAAATACCAGTTGGGTGCATGGCAGGACTCAGAAGGGAAGAAGTGATTTTTGGTGGTGGAATGTTGGTGGGTGCTATGTCGCATTAGCAAGACCCCCAAAGCACCAATACAGTGGAACCCCCCCACAAAAACCCCATTTTGCAAACTACACCCCTCAGGGAATTCATCTAGGGGTATAGTGTACATTTCAAAACCCCAGGGGTTTCACCAATTTTGATACAACTGGGCAGTGAAAATGAAAAATTACATTTTTTTACACAAAAATGCAGTTCTGGCTCAAAATTTTTCATTTTCAGAAGGTATGAAGGAGAAAAAGCACCCCAAAATCTGTGCCCCAATTTCTCCCGAGTACGGCAATGCCTCATGTGTGACCAAAAAGTGGCAGGACTCAGAAGGGAAGGAGTGATATTTGGATTTTGCAGCACAAATTCTGGTGGAATGTTGGTGGGTGCTATGTCGCATTAGCAAGACCCCCAAAGCACCAATACAGTGGAACCACCCCACAAGTGACCCCATTTTGCAAACTACACCCCTCAGGGAATTCATCTAGGGGTATAGTGTACATTTCAAACCCCCAGGGGCTTCACCAATTTTGATACAACTGGGCAGTGAAAATGAAAAATTACATTTTTTTACACAAAAATGCAGTTCTGGCTCAAAATTTTTCATTTTCAGAAGGTATGAAGGAGAAAAAGCACCCCAAAATCTGTGCCCCAATTTCTCCCGAGTACGGCAATGCCTCATGTGTGACCAAAAAGTGGCAGGACTCAGAAGGGAAGGAGTGATATTTGGATTTTGCAGCACAAATTCTGGTGGAATGTTGGTGGGTGCTATGTCGCATTAGCAAGACCCCCAAAGCACCAATACAGTGGAACCACCCCACAAGTGACCCCATTTTGCAAACTACACCCCTCAGGGAATTCATCTAGGGGTATAGTGTACATTTCAAACCCCCAGGGGTTTCACCAATTTTGAAACAACTGGGCAGTGAAAATGAAAAATTACATTTTTTTACACAAAAATGCAGTTCTGGCTCAAAATTTTTCATTTTCAGAAGGTATGAAGGAGAAAAAGCACCCCAAAATCTGTGCCCCAATTTTTCCCGAGTACGGCAATGCCTCACATGTGACCAAAAAATGCCAGTTGGGTGCATGGCAGGACTCAGAAGGGAAGGAGTGATTTTTGGATTTTGCGGCTCAGATTCTGGTGGAATGAATGGTGGGTGCTATGTGGCATTAGCAAGACCCCCGAAGCACGGTGAAATTATGAACCTAATAATCCATAGATGTGTGGTATAATTTAAAACACTCCTTTATACATAGGCCGGGTTTATCGGGGCAAGTGTCACACTGGAAAATAGTTTGCTTTCTTATTCCCTTTTTATAGCAAACTTTGCACCTTTTTTGTGTCCTGCCCTTTTTTCCAGTGGAGGGGATTTCATCAGGAAAATGCTGCCCTGGTACAATACGGGGGCCAGTACTAGAAGTACTGGGGCCCTCTGCCTGCTGGTTCCCAAATATTAGGCCCTTTATGACTTCCTCTTGAAAGTGCATAAATGTCCCCCTCTGGCCGGTAGAACGGAATAGCACGTAAGCGTTATACAGTGCCATCTGGATGATATACACGGCCAGCTTCTTGTACCAGATTTTTGTTTTCCGCAGGGCACTGTACGGCTTCAGTACCTGATCTGAAAGATCCACTCCGCCCATGTACCTATTGTAATCCAGGATACAATTAGGTTTTGAGGTGTGGGTACTGGTACCTCGTACAGGGACGGAGGTGGTACTGTCTCCGTGAATTGTTGTCAGTATAAGGACATCCCTCTTGTCCTTATATTTGACCAACAACATATTTTCGGTGCATATTCCCCTGCTTTCACCCCTTCTCATTACTTGGGCAATGTGCGTTTTTGGGAGGCCTCTTTGGTTCTTGCGCACAGTACCGCAAGCTGCTGTACCTCTTGAACCAAGGGCCTTAAACAGGGGGATGCTGGTGTAAAAGTTATCCACATAGAGGTGATAACCTTTATCCAGGAAGGGGTGCACTAAATCCCAGACAATTTTTCCACTAACACCTACGAGGGAGGGGGGGCATTCTGGCGGTTCAATTCTTGAATCCTTCCCTTCATATACCCTAAACCTGTGGGTGTACCCTGAGGTGCTTTCACACAGCTTATACATTTTTATGCCATACCTTGCCCTCTTACTGGGAAGGTACTGGCGGAATTTAACCCTTCCTTTAAAATGTATAAGGGACTCGTCTATGCAAATGAATTTATCTGGGATGTACATCTCTTCAAATTTGGCACTGAAATGATCAATGACCGGCCTGACTTTGAATAGCCGGTCAAAGGTGGGATCATCTCTGGGTGGGCACTGTGCATTATCGTTGTAATGCAAAAATTTAAGGATCGTCTCAAATCGAGCCCGGGGCATGGCCATACGGTAAAATGGGGTGCTGTACAGAACATCTGTACTCCAATATTGCCTAATTTCTGGCTTTTTTACTATGCCCATATGAAACACCAGACCCCAAAACGTCATCATCTCTACTGCATCTACAGGGGTCCACCTAGCAAATGATGACGTGGGGTTTTGAGCAATAAACTGCTGGGCATATAAATTAATTTGGTCCACCATTAAATTTATAAAATCATCAGAGAAAAATAATTTGAAAAAGTCAATTTCTCTGAGACCTGTGGAATCAAATTGGATTCCTGGCATGGCCAAAAACTCAGGAACCTGGGGCTCAAAATTGTCTGGTGGTGGGGTCCATACGAGATCAATTATTGGGGGGGGGGGGTCTCAGCTGCTTTACGGGGGCGTCTTTGAGGGGGTCCCTCATCACCAGAGGAGGAAGAGGAGCTTAAGGCGAATCCTTCAAATTCCCCGCTTGCATCACTGGCTGTGTCAGAGTCAGAAGCAAGCATGGCATATGCCTCCTCTGCTGAATACATTCTTCTGCTGGATGACTGGGATGACATTGGGGATGACATTTGGGATGCCATTTTTATTTTTGTGTTACTGGTAGTGAAATGTTTCAACACGTGTATAGTGTAGGGGGGGGGGGGTACAAACTTTATTTCAACCCGGGGGGTATGTAGTGTGTAGTGTGTATGTAGTGAAGAAAAAAAAATACTTTATACAAAAAAAAAAAATTGAAGGGGTTAAAAAAAATAAAAATTGAAGGGGTTAAAAAAAAAATTGAAGGGGTTAAAAAAAAAAAAAAAGGTCCTGCGCCAAAAATTGAGCACAGATGTTGGTCAGTAACGTCCGTCACTGAACAGCGCTCAAAGGCAACAGGAATTTGATCAAAAAAAAAAAAAAATAGATCAACCCTGTGCCGAAAAAGCTGATCAGTGATGTACGTCACTGATCAGCGCACAGTGGCCACAGGACACCCACAAAATCACAGTGTGTGTAAAATTTTTTTTTAAAAAAGACCCCACAAAAAAAAAAAAGGTGATCAGTGATGCGACACTGATTACCAGTGAGGGGCAGCAGGTGCACAACCTTTGGTGCAACTGACAGTGCAACTGGCAGCAACTGACAGGTATATATAAAAAAAAAAAAACCTCTGCACCCCCAAAAAGTTGCTGATCACCTCAGATATAGTGATCAGCACAAAAGGCGGGGGCAGCAGACACAAAATTTAGCACTCTCTATCACTCTCTGTCACTATCTCTCTCTATCTCTCTATCTCTCACTATCTATCACTCTATGACACTGCAGCAGCAGCACTGCCAGTTATATATATGAAAAATAACCCCTGCACCCCCAAAAAGTTGCTGGGGGTGCACAAAATATAGCAGTCTCTATCACTCTCTGTCACTATCTCTCTATCTCTCTATCTCTCACTATCTATCACTCTATGACACTGCAGCAGGTATATATATATATAAAAAAAAACCCGCGCCCCCAAAAAGTTGCTGATCAGTTAATTTATACTGATCAGCACAAAAGGGGGGGCAGCAGTCAGTTATATAAAAAATATATAGCACAATCTGTCACTATCTCTCTATCTCTCTCTATCTCTCTCTCTCTATCTCTCTATCTCTCTATCTATAACTATAGCACACTGCAGCAGCACAAAATATAGCACTCTCTGACACTATCTCTCTCTATCTCTCTATCTCTCTCTATCTATCTCTCTCTATCCTAACGCTATTACACTGCAGCAGCACAAGTTCACAACACAGGAAGTCACAAGTAGTAACAGGATCCAGGAAGCATCCAGCACACTACAAGCAGTGATGAAGCAGTGATCAGGTAAGTATTTTGCTCGGTTCAGGTCAGTAAATGGCGGCAGCTGGGCACGGTGACCGCACTGCACGCTATTCCAGACCGGAATGGCGTCTGCAGTGCAGTCACCGTTAGTTTAAATCCCCCTCCTTGGCTGTGATTGGTCCGTCGGTCCGACGAACCAATCACGGCCTTTGGGGGCGGGCGGGGTGAGGTGGGGTGACACCAGTGTCACCCTTACACCCCGCGGTGATTGGTGCTGTACTTTACAGCACCAATCACCTCCGATCGCGTGTCACCGGCGAACGTTATTCGCCGGTGACACAGAAAACGCTGTAATTGGCTGTTCACACTGAACAGCCAATCACAGCGATCGCCGACGGGGGGGCGGCATCGCAGCCCCCCCTGGGCATGCAGGGACATGTCTGCTGTCAGGGACAGCAGACATGTTGAAACTGTCACCGCGTCTATAGACGCGGTGACAGTTACAAGCCATGACGTACATTTACGCCATGTGTCGGGAAGTACTTCCCGACCATGACGTAAATGTACGTCAAATGTCGGGAAGGGGTTAAAAGGGATTTTGTTAAAAAGGGGGGCTTCCCATGAATAGTCCCAAAGCTCATAAGAGAGGCATGAATTACCCTAACATGGTCCCCAGCAAGCTTTTAAATGTTCTGGAAATGTGTTCAAAACTCTTCCCACTTCTCAGACATTAGTACAGTATTGGAAACTTGATGAAAGACCTACAGTGTATTTTTGCCTAATATGTTCATCTCTGTTAATATCCAGTCTCACTGTATTACTGTTTTTTTCTCAGGTGTAGAAAGCAATTTAATATACTGTACTAGTGTAAGAGGCACGGGGCGGGGCCTACGCGCACCACTCGCTGCGCGTACTCACCTCGCTGCGCTCCGTCTCTCACCTTCGGGCCTGCGACGGTCCCGGTACCTTCCTCTTGCTCCACTAGTTTCCGGAAGCGACTGCACCTGTAGGGGAAACAAAGGGGGAAACCCCCTAAGGGGGGGAGGGGATGCTCATCACAGGCACTATTGGCCTCAGAATGGTTACACCCGCTTGTGGAACACGGCAGGTGTAACTGGGGTGGGGGAACGCTCCGGGGAGGGGAAGGAGCACAAACAACACGACAACAGATTCAATACAATTTCTACTCACCAGTCGTTTACTGGTCCGCCGTCACGCTTCCAATGCGGAGACCGGCACCTGAAAATGAACTCACGTAACCTCCTGCCCCCTAGGGCAGGGCAATACACCAACGCGCCTGCGGCTTAACGCCCGCGCATCCTGCGGCCTGAAGCCGTCTTACGTAACTCGCGACCTAGCGCTGGATCCTTAGATGCCACAGCCTAGCGTCGCGCAACCTATGACCTAGCGCCGGATCTCCCGATGCCACGGCCTAGCGTCACGCGGGTTGGGATCATTTGGTCTATTGCATTATGGTAGAAAGTCATTAGGTCGAATCCATTAGGTCGACATGCTAAAAGGTCGACATGATTCTAGGTCGACATGATTCTAGGTCGAAAGGTCATTAGTTCGACAGGTCATTAGTTCGACAAGGTCATTAGTTCGACATTGTCTATGTCGACATTCACAAGGTCGACATGGGGTTTTTCACTGTTTTTTTACCTGAATGTCAACACAGTCGACATGGACACAGTTTAAAGTGCACTGCATCCCCTCGCATCGCTCGCTGCGCTCGCAATGCGTCGGGAACGGTGCCTCGCTACGCTCGGCACACTATTTTATTCTCCCACCACGCCCTAGTGGATGGTAGGGCATGAAATACCACCTGTCGGCACATGTTGGCTCAAAAAACAGTGAAAAACTCCATGTCGACCTTGTGAATGTCGACATAGACAATGTCGAACTAATGACCTTGTCGAACTAATGACCTGTCGAACTAATGACCTTTCGACCTAGAATCATGTCGACCTTTTCCCATGTCGACCTAGAGTCATGTCGACCTTTTAGCATGTCGACCTAATGGATTCGACCTAATGACTGTCTACCATAATGCAGTAGACCAAATGACCGCATCCCCGTCACGCAACCTGGCGCCTAACGCCCGCGCAACCTGTGACCTAGCGCCGGATCTTCCGATGCCACGGCCTAGCGTCACGCAACCTGGCGTCTAACGCACGCGCAACCACCTGAAAAGAACACAATCTGCACAGGGCCACAATTGGTGAACCCAAGTACAGCATACAGTACACGGTGTCAAGTAAAACAGTACAATGTAAAGAGACAACACTGCACCAACACCTAGCGAGGGCCTACCTCCCTCTGGCTGCTCCCAGCCATACCACAATAACCCTTGTGGCGATACCTGAATTTGCGGCCTGTCGATACAGGCCTGTTACTTCTTCGGAGAGGCCTCAGCCCTAGCAGGGTCTGGGCCTCGTACACAACCAGGGCCTCGCGCCCTGCAACACAGATGGGCCTGGTGCCCAGTAACACAGATGGGCCTGGGGCCCAACAACGCAATTGGGCCCAAGGGCCGACTATATAGGGCCCTAAAGCCCAGAGCACAACTGGGCCTAATGCCCGACACACACAAGGGGCCTAATGCCCAACGCACACAAAGGGGCCTAATGCCCAATGCCACCAACCTGAGGTCCCGACGGGCCTAGAGCCCGACTATGGTCCCGCAGGCCTGGTGCCTGAATTGGGCCCACGGGCCTATTGCCCGAACACCTGGTGGTCTAGGGAGGGGACCCGCATGTGGACTTACCCATCCTAGGGCCTTCCGCTGGACCAAGCCTGGTCCAGCCACGAGGGTGGTCCGTCTTCGCCGGATGTGGGATGCTTCCCACCACCTCCGGGCTTCCTGCAGTCTTCACTGGGGCAGCGGGGGCCGGGCAAGCTCTTTTGCGTTGCACCCCGCCGCACCCGGGCTTCTTCCGTCTTCGCCGGCTGTCCCCGGCACTGTGTCCTTCGCCCGGCGGGTGCCAGCGTGTAGCAGTCCTGCGCACACAGCTGCCGCCTCCCGGGGCTTCCGGCGGCAACCCTTTCTCGGTCTAGCGCTCTTCGCTCTCGTCCTCCTCCGTTGCCGAACATCTCTTCCCGCTCCCGGCGCTGGTTAGTTCAAACCAGCACCCGGGGGCGGGGCTCGTGACGTGGCGAGCCAGGATTGGCTCGCCACGTCACGCCAGAGCGAGAGCCATGATTGGCTCTCCTTTGGTGCCACATTTGAATTCCCTTTGTTCGTGGGGATCAGCGGCGAGCCCCCACACCCGGCGTCATTGGAGGGTCTGCTTCCGGCTCCCTAGGGTGGCGCCAGGCCACCCCAGGCCAGGAAGCAGGCGCCAACCAGCAGCAGGGCCAGTGACCGCACGAGTACACTGGCCCTGGCTGCAGGGGGCGGCGCCACCCGGCGGCGGCACTGCCCCGTCCGTCCCGGTGCTACTGCACCGGGGCGTATCTCTACAGTAGCACAATGTACTGTGAATAAATCTTACTAAATAAATATGAAGAAATATACATAATACAAACATTACCAGCATGTACAACTTCTATGTTGTAACTGTATTTGCCACCACTAGATGGCACTGTTTGACAAATAAAAGTTATAAATGTTTCTTTTTTCCTGGTATTCTTTATAAATAGATCTGTGTGTGTAAGATGTACAGGTACAGGATCTTAATACGGGATACGGCCATTTGGTCTACAACAACTAGGTCGACAAGCATTGGATCGACACCACTAGTTCGACATGCAGCAAGGTCGACATGGGTTAAGGTTGACATGGGTCAAGGTCGACATGGATCTAGGTCGACATGACATTAGGTCGACACAATCATTAGGTCGACATGAGCTGGGTCGACAGTCAAAAGGTCGACATGGTTTTTTTTTGAGCCGACATGTGCCGACAGGTGGTATTTCATGCCCTAGCATCCACTAGGGTGTGGTGGGAGAATAAAATAGCGTGCTAAAACAACCCAATTTAACTCCACCTAAAAAGGTTGTCCTAGGGGGCATAGATTTCTTATTTACCTCTGTTTTAACGAGAAGATCTCTAAGGTTCCGACCACATGAGAAAATGGCATAATGAGGGGTCATCTTTGACAATAGGCCAGCACTTTTTTACTGTTTTAGTTATTACATCCGAAGATTAATTAAATCTCGTCACCCATGGTATACGCGAGGGATCTGGGATGTTATGATTTGATGATTGTAGAAGCGTGCTTCTATTCATTTGTGTTTGATGGAATACCCTTGTTCTACAAATTTAATAATAAGTTGATTCGGTACTTATGTAGTAACTGGGCTGCCGATTTTGAAATCGGGTCCATCGCATCGCATCGCACCCGACCAAATCGCATGCGATGCGATGCGATGCGATGGACCCGATTTTTCCATAGGATTCAATGTTAAAATGGACTGAGTCCATTTCAACATGGAATTCAATGGGAAAAGGGGTCCTTTTCATACCCCTACTATCCAAGTGGGCATGGAGTTGGATATAAACCTGTGGCGAGCGTAGCGAGCCACCGAGCCCGAAGCGTGGCGAGCGTAGCGAGCCCCGCGAGGGGACACAGAATACCGTCCCCTCGCGGGGCTCGCTTCGCTCGCCACGCTTCGGGCTCGGTGGCTCGCTACGCTCGCCACAGGTTTATATCCAACTCCATGCCCACTTGGATAGTAGGGGTATGAAAAGGACCCCTTTTTCCCATTGAATTCCATGTTAAAATGGACTCAGTCCATTTTAACATTGAATCCTATGGAAAAATCGGATCATCGCATCGCATCGTATCGCATCGTATGCGATGCGATGCGATATCGCATCGCATCGCATCTGATTGTATGCCTTAACTTAAGGCATACAATCAAAAAATCGGCAGCCCAGATACTACATAAGTACCGTTGATTCATTTGTTGTTCAGATGTAGTGATGTCGCTATTAATGCGATGAACTCTTATCATCTGCGAATACGGTAATCCACGGATGAGGTTACCAGGGTTGCAGAGTCAAGCTATCAAACAATTATACAACAATGAAAATGTAATAATTCATCCAGCGGACAAAGGTGGGGGCATAGTTGTACAAGATCTGAACGATTGTCATTTAGAGAATATGCGCCACCTTTCAGACACCTCTACTTAGAAGAAACTACCTCGCAACCCTTCATCTTTATGTAAACAGAAACTAACTGAAATTATAAACATTGGGATTGATACAGGTGTGATCACCGAAAAAATTGGTGAAATTCTGCTTCCTGAGTTTCCGGTAACGCCGATTCTTTATACATTGAGGAAGATACATAAAGGACTTAGCCCTCCACCCGGTTGCCCAATTGTATCAGCTATTGCTTGCTACAACCATCTGCCACATACCTTGATTCTTTATTGCAGCCCTTGATTCAACAAGAGGACACATTCTTACTGGATACAACCTTGCTATTATAGTTATTTGATAATCCCTGAGAATTGCCAGTTAGCAACCATTGATGTGATTCATTTGTATACCATTATACCCCATTCCATGGGCATTCTTTCCTGCAGTCCTGAAGTGATTTTGATGAGGCTAAAATTGCATTTTTGTTATTACTTTTAGAATTTATTTTGAATAATAATTTTTTTATTTACAATAGAGAGTTTTATTTACAAATACACAGCTGAGCCATGGGATCTTTCAGGGCACCGGCATATGAAAATATGTTTATGTTTTCGATTGAATCGGATATCTTTTTTTCATCTAATTCTATTAGTAGCAAAAAAAGATTTATTACGATCTGATAATAATATGGCATGATGATGATGTATCCTTAATTAATCGGTACTCTTTACTTATCACGGCGCCCATCGCGGCCATCGCGGGCATTGAATGCACTAAAGAATCGGGTGCGACGCGACAGACGCGATGCCCACGATTTCCCATAGGGAACAATGTTAAATGTCTCAATTGACCCGATTTTCCTGTTCAATGCCTCAATTGACCTGATTTTTCCATAGGAAACAATGTTAAATGGCCCACAGAGGCCAAATAGGCACCTTGAAGTGTGAAATGGCCCCCCCAATTGTTAACGCCACCCCACGATCAACGTGAACCCGAAGCGTGGCGAGCGGCGGCGGTACGCGTCCTACGACCTTTTCATACCCCCACTATCCACGTTGGCGTGGAGTTGAGAATAGAATAGTGTGGCGAGCGCAGCGAGCCACCGAGCCCGAAGCGTGGCGAGCGCACGCGGATACCTGTGAAGCCCGCGAAGGGACGCGTATACCTGTGAAGGTATCTGCGTCCCCTCGCGGGGCACGCTGCACTCGCCACGCTTCGGGCTCGGTGGCTCGCTACGCTCGCCACACTATTCTATTCTCAACTCCACGCCGAGGTGAATAGTGGTTGTATGAAAAGGTCGTAGGACGCGTACCGCCTCCCCTCGCGGGCTCGCTGCGCTCGCCACGCTTCGGGTTGACGTTGATCGTGGGGTGGCGTTAACAATTGTGGGGGCCATTTCACACTTCAGGGTGGCTAATTGGCCTCTGTGGGCCATTTAACATTGTTTCCTATGGAAAAATCGGGTCAATTGAGGCATTGAACATGAAAATCGGGTCAATTGAGACATTTAACATTGTTCCCTATGGGAAATCGCGGGCATCGCGTCGGTCGCGTCGCACCCGATTTTTAGTGCATTCAATGGCCGCGATGCCCGCGATTTTTTTACCTGCGATGCCCACGATCAAAATCGTGGGCGCCGTGCTAGGTAAAAAGTACCAATTAATCTTATTGAACAACATAATTTATCGGATAGCCCAATCAAATTCACTTATGAACTCAGTAATAAACATGTACATTTTTTGGACGGGAATATCGATATTGTTGATGGGAACCTGATTACATTGGTTTATACAAAACCTACGGACCGTAATACTTTGTTACAACCCCAAAGCTGCCACCCTGGTAACCTCATCAGCAGATTACCCTATTCGCAGATGATAAGAGTTCATCGCATTAATAGTGACATCACTACATCTAAACAACAAATTCATCAACTTATTACTAAATTTGTAGAATTAGGGTATTCCATCAAACACTTACTGCAATGTAAAGATAGGGTCCTCCAAATGAATAGAAGCACTCTTCTACAATCAACAAATCATAACATCTCAGATCCCTCGCGTATACCATGGGTGACGCAATTTAATTCTGATTTAAGAACTAAAACAGTAAAAAAGTGCTGGCCAATTGTCAAAGATGACCCCTCATTACCATTTAAACAGGAACGCATTATGCCATGTTTCTCACGTGGTCGCAACCTTAGAGATCTTCTCGTTTAAACAGATGTAAATGGGAAATCTATGCCCACTAGACAACCTTTTTAGGTGGAGTTAAATTGGCTTGTTTTAGATGTACATGCACCGCATGTCAATTCCTGCTCACTGGTGACACTTTCTGTCACCCTCATACCCGAAAGAGCTATAAAATTCGTTATCATTTTGATTGTCAGTCTTCCTTTGTAGTTTATCAAATAATTTGTCTGTGTAGCCTTGTCTATATTGGCAAAACGGAGCGTAAAATTAAAGAGCGCATTGCCCAGCATAGAAGCGCTATTCGGTCTGCATTGAAGAAAAAACAGAGCGACCAATCGGTCACACTGCATTTTTTACAGTGTAATCACCCTCTTATTAGTTTGAGATTCCATATCATTGATTGTGTACCACCATCTATACGTGGTGGCAATCACCCCCTTAAACTTCTTCAATGCGAAGCGTGGTGGATATTCCGCTTTGATGTGGTTGCTCCAAAAAAGGTTAAATGAACAGATTAGTTTTAATATGTTTTGGTAACTTTTTTCTTATAATGCTTATTCCTTATATTTTTCTGTATCTCTTTAGACCTGTAACATTGTATTATATTTATATATATATATTTTAAATATCTTTTGAATATTTAATGCGATTTAATTATACTTCCAGGTTCCTATTCCATGTATTTGATTACACTTTTGCTTCCATGGTGATGGTATGCACGGTGTTGGGTTGGTGAGAGCCGCTTATTTCTATGATGTCATCATTGGTGTGGCTGTCAGCAAAGGGGGTTCAAGGAGCAGCGCGGACAGGAGCTTTGTGCTATTCCATCCCCCTGCCGAGTGAGACAACCACTGAGGGTTACCTTCCAGGATTGCATTGTAATATCTGATCCTACCGCAGGGATGTATTATCCTGCACACACAGGGACAGGGCTCTGGAAGGAGCCTGTCCCAGCGATATGCTCAGTCGGGTACCGGAGGGTCTGTGCAGGCAGCCACCAGTGGCAGTGCAGGCTGCAGCCCATAGGCTACAATGGGCTACTGCATCTCAGAATGGCGGTAGCCCAGGGAACTGAAGCGATGCTGCCCGATGTTGATACATCGGGCAGCTTTGCATTCCCCCATATTAACCTTTGGGGATGCAGACGGTGGTGGTGCAGGAGGGATTGCAGCAGGGATCGGAGCTAACCTTCAGCCACAAATATTAAATGGTAAAAAATGGCCCCTAAGTATACTGTCATTAACTTTCCCTGTTTTAAAGGGGCATACACACAGGACAATTCCAGTCCTATTTCTAAGTGTTCTGACTAGATCGCTTAGAAATGAAGCACGGATCACTCCGTGTGTATACCCCAAGGTGACGACGATGTGTGGAGGGCGGGTTTAGGGGTGTGGCTTCTGCCAGGTGGGAGGTGCGAGGGGTGTGGCCCACAAGGGTGGGTGGAGAAGTGTGAGTTTCATCACCTCCCTAGGACCACTTAAAGCACTGGATCTAAAGGACTCCGTCTCTGCCGTGTACCTTATGCTATGAGTGCTGCACCTCCGTACTATATGCACTTTCCTTCAGTGAGGGCACCGGCTCAAATTTAATTCTTATTGGGAGTGCCAGACCCCACGCTAGAGATATATATATATATATATATATATATATATATATATATATATATATATATATATATATATATAGATGATAAAGTACAGACAGCGTTTTTTTCCAAAAAAATATATTCAACCGTGACCAAACCAACGTTTCGGGGACTAGCCCCTTTGTCAAGGTGTAGGTTTTACCTATATATATATATATATATATATATATATATATATATATATATATATATACACACAATGTATCTGTGTATCTGAGACGTCTTCAGAAAGTTTCCATTCCACCATTCACCTTGAAATCTTTGATTAAAACTTTTGATCCTGACTAAACAGGTTTGTGGCATTGTTTTTTATTTTTTATTTTTACAACATTCCTTATGTCTTCTGTGATCGCATTTATAGCCATCTATTTGACTAAAGCCTTGTCTTAAAATGCAACAAAGAAAGGTTAATGAGCTTCCATTGTTGAGTTTTTTTGTGGCTCAACCTATTGCTCAACTATATCATCAAGTCATCTCTAATTCTTATTAGAAAAAGCCTTTTTAAAAGAGTTATAGGTCAATTACCCATCCAGATCGCCTGGTTGTGATGAAATAAAAGATACAGTCCAACAATACATTTCTAGAACAATTTAAATAAATGTCCAATAACATCAAAGTACCAGTACCCCTGCGCCATGTATTCTTTATATGACACAGTTTTGCACAAAGTTGTGTTGCGGTAGAAATGTTGTGAGGACGTATTTGTTTATTGCACAGCCTAATAGCTGATTGTGCTCTATGCTGAAGCATTCACCATTCAGTCTTCCATCACAACACATGACTACCCTTCTTGTCACTCACTATTGTTTGACTGAAGCATGAACCATCCATTCGCAGTTAAAAAAATAAACCTGCTAAACCTTTTAACAATGTGTAAAAGCTAAAAATAGAGCTGACAAACGAGCGCTCTTTGTCCTAGGCAGTGGGGAGATCTGCAGCATGGCAGGAACACTGCACAATGGTTATTCATTGCTCTGATGTTTATTGATGAGTTCTACACTGGATTCACTTCAGCTGCATTTCAGTTTGATAAAAGTCAGGCACAATAAAGTTAATGGTTGGGGAAAGTCCGGTAAAACAAGAAACATATTAATTTGCTTCTTCAAGACCACAAAATATAATAGCAGGCAACGACCTCAGCTGAGATCAAGAGTTACTGCTTCTATTATATGCTCAAAAGGCCAAACACACTCTTTGAAAAGTTTAACTGAAACTTTAAATGTACATGTTGGGGAAGCACCATAACTTAGATATATGCCTTATTTGCAAAGTTCATCTAGACCAGGGGTGGCCATACCGGTCCTCGAAATCTACCAACGGTCCATGTTTTCCAAATCACCTAGCTGGTGCACAGCTGTAGTCATTACTAACTGTCACATTTTCAAACCTACTGCATTCATTCCTACTATAGATCCACAGGTTGCCTGAAAAACATGAAATGTTGGTAGATCTTGAGGACAGGTTTGGCCACTCCTGGTCTAGACATATATATTTTTATACTCCCCCTTGCCAAGCAGGATAACCATACAGCGACTACTGTATATAGTTGTTCCTTAGGGTCAATTTGTTCACAACTGTATTGCCCGTATTGCTACTGATGGTTTGCAGTGTTAAGTGGTTGGGGAGTATCCTGTCTAAGTACAAGAATGACTGCATGGCCTCAAACTCAGGGATCTATTCATGAAGCAGGGAAAAGAGTGGAGATGTGAGCCAGTGGAGTTATCCATGGCCAGTGGAGAAGTTATCCATGGCAACCAATCAGCACTGAAATAACATTTATCAAGTGCATACTATAACATTATACATGGGCAACTCTTCCACTGGCTGACTCCTCCACTGTTTTCACTGCTTGCTGAAATGACCCCTCCATGGCACTTACTGCCTGGCCTTACTTGTAGTGTTGGTGTTTGCTTTCTGATAGTATGAAAGGACACCACAGCCTGTCCTTGGAACCACCAACTTGGACAAGGTCTGTGTGTTCCTTTAAACTTTGACTTATGCAGAAGTGCACAGACGATCTGAGAGCTAGCATGATTTATGTGCTTACCACAGTGGCCCCCATGGGATATTGGTACTTGTGTAATATCACAGTGCACGTTAAGTAGATTACGTACTGTCCTATTCAGCGTAGTGTCCCTTCAGCACGGCGGCAGTTAGGTAGTCAGCGTAGTGTCCCTCCAGCATAGTGTAAGCACTATTTGTGACTATGAATGTGACTGTGTGTACATCCACCCAAAAAGCGGAATAGTGCTACAGCTACTGTGACTGCGACTGTGTGTATGGCCAACAAACCAGCCGACACAAATGTTGCTCAGCTGCGTCAACATCAGCTGCATCTGAAGGGAATGCAGAAAGAGAAGAATGACTGTTTTTAGAGTTTCTTGGACTTGTTATATGCTATTACTGAACATTGTTCATTGGTTCTCTTCTTTCGCCTTTATTGTTCAATAAAATCCAGTTGCCAGTTAACACATGTTGTCATTACTGTTTCAGATGGCTGATATGCCAGGTGTGAATGTTTTCTTTAAACACCCCCACTATCCACGTCAGCCTGAAGTGTGGCGAGCACAGTGAGCCCTGCGAGGGGATGCATTACACGTCCTCCCGACCTGTTCATACCCCCACTATCCATGACGGTGTGGAGTTGATATAATAATGTGTGGCGAGAGCAGCGAGCCACTGAGCCCAAAGCATGGCGAGCACACGCGGAATACATGTGAAGTAATCCGTGTCCCATTGCGGGGCTTGTTGCGCTCGCCATACTTTGGGCTCGTTTCTGCATCCCCTCACGGGGCTCACTGTGCTCGCCACACTTCGGGCTCGGTGGGTTGCTGCGCTCGCCACACTTTGTAAAATCAACTCCACACCGACCTGGATAGTGGGGGTATGAGCAGGTCGGGAGGACGCGCAATGCGTCCCTTCGTGGGACTCGCTGCTCTCGCCACACTTTGGGCTGACGTGGATAGTGGGTTTGAAATGGAAGCATTTGCCAGAATTTGACATGGAGCACTGGCAAATGTGTCCTTTTTTTGTGCACGAGATGTACGAGCGCTTTGTGCACGAGATGCATGTGTGCCACACCCCCTAACCCTGTCCGGTCTGGGACGCTCGTGCGTCTGAGATGCTTGTGCGTTTAACTAACATGGATCGCCTATCTGCCGGCGTCCGCCAGGGTGGGTGATCTGGCGGTTCCCAGCGCTGTATGTGAAGAGCGTCCTCCTTTGCTTTTCCTGCATCTGCCAGCGCACCCAACCCTGTGGACGCCAGCAGCTTTACTTGTTACTTTACACTACGCTGACTACGCTTGCTACGCTGCCTTACTATGACTATGCGGGCTGATGCTGACTACATGGGCTGACTACGTAGCTCTGACTACGCCAACTACGTTGCGCGCGCCGGCGCCATGAGAATACACAAGTACCGATCCATTTTGCATATACAAATGCTAAAAAAAATATTTGCTAATGTTTTCCTTGCTGAAATCATAGCCTGGAGAGAGCACTGTAGACGTGGACACGAGAAAGTTGGGAGGAAAGTCAGTGTCTCAGCTGGGACGCAGAGATGGCATGTTCTTCTGAGATGTTGCAGATAGAGATGTGGGAATCATTCACCCATTTGGCATTGGAAATAAAAATTTATGAACTGAATTGAATGAAAGTCATAATTTAAAGGAATGCGTAAATTACTACCAATCAATAGCAAATTAACAGCCCATACATTACTGTAATATTTCCAAAATAGAATGTAAACGTTTTTTTTCTGAGTTTCGTAGCAGTTGTCCTGACTGCAACTCTTGCACTACTCTCAGATTTGTCTGTTGAACACTTTGTTTAGTGTAGTGTCCCCGGCAGTGGCAAACAGATAAATTGCTTGTTATTACTGTTACAGGTTGAGTATCCCTTATCCAAAATGCTCGGGACCGGAAGAATTTTGGAAAACTGATTATTTCATATTTCAGAATATTTTTATATTTCAATGATGTATCTTGAGGTATCTTGCATTTATGTTGTATCAACACATCAAACACATGAAATACACACAAATATTTTATTTGAGCATAAAGCATGAAACAAGGTTTGTGTACAATCTCAGATACTGGGCAGTATTCAATGAGGCCAATTCGCCATGTTTCATGGCAAATTTGTGCTATTTTCACTTTTGAAAGTGATTTTTTTGTGTCAGAAAGTGAATCACCCTATTCAACGTGCACTTTTCACCGTTTGCGAACAGTGAGTGACGGACAAATGGGTTTTTCAATGTGATTCGCCGTGAGTGTATTCAATGAGAAAATGGCGAATTGCTTTCTAAGTGATTTTTGCCATCTGTCACCGTGTAGCAATCGCCATCTTTTCATGGTGAAGTGGAATGTGAACTTTTAAAATAATGTATTTAATACATTTTTTTTTTTACATAATTTTTTTTTAAATTTAGTGTAAAAAATCAGGAATTTTATTCTGTGATGGGGCATGCTATTTTAATTCATGCGCTTACAGCACATGAATATATATTTAATTACATTTTTTTTTTTTTACACATACAGTAACAGCCAGCAGAGGGCCGGGAGCCGAGAGCCGCTCATTACGTATTCATATATTCACTGCTCCCGATCTTTACATATGCACGGAGCAGTGATAGCGGCTCCTACCAGGTCCCCTGCTAGCTCTCCCGGGGGGCAGCTTGTGCTGCCTGGGTCCCGGGGAGCTCTCCTACCCCCCTACATACATTCTGGGGCAGGCAGGGAGAATTCCATCTCCCTGCCTGCCACCGTCCCCTGGCTCCCTGCGGCGTCTGCCGCAGGGGTTAACATTCGCCGTCAGGGGCAGCGAGCCCCTGCGGCATTGAATAGTGTGTCAGCGAGGGCTGGCAGCGAAGACACCAGCCCTCCGGAACACAGCGATTGTGCAGCGAATCCTAAATAGGATTCGCTGCACAGCGCGATTCTACACATTGAATACTGCCCACTGAATTTGAATGCCAAGCAATCATTTTCTTGCAGATATTTAGTGCCACTTACATATCATGTCCCCATATATGCTGTTACCAGGGGCAAATGCAGGATTTTCAGATGGGGGTTTCCAGAGGGGCGGAGCAAAGCACGGAGATGGACACTTAGGTGACCCAGTATATGCTGGGTCATTTAAAGTATTATAGATAGACCAAATGTATATAAATAATAATAATAATAATAATAATAAAAAACAAAATATTATATATATATATATATATATATATATATACAGGGGCATCAACAGCAGTGTAGACCCCTAGGCATAGCAATGAATTGGGGCCCCTACCGATCCTCTAGCGGTAGGGGTGGGGGAAGCTTTGATATCTCGCGGGTGTTATGGGGTATTATATCAAGCGCTCAGCATGTAGGGCCTGGATCAGTAATTTCCACTAATTACCCCTTTACTGCACAGATGGTGCGAGATGGGGTGGGAGAAGGGGGCACTGGGCTGAATGAAGGGGCCCTGATACATAACTTCCAGCAGTGGCGTAACTAGGTTTTGGGCGCCCCCCCACCGTTAAAGGCGCCTTGCAAATATCTCCAGTTCCCGGAAATAGATTTTTAAGATTTCAATGGACTTAAAAACTAAAGAATCCCACCTACCAAATGGTATTGGGGACTAGGGGATCAGAGTTCAGGAGGCAGAGCAATCTGCCAACGAGTATATAAAAATACATACCAGGTGTGTGGAGCTGGAGCAGTAACCAGCTGCTGGAAGGCTGATAACTCTGGTTCTAAGAACAGTAGAGACAAGCTTCTAGTGTCCATCAAAGGGGGAGAGTCACAGCTTTTGGAATCTACCATTAGAAAAACTCTAAGTTACTGACAGAACTTGAAATATCTGACTTGGAAGAGCATTGAACAGGCTTTGATGGGGACCACTGCTTTGAAGTCAGATATCTCTGGTTCCGAAGGGCCGATTTTTTAAATTCTTGCACCCTTGGAAAGAGGGGACCCTCAGCTTTTAACCTAGAGACTCCCAAGTGACAAAATGCATTGGGTTATTGTGATGACTGAAATCTATTGACTCCTAACGAACTACCGAAAGATTGAATACTGTAATCTGTTTTTACTATTTTTTAATAAATTGTATAATTGTGTTATTGAAACAAGTGATTATTTCCCATCCAAATCATAGGTGGTGGTGTTGATACACAAGAAGGCGCACTCTATATCTCTGTTGTGTATGTCTATCAGATTTAATGTTTAGGCTATAAGCACTGTCTGATTTGTTTTACCCTATTTTAGAATAGACCTATGATCAGGGGCGTATGGAGGGCGGAGCATGAGCTCCAGGCGCAGTGAGGTCAAAGGGCACCGGAGCCGTCCAGCCCGCTTCCCTGCCCTCTCCCTGCTCTGCCCGGCTGTTGGCTTGGCTGCGGCTTTTTTAATAAAGCCAACAGCAGCGGGTCTCCTTTGCTCAGCTCACACACAGTGACAGCGATATGGCTCCGCCCACACCTAGTCACCGTACTTGCACTGAAACTGGAGGTGTGCTTTCCTATGTCAGTCACAGGCACGGCGCTGATTGGTCGGATAGGCTGGAGGTGCTGAAGACATGGCGGCCATCTTTGTTGATGTGTCAGTGAGACAGGCAGAAGATGGATGTGCAGTATTAGGGAGACTGTGGATACCGACCCCAGGGGGGGACCGCCGGCTGATGTGCGTCTCTCGGTAACATGGCTGGGTAGTCTGGCGCTGTCAGGCAGTGTGTGGCTGGGAATTAGGGGGCTGAACCTGAGTATATGGACGGGGGAGTGCGGGCAGCAGAGGGTGTGGGTAACAGGCTGTAATAACTGGGGGGACAGAAGGCTGTGGGTGACAGGCTGTGACTGGGGGAACAGAAGGTGTGGGATGACAGGCTATGACTGGGTGTACCGAGGGTATGGGGGGACAGGCTGTAACTGGGAGGACAGGAGGTGTGAGGTGACAAGCTGTAACTGGGGGGACAGAAGGTGGGGAGTGACAGGCTGTAACTGGGGTATGACAGGCTGTAACTGGGGGGACAGAGGGTGTGGGGTGACAGGCTGTGACTAGGGGGGACAGAAGGTGGGGGGTGACAGGCTGTGACGGGGGTACAGAGGGTGTGGGGTGATAGGCTGTGACTGGGAATACAGAGGGTGTGGGGTGACAGGATGTGACTGTGGGTACAGAGGGTGTGGGGCGACAGGCTGTAATTGGGGGGGCAGAGGGTCTGGGGTGACAGGCTGTGACTGGGGGGGGGGGCAGAGGGTGTGGAGTGTAATATGATACAGCGAGTGAAGACTGCTCAGTGGATCATAGAGACCTCCATGCCATCCATTGAGGATGTTCAAAGGAAGCTCTGTTTGCATTGTGCTTGCAGTTTCATAAAGTATTCCTCTCATCTGGCACAAGAACTTTTTACATTGTTGTCTGGAAGATGTTTTAGATGCCTCAAGACTAGAACTAGCAGAATGAGGAATAGTTTTTGGTACTTGTATAGTTTTACGGCGGCAGGCTATTCTACGTTTTCAGCGCAGGCTAAGCTACGTTGTCAGCGTAGCCCAACGGCTGCCTAGCGTAGTCAGCATAGTGACTCCATGGCAGCCCTGTGTAGTTAGCATATTGTCCCTGTCAGGCAGCTAGTCACTGTGCTGTCCCCGGGAGCTGCAGCTCTGTCCCCGGCGTCCCTGGCAAGCCTAGTGAGCGCCTCTCACACAGCGCCTGTAACCGCTAGATCCCTTGCACTGGCGGATGCCGGCAGAGAGGGGCTCATGAGGGTGCCAGCAGAGAAATGCTCCATCTGTCTGAGACGCAGGAGCATCTCAGATGCTTATGCATCTTAGTAACGATTGCGGCAGGGTACGGCAACACTGTGGACAGGGTTAGGGGTTCGGTAGCGGGGGTGCGACGCACAAGTGCGTCTCATGCTCAAAAAAGGAGGCATTTGCCAGTGCTCCATGTAACATACTGGCAAATGCCTCCATTTCAATCCCCCACTATTCACACCAGCCTGAAGTGTGGCGAGCATAGCGAACCCCACGAGGGGACGCCGTACGCATCCTCCCGACTTGTTCATACCCCCACTACCCTTGTTGGCGTGGAGTTGATTTTATAACGTGTGGCGAGGGCAGCGAGCCACTGTGCCCGAAGCGTGGCGAGCCCCGTGAGGGCACACGGATTACTCGGCGTGTATTCCGCGTCCCCTCACTACGCTTCGGTCTCGATGGCTCGCCACACTGTAGAAAATCAACTCCATGCCAACGTGGATAGTGGGGGTATGAACAAGTCGGGAGGACGCGTACCGTGTCCCCTCGCGGGGCTCTCTATGCTTGTTACGCTTGGGCTGGTGTGGATAGAGGGGGTGTTTCAGGAACACATTCACACCTGTCATGTCAGACAGGTTAAAATGGTCAATGGTTCCCACACAATGTAATAAGCGTTGACTGACTACGCTAACTGCATAATGATGACTGACTATGTTAACTACGTAAGCTCCGGCTGGGCGGGAACATGACGCTGATACTGACAGGGACGCCTGACTGACTACGCTAACTACTTAAGTGGCCGTGGGAACATGCTCTATTGACTACGCTAACTACTTAAGCGAGCCGTGGGAACACTACGCAGATTCTGACAGGGATGCTGACTATGCTGGCCGCAGGAACAATTAGCTGATTCTGACAGGGACGCTAAGCTAACTATATAACTTCCGTTGTGAAACTACACAAGTACCTAGTTTTTTCCTAGAGCTGTCTTCATGTTGAATTCGGCATTTTGTTCATTTAAATTGTTTTACATTTAAATTTTCATGTATAATGAGACTATAGTGTCAAAGTCTGTAAATTGATTGGAAGCAAAACTAACTTTTTTTGCCCTGTACTTGTGCATGGGCAATGACAATAAAGTGAATCTAATCACTTAGATAATCTTATGTATATTAGCCTAGGGCACCTGGAACCTTTAATCAGGCCTTGTGCGTAGAGTGAAAAAAAGTAGATGAAAGAGCAGTAGTGGAGCTTGCAGTTGAGACATCACCGGTAGAGCTCACTTCCAGTTAAGAAGATAGCTGCACCAGCACCTTTTGCTCTATTACTGTAGTATGTCTATCCACTTACCCCATTCCTGAGTGTTGCTGTAGTGAGCCCAAACATGCATCAGGACAGTCTCTTAGTGAATCAGACTGACACTTTTGGCAAATAAGAAACTATAGATCAGAATTTAGCTAGTGCAGATTGTCAGTGCCCACAGTAGTCTCTCTGGCTGGGGAGTATATTGTTTTAGAAGAGGTGTTTGTACAGGGTGGAGGGAAGGTGTTGCTACAGGGAAGCTTTTCCACCACAAAATTTACCAAGTTCCAGAATGCAAGCTTGTCCCAGTCAGGGCCGGTGCAAGGCACCGGAGCGCCCCAGGCAAGTCGGGGTGGGGGCGCCCGGTGTCTGCCGCCCGGGTACCTGTACCTGTCCTGGCCGCACGGCGCACGCTGATTGGCTGAATCTCAGCGTGCGGCCAGTGTTTCCAAAACAGAAGCGCTTCCGCATAGCCCGGCGGATAGCGCTCGTTATTTCTTATTGACTGCAGGGACCCCCCGCTGCCGCCGCCGCCGCAGCTTTATATATGCACAGCGCCACAGGACAGGTACCCGGGCAGCAAGGGGGGCGAAATACCGCCCTCCAATGCCTAGATTTGCCTAGTGGTGGCGCCGGCCCTGGTCCCAGTAGCTAACGCCATCTTTAAATAGCTTTAGTCATTGTATTCATATGCGCAAGTTTTATTATTACAGAGGTCCTGTGTATACATTTTACCACTGTTGTACAAAGGTTACAACTTACAAGGGAGGAGAAGAGGTGAGAAGAAATGAGTTACTATAGGGGGGGAGGTGGTAGGAAATATGTTGCTACAGAGAGAAGGGAGGCATTCTGGGAGAGGTATGTGAATATCTGTTATGGGAATGTGTTACTACAAAAGTGAGGTGGGAGGTGGGGGAGTTGTGTAGCAAGGGTGGCCTATGTGATGTGACCATACCTACTACTTTGAATGGCTGACAGTGCACTATGGGAACACTGTTAGCAATGTTTAGCAGTACTGTATGTACAGTATGGTGCAAAGAGGTTGTTTTTTATTTTGATGTAGCAAACTAAATATTTTACATGTTTGCTGCACATTTTCCACACTTACAATTCAGGGCATGTATTTTATATGATCTCTGACAAATGCCATTTTTCACACAAGACAGTTTAATGGTTTTAATTCATAATGACAAAGAGCAGAGGTGCCCAAAGGGTCGGAAACTATTGTGTTCATAGACATTAACTATTTAAGGCAACTTAATTGGTTGTCAGCCTGGTGCATTACTAGGGGCTGACAGAATGTGGGAAAGTTTCCATTGTGACTTGTTCAAGAGTGTTTTATGTGTTACTGACATAATTCACAGTAATTCATGTTGTCCTGAGTTTTCGTAGATAAAATGAAATAATGGTGCTCCTGTAATCTATTTTATAAAAGTCAGCACCATGCACTTTATAAAGGGACAAGCTAAATAACTATTTTTTAAAAAAACTTGCTAAATCGATCTACAGACCAACAAACGTGAAAGAGTTGATTTGTGTTAGTTATTTGTTCCTATAAATTGTTCTGTCCTTTCAACTCAAGAAGATTCCTGTTAGCATTTGTAAGCTTGTGATTCCTTTTTCATCCTAAGATTCTATCTGTAGAATATGCCAGCGGCTGCATTTGTGCAGAGAAATAGTGTGTTTGATGGGTATTTTGGGGCAGTCATTAAGTGAAGCTATCTCATAGCTTGATACATGTTACGTACTGTACCAACGCAGGCATTCAACATAAGACCTGCCAAATTAAAATTGTTTTTCACAGCTTGATCCTTCTGTCAAATTCAACGTGCCACAGGGAGCTTTAAAGTAGGGTTAACTTGGCATAGCAATATAAAAAATTCCATATCAAAGGCTTGTTAATTCATTTAGACTTAGTGCATAAAGATATGACATTTATAAAAATGATATATAAATAATATTGGTACTTATGTATTATCTGGGCTCCCATGTTAAATGCACCCCATTTTTTCATACCCCTACTATCCAACTACGCATGGAGTTGATTTTATATAGTGTGGCGAGCGCAGCGAGCCACCGTGCCCGAAGCGTGGCGAGCGCACGCGGTCTCATAAGAAACGGGAGCCCAGATATTACATAAATACCATAATATTTACATATTTCAGATACACATAAAAAATACATAATGCCCAATAATTCTGCTTTGTTGTTTGTTCCAGGGGCATGGAGAATTGTGCTTACATTTAACATCTTTAATTGAAGATTGAAAAAGATAATTGATCTTTTAAAAGTATTTTGTTTAATCGAGAGACAACTCCAGTTTCCATAATCATCTAGCGAATACTCGGGTTGAACCTGGCACCGATGCATATACATTAAATACGCGTCATACATTATACAGAGGGCAATCTAGGTTTAACCTTTCTTACTACTCGGGTCAAATTGCTAGGTTGGTTGGTTGGCAGCAACCTGGTAATATCCTGGGTCCAGGGTGCTGTGTGAAAGGGGTATAAGGGGAAGGAGGTTACACTATCTTGGTTGTTGTCCCAGTGGTTCTATTGTCCATCATAAACCTGTTTTGAGACAAACAGTATAGCAATAAGTTACTCTTAAAGGAGTAACTTACATAAGGCCTTATTAATAAATATTTTACCCTCAGTGGTAGCAATATTAATAATAATAGTAACAATAATCAGGGCCGAATTTCCCACTAGGCACATGAGGCACGTGCCTACGTGCGGCACCTGCTGGGGGGAGGGGGGCGGCACTGCATCTCCCTTTCTCGAGGGGGTCCGCAAAATGCGGGAGGGGGTATTGGGGGGGGGGGGCACGAATCGGGAGGGGGGGTCGCAGAGGGTTCCGTGAAATGCGGGAGGGGGGCTGCAAATTGTGGGATGGGGGGTCGCCGGGGTCCACGAGGGCTGCTGCTCCATATCTCAGCAGCACTATGGCAGTGGCTAAGGAAGTGACTGGAGCGCCAGCTGCAGTGGCAGCAGTAACATCTCCAGCAGTGGGGAGGAGGAGAGGACAGGGCACCTCCTCCAGACCTGGGACTGTGACGGCTACATCAGCAGGTATGCGGCACCGGGGAGAGGCAGAACGCAATGTTGTGCCTATGGGTGGCCTGTTACTTAAATCCGGCCCTGACAATAATAGTAATAATAAATAATAATAGTAATAATATAAAATGTTTATCTAAAGGATGCTGAGTTCTTCACAGTTGCAAAATATAAACCATTTTACAAAAGAGGCAGACATCTTGGGCTCACTAGGTAAGTAACAATTGGTGTAATATGATGGAAAAATATTATTTAGGGGCGATATAAATTACAAAATAAAATATATGAGCAACAACATACCCACAGAATCATTTGTTCCATGTATTGTGCATTCAACCTACAAAGTACCAGACGACACAGATATTTAAGGCACATTACATATTTAACAATGGGTGTGCTAAGCAAAATTTGGAGATTTGACACCCATTGGTAGACTATTAGATATTGAAAAATAAACCTTGGTGCCTACAGAATCATCTTCTCTGCAGATTGCAAATCCTGCCTACAAGTGAACAAGCAAGAAACTTGCTTGGGTGTACTACATAAGCTCACTACAATTGGCAGGATCTGTAATACATAAAGATGCAATCCATAATAGTCGAGTACAAAAAGCAGCCAATAAAATACACATAGCAAAAAAAGCAACATCCAAAATTTATAAAACCCCCAGATTCATCGGTTCCACAGGTTTTTCATCCTACCCATACAAGTCATAGAAATGATCTGGAGAATCCCTCTCGGTACCATAGCACATACAGTAGGCTACTATGGGCTAATTAGACCGAAGATGGTGTTAGCTATCTGAGATAAATATAACAATTTAGCATCCCTCACAGAAATCTATAGAGAAGCATCTTTATATGTCCTGGGAAATCTTGTTGCGGGTATCCCCCAAACACAGTTAGTTTCATAAATATGCCTATAAATGTTGATTATTCTTAAATACTCTTATCTTAAATAGTTACAAGTTTAGTTGTGTTTTGTGAATGAACATATAGATAAGATAAATACACAATTGTCTACTCTTCCGCAAGAAAATGTTAGATTATACAGGGAACTTTTGGTGGCCTCTGGACCCATGGGCCTGTGTGTACCACACACCCTGAACCCATTATATAAACACCAATGCTTGTATTAACTTCTAATTATTTAAACTTTATTAAGTTCTTTTAAAAATATATATATTCTAAAACCACAAATGCTTAAAGTAGTCATACGTGAATGTTGACATTTGAATTTGAACTCTCAAACAGCGAATTGCAAACATCTAGTCCTTAATCAGAGCAAGCTCCGACCAATGATATGTCCTTAACAAGATTTCCTCTAATGCCCCCACCTCATGTACACACATAACAAAGATGCATCGCCTTACAGAAAGGCGGTGGTTTGATGGAAGGGGGTGTACTTGTGGTGCTTTGCTTCCATTCCCCATTGTGTTGTGTTCCTCATCCTACTGTACACATTCTAATCCCTCCGTGTGTCTCTCCAGCCCCAGAACTATGTTAAAATAGTGCACATTAATATGTGTTAAACAACATAGATCCCTGCAGACTAGGGCTTAATGTGGTCCTGGAGAGGTGGTGGAATTAATTTTCCATGACACTGACAGCCCCCAATAGGTGGAGCCTGGGCCAGTACCAGGGTTTTTAGCTCCCCATGCAAACTATAAATTTGTGCCCTACCTCCAATACAATATAAATTGAAGGGGTGTGGTCACACAATAGTAACTCCAATTAAAATGGTGCCACACAGTAGCACAATCATATTCACATTACATCTGATGTAGAGCCCCTGATTTATATTACACCACATAGTAGTGCCCCTTATTTAAGTTATGCTACATGGTAGTACTCCTTATAAACATAATTTCCACAGTACTGCTGTTCATACACATAGTGTATGTGGAAGTTTTCTGTTAGAATTACTTGCAGGGCTGTGTTTATGGTGGAACTCGGTTCCCCCTCCCATTAGAGGTGGTGGAACTCAGTTCCATCAGGTCCCGTCCCCCCACTTTAACCCCTGCTGCATACTCAGGGGTTAAGCATATGCCCAAAGCTTCTTTTTGTAGAAATGTTGTGGGACAGAGGGTGCATTGGTCTGCGTCTAGGATGGATGGAACTTACCTCATCTACTTCCTCCTAGGTCATTGTGTCCGGATCCATCCGAGTTACCAGCACTGTGATCCATCACGGCCTAAGGGTGAGAGGGTGTGGCACAAGCTAAGTGTTCAGCTACAACTACACAGCAGCAGGCACCTAGCAGGCCTACCACCCCTCATCTATCTATCTATCTATCTATCTATCTATCTGTCTGTCTGTCTATCTAGCTATCCGTTTATCTGTGTATCTTGCAATTAAAGAACGTTGTGTCACAATCATTATACAATACAAGCTCTTTACGAATTGCTCTGACAATAAGCAAGCTGCTGAGCTCATCAATATGTTTTGCTTGGTCTAGCAAATGGCAAGATAAGAAGAGAGGTCTCCACAGATATGTGTATTTTTATCACCTACAAAGCAATGTGTGCATCTTAATTGTGGGCCTTGCCGTGATTGTGCTTTCAACATCTGTGACAACATGAAAAACGTATATTTGGCAGCTTAAAAATCCAGATGCTGAGCTCAACTTTCTTGCAAAATGTGTCATTGTGTTTGTGGCTGTCATTCTGCAGCTGGTCTCATAAAGCTGTTAATGGCATGTGCAAAATTAGATTACTCAAACTGCCTGCTTTGTCACTTGCCATCAAAACTGTACAGCTAAGCAGCTTTGAGCACACCATCTTCTGAGTGTGGTGGATTGTCAGCTCAGCTGTAGCTACTGAGTAGTGTGCTTGGAAAGGATGCAGGAGGAAGAAAAGGTATATGGGAGGAGGAGTGAAAATGACGTTCGATGTGGGATAGAGATAACATGAAAGTATGCATGCTGCTATCAATGGCATTCAGATCATACAGGGATAATGACTAATCTAATTATTTCAAAATTCATTCTTTATATTTTAGAATATTCTCTACAAAGCATTATTACTCTTATTATCCTTCATTTATATAACAGCAACCTATACCATGACTCAGTACTGCAGAGAATGTTATTTAGGCACATCTGACTCAAATCATCTGATACAATAAAGTTTATCAATATTTGCATTACCCCTTTCGTTAAAGTCATAGAACTTTCTCTGGTTTCTTACATTTCCTATATGCATGCACAAGATATATGTTGCAGACAGCTGTAGCATACCTCCCAAATGTGGTAAGGGGGTGTGGCCTATTCAAAAGGGGATGTGGCTTTGCGTGGATCATGCTCCTGCAAGGCCTTGGCCCTGTTTCGCAGCCTTGGGGCCATACCCCCTGTCCCCCGGCCTGCAGTGAATAGAGCATCTATGAATAGGGCATCTTTCCCACTGCTCTGCTAAGCAGAGCAGTGGGTAGCAGGGGGGGGGGGGGACGGGGACTCCCAACTGCACTCCCAACTGCACTCCCCCACTGCAAGACACTGCCATCCCTGGGTAGGATGCGGGACCATGCGAAAAAATCTAGACACAGGCTCACATCTTCCCTCAGCAAATACTGTAGGATGGTTTGTTCATGGAACCACAATCCCAACCACTCATGCCCCACCCACAGAGGGTCAGAGGTTAAAGGAAAGGGACATAGATGAGAGAGGTGAGGGGGAGTTAGACACAGATAAGACAGGGGCGAAATAAAGAGAAATGAGGGGGGTGGGGGGTTTTGCATCAAGACAGGGGCATTTTAAGAGAAGAGCCTTCACTGTGGGACCCCTTCTATCTGGCAGTGAGTAGATATCACCAGTGTGCATGTGTAAATCACTCAGAACAGTCTGCGGTATTCATTTTCCAAGTGATTTGTGTCTGCAGTCCAGAGACGTCGCTGCAGCATTTCAGTGGGGTAAGTATAATATGTGGATGCAACGGGTGTGCGGTGTTGCCCTCTCGACCCAGGGGCCCATATGCCCTGCACTCCTTGCACCCATTATATAAACGCCTATGCATCTAGGCCTGTGGATGATTGCTGCATGACGATGGCATAAGTTGCTTCAATGTCATTCATTTTGTTAAACAGGAAGTTCATTTGCAGCCTTTGTTCAGCATTGTAAAGTTACACTATTGCAGTTCTCCAGATTTCTATGGTTTGCACACTGACCAGTTTACAACATTATCTAGCCCCAGCAAATTATGGATCAAAGATATTAGTGCATCTATATAATCACGATATCTTGAAAGTCTGTATACACAATGAAATTTGTTTAATTTGGCACACCAGTATTCTCCCTGTTGACATTTAGCAAGTGTTGACCACTAAATGAACAGCCGCTGGGTCTTACTGCTGTTGTTCTTGACACAACAATGTCTCTTCCCATATTTCCAGTGCTGTGGGAAATAAGAGAGAGATCAATGAAGGTGCTTCTGGATTTATAGAACCTGTTGGGAATTGAGCTTTTGTCTTATATCCAGGATGAGGATGAATACTGCACATTGTACTGTACCTTGGTCTAGCACATGGGTAGTCAGCCTGTGGCACTCCAGCTGATGTGGAACTAGACCTCTCAGCACGCCCTGGACATAGTTACCTACTCTCCTGCATTCTGTAGGAGACTCCCTGAAATAACAGCAATCTCCCTCTCTCCCTCATTATTCTAGAAATCTCCCTCACAATCTCTTCTCACAAGCTCTCCATATATAGAACTAGACACGGCCTTTGGGTGGAGCATGACATGCCCCCCTCAATGGGACACTGTGCAAAATTCTATTACCAACTATAATCTCCCTGAAACTAGTTTTCAAAAGTAGGCAAGTATGGCCGTAGCACATGTTAGTCTGGGCAAACATTAGGCAATAAATGTGCTGATTTGTAATTTTGAGCTGAAATGGAATGAGAAATCATCCACATTGTGTACACACTACTGCATGTTCCCGTGTGTTATTTGTTGCATATTCTCATCTAATTGCAATGCAGTCAGATTAGAAGCAGTAGCGCACGCAGGGGGGGTTTCCGTGTACCCAGAAACCCCCCAAGGAGTCTAAGGACTCTAGGCTGAAAGCTGAGGGTCCCCTCTTTCCATGAGTACAAGAATTTTTTAAATCGGACCTTGGGAACCGGAGATATCTGACTTCAAAGCAGTGGTCCCCATCCAAGCCTGTTAATTGCTCTTCCCAGTCGGATATTTCAGGTTCTGTCTGACTTAAAGTTTTTCAGAGGGTATATTCCAAAAGCTTGGGGTCTCCCCCTTTGATGGAGACTAGTAGCTTGTCTCTACTGTTCCCAGAACCAGAGATATTAGCCTTCCAGCAGCTGGTTACTGCTCCAGCTCCACACACCTGGTATGTAGTTTTATATACTCGTTGGCAGATTGCTCTGCCTCCTGAACTCTGATCCCCTAGTCCCCAATACCATTTGGTAGGTGGGTTTCTCTAGTTTTTAATTCCATTAAAATCTAAGAAATCTATTTGCGGGAACTGGAGATATCTGCAGTCAAGCAAGCTGTCCTCTCACCACAACATTATGAATAAAAAGCCCACTCCACTATACACCCCTCCTTTGCGTATTAAACATCCTCTACCGCCCTGGAAGTTATGTATCAGGGCCCCTTCATTCAGCCCAATCCCCCCTTCTCCCACCATCTGTGCAGTAAAGGGGTAATTAGTGGAAATTACTGATCGAGGCCCTACATGCTGAGCGGTTGATATAATACCCCCTACCACCCGCAGGATATCAAAGCATATACTGGGTCACCTAAGTGTCCATCTCTGTGCTTTGCTCCGCCCCTCTGGCAACCCCCTTCTGAAAATCCTGCGTTTGCCCCTGAGAAGATATCATGAACGATCTTGTTGAAAATGTCTAGTGTGTAGGCATAGTGCCCCTGTCATTTATCACACTGCCAGTGTAATACATTGGGCAAATGGTATCGGCTCATAAGCCCCGTACACACGGGAAGAGATATATTGCTAGCAATATATTGCTTGCAATATATTGCTGAGCAATATATTGCTCAGTGTCTCCTTTTCATCAGCGACCAGAGATGGTCGCTGATGAAAACGAACCTCTGCTGGGGGAGCCGTAGAGGTAATTAGCTGGTCGCAGGAGCTTGCAATGGGGCAGAAAACGGGAGCGCGCACCCGGCGATTTATCACCGGGGCACACTTCCATCACTGGCAATATGGTCGCCTGCGACCATATTCCCAGCGATTATAGCCCCTATTGCCCCTGTGTGTACACAGCAAAACACTGTGTGCCGCCCATATCGACCGGTCATACATCTACCAGAAGTGTAACTGTTTCCAGACCAACCAGTTACACATGGTTACTGGTTTTGTATGTTTACTTGCCATAGTATGGCTAGTATGTGTATGCTGTGTAATGTAGTTATTCTACTGATTGTGACAAATTCTGCATAAAACAGTCATTGATTTTTATGTTACTTAGTTGTGTCATTTTCATTCACAAATCTGTACTGGCTAAAAAGAAAATGTTACTGTATGAATAAACCTGATCTGGGTTGACCTAAACCTGATTAAGCTAATCTGGGTTCAGTGTCACCACTGGTTTAACCCTTTGTCTCCAGCTTACACTGTTTGTTTCTTCTCAGCCTGAACTAAATAAAAGTAACTATGGGAAGAGTCATGAAAGGCTTTTGATTTGCTACCATGTTGCTTTACCATGTTCTAAAATAAAAATATATTTATCATGGTATGGTAACAAATGTAATAATCTCAAATTAGCAGTGTAGTTGTGGTACACAGTAGATACAAATGGATATGTGTTTGGCTTAATTGACATATTAGTTATATGCAGGGCTATTTTTCAGCAGGCTCCAGCAGGAACTGAGGCCCTTATTCTAGTTCACTCTTTCTGACAAAATATTTCTTAGATGGACAAAACCATGTGCACTGCAGGTGAGGCAGGTGTTACTTGTGCAGAGATAATTAGATTTGGGTGGGGTTTTACACCTGCCTCACCTGCAGTGCACATGGTTTTTTCCATCTAAAGCTGTGTACACACAGGGGCGATAGGGGCTATAATCGCTGGAAATATGGTTGCAGACGACCATATTGCCAGTGATTGGAGTGCGCACCAGCGATAAATCGCCGGTTGCGCGCTCCCGTTTTCTGCCCCATTGTAATCTCTGCTCCTGCGACCAGCTAATTACCTCTGCGGCTCCCCCAGCAGAGGTTCCCTTTCATCAGCGACCATCTCTGGTCGCTGATGCAAAGGAGACACTGGGCAATATATCTCCCCCCGTGTGTACGGGGCTTAGGAAATATTTTGTCAGAAAGAGTGAACTAGAATAAGGGCCTCAGTTCCTGCTGGAGCCTACTGAAAAATAGCCCCGGTTATATGATAAAAGTGGTCTGGTAAGCAGTGGCGCCGGGAAGCGTTCTCTGCATGGAAGAAGCCATACAATAAGACTTGTTGGCTCAAGAACTAAAAATACTGCATGCTAAGGGTCATAGGGTCGAGAGTTATGGTGCCCACACACGCACCGATTTCAGTGCTATGCGTTTTTGGCTATACAATGGTTCTTTACAATTTTTCTGCCAGAATTAAGCATGACCCGATGTGATGGTTATTTTGCTGTCTGCGATGCGATGCTGTGCGATTTAAGCACATTTTTTCACTGGCTTTTTCTGACCTTTATTTTGTTCGAGTTCACATGTTTTAAACCTGCAATAAAGTTGTTGATACCAATTTGTATGTAATTATTTCCAAAAAAAAAAAAAAACCCATCGTATAGCATCGGCTCGTATGCCTGTATAATGCTGAGCCCGATGCTATGCGATAATGTCCAAAAAAGTTCCTGCTGCACATACTTTTTTGGACATCTAAAATCGGCCCCCGGGAACGCGCATAGCACAGCATCGCGTCGCACACGCCGCATGAATACACGCCGATAATTGTACGCACGATGCGTTTTGTACTTTAAAAGTACAAAACGCGTTCTAAAATCGATGCGTGTGTGGGCTGCATAAGAAGGGCGACAGTCAATAGGTCATAGGTTGGCACATGAAAAAGTTTGACATACCTTAGGTCGACATGGTCAAAATGTTGACCCAGGCAATAGGTCGAAATGAAAAATGTTGACATGAGTTTTTCACATTTTTTTTTGTGTCTATGTGGACACTGTATAAGTGTACCACATCCCCTCGCTGCGCAAAGCACACTATTATAATCTAACTCTATGCCTACTTGGATGGGACAGTATGAATAAAACACCTTTTATTTCTATTTTTTAAGTGAAAAAATCATGTCGACTTTTTCATGTCGACCTATTGACTGTTGACCTTATCAGTGTCAACCTGCCGACTGCATACAGTACCATGTAAGGGTTACATATCAGATTTGCAAAACCCTTAGTTGCTTGGCACTTGTGATCACCTAGTTATGGGCTGAGCATATCTGTTCATTTTCTAGCTGGATGTTTCTTTTGCTTTTGTATTGTGGCTTATAGATATGATGTCAGACTGCAAAATCATCCATTAGGAGTTAAAAAATGCAGACAATCAAAACGTGTCCCTTGCTGTACCTGTCTGTTATATGCGTTACTGTGGCTGCTGCCCACAAGCTGCTCTGCTAAGCTCTGTGCATGAGCCCTGCAGACCACTGAGCTGTGCTATTGGACAACTGTGGGACTCCCAGAACTACGGTGTATGAGAAAATAACTGCTTTATTTGTTCTAGCTTTCTAATAAGCAAGAGGAGGAAGCATCTGTTACATTTTATATACTATCTGTCGGTAAACAATTATTTGCAAAAATATAGGCATAAATATACATCTTAAATAGTTGATATTAATATTTTGAGTAAACATTCATTAAAATAAAGCAACTCTGAGTTTCACCAATCACATTTAATTATGCAATCAGTACGTACTAACCAATGGCAGAATAACATATCTTTGTATTTTATTTTGAAAATGTCTAATTTGTTTATTATCTGTTCACTGTATTTGTCTCTCCTATATGAGTTTGGAGAAAAGTGCATATATATATATATATATAATATATATATATATATATATATATATATATATATAATCACTCGATGCGGCACTCACGTGTCTTCACAAAATAAGACAAATGACAACTGTCTTGATCAACGTTTCAGTATCCTGAGGAAGGTTCGAATAAAAAGGACCGAAACGTTGATCAAGACAGTTGTCATTTGTCTTATTTTGTGAAGACACGTGAGTGCCGCATCGAGTGATTATATATATCTGGACCTCATCTCCTGAACGAGATCTGAGGTTTTATGAAGGCACCCGTGCAAGCTTCTACCGCTGGTCGTTTGAGTGCCGGATAATCCACGCTGTTATATATATATATATATATATATATATATATATATATATATAAATTGGTCTCTACCTGTGAGGTAGATAGTAATCAGCACACCATAAATAAACGAAGAAAAAATGGCTTTATATCTCAAAAGAATTAGCACATGGCAGCATATGTCAAAAACATGGAATAAGGTACAGGTCAAACTTTTGCGAAGTAGTACAATTCCCACACAGCATCAATGTGAATATAAGGGAAACCTGTAACCAGTAGCCAGAGGGCGGTATTCAATGAGCCTGATTCGCCATGTTTTTATAGCGAATTTGTGCTGTTTGGCGAATTTTGGACTAAAACGGTGAATCACCCTATTCAATGACCACATGGCGAATACATTTCAAGGTTTTTTTCACCATGATTCACAGAGTAGCAATCGCTATCTTTTTATGGTGAAGTGGAATGTGAACTTTTAAAATAAAGTGTTTTGTTTTTTACATTTGGTGTTAAAAAATCAGGAATTTTATTCTGAGGAGGGGCATGCTATTTTTATTCATGTGCTGTAAGCACATGAATATATATTTAATTTAAAAAATTTTTTACACAGCAGCCAGCAGGGGGCGCCGGAGCCGAGCCGCTCATTACATATTCATATATTCACTGCACCCGATCGTTACGATCGGGTATAGTGAATATACGGTCCCCTGCTGGCACCCCCGGGGGGCAGCCTGTGCTGCCTGGCACCCGGGGAGCCCACCTACCCCCCACAAAGTTCTGGGGCAGGCACAGAGACTTCCATCTCTCTGCCTGCCACCGTCCTCAGGCTCCCTGCGGCAATCGCCGCAGGAGCTCATATTCGCCAGTCAGGGGCAGCGAGCCCCTGACACGTTGAATACCGGAGCCCGCCGGCTCCGGAACGAGGCGAATGTGCAGCGAATCCTAGAAAGGATTCGCTGCACCTCGCAGGTATTCTCATTGAATACCGCCCAGAGTCAGAGCCAAGTACCCGACAGCCTGTTTCGGTGGTCACGTCACCTTCATCAAGGGTATATATATATATATATATATATTCTATATATAATGGTTAGCATTACTATGTCACAGCACTGAGGTCATGGGTTTGATTCCAACCATGGCCCTGTGTGGAGTTTGTATAATCTCCCCGTGCATGCGTGGGTTTCCTCCAGGTACTCCGGTTTCCTCCCACACAATATACTGGTAGGTCCATTGGCTCCCAACAAAATTAGCCCTACAATGAATGTGTGTGTATATGTGGTAGGGAATATAGATTGTACACTACAATGGAGTAGGGACTGATGTGATTGTTCAAATATTCTATGGAAAGCGCTGCGGAATATGTGTGTGCTATATAAATAACAATAATAATAATAATAAAAATTATCTATTTAAAGTGTTAATAATGTATAAACTCTACTTATGGTATCAATTTCCATTAATTCTTCAACCCTCACAGTATTAGCGGGTTCTACTTCTTGTTTAGTGACTTTCGCATCATTGTCAGCAGGTGCAATTTGAATTATTTCAATTCTGACACCTTTCGTATCAGTCCTGCTGATTGGCTGCATGACTGCAGCCGTAACAAACATGTATCAGCTGCAACCATAGTGTCAGAAGAACTGAAATCATATACTGTAGACTCCCTTTTGATGAAAGGCAATAGATAAAAATAGTACAGATATTGATGAGTATGTCGTGTGGATTTGTCCCATTGTAAAATCTGCTGCGGTTCCCAAAATATTAGTGATGTTCCTTCTTCATAATGATGGCTGGATACACATTTCTTAAGTACAATAATATAACCCTAGTACTATTTCTAGTGGTCTAGTGCTGTCTGTCCCATATCTTCATCTCTACTCTTCTGCTGGGCTTTAGTATATTTATATAGAAAATACAGTGGGTGACATTTAATAGGGTGCAAATTTTTGGGGAGCGATTTTTTTCGCAAAAACGTCCGAATTCGCACTTTTTCATAAATCGACAACTTAATGGGATGTGACTTGTGGCAAAAATCGCACTTTTTGCCGCGAATTCGCACATTCAGAAGTGGCGATTTCTCAATTCGCATCCAGATTTTTTCCCATTGAAAAATATAGAAATCGCCAATTTAATGGTGTGCGAATTTGGAAATCACCAAAAAAAGTCTAAAAATCGCCAAAAAAATAGACCAGGGTCTGACTGGCGAATTTGACAGAACCATGCATAGATCATTGAGATCTGTGTATGGTTCTGTGGTAAAATATGTGTAAATGTAAAAATAAAATAAAAAAATGGCATGGGGTCCCCCTCCTGAGCATAACCAGCCTCGGGCTCATTGAGCCGGACCTGGTTCCAAAAATACGGGGGACAAAAAGCATAGGGGTTCCCCGTATTTTGAAACCAGCACCGGGCTCCAACAGCCCGCAGTGTCATGCCACAGCTGGGGGATACATTTTACATAAGGTCCCCTGGCCGTACCATGAGCACCGTGGCTGCTCAGCCTTGGACGGGGTACCTGGGGGAGTGGGCCTCTCCCAATGCTTCACCCACCCCATCCGTGGGCTTTGGACGCCGGCCTGATAGGGTTAACTCATTCATACATAACATTGCTTTATACAGGTGAACTACAAGTGCCAGCAGCCCTCCCCTGCATGCTGGGACTTGGTGAACCACAAGTCCCAGCATGCGGGGCATTAATGGGCCCGCTGGGACTTGTAGTCCACCTGTAAAATGAATGTTAAAATAAAAAATACACACAGAGAAAAGTACAACTTTATTACACACACACACACACACACACACACACACACACACACACACACACACACACACACACACACACACACACACACACACACCTCACTTTTACATCAATATACTTACAGAACCAGGGTCCAGCCCTGCCTCCCTCCTCCACAGCCAGCTCACCCAGCGATGACAGCTAGATGTGAGAGGGACACTGGTGCCTCCCCCTCCACTACCTGATAGTGGACCTCTGCTGCCCCTAACTCTGGCACCTCTGCCACTGCTCCATCTGCCTCTCACCACTGCACCTCTCATCACTGCTCTCTCCATTGTCTGCTCATAACTTCCTATGAAAGCTCAAAATGGCCCCTGTGCCCCTTTATATAGGGACTGTGATGCATAATTTAGTGGACTTTGATGGCCCAATAACTTAGGAGGTTGTAAGGAGTGGCAATGCAGTGTAGTAAATCACATTCCTGTTGGTCACAAAATCGCACATGACCAGAGCCAAAAATCGCACTTTTTTAGTGTTTTAAATCGCCTCATTTTGCCCCATTTTGCACAATATCGCATTTTTTGTCCGTCAATTTGCATCACATTAAATATGCGAATTCACAGCAAAAATGCGATTTTGAAAAAATGCGATATAGTGCGATTTTCACCTAAATCGCACATTTAAAAAAAAATCGCACTTCACTAAATCTCGCCCCGTGTGTCATTTCTGTCACTGTTTCCTGTCTTTCTCATCTGTTGTCCTCTTTGTCCATTTCATGTCTTTGCCAGCATGTCATGGCCATTAGCTATATGTGCTAACATGTCTGGCCTTCTCCTTTTTACACCATCTTTTTTGCCTGCAAAAGCTTTTCTTCCCTTCCCATCTGCACTAGCCTCTCTGCCCTTCCCATTTGTGCCAGCCTTTCTGCCCTTCCCCTCCCTTGCCTGCACCAGTAACTCTGTCCTTCCTCTTATCATGGATTCTCAATTTATTTTGCTCTGGGACCAGATCACACAATACATTTTTTTACACGAACCCAGCAAGTTACTGCACAATGGTCGCCACACATGATTTGTCTGCACGGCAGCATTTCGGAGGCCACTGGCCAGGCTGACTGGTCAGTAGGGTGATGTTTTGGCGGCGGGAACTTATATAATAAGTTTCCCCTGGCTGTGACATTATCCTGCTGGCTGGTTTGGCCTGGGGCTGGTTCTTAAAATACGGGGGACCCCTAGTCATTTTGTCCCCCGTATTTTGGGAACCAGCCCCGGACCTGAAGAAAATTTGGAGAAGATGATCAAAATTAATTACAAATTCCACCAGGAAGACCTTTACCAGCAATTGCCTCCATAAATTACACAGGCTTTCTGTGATGGTTGATTCAGGCGAGGATAAAACAATACTCTGTCAGGAAGAGGATCAACACACTGATTGGGGTGAGGAATCAGAGGATGAGGAAGCAATCTTGCTTTTGTAGAGCCGGTTTGTGCAAGGAGAGTTTAATTGCTTCTTTTTTTGTGGGGAAACAAACCAATCATTTCAGTCACAGTCGTGTGGCAGACCATGTTGCTGAAATGACTAGTTTGTTAAAGCATATTAAAATTAAAAGCACAATGAAGGTTATACCTCTTTGTACACTATGTCAGTTTTAGGGATGATGGGGCGCGACTTCCATTGAGTTGGTGTGGCTGGGTTGCCTCGGGGTGTCATGTTATAATATTTATTTAGCACTTTTAAATAACAGACTTATTCCTTGCAGTATCTGTGGGAGTAGTCTACTTTTGCCATTTTCTAAGAAGAAATCATATGAAACTTGTCATTAAATGACTACAATATAGTACAGCATGTTCAAATTGTGTTTTCAAGTTGCTAGACCACCTGCGTCACATCCTTTAATGCCTATGAAACATTGAAGAAAACACTGCATCAACATTAAATCATGTAAAAGTGTATACTGAAAACATTTATTAATACTGATATTGCCATACAATGAAGCTTTATTGTCAGTAACTACAAAAATGACAGATTACATTTTCATAACTTAATTTGTATAATATTGGGAATTAATGGATTATTAATTAATGGGGCAAGAACTGTACCTGGGTCATGTTAGATGTTTCCCTGCATTATCAGTCTGCATAGCAATTATCTCTTATGATTTACGTGTTGATTTGTAGAATTTAGAGTAATTAATTTAATTGGCAGAAATCATTGATATAATTAGGGGAACTTCTAATAAATGGTTTTAAATGCACAAAACAATTTTACATCACCACAGGAGATAGTTTTTTCAGAAGATGTATCAGTTTGTTTGGACTCTGTAGTCAGTAATTGCTTTTCACAACATTACAGCAACTGTGGTATTAATTGCAGGAAAAGTTGAGGGTAATTTACAAGACCAATGAAATTAATATAAGTATAGTTTTAGACATGCTATTAAAAAGAAAGCATTAGTGGCTGGTATTTATTATATTTATTTATTATATAAGTTGGGTGAAGCCATTCATGCCCCTTTCAGACCGCACTAAAAAAACGGTATTTTGCTGATTTTTAACCATTTTAAAATGGTAATATGTGTGGCATTTCAAACCCCCACCCTGAGGCGCACCCCCCCCCCCCCCCCCCCGGAGGCACCCCAAGATCTCACCCTTCCCGGTTAAACGGTTTGCAGACTTTCACACCGCAAACCTGCTTTAAACCAGGTATTTTCATGCGATGTGAAAGGGCTCTGACCCGTTTTAAAAAAGGTTTTAAATACCTGGTCTAAGCAGGTTTTGCGGTGTGAAAGCAGCATTATTGACAAACAACTGTGTTTACTCTTTTTAAATCATAATGAAGAGCTAGCCAAATCAGTGGCGTGCGGTGGGGTGAGGCAGTTGAGGCACAGCCTTTTCTGTCATACTAGCTTAAATGCTGGCGTTTTGAATTTATAAAGTATGTCAAAAATACAAAGAATATATATAGAAAAATCTTATTTTTATTATTCTAATCATTTTTATAGTCAAAACTTTGGAGTAAAAGTCTATGGCAGGTGAGGCAGTGCCTCACCTGGCTACCTTTTCTGCACATCTCTTATCAAAACTCAGCGAATCTCCAGCAGTGTATACTGCTGCACATGTGTATAATGCCAGCATGTACCCCATGGCTCAAATATTGTGTGCAAATCTGGCTCTGGTACTTTCCAGGGACACTTAGAGCCATTTACCTCACCGCACGTCCCTGACCCAAATGACCCTTATCAAAAGTTTATATACCCCAGTTCTTAATACTGTATATTGCCCCCTTTAACATCAATGACAACTTGAAGTATTTTATGGTAGTTGTGGATGAGGCTCTTTATTTTCTCAGATGGTAATGCTGCCCATTTTTCTTTGCAAAAAGCCTCCAGTTCCTGTAAATTCTTGGGCTGTCTTGCATGAATTGCACATTTGAGATCACCCCAGAGTGGCTCAAAGATATTGAGATCAGGAGATGGCCACTCCAGAATCTTTACTTTATTCTGCTGTAGCCAATGACAGGTCAACTTGGCCTTGTGTTTTGGATCATTGTCATGTTGGAACGTCCAAGTACTTCCCATGCGTAGCTTCCGGACTGAAGAGTGCAAATTTTCCTCCAGTAATTTCTGAAAACATGCTGCCTTCATCTTGACATCAATTTTGAACAAGTTTCCATTGCCTTTGTAGCTCACACAGCCCCAAAACATAAGCGATCCACCTCTGTGTTTCACAGTAGGAATGGTGTACCTTTCATCATAGGCCTTGTTGACTCCTCTCTGAATGTAACATTTATGGTTGTGGCCAGGGGCGGATTGGGGACTAAAAGTGGCCCTGGAAAATATCTGGAAGTGGCCTCATGTGGGCGGCAGCAAATCATTTATGGGTGGAGCCAGCATAACAGTAGGCGGAGCCGCATCCAGCAGCGCTGGGCCTTATATGTACTGCAGTGCATGGGGAGAAGGAGGTGGTACCGTATCCAGGAGCTGGGCCCTGTGCGGCGTTGCCGCCGCTGATACATTGCCAGCAGGGGTGGATCCAGAAGAACATGACAGCCCCCCACCATAACAGGGAAGGGAGGGGAGTTATTTGTGCATGTTCCAAAAACAGTTGGCGTTGCCTCAAAACAAGGGCATGGCATCAAAGGGAATGACGAGGAGAGAAAGTGGGTAACAGTGAACAGATGATTGAGAGAGGCAGAGGGTAATGTCTGGGCAAGACAGAGTAACAGGAGAGAGATAAAAATGGTGAGATAGTGCTACAATGGAGAGGTAGATGATGATGCAGTGGGTGATGGGGAGAGACAAAGGTGGCTACAGGTAGAGACATAGGGGGGGAGGTGGAGAGAGGGATGGGAGTGAGAGTGGGTGAGAGGTACGGGAGACGGGGACAGTGAGAGGGGAGAGGAGTGAGTTAGTGAGGCACAGAGAGCGAGGGAAGAGAGGAGGTGAGTGGAAGAGAGAGAGGAGGGTGAGAAATGGGCAGAGGGGGGACAGGGAGGGTGTGAGTGAGAGACAAAGTGAGGGGGTGAGTAAGAGAGAGTCATAAAAATAGGGGGTGAGAGCGAAGAAAGAGAGAATGTAGAGAACGAGAGGATGCATGAGAGGCGAGAGTAAGTGAGAGGGGATGAGAGAGGGGGCAAGAGAATGAGGGGGTAGGTGAGAGGAGGAGAGAAAGAGAGGGATTGGGTGAAAGGGGAAAGTGAGTGACGGGAGCATAGGGGGAGGGGAGAGTGAGAGATGGGCAGAATGAGAAAATGAAGAGAGGGAGAGTGTGTGAGGGGGAGAGAGAGGGAGAGGAGGGTGAGAGTAAGTGACAGAGGGAAAGAGAGTGGGGGAAGGGAGAGTGGGTGAGAGAGAAAGAGGGGAAGAGTGAGAGGAAAGGGAGATAAGGAGTTTGTGAGATGGGGAGCGAAAGAGAGATGGTAGGAGAGAGGGAGGGGCCGCAGGGCCGGTGCAAGGTATCTGCCTACTCTCCCCCCCACATATTCCCACATACACACACCAATACCCCCAGGAGACTGGGGTTAAAGGAGGTGGTAGAGCAGGAGATGGGGTTGTAGAGGAGGAGACAGGGGTTAGAGGAGGAGATTGGGTGGTAAAAGGGGAGAGGAAGTGGTAGAGGAGGAGAGGGGACAGAGGAGGAGAGGGAGTTGTATAGGAGGAGAGGGAGTAGAGAAGGAGAGGGGGGTTTAGGGGAGGAAACAGGGGATAAAGGAGACGGGGGTGGTAGAGGGGGAGATGGGAGGTAGATGAAGAGAAGGAGTAGTATAGGAGTAAAGGGGGTGTAGAGGAGGATATGGGAGTGGTAGAGGAGAAGAGGTGGTGGTAGAGCAGGAGAGGGGGTGGTATAGGAGGAGAGAGGGGTGTAGAGGAGGAGAGGGAGTGTAGAGGAGGAGAGGGAGTGTAGAGGAGGAGAAGGGTGAAGGTAGAGGAGGAGAAGGGGTTGGTAGACGAGGAGATGGGGGGAAGTAGAGGAGGAGATGGGATGGTAGAGGAGGAGATGGGGTAGTAGAGGAGGAAATGGGATGGTAGAGGCGGAGTTGGGGTGGAAGAGGGGAAGATGGGGGGTGGTAGAGGAGGAGAAGGGGGGTGGAGAGAGGATGGTATAGTAGGAGAAGGGGGTGGTAGAGGAGGAGTAGGGTGGTATAGGGGGAGAGGGGTGCTATAGGGGGAGAAGGGGTGGTATAGGGGAGAGGGGGGGAGTAGAGGAGGTGAGGGAGCGCGGTAGAGGAGGAGACAGGGGTTAGAGGAGGAGAGGGGGTGGTAAAAGGGGAGAGGAAGTGGTAGAGGAGGAGAGGGGACAGAGGAGAGGGGGTTGTATAGGAGGAGAGGTGATAGGAAAGGGGGGTTTAGGGGAGGAAACAGGGGTTAGAGGAGACAGGGGGTGGTAGAGGGGGAGATGGGAGGTAGATGAAGAGAAGGAGTAGTATAGGAGTAAAGGGCGTGTAGAGGAGGATATGGGAGTGGTAGAGGAGAAGAGGTGGTGGTAGAGCAGGAGAGGGGGTGGTATAGGAGGAGAGGTGGGTGTAGAGGAGGAGAGGGAGTGTAGAGGAGGAGAAGGGTGGTGGTAGAGGAGGAGAAGGGGGTTGGTAGACGAAGAGATGGGGGGTAGTAGAGGAGGAGATGGGATGGTAGAGGAGGAGTTGGGGTGGAAGAGGAGGAGATGGGGGGTGGTAGAGGAGGAGAAGGGGGTGGTAAAGGAGGAGTGGGGTGGTATAGGGGGAGAGGGGTGCTATAGGGGAGAGGGGATCGTATAGGAGGAGACGGGGGTGGTAGAGGAGAAGAGGGGTGGTATAGGGGAGAGGAGGGGGAAGTAGAGGAGGTGAGGGGGCGGTAGAGGAGGAGAGGAGGGTGATAGAGAAGGGAGAGCAGGCAGGTGTTTGATAGCTACAGAAATTACTTTGCACCTCCTAATCCTTACTTCCCCTCAATCCAAGTGGCAAGTGTACATCAGGCAGCTCTCCCTCTCTCCAGCGCCGGGCCTCCTCCTCCCGCTCACCGTGTGCCGGGACCTCTTGTCTGCGGTCCCCTGGTGCAGAGCCTCAACCTCGTATCTGCAGCACCCAGGCCTCCTCCTTCCAATCCATGGTGACGACTTCCATCCACAGCAACGCGTCTCCTCCTGATCCACGGCACTGGCAGCAGAGGGCTGCATCTCCTTGGTAGAGCAGGCGACGGGGTTATAGAGGAGGAGACAGAGGTTAGAGGAGGAAAAGGGGGTGGTAAAAAAGAAGAGGAGGAGAGGGGGTTGCATAGAAGGAGAGGGGGTGTAGGGAAGGAAACGGGTTAGAGGAGCAGAGGCGGTTTTAAAAGAGGAGGAAAGGGTGGTGGTAGAGGAGAAGGGGGGGTGGTAGAGAAGGGAGAGTAGACAGGTGTTTGAAAGTTACAGAAATGACTTTGCGCCTCCTAATCCTTCCTCCACCCTCAGTGGCGAGTGTACCTCAGGCAGCTCTCCCTCTCTCCAGCGTGGGCCTCCTCCTCCCACTCACCGGTATGCCGGGCCTCTTGTCTGCAGACCCCTGGTGCAGAGCTAGGGTTGCCACCTTTGTGTTAAGAGATTCCTGGACATTGGCCTGCCCACAGCCTGCCCCTTGACCCACCCACAGCCCCGCCCCTTGGTCTGCCTTATCATGGTTTTTTTTTTTTAACCCTTGCTTCAATTCTATTCTGGATTTTGAACACCATAATGCCCCTTACATGTTACATCACACACCATAATGCCCCTTACACGTTACATCGCACACCGTAATGCCCCTTACACATTACATCGCACACCATGATGACTCTTACACGTTACATCGCACACCGTAATGCCCCTTACACGTTACACCACACACCGTGATGCCCCTTACACATTACATCACACACCATAATGCCCCTTACACGTTACATCACACACCATAATGCCCCTTACACGTTACATCACACACCGTGATGCCCCTTACACGTTACCTCACACACCGTAATGCCCCTTACACATTACATCGCACATCGTAATGCCCCTTGCACGTTACATCGCACACCGTAATGCCCCTTACACGTTACATCACACACCGTGATGCCCCTTACACGTTACATTGCACACCGTGATGCCCCTTACACGTTACATCGCACACCGTGGTGCCCCTTACACGTTACATCGCACACCGTGATGCCCCTTACACGTAACATCACACACCCTAATGCCCCTTACACGTTACATCACACACACTGATTACATATTACATCACACACCATGATCTAATCATTTCCAGGCACCAAAAGCAACTGCGGGGCAGGGGGAGAGGAACAATTTTTATAGTAAAAGCTGCACTGCTGCAGGAGCGTGGAGGCCTGGAGGTGGGAGACGCACCTGAGTGAGGAACCTTTCTAAAATATCAGCGGAGAGCAGAGGGACATAAGTAATTTTTAATATGTACTGAAGGCTGCATAAGCTCAGCAGCAAGTCACTCTCACCCACTCCCGCTCCCCGTGCTGCGCTGCCTGCTGCTGCGTAGTTCTTATCCTGCAGTGCAGTCACCACAGCAGGAGGACTGCACCGTGACCACACTCACCAAATAATCTCTGCCGCTTCTCCCGCGGCTGCTCCGGAGGTTGTGGCCGCTCCCGCTCTTCGTGCTGGACTGCCCGCCTGCCGCTGCATAGTGTGTAGCTGCTGTGGACAGCACTACCCACAGAGTCCCACAGTGGCCGGCATGAAGTAGGACAGCCGCAACTGCCAGACGCACGCGCCCGCTACAGCCAGGCATACTCACTGGCTATTCAGTCTCTCTGATAACCTTCCCCCTCGCGCCCGATGAGCTCCCCGCCACGACCCGAAACCTGTACTAAGCAGGCCGGGCAGTGGCAGCTCCGCAGTAGGTGGGTTTTCCAGTCATGGCCTGGTCGGGGGAATGACACTGTATTTCGGCCTCTATATCATCGGCCTCCCGAGAAACTTCCTGGTGGATATAACGGCCAATCCGCCCCTGGTTGTGGCCAAAAAGTTACATTTTGGTCTTACCACTCCAAATGACTTTGTTCCAAAAGTTTTGAGGCTTGTCTCTGTGCTGTTTGGAGTATTGTAAGCGGAACGCTTTGTGGCATTTGCGTAGTAATGGCTTTCTTCTGGCAACTCGACCATGCAGCTCATTTTTCTTCAAATACCTCCTTATTGTGCATCTTGAAACAACCACACCACTTTGTTTTCAGATAGTACTGTATTTCAGCTGAAGTTATTTGTGGATTTTTCTTTGCATCCTGAAAAATTTTCCAGGCAGTTGTGGCTAAGATTTGTATAGGTCTACCTGACCGTGATTTGGTTTCCACAGAATCCCTCATTTTCCAATTCTTAAATAGAGTTTGAACACTGCTGATTGGCATTCTTAATTACTTGGATATCTTTTTATATCCCTTTCCTGCTTTTGTACAGTTCAATTACCTTTTCCCGCAGATCCTATGACAATTCTTTTGCTTTCCCCATGACTCAGAATCCAGACACGTCAGTCCAGCACTGGATGAAAGATGCAAGGGTCTTTCAGGAGACCCGAAAACTCACTGACCATTTATACACACAAACACTGATTACAAGCAAACAGGTCACAGGTGAGGATGGTTACCTTTAGTAGCCATTCAAACCCGTTTGTGTCAACTTGTGTGCATGTTATCTGGCCAAAATCTCCAGGGTATGTAAACTTTTTATCAGTCTAGTTTCTAGTGAGATTGTCTTGTGTCTGTGAGTCTCCAAAACACTGCCATCTGCTGGCAGAGAGTGAAACTACATCTCTTTCTCACACATGCACAAACACAGCTAGCTTTCAATTTCAAAGCTTTTGCATCGAGCAGGCTTACTAGTGTATATATATATATATATATATATATATATATATATATATGTGTGTGTACTTGTTTATTTTCACGGCGGCCGATATATCGGATGCAATTTTTTACCTGTTCATAACCCCACTATCCACTAAGCATCGTGTGGCGAGTGCAGTAATCCGCGTATGGTCGCCACGCTTTGGGCTCGGTGGCTCGCTGTGCTTGCCACACTATATAAAATTAATTCCATGCATAGTGGATAGTGGGGTTATGAACAGGTAAAAAATTGGATCCCATCGGATCGGCCAATATCGCATCCGATATATCGGCCACCGTGAAACTAATCAAATATATATATATATATATATATATATATATATATGTATGATCTGAGAAAACAAATATGAGCGCTCCCTAGTGCGTATATCAAATAAAAAGTTGGATTCTTTTGTAAAATCCTTTAGGTAAAAGGTATTAAATCACGTACCAAAGTTGGCTGTTAACACAACTGCAGCGATAACAGCATATGTCTCAAAGCCTGCACACTGCAGTTAGTTGGAGCGGTTACACTCGCATCCACAATCGACGCTAGGCCATACCCCTACACATTTCGTTATGCCAGGCAGGTGGCACTCAAAATAACGGCACAGATCGCAGCGGATATCAGCAACGTTTCAATGTTTACTGGAACATAGTCATCAGGCAAATACAAAACATACAGAAAAACTCAAACCTTATGTGCCTCACCCTGTTGCGTAAAGCCGGAGGCACCCATGGGGAGCACGGGAAAAATCACGTCAATTAATCACGTCATCCAGCACAGCTCGGCACAAAACCGTCGGGCATGAAGGAACACAGATCAAAAACAATGAAAATTGTTTCATATATAAAATCCTAATACAAATGCATTCTGATATAATTTAACATCCACAAGGAAAATGACATATTATCCTACAAACAAAAGATAACCTCAAAAGAGTATAATATACATATCAATTGAACCAGAGCAAATATATGACATAGTAATATGAAGTTAGTTAGAACATATTGGTCACAGTCTCAAGATATATTTAAATAATTAAATATATTAATTACATGAATCAATGCAGGCCTAGATGATCATTTAACCCTCGAGGTTATTCAGGCGGTGAATCCATCTGGACACCTCAATAACTTCAATGATCGATCTCCACCTCGTATATTCATATATCTCAAGGTCACTAAACTATGACCTGCAGTCAAAAAGTGTTGGTAGACGGGCTGATTACTGTGTCCACTGGCAAGGACAGTTCGGATGGCATGACAATGAACTACCATTCTCTCCCTCAGTGTCCTATCCGTGTTCCCCAAATAACTTAACCCGCAGGGGCATGTAATGAAATATCCTATAAAGCGAGTGGTGCAGGTGACCTGTTATAGATGGAGAATTTCTTGCCACTGTGTCGCTGACATAAACTGTCCCCAACCACCAAGAATGGCATGTAAGGCAACCTAAACACCGGTAACAGCCTTTCTTACTGGATAGGAACCTGTTACCAGGATTAGCCTCATCCCGAGGGCTCATATCAGTCCTCATGACCCAATCTCCAATATTACGACAATGTGTGTAGCATGGCATAATATCGACCCCTAAATCTGGGTCACTTAGTACAAGGCCATAAACTTTTGCTAGCAGAATGAATCATGCCACTCTACATTATAGTGATTAATCCATGGCATTTTGGTTTAATTCTGGACCTTTTTACTGCTGCTTAGTAAAAAAGCCCTAGGTTCTATACCTATGTGGATTAAGCACTGTAGTGTGGCATAATGTATACTTGCAGCCCTATTATGTGACATAATGTAAACTAAGTAACTATAGTATGTAGGGCACTACTATGGGGCATAATATTAACCAGCGCACTATTATGGTTCAGTGATTTAACTAGGGCACTCTTATGGGGCATAATATTAAGCAGCACACTACTATGGTTCAGTGATTGAACTAGGGCACTATTATGGGGCATAATTAATAATAACTGTGGAGAGGTGTCTCTGACGAATCATTGGAGAAGGGGTCCATTCAATCTGTTGCTATAGGTTTCACAAAGTTCTGATTACACCACTACAAGCAGTGTTATATTTTTGCCTTGCCCACTTAATCATGGAAATGTCCAGGGGCGGATCCAGGATAAAATGACAGGGGGGGCACCATGATAAAAAAGGGTTTGGGTGGGGGAGGGGCGGTGTTAGTGGTGCCAGTGTACATGCTAAGAGAGCGGCAGAGAGAGGGTGGGAACATAATAAAAAATAGGCCCTGGCATTTAAAGTACGGAGGCCCACCATGGCGACAAAAGTGAAGGATGTAGTTGTGCGCGCACCAAAGGCGCGCTCCGGAAAAGGTGTGTGGCCACTCAACAGTGGGCGTGTCAACACCATATACAACTTCTACACATTATGCAAAAAAATACTAGACCCCATTATACTTGCCCCTTACACATGATGCCAAATGGAATGAGCCAAAATTCACATAATGCCACATGGATTGAGCCAAAATTTACATAATAACACACACAGATTGAGCCAAAATTCACATAATGCCAAATGGATTGTGTCAAAATTCACATAATGCCACACGGATTGAGCCAAATGCATAAAATGACACATGGATTGAGCCAAAATTCACATAATGCCACATGGATTGAGCCAAAATTCACATAATGCAACACGGATTGGGAAAAAATTCACATAATGCCCCACGGATTGAGCCAAAATTCACATAATGCCACACGGATTGAGCCAAAATTCACATAATGCAACACGGATTGGGAAAAAATTCACATAATGCCACACGGATTGAGCAAAAATTCACATAATGCCACATGGATTGAGCCAAAATTCACATAATGCCACACGGATTGAGACAAAATTCACATAATGCCACATGGATTGAGCCAGAATTCACATAATGCCACACAGATTAAGCCAAAATTCACAATAAACTTCATAAACAGGGACATTGTCCACCAAAGGCGCGCATTAAACATTTACACGTTAAGTTACACGCCATTATGTCCATTATGTGTTATGCCAAACACCATAATGCCTATTAAAAATTATGCTACATAAGTGCTGCTTCTCTACACGCTCAATGCCAAGGGTTCCATGCTCATTGCCAGAGGTTCCATGCTCGTTGCCATGTGGGATTACATGCTCATTGCCAAGGGGGAATACATGCTCGTGGTAAATGGGGGACAGCAGAAGTGATAGCCACTGACAGTGGCAGAGCCTGGCTGTATTCAGAGCACTGCAGGTCCCGGCTATTTGAAATAATACCCCTTTCATACCAGAAAATGCATTCCCAGGTTGGCCCCTTTTATACCAGCCTAGTCCTTGCATTTTCTGGTGTGAGGGGGAGAGAAAACAACCCCATCCCCCCTTTAACCAGTTATCTCATTTAACCGGCTATATCTTCGGAACAAACTGACCCATTTACATGTGACAAGTATTATATTGAAGAACTTTTGAGTGGGCTTTGATTGATTTTTGTCCAGTGAAACTGGAACGTTTGGTTCCAGAGTAATCTGCCCTCAAAGAACATGAACAGCCATGAAATTACATTTCAAAAATAAAAAAATCGGTTTACATGCAATATCTCTGGAACCGATTTGGACCAGCCTGGTATCATATCGAAGGCCCAGCGATTTGGAATTGAATGAAATCAACCACAAGCTTCTGTGATGCCAGGGCGAGAATTGGCAGCCGTCGGAACCGGGTGGGGGTCGGAATTGACGGGTCCCATATTATCCTATGGGGAAAAAAAACGTTACAGGTTTGCCAGGCGATATCTCCGGTTCCCGGTAGGCTAGAGACACGGGGCTGGGCTCGTTGGAAAGCCCTGGCCCTCAGCTACAAAATAAATGACAGGGGGGGCACGTGCCCGGGTGCCCCCCCCCTGAATCCGCCACTGGAAATGTCTACAGGACATGCCCACCTCTGTTCATACCTTACCTGCGCATCTCACAGATACGATATTTGAGAAGAAGTTAAGGATGACATATTTTAGGAAGTGCATGGATGTCTATGTAAAGATGTTGTCATCTCTGGGTGGTGCAATATTTTGTAACTTCTGATAGTATTAGCTGAGCTATTCAGTGGTTTGTCTAACAAACTACATCCATGTGTAAAATTAGACTTGAGGGATTGTATTTTCTGGATTCATGTAACTTTTCTTTCTTTCTTTTTCTTCTTTTATTTTAAAGAATGCTCCAAAATATTCAAGAATAAATATAAAGTGACATTCATGCAATAAGGATAGTTTTGATATTTCCTCATTTCAATAATTTTCCTCTTTCAGATTACTTTCATTTATGGACTTTAAATGTTCCCTTGTAAAGTTTGTTCAATAATTTTAATGTTTTTGCCTGGATTTTGTCCTTCCCATTAATATAATGGCATCTGATGTCAGATATATACAGTTGTGGACAAGCATTCTAACTGCGGTCACATTCTGCAAAATGATGCAGCTTTGAAAGGGCACAATCTGGTTGGGTGTCAGGACTGTGGAGGTCATTCTGATTGCCTTGCATAGCTGCAAAATTTGCAGCTTTGCGGGTCATCTAAACGCAGACCGCATGAATGGCTGGCCCCTCTCGCATGCCTATTTCCCCACACACATGCAAATGGATGTTTAGCATAAACATTCATTCTCAGCCTTGCATGTGGGGTCGGAGACCATCGAATGATTTCTCTAGCGCTCACAGACCTAAGACACCTCTATGGTCTTAGATCTGCTGCGTCCCTATACAGGAAGAAGGCCCTGTACCTCCGTCACGGGCGCATTAACATAGGAATGCCCAGGGGAGGGACCTGGCCTGTGGAAGGAGTCCTTGCCCTGTACTTGGTGCCCCCCCCCCCCCAGCATGCTAGAGAAGAGGGTAGTAGTTTAGCTAATTTTTGCCAACTACAACTGATGCTGAATTAGGCCTAATGCACCAATAACACAATGATGCTAAGATAGATGTGTGTTTGAATTACTTATTTTAATGAGCTCAGAGAAAATGTAGAAAATCAATACAGGTCTAGACAATACAATTAATTTTGAAGCATCTATCTTCCTTCTGAACATTATTTTTGCAAGTGTATTGGCATTTTTTTACAATGTGCCTAATAAACATATCGAAATTCTTGGAGGAACTTTTGAAAAAGACATTATGTCCATTAACTCTAAAAGACTTTTTTCTTAAGTAAAGGCCCATACTCATTGGGTGATTTTGATTCTGAAAATAGCTCACTTTTACCGTTTGAGCTGCTTTCTGCTCAAAAGCCGCCCAGTATGTATGGCGATAAGTGGTGAGCGCTGATGCGCATTCCTGCATCATTGCCGGCTGCTGCTGCTCATCTGCCGGTATTACCAGCAGATCATCAATGGGGTGGACAGCTCTCCATAGCATCCTGCTATGGAAAGCCGTCCATCCCCAGGAAAATTGCTTGTATGGGTAAAACTAGATCAGTGTGTATGCACTGAGCGATATTTCCCATCATCGCTGTCCATACACGCTGGGGAAATAATGCTGGGAGCTTTTCATTTCCAGAGATTTGCAAAAAATGACTGTAAAGGCCCATACCATACACACTGGGCGATTTTGAGCTAAAAGCAACTCAGTTTTGTCATTTGAGCTGCTTTCAGCTCCAAATCCATCCAGTGTGTACGGGGCAGCTTCATCGGCCGCCGCTCTTCTGTTGGTATTACTAGCAGATGAGAGATGGGGTGGATGACTTTCACCAAAGTAGTGCATACACACTGAGCTATTTTCCCAAAGAGCAAGAGAGTTTCAGGAGGCAAAAGACTTGCCTGAAAATCTTTCATTAGAAAGGCTATTTACATAATGGGAGGGGTTTCTATAATCAATATCCCCATGTCTGGGATCCGGCTTGGCTGCATCGAAGAATGTCCCCATGGACCCACTCATTTTAAAAATTAAGGGCCAGGTCCGCAGAACTGAGAGATTATAAAATATGGCGTGTTTTTTACGATCACTGCATACTGCTGTTCACCAACGGTTTATCTCTATGTAAATGTAGTAGACCATTGGAGGGCAGCAAAACATGGGCCCAATTCAGATCTGTTTGCATTATCGGATGACCGCGCATGCACACAGTACATTGTGCATATGTGTGGGGTCCCGTTGCAAATGCAGTCAGTGATGGCAAGCCATCGTTGACAGTTCACAAGTTGATTGATATCCCGTGGTCAGCAGGCAGCATCAGGCCATTGGTAGGAAGGGCCACATACGTCAGCAGCAGCCTCCATCTCCCCATGGCATTTTCAGCGCCAAGAAAGTCTAGACTTACTCGGCAGCTGCAAATGGGGTAAACCATTTTATGGTAAGGGATTGCAAATGATTTTACCCCTGTGTGCATGGCTGCAAACACATTCACAGCCGTGCACTGTGGCGGGAGGAGAATCTGGCGGGCAGTGCCTGATCGTTGGGCTCCAAAGAGTCGCAGCCCAGGGATCAGGTCTTAATTGTGTCCTATGTTCTTTAAGGTTTAGACACCTAAAGATGGCATCAATAAAAACACAACCCCTTTTTTTTAGTAAACATTAATAAGCTTTAGTATTAACTTTGTGATATTCACAGCCTTGAATGGATTTATAGTATTGTATTGTGAGGATTGGGCAAAAAGCCTAGATAACTTTGACTAAACCAATAACATAAGGCACACCAACAATTGGGGACGTATAGCAAAGATAAAAAATGAGGACAAATAAAAGAACATAATAGAGAATAAGGATTACAGCGTTCGTGTACAAGGAACAAATCAAGTCCATGGACCATCCTTATGGTCTTAATGAACTCCAAAACACCCTTGATCAAAAAGCCATGGGAGTGTCAAAGTTAAGAGCCTTATTCAGACCCGCTCACTAAGCAGCACATATTCATTGTGGTTTGTGGCACAGGAAGAAGAGCACTTAGATGCTCGAAACGCGTCGGCAGTGACTGGTATTCCCACAAACCTGACCCAGGACCCATCCCCGGTGCATATGTATTTGGAGCCACAAGCAGGGTGCACATTCCGGACAGCATCCTGTCTTATTCCATCCTTGCTGGCTCCAAATACCCCTAGGGGTAAGAAGATCTTTTATTCCACCATTTTAAATGTTTTATATCCCATGTTTTTTTATGTCAAATTAAACCTTGTTAACTTTAATATCCATTGGCGCCTATATTCTTTGTCACACCCACTCCGTCAGCATATATTCATTGCCTAACAAGCGAGTAAGCACTGCCCACTGCCTCCGATGAACGACCGCCCCCTCCCCATTGCCAGCACCACCCACATCCCCTTGGTAACATGCAAGGGGATATGTCCGAGAACACATCCCCTCACATGCGGACAAAGGGAAGAGAATTTATTCAGTGGGGGAACACTCAGCGTTTTCATGAGGACGCCCATAAAACCCTGGGCATTCCATCCCCTTCTGATCAAAGTTCAATCACCCCCTAAATTTGAGGAAACTCATTAGAATTTTTTTTTTTAAATCAGGATCATTTTCTTCAATGAATACTACACAGCTGAGGGTGGATGTTGTGGGAGGGGCAACCAACGAACAAAATGAGCCACATACATTCCATTATATGTAAATTTGTCTGTCGGCTTTTGAAGAAACTCCTCCTCACTTTTCAAAACTCGTTCTGACAATGAAGGTGTCCTAGTCATCGCACTTGATGCTGTAACTGTCCTCCTTTGTGATGGAACACAGGGCGTTCTCTGTTCTGGCTCACTCTATACTATGATGGCTTCTGACACACCTGCTGCCTCAATTTCCAAATGTGTAGTTGGCTGAAATTAGAAATAAGAATCAAGCACATGTAATATACTTTGTTAATTGAAGAACATGGTATGGGCAAAAAATGTTTATTGGACCGCTGATCTGCAAATCCATTTGTAACTCACTCACCATCAAATAACTTCCCAGTCTGTGCAAGTGTGTGGAACTCTGACTCTTCCACAACTCTGCGACAGAGATAGGCTGCTCGAGGCCTAGGCTGAATTCACACACCCTCACTGAAAACACCTGGACACCATACCGGAAAACACCTGGGCATGTCTGCATTTTTTCTGATACTCCCAGAAAATGGCTGGTTACCGCCTCCAAAGCCGACTTCCTGTCAGTGAAGTTGTAAGAGGATTGCGAAAAAAGTCATTGCTGATTTTTGTAGTTGGTTGGCCTGGCGGTTGCGCACTACAATTCATATGCATGCACAGTTGTCGATAATCGATCAGCTTGCTAATTTGCAACCAGTTCTGAATAACCCATATACAGTACTCTTCTTTACATGATTGTGATTTGTGTCACAACTGGGCAGAGCTCAGCATTGGCCCCCATCTGCGCATCTCCATTCCTCTGCCGTCCATAATACAGTAGAAATGTCTGGAGATACTGCAATGTGGCTTCCTTACTGCATTAACATTCTATATTGGACACAGCCCTGGGCCATCTTAACATATGGGCAACTACCCAAGTGTCCCCCAATTCTAGGAGCCTTCATGCAGGGGCAGATTGGATTGTGGGCATCTGCCTTCTGAGCTTCTTGGGAGGCAGTAGAGAATGCAGCCTGGTTGCTCTGATTGTGAATTACACACCGCGAGCGACCAAGCAGAATTCTCTTCCTGCTTCCACGCCTGCAGCCAGACAGTGAATGGCTGTCAGCATGCTGAATAGTGGATGGCTGGAGCTATCTAACAAATCAGAGTCCAGCATTCTCTACCTACCTCCCAACCTGCAGCCAGACAGTGAATGGCTGTCAGCATGCTGATTGGTGGATGGCTGGAGCTATCCACCAATCAGCATGCTGACAGCCATTTATTGTGGAGTGGAGAGATGGTATGGGACCACAGGAAGGGCATGTTATGATTTTTTTTCTATGAATTGGTGTGTGGGGTGGGTGGGCAAATGCATTGCTTTGCCCAGGACTACATTGCTGTAAAGACGGCCCTAACAGAGCCATAAAGTTTCTGCAACATATCCCTTATAATACAGTATGTGTACCTGCTCTGCCAGTCTCAGAGTCGTGTTTTAATCAGTAATACAAAACATATTGACTTGGAAAAAATGGAGAACTATAATGCAGATGAGATATATACCCAACTGTCCCAATTATCTCATCTGCAGCTTCATGACAGAAACACAGTGTGTGAGCCAGGGATCTTGTACTCATCATGCGCCAGTCAGCCATCCACTTACTGTATTCCCCTGATCCCACAGTGCTTAAGTCAACAACAAATTAAGCGTAGGTGCTTTTGCTGAAAGTTGAGTTATTGCCATTATTGTTTCCCTAGGCTTTTTTTAACGTCCAATTCTTTCACTGCTTAAATATTCCTCATCTGGTTCATTCAGAGTCTGAAAAGGCTTTTTTATTGCTCTGGGGTAGCTCATATACATAGATTTAAAACACATTTTAGTCACATGTTTTTTGCACAAACAGTATGAATACATACCTCCCAACAGTCCCGATTTTATCGGGACAGTCCCGATTGTCAGGGCCTGTCCCGCTGTCCCACCCGCGGGCGGCAGTGTCCCGCGGTGTGGGGGGGCTTTTGGGAGTCCCCCCTGTCAGCTGCATGCGCACAGCGTCTATTCCCGCAGCCAGGGGGCTGGGGGCATGGCTAGAGGCTCACAGAGCCTCTGGGTCATGCCCCCTTAGCGGCAAAATGGGGGCGTGGCCTCGCGGAAGAGCCGCAAGTATAGGCCACGCCCCCAAATAAGGCCACACCCCCAAAATTTCGGCACGCCTCCGGCGCGCAGCAGCAGCATCCCGCCTGCTGAAGTGCCAAAGTTGGGAGGTATGTGAATATGTTATTCAGACACTTGTGAAAGAGCAAACATCCTCATGGGCATTCTGCAAATATTGAATTATCTTTTTGGTATTTTATAATAATAACTAGAGATGAGCGGCGGGCACTTTTTCGGGTTTTGGTTTTGGATCTGGATCTCTCTTCGTGTTTTGGATCTGGATAGGTTTTGGCAAAACCACCCTTGCGGGTTTTGGTTTTGGATCTGGATTTTTTTTGAAAAATGCTAAAAATTGCTAAAATAACAGAATTTGGGCCTGTTTTTGCCCCTAAAGTGTTATTAAGCTCAATAACATTAGTTTCCACTCATTTCTAGTCAATTTTGATCACTTCACAGCTCACAAAATTGTTTTCATTTACTGTAGTTGGCCCAATTTCCCCTGTATGAGTTTCCTGCGCAGCCGCCGGTCTGTGCAGAGACTGACTTCTAACCTGCAGCAAGTGTTTATCTGTTCTGATCAGTTTAAAATCTAATAAGAACCCTATCTGTCGTGAACAGGTTGATGAACTCTGGAAACATTACCAGTTGCCTCCTTATCCATCATCTAATGGGTGGAGGGGAGGGGGGTAATTGGTGGCAGATAACCGAGTTCCTCCACCTCTCTAGGACCCCTGGTTTGGAGATCCCTATCTAGTCTACCCTTATAGACCCCTATCTAGGTTGTGAGGTCTATCAGTCTGCGACATCTGTCACCCAATTTACCGCTAAGGTTAATTCGTTTGATATGACTGGCTAGGCGTGTGTTCCGTTACCTCCCTCACCACTTCACAACTTCACGTGTGTCCCTCCCGAAGCCGCACACTCGGTCTAATTGGATGACCATCCCCAGCTGTTTGGACTTCCTCTCCCCCCCATTCATCCATCATATCCCCAAAAAATATTTATTGCTCCAAAGAGCCAAAAAAAGAAGACAAAAGAGCAAGAAAAAGATTTGCTGGGGCTCTCCCACCCAGGTATCCATCCGGGACATCCCATCCAAAAAAAGAAGTACGATAGGAATGGATGAGACCATGGATGTCCATGAGGACATATTTATTTTCATCAATCATAGATGATGTGGAGAGAGCAATCACCCATCTCCCCACCATTCATCCATCAAAGATTTAAAATTTATGACGCTACAAAGAGCCAACAAATGACGCAGAAAGAGGTGCAGGAATATGATTTGCTGGGGCCCTGCCACCCAGCCATCCATCCGGGACATCCCATCCAAAAAAGAAGTACGATAGGATTGGATGAGACCATGGATGTCCATGAGGACATATATATTATTTTCATCGATCATAGATGATGTGGAGAGAGCAATCACCCATCTCCCCTCCATTCATCCATCAAAGATTTTAAATTTATGACGCTACAAAGAGCCAACAAATGACGCAGAAAGAGGTGCAGAAATACGATTTGCTGGGGCCCTGCCACCCAGCCATCCATCTGGGACATCCCATCCAAAAAAGAAGTACGATAGGAATGGATGAGACCATGGATGTCCATGAGGACATATATATTATTTTCATCGATGATAGATGATGTGGAGAGAGCAATCACCCATCTCCCCACCATTCATTCATCAAAGAGGTGGATATATGTCGCTCTTCACACTAGACACTGGATAATATTTATGTCACACTGGCTGGACACAGGATAATTGTCGTCACAGTAAACACTGGATAAATGTCCCACTGGACACACTGGATATGTCGACACAATGGACACTGTGGATTTATGTCGCTCGTCACACTAGACACTGGATAATATTTATGTCACACTGGCTGGACACAGGATATATATGTAGTCACTGTAAACACAGGATAAATGTCCCACTGGACACACTGGATATATCGACACAATGGACACTGTGGATATATGTCGCTCGTCACACTAGACACTGGATAATATTTATGTCACACTGGCTGGACACAGGATATATATGTAGTCACTGTAAACACAGGATAAATGTCCCACTGGACACACTGGATATGTCGACACAATGGACACTGTGGATATATGTCGCTCATCACACTAGACACTGGATAATATTCACACCTCCCGTGACCAAGCGCAAGTGAAACGTACGTCGGGACCTCCCCGGGATACGTGGTGCACCACGTGACCGGGCATCTCAGGCAAGGAACAGACGCCAGAGGGGACGCCAGCACGCCAGCACGCATCTACAGGAATCTGACACACACAAGCCGGCAGTGAGGTAACCGCTGGACTTGTCCAGCGGATACATTTGTTTCTACCTAAACTCACACTTGTATCAATATTTATTGTCTCCTGTTTGCGAGCAACTCCTTGCTTATTTTCAGCAGTAATTTTACATAGGAGCACAAATTGTTCAAGGGCGCCCCTACTCCCTGGCTAATACAAGCACTTGTCATAACTACTATTTTACATAAAACTGTGACCTATGATTATACTCCCATTACCATCTTTACCTCAATATTGGTAGGAACTGGGACATATGAGGATCACACTTTGACGAGCTGCCTTCCCTTGCCGTTTATAGAAGGCAATACCAGCCTCTCAAATACTGTATATATTTTCAATGCGCATATAATTTTTAATATTTAAGGATAAGGCACACCACCATTTTAGAGCATACCAATTAAAGTAATTCTTTTAAATACAGAACCTTGTACATACAGATCTATGATTTAAGGGTGCCCCCACCCAGAGTTTCTTTCTCTCTCTTCCTCCCTTGGAAACCCACTAAATAATATTTATGTCACACTGGCTGGACACAGGATATATATGTAGTCACTGTAAACACAGGATAAATGTCCCACTGGACACACTGGATATGTCGACACAATGGACACTGTGGATATATGTCGCTCGTCACACTAGACACTGGATAATATTTATGTCACACTGGCTGGACACAGGATATATATGTAGTCACTGTAAACACAGGATAAATGTCACACTACTGTCACACTAGACACTGGATATATATGTCGACACAGGATATATATGTTGTCACACTAGACACTTGCATTAATCTGCAGACTCAGAGCTCAGGGTTATAAATCACAACTGTCACACTAGTTACAAGTTGCCTAATAGCTGGCTCTATAAATCTGTCAACTACACAGGGCTTATCAGTTATTATCACCACAAAGTTCACTACTACAGGCCAGGGGTCAGGGCTATAAATCTTGTCACTGAGTCTCAACAAGTGCACGGAGCACAGGTCAGTGAGGGCACAGGACAGTGAGGACACAGGTCAGTGAGGGCATGGACCACAGCACAGCAAAGCACAGAAAGCACCGCACAGCAGCACGGAGCACATGTCAAGGAGTACAGCACAGGGCACACGGAGCTTCCCCTGCACTATGTCCCCTCTCCAAGACTGGAGTGAAGATGGCAGAGCGCGCGTGCATCTTTTATAAGATCCCGCTCCCGCGAGAATCTGACAGCGCGATGATGACGTTCGGCCTCGTTATTGGTCCGGAATTCAGGCGGGAACTCCCGAGCCGACTCGGATCCTGACCCGGATCCCGATATTCGGATCTGTCGGATCTCGGGGATCCGGACCCGCTCATCTCTAATAATAACATCTAAAAACATTATAATTATATGACATTGGGTATGTGCAGGGCTTAAAGTGGTCCTGGAGAGGTGGTGGAACTCCTTTCCCCTATAACTGAACCCTCCCCCCCACCCCACATCCCACACACACATTAGGCAGAGCCTAGGCCAGTGCTAGGGAATTTGTGCCCTACCTTCCATATAGGGATAATGGTCCCACAAGGAAGGGGTGTGGCCACACAATAGGAACTCCAGTTAAAATGACAACACAGTAGAAAAATCATATTTACATTACACCGCATGTAGTGCTCTTGATTCATATTAAGTCACACAGTAGTGCCCCTTATACATATAGGGGTAAATTTTCATACGAAAATAAAAAAAAATTTGGGCGTATACGTATTTTTGGCATTTGCTATGCCAAAAAATACGAATTTTTGTATTGGTATTGATGGGACATTCATATTTACAAATATGAATGAATACACCATCGATATAATACGACATGAAAATACAGCCGCTACTTAGAGTAAAACGCCCGCGAATGGCTGGGCAAATATGACAGGAAAATACACTTTATTTTCCTGTCGTATTTGCAGGAAAATTGCTCGGGCCCTCAAGCACCCAAGGAATCGGCACCTATGCCTCCTTGTGAGGGCTGATAACCCTCCAGATACAACAGGATGTAAGAAGTGGCACTCAGAGGCTTGGTGAAAGGTGAATCAAGTGGATATTTTTAATCCAGTGAAATCAATCCAGTGATTTCATTGGATTATATATATATATATATATATATATATATATATATTAAAAAAAAATTTAAACGATAAAAGTAAACTCTGAAAAAAACAATACTTTGGCTTGGCATCCTATAGGTAAATGCCATGCTTAGAAAAGCATTTCCCATAAACAAGCTTAATGTTTGCAATGATTGAAATACAATTTGAAGCTACAGTGACTGTGCATTTGGATTTCAGTTAATCCATTAGCTCATGACAGCCCCTGCTAGATTTGGCCAATTGAGGAAAGGAATGCATTTGTTCTGTCATCTAGTTCATGCTCGGTGATCATGACACTGCCAACGTTATCATTTCTCCCAGTTCACTGGAATGTCTGGCTGTCTTTCAAATCTTTGTATCTCACAGAATACTTCCATCAGTGCAATTAGAGAATTTCAAATTGGCCAAGAAAAAAACCATTAGAGTATGAATTCTTTGAAAAGCAAACATATAAAGTAATTGGTGTTTGCTGTTGTTTAAAAGATCATAGAGGAAAGGGTACAATTGTATTCTTCTAAGCGCACTGGAATTGTGGTAAGTAAAGTGGTGTGTTTATAATAGAATATCACACTTAATAGAATCAAAAGCTTACCTAAGCTTGCGATGAGATAAGCACCCTGTTTGTGTAGTAAGAATTAGTGAGAGCATTTGTCATTTGTTTTAGTTTTAAGTGCTGATTGGTTGCAAGTCAGGTGGGACAGTTAGTAGTGACAGAGTAGGGGGAGGAGTTTGGAAGGTTATATAAGTGCTGGCTGAGGTAAATTATCCCTCTTGCCATTTTTTGATTCCTTGGAGTCTGTCGTTCCCTGGGGTCTAGTCAAGGCTAAGTATACTATAAACATATAATCCTTTGTGTTTTTTCTGTCTCTTTCTAGCTTGTTCTTATATCACTCTAATTTTTCCTGTCATATTTCACCCCTTTTTTCCTTTTCTATTACCTTCTCCCCTTTTTCTGTTTGTAACTTCCCTCATAGCCTCCTTTTTTCTGTCAGTTGTTTTAATTTTACATAGATTATTTTACATCACTCACATAGCTTATCTTTCTTATCAATTTTTCCGCCTGAGTTAAAAGTTTTCTGTAGTGCAGCGGCATTATGCCCCGTCCTCACCGCAGCGCACCCCCCCTCGCCGGCTGGTGGAGGCGGCAGGGCCTCTTCAGTCAGCCGCGGCATCCCCAGCCACTCGGGGAGCGCGGCTGACGGTGGCATCCTTCTCGGGCGGCTCGCGCCCAGCCCCGGCTCCCGCGATCAGCACAGCGGGAGCGGGGGTGACAGCGCGCGGCCGCGGCACTTCGACGGGGCGGGCGGCTGCTCGCCCTGCTCAGCAGGCTGCGCCTGTAATGGCGGCGGCAGTAGTCGGAACGCCGCGCCCGGCCCCCTCGCCATTCGGCCTGCAGGCTTGGTTGGCCAGGGGGGCGCAGGGCAGGGGGACACCAGGAGCCCCAGATAACAGTGTTACAAGGGCCTCTGGAGCAGATAGCAAAGGGGGTGAGGTCGCGGCTAGCCCCGCCCCCTTATCTCCTGCGGACATTTTGTCTGCAGGGGATTCACAGGCACAAGGGGGCATTCTCACAGCTTCAGGAGCTGGAGAGTCTCAGCAGCAGGTTCAATCTTTGAACCTGTCCCCTGCTGGCAGGCAGACATCCATTAGGATTGCTGACTGGCAATCCCCACAGTCAGATAGGGGGGCTTTAAAAAACCCATTGTGAGGGTTAGGTCATCTCCTCTGCCAGTGTTTTCCCCGCAGCTTTCTCCTGCTGGTTTGGTGTATAGACCTGTGCTGACGGCGTTATCGCCTGGGTTGCAGGTGGTTACTGGGAGGTTACATAACCCTACAGCAGGCCCCCCGGCCCAAACGGGTGGCTGGTCACCGTATTTTAATGCGGTTTATGGCCAGCAGGGAGCTTCGGGACAAGTGGCAGGCTGGCCTCAGTGGGGAAATACGCAGCAGCAGTTTTATCAGGTTCCTGGCCAGCCCTGGCAGCAGTTAGGTGTGGGGAATCAAGGTAAGCAAGTATGGGCAGTTAACCCGGGCTATGGGCAAGTGTCGGGGGTTTTTTATGGGGTGAGCAGTCAGCAAGTGCCAGCGCAGCAGTTGGGGCAACAGTATGTTCCGCAGATCCCCCCCCCTCCTCCTCCTCTTCCTATGCCACTTTGTGCTGGGCCTTCAGTTCAGCAGTCTGTGCAAGACAGGGAGCCAGAAAGGAGTACAGTGGTGGACCAGAATACGGTGGGGTCAAATAATGATGCAGGAAATGTTATGAACCAAAGTTCTGTCAGTATTCCATTGCAGGTTGTGGCGACAGTCGCAGGGCCAGAGAGCGTATAAGAAGTTTTGGAATCCTCGAGTCAAGTCGCGGTGTGCTCACTGCGCAGCGAGGGACAGTCGGTTGGAGCTGAAGAGCAGGCGGGACCGTCAACATCAGGAGCAGGTGAGATTAAACAGCGCACCATCAAGCAGAAGGGTCTGATTCAGACAGTTCTACGGATTCATCCAGCTCGGATGGTAGGCCGCGCAAGCTTATGAAGTACTTTGCGCAGAATATTAGAGGGAAGAAGAAGGGAGCAGGGGGTTCTAGGAGCGTAGCTAGCAGTGCAGCCAGAGTAGGTCCGGATGCATCGGGTGATGCTGTGCATTGTTCTAACACGGCCATGTTGAGGGATGTGAGGTCTAAGATTAGAGACAAAATAAAAAAGGGCGTTTCGTGGACATGTTTGCTATAACACATGAAGCAAAAAAGGAATTAGATGCCGCCAAGGCAAAGGGCCCAGCAGCGGAGGAGGCTAGGAGGTCTTATACCAACTGGCTGGCAGGGGCTTATGTGTTTGCGGCATGCTACACGGAAACCAGGCCGTCGGAGCATATGAATACAGTATGTTCAAATATTTTCATCTAATACATAACATGTATTCAACAGGCAGGGTTAATGCATAGAGGCAGTATGATGAGCTTTTTAGGAAAAAAGCAGGATGGGCAGAAAGTTTTTAGCCTAGGGTTTAAAGATGTGGAAGTATGGTTGGAAGTTACCCACCAGATGAGAGGATCAAGCGAAGCAGGTGGGGGGGCGCAAGCAGACTTTTCTTAGAAAACCCGGGTACAGTGTGCCCGGGAGGGGAAAATGTTATGCGTTTAACAACGCGCAGTGCAAAAAAGGAGCAGGGTGTAGGTATAGACACATGTGCTTGCTATGCAGCGGGAACCACCCAGCAAAGGAGTGTGCTAGATCAAGGGGGCAAGCAGCTGGGAGGGGAGAGGCTGGGCCTAGCAATAGGCAAGGCGGAGTCACCAATTAGGATCGAGGAGTTAAAGAGGTGGTTAAGGCTCTATCCTCTTAGGGAGGAGGCAGCCTTTTTATTACAGGGTTTTTCAGAGGGTTTTCGTTTACCGGTAGTGGATAGGGTGATTGCATCGGCGAATAGAAACCTGAAGTCAGCTAGGGATTTCCCAGAGGTGGTCCAAAAGAAAGTGCAGAGCGAAGTAAGCTTGGGTAGAATGATAGGGCCTTTTAAGGAGCCCCCAATTGCGGATCTATGTGTTTCCCCGCTGGGGGTGGTGCCTAAGAGGTAGCCTGGAAAATATAGGTTGATTCAACATTTATCTTATCCAGAAGGGGGCTCAGTGAATGAGGCGTTAGATCAAGAAGTTTGTAGCGTTAGCTATGAATTGTTCGAGCAAGCCTTAAGTTTGGTGCAGGGGTACGGGAAGGGAGCCCTTATGGCTAAGGTAGATATCGAATCGGCCTTTAGGATTTTGCCATTGCATCCGTAATCGTTCAAGTATATAGGCTTTAGGTTAGGTGGGGAGTTTCATATAGACAGATGTTTACCGATGGGTTGTTCAGTTTCATGTTCATTCTTTGAGCGTTTTAGCAGTTTCCTGCAGTGGTGCATTAAGGCGGGCTGCAGGCAGCAAGGGGTGACCCACTACCTAGATGATTTTTTGTTAATAGGTCCGGCGGATAGTGAGGTATGTAGAGAGCTGCTTTTTTCAACCGGTGCCTTGTTCAGGGTGTTAGGGGTACCTATTGCAAAGGAAAAGACGGAGGGACCTATTAGTAAGTTGTCTTATTTGGGTATTGAGATAGACATGGTGTTAGGTATTTGCAGGCTTCCGGAAGAGAAGGTGTTGAGGTTGAAGGAGCAGTTGGAAGAGTTTTTGGCTGTTAAAAGAGTTTCGTTGAAACAGTTGCAGTCATTGCTTGGGCTGTTAAATTTCGCTTGTAGGGTGATCCCAATGGGAGTTTTTTTGTCGAAGGTTGGAAAGGGCTACAGCAGGGGTTAGGAAGCCTCATCATAGGGTGAGGATATCTGTGGATTTAAAAGAAGATCTGAAAGTTTGGTTGTGTTTTGTGCATGATTTCAATGGGGTTAGGATTTGGCAAGAGGCGGTGGCAAATGACGAGCTGCAGTTATTTACGGATGCATCTGGGGCAGTAGGTTTTGGAGCTTATTTTAAGGGGCACTGGTGCGCTGAAGTTTGGCCGGAGGATTGGAGGTTAAAAGGGCTTACTGCTAGTATGTTGCTTTTGGAACTCTTTCCAATAATCGTGGCAGTGGAGTTATGGGCGATGCACATTGCAAATAGGAACATTGTTTTTTGGTGCGATAATTTGGGAGTAGTTCATTCAATTAACAATCAGAGGTCAGATTGTCCAAGAGTAATGCGTTTACTTAGGCATCTCATTATGCGGTGTTTACAGGAGAATATTTCTTTCTTAGCAAGATATGTTCCAGGGGTAAAAAATGAAACAGCGGATGCATTATCTAGGTTACAATGGGATAGGTTCAGGAGGCTAGCCCCGGCAGCAGATCTTGATGGTGTGTCATGTCCTTCTCAATTATGGCAGATCATCGAGCCGGCATCGAAAGTCTAGCCCTGAAGGCGTTGGCCCCAAGTACGCTGAGAACTTACTCAGCGGCTTGGAACGAGTGGTCGGGTTTTGCAGCAAGGTGGGGTAAGGGTAAGTGTGAAGAGGAAGTCATGTTAGAGTTCGTGTGGGCTTGTCAACAGGAGGGTAGATCTAAGGCAGCAATGTCTGGGGCACTGGCGGGAATCGCTTATTTTTCAAAATTAAAGGGTCATAAGGATCCGACTAAGTCATTCCTGCTGTCTAAGGCATTAAAGGGGTGGGCTAGAGAACAGAAGGTGGAAGGAGACTTGAGAAGGCCCATAGATCAAGGTTTACTTCAGGATTTAGTTACAGCAGTTTCGGGTGTTGCAATAGATGATTATGAATCAGCCCTGTTTGGTTTGGCGTTTGTGCTAGCGTTTTTTGGGGCGTTTAGGATTGGAGAGTTAGTCGCAAGGAATAAATCGTGTGTGATCTCTGGGGTGTTAAAGAGAATGTTGTAATTAAAAAAGACTTAATACTGATAAAGATTCATAGGTCCAAAACGGACCAGTTGGGGAAGGGGCGATGGATCTCTTGGTTAGGCCAAGTGGGGGGTTCCAGTGGTTAGTGCATAAAGATAGTACGCCGTTGACCAAATTTAAATTTTCTAGCGTTTTTGGTAAATGCTTGGTGGCGTTAGGCCTTCCGGAGGAGGAATATGGTACTCATTCCTTTAGGATCGGGGCAGCAACTTGCGCAGCGGTAGCAGGCAGTTCGGAGGAGGCAATAAAGCGTCTGGGTAGGTGAAAGTCTTCAGCTTTTAAGGCATACATAAGGGGGGATAAGCTGTAGAGAGGGCGCTCCTGGCGAGTATGTTTTTTAGGTAAACCAGGGCCATAAGCCGCCTGCCTTTTATAAAGGGGGATTGGATGGGGTTTCACTTTTTTCCTCTTAAAATCTGAGGTTTTGTGTTGTTCACATCCATCTGGGTGGCCTAAACAACTCAGTTTCCCTTTCCCTGGCTAATTGCTTTAGATATGATAAGTAATTTAAAGTTTCTAATGTCTGTTTTGTATAATTTTTTTATAGGTTCGGCTGATATGGTGGGTAGGGTGTGGATTGTGGGACACTCATAAGTGTATTGGGCAGGAAAGCACGAGGTCAGGACCAAAGGGGCTAGTAGGGTGAAGTGGATTGGAGTGAGAGGTCTTTGCTGGTTCAGACTATGGGGCTTATTATTGAATTCAGAGGCAAAGTGGGGTGCTCCAGATGTGCTGATAATTAACGCGGGTGGCAATGACTTAGGGTCGTGCAAAGGCGTCGAATTGATTTTGGCAATTAAGAAAGATCTTCAGGGCATAAGGGAAAGATGGCCCGAAGTAAGGTTATATTGGTCGGAGATGATTCCGAGGAGGGTATGGAGAGGGACACAAAGAGGGGCTGCATTGGATAAGGTTAGGAGAAAGCTTAATGCAGCGGTGTCCAAGTTTATCTGGAGCATTGGAGGTTTTGTGATTAGGCACCCAGGGATCAGATATGAGGAGGTGGAGCTCTATAGAGCGGATGGGGTGCATCTTAATAGGGAAGGGATGAAGCTGTTTGTCACAGCCTTGTGGGAAGTGCTGGGTATGTGAGGAGTTTAGCTAAGTGGCGGACTCCGGCCTGCTGTGGCGGCCTCCGTTTTGGCGGAGAGCATGGCTCCTCGGTTGAAAGAGATTAGCGTGACAGAAGGTCACTACCTTAGGGGAGGACCAGGTCACCATCTTAGGGAGGGACCAGTACTCTGCCAGTTAAGGGAAAATAGAGCTACTCGGTGAGTTCACGTAGGGCGTTGTCATGGCCACGCCCATTTATGCAGCGATACATAGGGGATTACCGAGGGCCATGCTTCTTGGGCACTTTTTTGATTAATCCTTGAATTTCCAGCCATTCGATTGAATAAATTTTGTCTGTGACCTTAATTTTCCAATTTATACAGTTGTCTGAGTCATTATTTATTGTCTACGAGTCCATTTATTTGTGTCAGAGTCTTTATTTCAATTGCGGCGAATTCTGAATGTATAAAACATATGGGTGACTTAATAGAATCAAAATCTTACCTAAGCTTGCGATGAGATAAGCACCCTGTTTGTGTAGTAAGAATTAGTTAGAGCATTTGTCATTGGTGTTTTAGTTTTAAGTGCTGATTGGTTTCAAGTCAGGTGGGACAGTAAGTAGTGACAGAGTAGGGGGAGGAGTTTGGAAGGTTATATAAGTGCTGGCTGAGGTAAATTATCCCTCTTGCCATTTTTTGATTCCCACCCACCCACCCGAAGTAAGAAAATTTTGTTGTGTAAGTGCAAAGGTTTAGGACCTTGCAAATGGAGGGTGAAAGAGAAGTTGCAAAGGCTTAGGGCCTTGCAAATTGAAGGGCGAAGGAAAAGTGCAAAGGTTTAGGACTTTGCAAGAGCTGACGGAGGGCGGAGAGCATGGCTCCTCGGTTGAAAGAGATTAGCGTGACAGAAATTGGCTAGCATTTTCCCTGGGAGAGAGGCGAGTCGGTCACTACATTAGGGGAGGACCAGGTCACCATCTTAGGGAGGGACCAGTACTCTGCCAGTTAAGGGAAAATAGAGCTACTCGGTAAGGTTACGCAGGGCGTGGTCATGGCCACGCCCATTTATGCAGCGATACATAGGCGATTACCGAGGGCCATGCTTCTTGGGCACTTTTTTGATTAATCCTTGAATTTCCAGCCATTCGATTGAATAAATTTTGGCTGTGACCTTAATTTTCCAATTAATACAGTTGTCTGAGTCATTATTTATTGTCTACGAGTCCATTTATTTGTGTCCAAGTCTTTATTTCAATTGGGCGAATTCTGAATGTATAAAACATATGGGTGACTTATCAACCTCTAATGTGTAATGTGCACAGCTATACACGTGCAAACAATACCAATAAGGTTTGCTTTCTTGAGTGTTAGATAATCTATTGGATAGAAAACAGCATTCAAATATATGATTTCCTAACCACATACTTCAAAAACCCATTAGTGCACTGAAATATATCTATAAACCTACCATATCTAATGAATTTCTGTTGTACTTTATGGACAGAGTTACAGTAAACAAATAAATAATCAAACTAATGTGGCACACAAACATGGGGACCTGTCTAGATCGATTAGAAATTAAGCACGGATGACTCCATGTATATACCCCATAGCGATGGCGATGCGCGGTCCCGTGTATCGCCATCAACGCCTGCACTAAATATCTAAGGTCGCCTAGCAGGTGCTAATAGGCAACATTAGGTTAGCACAGATCGCTTGAGGGCCCGAGCACCCACGGAAATTGATGAGCACCCACCCGCTCAGTAGCGGCCTACCCACCCATGTCCCACTGCACTCCCCCTCCCTCGTCGCTGGCACAGGTACTGTGTGGGCATTTTTGTACCTGCACTGTGAGGGCATTTATGTATTTCGCCCTGGGGGGATTCATTTATGTATTTGGCACTGTGGGGGCATTAATGTATTTGGCACTGTGGGGGGATTTTTGTACCTGCACTGTGTGGGCATTTATGTATTTGGCACTGTTGCCATCATTTGAATATTGGAGACAACGGTGCTGCGTAATATAAATCAGTATTATTTTGTGGCCACGCCCCTTTCCCATTAAGCCACTCCCCTAACACAAAATTCCCAGATTTGCGCTAATTTCTCAAGCACAAAATGGTCGCTTATAACACTTAACCTCCTACTAGTGAGGCTTTTTCCAATCCAATACCACCACAATAAATAGCGCCCAATTATTTATTTTTCTCTTTGTATTTTTCAAAGTAGTTCCTTGTCAGAGGATTTTCTTATATAGTGGATGTAAACAAATTCCCAACGCGTGTCGTCTCTATGAGACTTCATCAGGGGTGCTCTACTCCTTGTAGGTTTATGTAAAGCACCCCTTATGAAGTCTCATAGTGAGATGAAACGCGGCTGGCATTTGTTTACATCCACTATATAGAAAATCCTCTGACAAGGAACTACTTTGAAAATTTGGTTTTAAAGTTTATTTTTTTAATAAATGTTTTATATTTGAGAATTTTGTCTATGGATGTTTTAAGATAAGAAAACACAAAAATAAATAATTGGGCGCTATATAACACTATTGTGGTGATATATATTACCACATTTGGGAGCTTATTCTGATCGTAGCGGCCAAACGTGCGTACGTTCGCTATTAACGTACGCTATCCGTACGCGGCCGTTGGGGGTTAGGTCCACCCACAACTCAGCCGCATTCCTACGGCCAGAAACATCGGCAAAGGGGAGTGGCGTACAATTGAGCGTACGCCAACGTACACGGACGGGCCAGCCCTTACACTCCGACAACTGGCGTACAATTGAGCGTACACCACCGTTTACGGACGTCTCTCGGCCGTCTTCCCACCGACTTCTTGCGGCTATCTGAGCGTACGCCAGCTTGCACGGACGGGTCCCTATTGTTTTCAATAGAAAAGTCAGCTTATGTCACCGCTCGTGAGAGTGAGCGTACGTCCGTGTACGCTGACATACCCTTCATATATATGGACCTGCAAATCGTGCCTTTCAACTATAATTATGAAAATTAATTAATTGATTGAATTAATTAATGTGCAAAATAGTGGCCATGGGCTTAAAACATTGCTGAAACATCCTTTGTAGGTGTTAGATGTGGTTTATGTTCTTGTATCATAAATACAAAACCTATGTTTGTATTAGAGTGAACACGTTGACACATGTCGACTTGTGTAGATTGAGTGTGCTACTGTGTAAAGTCTATGAAAGCACGTAGTGAATGTGTATAACTGTTTAACAAATACCTACCTTAGCATATATAAGCAGGTCTTAAAAAGATTCTTACCTTAAATTAAACAAACCTTTAAATGTAGAGAAGTATAGAAACATAAGCTTCCAATGTGTTAGAGTGCTGTGTGTGGCTTGCAGGTAGTGAAATCATGGTTTGGACTTAATAGACTGCAGCATTGGTTATTACATTCAGGTGTATGTGTTTGGTAGTAATCCGCGTAAATTAGCTAACCCAGGCGCACGCTGGCATGCGGTATCTGTAGGGGTGGTTTGAGATGTCGGTTGGCGGCCGCCTGTTTTGTGTCCGAAATGAACGGTGCTTTAGTCGATCGTGCGGTAGTAGCACCGCTCATTTTTGGTGCACACCCCCGTGTACGCCCATATTTACGCCCATTTTCCCTCATTATTTCGGCCGCTCCCCTCATCACGCCCCTATGCCGCCCCCATTGCCCGTACACTCGCGTATAGGTTTTTTCGCACGTAGAGACCCGGCCGTAAGCGTTGTGGAGTGTTCGCGCCTGCGCATTAGCGAATGTACGCATGCGCAGATCATAAAAAATCCCGGGACGTACGCGTACGGCCCGGCCGCTCCAACCAGAATAAGGCCCTTGGAGCCTACTTTCAAACCTTCACATCCGTTTCCACGCGTACGGCCAAACCGGAAGTTCGGCGGCCGGAAGTGCCGGCTTGTGAGACGCACATTGGAACGCACGGCTTCCGGACTAGCCGGAGCCGTGATTGGGCAATTTTTTGAATAAAGTTACTTAATTCAAAGTAAATCACGGTCGGGACATGACGGCTTGTGAGCCGCATAATGGCTCGCATGGCTTCCAGATTAGCTAGAATCGTATGTGTATATAATAGTAAATTAGCTATCATTGGATACCTTGTTTATTAACGGAGGTACATGTACCGCATCAAATAGGGAATTATTAAAAAGCGGAGGGGCCGTATATATGTGTGGCCAGCATTGGACAGAGGTGTATTTTTTAATTGTACGAATGAAAAGCTTTTTAAAGATGTAAATATATGATTTTGCTTTAGAGATGTAAATTAATTATTTATTTATTGGTAATTAGTGCTGGCCAAATGGAGGAACAGTCGGATTAAGTTATTGTAATAATGGTTTCTAAAAATTTGGTAGTTTATTATTATTATTATTATTATTATTATTTTTATTTATATTTATTTATTAGTTTTTTATTTATTCAATGTGTTACATTATATTATTTATTTATTATACTGCCCTATATTAAAACATCGTACAGGGTCTACCATCGATGTAGATTGTTCAATAATGATGTGGTGAGGAGGGTGCCACCTTGTGGTGAAAATGGGGCATCAGAATTTATTAGTATTGATACCTGTTTATATATTGTCAATTTGTCTTTAGTTTTTAGTTTATTTCTAAGATATGTGTATTTGTTTATTCTTGCTTCTATTTTTATTTTTTATTTTTATTATTATTTTTGTGGTATTTTTTAACATTTTATGCATTATTTTATTTACTTTATTTTATATTTCTATCATGTCTAGATTTACATTAATTCATGCTCTTCTATATGAAAAATAAATGACAAGGAGATTTTTCAAAGCAGTTGTTCTATCTTATGTTCTTAAGTGTTTCCTTTCACTAGTTGGAAAGGCCATAAGACCATGACTTTAGGGGTCTAAATGGTGAGGGATGGTGGAAAGAGATACTACTATGATGATCTCCATGTTTAGTTAACCAGAAGAAAAAAAGGAACAAATTATGAAAAATTTAAAAAATGAAAAAGTGAAAAAAGCAGGAAAAGATGATGTTTATATTACTTAAATAAAATAGTCAGGGGATTGTTTTCATTAAGGCCTCGTGAGGCCAATGTTCCCAGTTGCTGAATTCACTGACTTTTCCTTTTTTTTCAGAAGGAGCGTAATATAAATCAGTATTATTTTGTGGTCACGCCCCTTTCCCATGAAGCCAAGGTGGGGGGGGGGGGTATTCAGTCAATTAGGCGACATCTGAGGCTTGAAATCTGATGTCCAGCTGCTAAGAAATGGTGCGGTATCAGTAATTCTGCCTTGCCCGTCTCTGTTGCTGCCCGGATCGAGTTAGGGTGGTTGGCCATATGTTCCTGGAATTTTCTAGTAGTCATACCAACGTAGGCTAGGCCGCATGGGCAATTCAATAGATAAATAACATGGTCCATCAGGCAGTGGAGATGGAATTTAATTTTGATGGCTTTGCCGAAATGTGGATGCGGAAAAGTTGTTCCTGAGATCAAACTGTTGCAGTTCGTGCATCCGGTATATCGAAAGCAACCAGGTCTTTCAGAGTGTAACCAGGTTAAGTTTTGTTCAGTGTTTGGGTTTGCAACACCTCTGTGAGAGATTTTCAAAATATCCACTAAAAATTCCAGCGTCACTCACATTTGTTATATAAATTCAAATAACAAATGTTGTGTAAAAATAGATATTTCCTATATAAGGTAAACATTACAGGCCATTATGACAAATAAAAATGTTTGCTTGGTAATTTTTACATCTATCTTTATAAATTCACTTGGCACTATAAGGGTTAAGCTGGGTACCCACTGGGCGATATATCATCTATGATATGGATGATATCACTATCGTCCAGTGTGTACAGTCACTATCATTAATGATGCTCGTGGCCCTAGGTCGTTAACAACTCTCCCCTTGTCATCTGTACATGCATCTCAATCTGACAATATTGTCAGCGACTGCATGTATGGAGCGGGGGGCGGATGATGTCACTGACCAATATTGGGCTGGGTATATGCACTATATTGTTGTCCAGCAGCACCATTGATATAGGAAACTATATCGGGAGCAGAGAGAATCGTCTGCTGTGCACCCAGCATAAAACATCAGGTTCATAATATGCTACTAAAGCCAGCATTCCATTGTGTCATAATATTAAAGCTATTATGTTGTAGCTTTGTCTTACAGTATACAGTACTAAGATAAAATGTAATGCATATTAAGATATGATGATTAAGTCTGTTTAAATATGGTTTTCCCTGAAATAAAAAACAGCTTTTGAGTTGTCCAAAAGTTAATGGCTGGCTAGGCGTGAAGGAATATAAGGTGTGCCCAGATGTACTCCTAGTCCCTGCATGTTTCCTTGTGTGTCCCAAGCAAGATACAGGCTGTTTTCCTAAGCCTGACTAGACTCCCATGCATTGGGTTACCTGGGTTAGGGGGAAAAGGCAAGTTGTCGGCACTGTCTTTTTAAAAGAACTTCTTTTAACATTCTTTTATAAAGATGCGGTCAGGATACCAACCGTCAGGTTCCGGGCAGCATACTGACAGCAGCATCCCAAGGGCAAGTACTGGGCTTGGGTCTAGGGTTAGGCTGCGTGAGACCATCAGAGTTAGTCTGAGAGATTTTCTTCCATACACGTCTCTTGCCTCATTATTTCATGGTTATTAAGGGGCTGTAAAAGTGACTAGGAGGCTTAACAATCTTCTATCGCCACAAGAAATACCAATTGGTAGTCTTTATTTTTGAACCATAATAAAACATTTTAGGTCAATTTATCCCAATTTTTGTTGGATTTGTGGCTCTACCGTTGTTATTATTATTAAATTTACCTCTATCTGAATTCAATGGATCTGCAACCAATAAGGCATTAGAAATGTACTTAATGATCTTATTTTCCATATTGTATTGCAGGGCATGTGTATAGTAACTATGTATACTGTAATGTGATTTCATTAGAAATGTATTTCTCCTTGGTGCTGACTTCTTCACAGAATTGCCTGGCTGTCATTTGTTATGCATGCAACTTAATTCATTTCTGAAGAGCTGTCAACAAAAGAGTGTGGCCCAGAATAAATAATAAGCCATCCTGTGTCTGCAAATTCTGCATCGGGAAAGTAATAAGATGATGAGTAAGATAAGAAAAGAACAAGATCTATGAAATGACTGTCAACCGTCTTCACTGGAGAAAGTGCTATATATATATATATATATATATATATATATATATATGATGCAGTTAAAATCCCGACGCCGGAATCCCGACACTTTCTCCCTCCGTGGGTGTCCACGACACCCCTGGAGGGAGAATAAATTAGCGTGCCGAACGTAGCGAGGCACCGGGCCCGCTGCGTGGCGAGCACAGCGAGCCCACAAGGGGGGGCGATCCACGTCCCCCCCTTGTCGGGATTTTGGCGGTCGGGATTCCGGCGTCGGGATTTTGAATGCCGGGATACCGACCGCCAGGATTTCATACTGAATCCATATAAATATATATATATATATGTATATGTGTGTGTGTGTGAAATAATGAATGTACACAGACTTTAAGATGGTGCCCAGAGTCCTCTCTGGTGATGCGCTGCCCCCAATGGCTGCTGGAGGATGGTAGAATGTGCAATTCCAATGAAATGATGGAATTGTCCTCTGTTAGGTGACTATAGATGGTAGGTTCACCTAGAGGTGTCCAAATGTTAAATGTCCGGTCGGGGGTCACAAGGAGTCATATATGGGGTTCCCGAGAGGAGCAGTGATCAAGATAGATGTAAAGACAGCTTCTGGTGATTATATATATATATATATATATATATATATATATATATATATATATAGAAAAACGAAGAAGCCAGCACATCCAATCCAAAAGGAAAACAGTTTTTATATGAAGTAAAGTGCAAAAACAGGGACACATCATGGAGGGTATAGATCAATGCATGGTTACAATCCAGATACAATGTTACCGCAGTCCAGAAAAAATGACATGATGACGACGACGGTGACCACACCGAAACGGCCGCCGGGCATCAGTGGCTTGAAAGTGGACCATCATGTCATTTTTTCTGGACTGCGGTAACATTGTATCTGGATTGTAACCATGCATTGATCTATACCCTCCATGATGTGTCCCTGTTTTTGCACTTTACTTCATATAAAAACTTTTTTCCTTTTGGATTGGATGTGCCGGCTTCTTCGTTTTTCTAACGTATTTTTATGTGGCCTCTGCACTCAAACGATGTTTTGCTAAGTGTGCGAATTGCCTGGACTCTCTCTCTCTCTCTCTCTCTCTCTATATATATATATATATATATATATATATATATATATATATATATGCGATCGGATGCGATTTGATGCGATTTTGTACCTGTTCATACCCCCACTATCCACTATGCATGGAGTTGATTTTATATAGTGTGGTGAGCGTAGCGAGCCACCGAGCCCGAAGCATGGCGAGTGCAGCGGATTACTTTACATGTATTCTGTGCCGAGCGCAGGGGACGTGGAATGCATGTAAAGTAATCTTGCAGGGCTTGCTACACTCGCCACGCTTCGGACTCGGTGGCTCGCTGCGCTCGCCACACTATACAAAATCAACTCCGTGCGTAGTGGATAGTGGGGTTATGAACAGGTACAAAATCGCATCGGATCACATCGCATGTGATGCAATCGCATGCAATCGCATACGATTTATCTGCTGCCATGAAACTAAACAAGTACAGAAAAATCTTATCCGATAGTTACCCACCCTCCTGCATTCTGCAGGAGACTCCATGAAATAGCAGCAATCTCCCTCTCTCCCTGATTAGTCTAATAATCTGCCTCATTTCACCCAGACCACATTATGTAGCTGTTACATTTTTTGGAATAAAAAAAATGAGAGAGAGATACATTTACATTCAATCAATCAGCGCCATTTCCCAGCATTGGTGATAAAACAAAATAATCCCTTTGGCTACATGCATTTCATGTGGCCATTTATATGGAACCACATGTAGGACACAATAGATTAACAATTCCTGACATGTATCAGTGACTTTCTATAGCAAGTATAGTAGCTCTTACTAACTGCTTTGGAGCTAATCTCCATATGGATAAAATCCATCTCAGATGTAGCAGTATACAACCACGTTTCTAGGTGCCATGTTCACAATCTCTCCATATATGTAACTAGACACGCCCTTTGGGTGGAGCATGACACCCCCTCAATGGGGCACTGTGTAAAGTTCTACTACCAACTATAATCTCCCTGAATTTAGTTTCTTAAAAGTAGGCAAGTATGTCTTCCTAACCTCCCCAGTGCCCGCACATCGGTGCCCCATGTGGGGGCTGCCGGTAATCAAGGCTCTGCACTGCTCCTGTAACCCCGGTACATTTAAGTGACACTAGAAATCGGCAGCTCACTTTACAGTGCTGGGAGGTCACAGAAGCAGGAAGCCCTAATGACTGACATTGCTGCTCCGATCACCAGTGGTGGTGGTGTGATATCGCATGCAATATATCTGCTGCCGTGAAACTAAACAAGTACCGATTTTTAATTTTATTTATTTTACACTGTGATCAGCTTCTGTGTCCATCAGACCCACATAGCTGATCACACTGGCCCCGTCATTTTACCGCTGAAGCACGCGTTATCTTTAGGGTTACTGCATTTTCTTTTCCACATTTTTTCTTTTTTGTAAATTCAGCCAGATTGCATTTCCCATTATAAGCAGGACAAATGTGATCTTTAATGTATTAAAGTGTTACTTAAATAATGGGAAAAGGGTGTGAAAACAGCCCTCTTCACATTATTTTAGTTGTAAACCATGTAGATCGGCGAAGTACTCGCTGATCCACATGTATTAGTCAAAACTGCATCCATTTTTGCCAATTTTTTCTAAAACCATCTGAAAACATTGGGAATTTAATAGGAAAAGTCTGTTTTTTGGGCTATGCACCTAATAAAGGCTATGAGCCGGCTCCAACCTGGGTCTGGCATTTTCTCACTAAACCCATGCCGCATATTATACACAGAGCGACTTATGTTTAACCTTCTTCTAAGCTTCTTTACCCTATTCTATGGAATGCCCTTCCAAGCACAATAAGACTCTCCACTAGCCTCCAAACTTTCAAGTGTTCCCTGAAAAAACTCACCTCTTCAGGCAAGCCTATCATATTTAAGTTCTACACGCATAGCCCTCTGAAGCACTCATGTATTTTATAGCTTTTCTTCTGGACTTGCAACTTGGTGGGATTGCTATGCTATTACTGGTGCCTGTCCTTGTGTTTCCCTCCTATATCCCTATAGATTGTAAGCTTGCAGCAGGGCTCTCCTACCTCCTAGTCTGTCTGTTGTTACCCAGTTTGCTTTATCACTGTCTACTATTGTAAAGCGCAACGGAATCTGCTGTGCTATTTAAGAAACTTGAAATAAATAATAAATAAATAAGCCAGGTCCAACTACGCTAGGCTTGGTTAGTGGAACGTGTAGTTGAGGAAGCAGTGGATAAGATGGGATGAAAACTTGGAGAGCGTATATATGTGCTTTCTCATGTAACGATTGGGATGTTGCTAGATGAAGATGGAGGACACTGGATAAATGGTTAAGCAGATTTAATGAATAGTTAAGCAATACAGTTCATTCATTAAAAGCAATACAAGGAAATGCATGCACTGTACAAGAGAATAAATGTGGGCACATGGCACAGTGTAGAGTTGTAGTTTAAGGTAGAAGACGAGGCTGAAGAATACTGTGAAAAGTTTGTTGACTGTGGCTGAGAATGAAGCTGGTGACAACTGTGAAGAAATTGCAGGTTGTGGCAGAAGATGAAGCTGGAGAATACTGTGAAGAGGTTGCAGGCTGTGGCGGCGAATATGAATTGAAGACTGCGACTTTAAGACTAAAGAATTGAAGAATGTGTCTTTCAGACTGGGGAATTGAAGACTAAGGCTTAAGACTGTGGAATGGAAGACTGTGGCTTTACAACTAAGACTGTGGAATTGACGACTGTGGGCGGGATGTTGTAACATCCGAAGCCCTTTCGCCCCCCCTTCGCTGGCCACCACATTATTAATAACGGCATATGTTCTAACATATGCGGTTATTAACGCAAGGGACAGCTCTTGCGATAAGAGCTGTCCCTGGCTATGCAGTGCCAATGCGCAGAGTGACACGCCGGCCGCAGGGCATGCTGGGAGGGATCCGTGATTTATCCCTCAAACAGTGCTGCGGTAAGAAGCCCATAGGCTTCTGCAGGGAATCGCCAGCTTTTGCTGGCGATTCCCTCCACAGCGCTGCCACTGCGGAGGGGGATTAGAGCATACCGAAATGCGATAAAAACCCAGATAACGGGGTTTTTACCGCATTTCTGTCTTAGAGAATCGCCCCCATTGGCTTAAAGATGGGTAATAGAAGACTTTGGCTTTAAGACTGTGTAATTGAAGGTAAAGCACTGCCAGCCCCAGGAATATACTCTGAGATGGGTACAGCGGATCTCCCCATGGCAACACGGCGGACTAGGCAGAATGCTGAACTGCACGCAGACCACAAGGAGGAAACAGGACTAGCAAGGGTTAACCAGGAGCACAGAGTCAGAGATCCTTTCGGCATGAAGTAACCTGAAACACTGGTATGGTGCCTAAAGGCTGAGTCCCTTTTAACAGGGAAGACTGCAGTGGATTGGCTGGAAAACTGCCCTGAGCAGCGATTGGATAATCTTGGTCTTCAACATGGCGGCTCCCTGTGCAGGAGACACATGTGGAACCAGATAACATCCACTACCATACCCAGCCTCCCAGTGCAGTGCACACCCGCTCAGCTAGACTCCGCAATGGCGGCCCCAACTCGTTGTGACCTGGCAGCCAGACCCTGCTGCCTGGCAGTCACCGTTCCCCTGTGCCGCACCCACAACACGTGCCTGGCAGTTACTGACAACAGCCATAACTCTGCTTGAGTTGAGTTGTACCTAGGGCTCCCAGCTGCTTAAAGATTTATTTTATCAAATAAACAATGCAGAGCAGATATCAGTTGCATTGCATAAAAAAAAATGTAAGAATAAATATTATTCCCATGCCTACAGATTCTTCTCCCACTCTTCTGCACTCATGTGCGACACCTGAATTTCCTGCTCTTGGATGCTTGCCATGAAACTGAAGCTTGGCCATCCAAGTCAAACATACTACACCACACAAAATTCCAGTGCACTCCCAAGGAATGTAAATAGATTCTTACACTTTTGGAAATCTTACACATTTCGTAACTGCCTGGATAATTATTACTTTCAGATATACAGGAGCAATTGATACCTAGGGGCTCATTTAGAGGGGAAACATTTGTGTAGTGTACTCATGGCCACCACTAGTATTGTTGGGTCCCGGGACTGACCTTCAGCCCGACCCTGACCTTGACCCCCCCTTGCGCTCGCAGGCACCCCCCTCCTCTTCTCGCTGGCACCCCCCCCCCCCCATTGCTATTACTTACCAGCGGCAGCGCAGCAATTCATCTTCTCACTCTGGTGGTTGGTACTCAGGGCTCAGATCATCACTCACTGCACAGTGCAGCCTGCAGAGCGCCAAGACCCTCTGTATCCTAGGCTTGGTGCTCTGCAGGCTGCACTGTGTATTGTGAGTTCCTGGCTGCGGCGCCGGATGGGGGAATGCATTGTGCGGGTGCGGGGTGGTGGTGCCGTGCTACTGTGGGCAGCTGCCCGGGCCCCTCCAGAGGCCGGGGCCCAGGACAGCTGTACCCCTGGCACCCCCCTGTCAGCGGCCCTGAGTGTACTGCATGCAGCAATGCACAGGAACAAGCACATTGGCATGTCAAAAGTTTAGTCAAACACAAATATATGTCCAGCTCATGTCTTGTAGTAATTGTTCCTCAGGTAAACAAGTGTGTATAGAGTACTACTTATTCATTGATATATAGTGCCAAACTCTGGTTTGGTAGATCTAAATCATGGGTCTTCAAACTATGGCCCTCCAGATGTTGTGAAACTACATGTTCCAACATGCATTGCCACATTTTTTCCTAAAAGAGCATGCCAAAACTGTCAGGGCATGCTGGGACATGTAGTTCCACAACATCTGGAGGGCCACAGTTTGAAGACCCATGATCTAAATGATAATGGCTGTATTTGTAATGTGGAAGAGACAGCATAGTTCCACATGAAGTGAATGTGGAACAACAGATGCAGCAGGGCTGATTTGGTCCAGTCCAGGTATCTTCCTAAAAGATCTGCTGGAATCATGGTATGGCTAATTAACATCACCTGTGGTTTCCTGTTAAAAGTGTGTTCAGAGCAGATGGTCACTTACAGTAAACTGAGCAAGATAATTGTTTTGTTACCTTACAAAAATAAAAAACAAGTAATATAAAAAGTATAAAAATAATCTAGTACGTATCATATTGAGTAATTGTGGACTCACCTAACAAATGGGTAGGAGCAGGGGTTAAATGAGGGTGGGTGGGTGGTGGGGGACTGAGTTCCACCACCTCTAATGGTGAGGGGGAACTAGTTTAACCTCCACCTTATCTCTGAAAAATAATTCAGTTTTGGAAGTAAGTATTTAGGGCGCTTGTCCCATGCTAGACAAAATATTTATGTGTGTTTCAAAATGTTTGTATAAGCAATGTATTTAGACTGTCACAGTCAGTTAAGTTCCTTGATTGCAGTTTTGTTGTCCTCAGATATATATGACAGTAGGAACATATTACAGAAGGAATCTAAAGCTTGTCATACTCTTTTCGCCTGGCCATACACTTACACATTTTTGCCTGATTTCACCCGAATCCTACACACCAGGCCCCGTGTGTTTTAGATCCGATCTGATGCACAGCCCTTTGCACATCGAATCAGAGCCTCTAGATCACAAGTGCTGCACGTAGGATCTGTCCAATCAGACAGCCTCTGCCAGTATTTACTTGGATTGCCTACGATATATCGCATGCAATCCTGCCACCTGGGAGGCTTCTGGGCGGCTCAAGGGGGATCGGCTGTAACTTCTAGAAGTATTGTAGCCTTTAGATGAGCTAAGACTAACCTTTTAGAAAAGCAAATGGTTATTAGTACCTAGTAGAAGTTGTGGCAAACATGAACATGGCTGTTCTACCACTTTCTAACCTGGTGCTCATTGTTTTATAGGCCTGCCAAATTTCACCCCCTCTATCAGACCGGGTCCTGACTGTAGTAGAGCAATTGTCACCAAAACCACTATGGTTGTCTCTGGTGATGTAACCTCTCAGCAGTAGCCCACATTTTATTACCACTGTTAATGCTGAAAACCACTCTTATTTTGAAAAAAGCTCCAAACCTGCTTAAGGATGAAGTAACCTCCATTTCACATTTCACTGATGCCTATCTTTCTAAGCCAATAGGACATGACTGCTGTGGTGAAACAGGGTTAGTTTCACCAGAGAGTCATATGTTTCTCTGGTCACAACTGCCCTGTAAAGGGTTAAAGAGCCGTCCAGCCTCAGAGAGAGTTCTTTGCTGCCAGGTAACAGAATCTGGTTCATTGCAAAGCCAGGAATGGGTCTCTGTGTTGTGTTTGGGGGATAGACGGGTTGGCTCCCAAACATATGGCTCCAGTCCAGGTTTTCAGACCTGCACAGCCACAGGTGTGAACTGGGCTAGTTGCAGGAGAAGATATTTAAACCTTGTGCAGTGTGCTGCTCATGACGCTGATGCCCGATAGAGGCCAGTAACTAGACGTAAGTGTTGTAGTGCCAGGGACTTGCACCACAAGTGCCTGGAGGCACGGAGGCACCACGCGCAAGGAGCGCTGCTTGGACAAATACCCTTTGTTGTTGTTGTTACTTTGTATGGACTTTAATGTAATGGAATGTGCTAACGGAATTCGCATTTCAAAAATCACCAATGATGCAGACCAGGTCCTGATGGGCGAATTGACCCAAAAGCAACTTTGGTCAAGTGCAGAAATGGTTACTTTTCACAAAGGTTTCCTCAATTTTATTCATAAACTCCCCTACGTATACTCAAACATCATTAAGGACACCTGTGAGGGTTTGAGAGATGGAGATTGTGCAGAGTGGTGTGGAGCTGGCTGTTTGTGACTTTGGGTGTTTGGAGGAGCTGCTCAGGATGAGGGAGCAAGCTGGATGCTGTTGAAAAAGAGAAATGAGCAAGTATTCCACCATAATTGTGCAGTTTGTGTCATTTTGGTTTTAAGGTGTCTTGTGGGTTATGCCACATAACAATGGGTACTGTTCAGTAACACGTGGCCCCTGGAAAAAATGTAATGCTATGATTTTTAATTTGTCTGATGTGTGCTTCACATTACATTAATATCCGTTGGTATGTAGTGGGTCTCAATGAGTCCATGGCAGGGCCAGCATATTTGGCAGCACTTTGATGTGCTATTTTGTTTGCCATTACCCAATATGACATTGGTTCAATGAGCATGCATTAATATTTGAACATGCTGCATAAAGTTCTTTAAACAATGTAGATTACATTGAACCTATATTTGGTTTACAGTAGGGTGCATTATAACATGTTTTTTTTTTTTACCACTGGGGCACACATGGGTCATGTTGACCAATTATATGTGGACAATATCTTGTTGTTTTAGAAAAAAAAAATGTATTTGTAAAACAATGCCTGTATAATGCTGTATGGAGACATTTTAACTATTACAACTATGTTTGGTGCCTGAGCAATTTAAACCTGTAACATAATTTGGTAGGCATTTGACCAATACCAGCAGGTGTGGAACTACATGACCCAGCATCACCAACAGATAATGATGGGGAGGCAAGAGGGTCCTCCACCTCTTCCTGCTGTGCCTGCTCCTCCGGGGTCTGGCCTGGCCCAGGCCTTGATGTGGCCATGCTTGCTGGCAAAGTGCTGCCTCTCCCTCTCTGGTGTGCCTCTGTTGGCTCTCCCCCTGGCTTCTCTGCTAGTGCTGGCTGTGACTGGCCCCCTGCTGCCTCTGCCACCTGCACTCCCAGGCACACCTCCACTCCCTGACATTTCTCCTCTCCATGCTCCTTATTACCTATCAAAGGCCAAAATGGCCCCTTTATATAGGGGATGTGATGCATATTGTAGAGGACTTAGGTGGGCCAATAGGTTAGGGCAGTGGTTCCCAAACTTTTTTGGATCACGGCACCCTAGAGTATCAGATTATTTTTCATGGCACCCCTAGGCAAAAAATGAGATACCAAGAACTTCAGAAAAAAATATTAAATTAAATAAGTTGCGCTTATATGTCCTCCTTAGGTCCAGTTATGTGAGTAATGAGGAACATGATTCACTTCTGTTTATCCACATGTTATAATTGGAAGTCACAAGTACTGATTTTCCTTATTACTTTGACCATATATCATTTGAATTTGTCCTGGACCACCAACCCAGGGCACCCCTGCAAGTGCTCCGCGGCACACCTGGGAGCCACGGCACACAGTTTGGGAACCACTGGGTTAGGGGGTTATTTGGCATGCGGAGGCAGTGTTGTAATTCGCATTCCAGTTGGTCAGAAAATCGGAAATCGCACATTACTGTCATAAATTCGCACCACATCGTATCACTTTGCACTTCACCGCACTTTTTGCCACATTATCGCAAACCATTAAATAATCGGTTTTGGAGGAAAAATGTGATTTGAAAAAGTGCAATACGGTGCGATAAGGTGCGATTTTGAAATCTTACTAAAACTCGCATACTATTAAATGTCACCCAATGTCTCCATTGTGTTCAATCCAAGCAAGATTTCCAAGAGTCTGTGATAGGAAAAGAGGATACTGCAATTCCTACTTTGGAAAATATCAAATAAAATGTATGATTTCTATCCTCTCATCACCAGTCACATTAGTAATAGTAATAAACCGTAATCATTAGAGCACAGCATCAACAAATCCTAAATTGCTTCTAAAAGCCCATTTATCTCATAGCCACTTACATTGTGTTAATCCTCTTAACAGCTTATCTGTGGTAGCTAATGGTTTACTGGTCCGTACAATTACGGTTTTATGAATATAAAAACATGACCTAAAAGAAAAAGTGCCCTGTAAGCCTAATGACTCTGCTCAAACCCTTTTGCTGGCAAAGATGTCAGGAGGCTGAATGTGCTCAATTTAGTCTTCTTTCCGGCAAGTGCACCCCTATTTCTACAGAAGAGGCCCGATCGGGAGTTGGTACACCGCCTGTTTCGGTGCTCCCACCGCCTTTATCAAGGGTGCATAAAATATTAACATACTGCCATATAAATAGAGCCATAGGCGCCACCAAAATCAACCAGACATGCCTTATATGTGTGCATCTCCAAGACAACATACAAACATCCATGACACCGGCTTTCTGAAATGCAGGAAGCGTCAGTGGAATGCACTTCCGCTCCTGACAGGCTGGGTCACATGACATAGGTGTATATCAGTGGGGCACACAGGGGGGTTTCTGAGTACCTAGAACCCCCCCCCCCCCCCCAGTAGACAGGATCTGATTGGTTGCCCATAGCAACATCACATGCGAAGTAAAATACACATCTTAGTAAATTTCCCCCTAAATGTAATGCTGGTTACACACTGAACAATAAATCGTCTTTTCGATTGAACAAACACACTTTGGAGCTTATTGCGGTCCGGTTATAGCCGGCGTTCATTCGCACGGGGACCAATGTTTGGCATATGCGCATGTGCAACTGCATTTCTGCACGTGCATACGCTGGGTGCATGCGACAGACTGTTCGCTGGGTGCACGCACCCAGTGCTAGGAAGTATAATATTAGTGAAAATAAATAGTGCTAAATAAATGTTAGGGTGTGCCACCCCGAAAGCAACTTGGTTACACCAACCCAAGCGGAACCGCGCCCCAAATCCAAATCCAAAGCTTCTTTCTTATTAACACACTTTTATAGCTTAGTTTTTCACTTGTGTGCTGCCCTGTGGTGACTGGTTTATGCTGGCCTTTTTGGGGTTCCGCACCCCAGATTCATACTAGGTATTAGGGACCCACCAGAAATGAGGTCACCGTGAAGCTGGTTGGTGGGCAAATATTTATTGGCCAATGAATATACCAAGAACCTCTATTATTGATTGATTTTGATTAATTATATGGAGTGTGCATCTGCACCACATGATTTTCTTTGCAGAACTACAAGTCCCAGCATGATAGCACCTCATGTAAATTGGGTGTGCATTCTAAGATCCCCCTCCCCATAAGCTAACATTGTGTACACCTGTACACCTGAAGGTTGGGACTCCTTCAACTTAGAGTAGCACCCCGCCCACCTGATCTGAACATTAGTTCACCAGTTTGGTCCCTGGTAGCCACAGACTGCAAACTGAGGGCACAATGAAGGTAAGACCTAAAAATTTACACTAATTGCTAATCTTGGGGATGGATTTGGGGCGCGGCTCCCCTTGGGTTGGTGTAACCGAGTTGCTTTCGGGGTGGCACACCCTAACATTTATTTAGCACTATTTATTTTCACTAATATTATACTTCCTAGCACTACACTTTTTATCCTCTAGCTCCTGCTTCTTTCTTATTAACACACATTTATAGCTTAGTTTTTCACTTGTGTGCTGCCCTGGGGTGACTGGCTTATGCTGGCCTTTTTGGGGTTCCGAGCCCCAGATTCATACTTAGTATTAGGAACCCACCAGAAATGAGGTCACTGTGAAGCTGGTTGGTGGGCAAATATTTTTTGGCCAATGAATATACCAAGAACCTCTATTATTGATTGATTTTGATTAATAATATGGAGTGTGCATCTGCACCACATGTCTTTCTTTGCAGAACTACAAGTCCCAGCATGATAGCACCTCATGTAAATCGGGTGTGCATTCTAAGATCCCCCCCATACCCTACCCATTGGTTCCTGCGCCTGTTAATCAAATGACGGACAGGCAGCAGCCCCGCCTCCCCTTCCTTCCTTCTTCTCAGTGTGCATTGCCAGTCCTCAACACTCCGCCCCCTCCATCTCCTCCTCTCCCCTCCTTTCCCCCTCAGTCATGAGAGGGGTGTAATGGCTTCCTCCTCAGTGTCCTGCCTACACAGATAGAAGAGGAGGGACTGCACAAAAGTAAAACGGCCTGAAGAACAGTGAGTATTTTATAATACAAGTTTATAACAATTTTTTAAATAATTGTATATTTTTTTGTAACCCTCTGTGGTTGTATGTAAGGGAAAAATGTATCAACTCTGTTGATTTGTTGGTCATGCTCATGTGACAGTGAGGAACTTTCTGGATCCCTCACTGGGGATGCAGCTGTCACTCAAGGCTGTGTCACATGGACAAACTGTTGGAAAAACTGGCAGTAACAGTTCACTGCGAGCTGGTCAGCTGATCAGTTTCTGGGGGAGAAAAACACTGTCATTGCCAGCCAGAGACAGACTGCTGTTCGCTCCTTCAATGACTGACCCTTCAGAGCCATAATCCTACAGCTGTAGACATTAGAGTGGGCATATATGAAGTAGCAGACAACCTCCCAAACCCTCAATAACCTACTGTGGTTGGCAGTGGGTAGCTGAGTCTGCACAAAGTCATCCCATTCTATGGGATTGGAGCCTGTCTAGTCGGCTGTGGACAGGCTGATTGCTGTTGCTGTCACTGATTGCAGGAAGTGAGATCCGCCGCCTCCCTCCAATCTCTGCTCCGCCTAACATAGGCGCTGGCGCCACCCACACTGGCGCTGGGGAGCACTGGGAGCTGCTGAGGTTGCCAAGAGACCCACTCCATTCCACAAGCTGATGCCGCTGATATCATTACCTGCTTATGAGGCTTGACAGCAGCTTAGCTCGGCCCACCACTAATTACAGCTCAGAGAAAGAAAGAGATAGCGCCCAAGTAGAGGCCCTTATTCGGTTGGTGCGTATATTTCTGAATTATTTCAGAGCGGTCCGCACGCCACGCTGTGCGGACATCGTACGAAGAAACGCCCACCGGTCCTCCGCATTCAGACGGACTCACTCTTTAAGAAGAGGGCGTGTATACGGACGACATCCAAACCTTTGCGTGTGCGGTGGACACACACATATTCTGCACGGTCTTACAGCGTATGCACGGTCTTACCGCGTCAGAACTATCAAAGCCGATATTTATATGATCAAAGAACAATAAGCGAAAAGCGTAGGTTACGTATTATGTCCGTAACCTGTGTACCCTTTATTCCTAGCTACGTGCGAACAAAACATAGCGCAGCGTAGCGTACCTTTATCGTGTATTATACACGGAAGAACCAATGCATTAATAGGAGATCCCTTCGCAGTACTTTGTCTCTAATCTGCGAATACACTCTTAAGGACAATGTCCGTAATATACCTCATCGCTGGATGCGAATAATAGACGAGACCACAGTATAAAGGTGAGGAGATAGAAACTCCGTAAATAGTGTATTTAGTCCCTAATGGACAAAAGGGGATTACAGAAAATAGGAAAAACACAGGGTAACACGTGATGCAATTCTCTAACAATAATAAGTACTTTAAAACACTTACAAAGATGCAGAAACAGATACAATCATAATCAGCCACATTACATAAAATGGGAATACAAATGTTACCGTCAGGGAAAATAGCGCAGCGCAGTCCGGTCGGAGCTCGCTATATTCAGATTGAACTATAGCCCGGTCAATGGTCAGGGAAAGAAGTAGTGCCGAAGTGACCGAGGCTGCCCAGGGTCACCTAACTTATAGGGTCAGAAGGGGGAGGTCAAAGGCCGTTCCTATTGGTCAGGGTTCGAATGTCCAGTCCTCAGTGATTGGGGCAAAGTAATACAACTGGTTTAAATAGGTGCAGGGGGGGAGTGAACTTTGGAGTCCTTTGTGTGTTGGCATCATCGTCAGGGGTCGTAAATAGCAGCAAGAACTGGTTATAACTGGATTCTTTTGTCACACACATTTTTACAGAAATAGTCCTTGGAATATGGATTTTGTCCGTAATTATCGGACCGTATGAATTGCGAATTATTCGCAATGACCGGAATACTGCGCATGGGAAACGGAACGTAACGGTACCAAACATTATACAGACAGAAGTATGTAATGCTGATTAAACTATGTGTAGTGCTCTAAACCTTTAATTAACTATATTTTATTTGGTGTAAGTGTGATATTATGAATTTATGTGTAATAGTATGGCTGCGCTTCTGGTCCACTTTGTCACACAGACTCGGGTATGTATACTTTATTTGCGCAACTCTGCGAACCAAAATGGCGGCCATACTATCATAAAATGGCGTGTATAAAACTCGACATTGACAGAACGGACGAGAACCTGCCCGTACGCACTGATGTTATTGGTGAATGTAAAAGTGACATGTATATTTATATTAGTGATAGCAAGTTCTGTCCATTGCTTGCAGTGTAAATGTGTGTAACAAATGCAGCCGTGCTTTTAGCATATATTTGTGTGTTTAGTAATGGTCCATTTAAGCTACAAGGTTTCCAATTGAAGCAATGAGAAGAGTGTAATTAATGAGTAATGAGTAAAGGAGTGGATTGTATTGTGTTCAGCTGAAATTGGTTGAGGTGCGCCCGTACTGATTGGGTGTTCCGAATGCCTAGCGCATGACCGAGTGGTGTCAGCAAAGCAATACTTGCTTATGAAGACCGCATGTTTCCTGCCTTTTTGTTCGCGTGCATTCGGTGTGCTGTCCGAATGTACGCGTAGCATAATTAGTGCACTCCCTCGTGTACGCCCATGTTTACGCCCAGTTTAGCCCACTTTGAAACTACGCCCCTGTGTACTTCCCAATGACGCCCATAATACGCCCATATCTTCCGAGTGAATGCGGTGCACTTTTCTGTACGGTATTAGTAAGAACAAGTACGTGCCACACATGCGCATAGCGTTGCCCACGCATGCGCAGACAGCTAAAAAACACCATCCGAAAGAGTTCGGGAAAGTACGCACAGACCAGAATAAGGCCCAGAGTGAAATAGGGAAGTTTCACAGGCACGAAAAAAGTAATGGAAAGCAGCGCTCTTGTAACTTTAAATAATATTCTTAAAAAATATGATTGGACTGATTGTACATTAAAATAAACACATTTTATTTGTCAAGAATGACCATAAAATTCTGGTATTATATAACCTTGTGTGAGGATTATAGACTGTCCGTTCCTATTATGCCTTGGATAATACAATGCTTGGTATACGATAAGGGAAATATAGTTTGTTACTGTCCACCTGAAGGTTGTAAAGTCCGGGCGTTCAGTTTACTCCCTGGGACTCGAGGCCTGGATGTTGTTAGGCCGAGTCGCCCTCCAGAATAGGGGAGTCACCCACGATTTGTATTCCCAAAAGGCTGGTGCTGGGATCCTTAGGTGTTTTCCGGATAATGTCCCAATTGTTATATGGATGGTGGAGGTCCAAGTGGAGTGCAAGGTCCAAGGCTGGTCTGGATCAGTCAAATAAGATTTTTAAAAAGGCAAAGCAACTGACGCGTTTCGCCGTTTCAACGGCTTTATCAAAGGTGATGGCATGGGGTGTTTGGTAGGGGTTTTTATACCAGAGTATACAGGAAGTGGGGGGAGGTCACATGACGTACAATGAATCATTTAATCAGTCTAATCTATAAAAATTGTAATAAAAATAGAGGAGGAGGCAGAAACTTAAGACTATAATATACCTACGTTAATTATAATACATTTTGCTAAAGTGCAGTCTTGAAATAACGTAAAATAACATGAAGTAGGTATAATCAAATTAAAAATCTCTCATTGGTGGATCAGGGTCACATGTCACACAGAATGTGTGACTGCTATATTATTGGTTAGAGGTATTGAGTATTTTGTCCCAGGATTGGACAGGCTAAGAAATCAGGAAGTAGGGCAGAAATGTTTAGGGGTTTTCAGGGCGGAAGTGTACTCCCGTCCGCTCACGTGATGGAGACAGAGGGCGGGAGTATGGCCAGAAGTGGCGCGCAATTATTAGAGTCTGGGAGATGTAGTTTTGGTCTATTTCCTTTATGTCCCGGAAATTATGTACTCCGGAGCGTCATCGTCTGATTAGAAGGCCGGACGTGAAGTTTGTATCCCCGTCACGTGATCGGGACACTAGACTCGTCATAGAGTTGCCGGTCGTGTGACCCGCTCGGTTTCCGATGTTATTGTGGTTGCTAGGTTTTGGAATTGGGCTATATTGTTGCCATAGTAACAGATCGCGAGACATTCCTTTCTCATATCCCGATCATGTGATCGGAGGGGGCTGCATAATCACTATGGTTACAGGTCTCAGAACATGGCTTTCCTCTATCCCGATCACGTGATCGAAGGGACATATCCCAACATTATTATCATATAACATGATCGAGCTTCAATGAAGTTTTGACCATTGAAGAATACAAAAAACATACATTAACCAAATATAGACAGTATTGGGTCATCTATTATTTATGCACTGAAGGAATAGAAAATACATATTTAAATTATGGTTCTCATAGATTCATTTATAGACTAGGGAGCCCAAAGAGAGAGAGAGAGAGAGAGAGAGAGAGAGAGAGAGAGAGAGAGTCGTTGTACCTTGCATCCAGGCATTGTCATTTCTCAATATATATATGACTTTGATTTATACAGGCATTTCAGAAGATACAATTACCCCTTCGTTTATTTCCTATATGCATAAATATATGTATAGAAAATCCCATACATTGAGATAGACATATCTAAGTTCTTCTATTATTATATAAAATATCTGAAAGTTTCACAGGCAGTCTGCTTCAAAACCTACAACCTATATTAAAGCATCCTGAGAGCATAGGTTCAGCAACGCTGCAAGAAGGGTGAGAAATAACAGTGCAGAAACAAGTACTTTACACTGGTCTTGTGTGTCCATCAATATCTTGGCTACCAGCCAGAATTAAGTTACTTTGTATATATAAGAGCAGACTTTAAAGAGAACAAGAAAAGATTGATTGGATTGGATACTTTTTATATACACATTAGTATCCAAGTCTAATACTTTTCCGCAATTCCATCTAGAGTTTCATAGAAAGGCAAACAAAGCAGCTTATTTATATCAGCTGAATATACAATGGGCCCCAACGCGCGCCAACTAAAGTATTACTACATTGCATTGTATGGGTTTCTAATTTTAACTGGCCAGTTAATTGCTATTATAGCGAATGTAATTTTGTTGTACTACATGCAATAGTTTATGTATAGTGTTTTAAAGGATAGATTAGAGATATATTTTAGTTGATTGATATCTTTATATTTAAGGTACTATAACAACTGTTATGTTTACTATTTGTAATTTAATACAATTGCTTACATGTACAATAAATGTACCTACCATAATTGGGTCCTCTAGTCCATATGCTGATGCAGAGATCCTGAAATAAATAAAAGCAGGGGTTAGAATAGTAGTGAGGAGCATCTGGCTCCGCACTATCATATCAATCAACCATCTACACTGTATAAAGAAATACGTAGGTTTCCGAAGCCACCTACATTGTAAATTGACTTGGGTGGAGGCACTAGCATACCTATAATTAACCTTTCCAGGATAGGGGAGGGTTACATTTTAATATTAATTTAGACACTTTTCAAATAATGGACTGGGTTATGTGCGCAAAGGTGGTCATACACGCTGCGATAGCTCCTGCGGGCATCGCATCGCACAGTACAAAAAGTATGTGCTGCACAAGTATGTGCATACTTTTTGTACTGCTTTCGGATCGCATCGCACACACATTGCATGCATGCTGTGCAATGGGATGCGATCTAGCCCATAATGTATACGATTCTCGCAGCGTGTATGGGCACCTTTAGTGCCTGCAACATTTTGCGGACACAGCACTGAGATGTGAGCGGTTTGCTACACAGTGAAATGTTTGCGCAGTATCGGCTGCACTCTGGCTGCGCAGCCTAGCTGTGAAAGGGCGCAAAATGTATGGTTTGCAGGAGGGCGCCGGACACCCTAGCACCGGCCGTGAATTTCCCCCGTTACACTCTTATATATTTAAACTTATTGTTACCCAGAAAATACGAGATAACAATAGTACTCAATAATACTCTTCTATAGCATGTTTACAATATATATATGACAAATGCACAAACCTTCATACATACATGACAAAGTGACAGTATATACAAATATACTTGGATTAGTTAGAGCATATTGGTTGGGCAAACAAACATTTTAGTTTTCACATGACTCAAATAATGTTCACAAAGTGCATAGAAATTTAGTTAAAAAAAAAAAAAGGTTTCACTTGCCGTGCTGTGGTAAGAAGAGCCCACGCATACACATTCATGGTTTGAGCTGAATGGATTCTATTCTAGATGTTTTAATTTTAGCTTTAGTTCTGTGCCTTCACAGCTACTATTAAATCAGTACATTGACCATTCACATTAAAAGTATTTAGAATCACAATCATGGAATCACTAGGGAGCCGAGTCCCTGCTGCTCGGAATAAATGCTTTCTACTTAGGGATTTCAATGGAATGTCACATGTTTTTTTTATTTTTATACTTCCAAACTGAAAATAATCTGTGAGCATGCAAGTTCTACTAACATACAGGAAGCCCGCTGTTACCTCGCTGGTATGTGGTAGGTTATGTAAGTTTGTTCCTGACATCTATAATTAAGCATGTATCCATGTTACACTTCTGAGATGTTAAAGAACATTTGGTACTTGTTTCCTAGCACGGCGCCCATGGTTTTTATCTTACAGCATCTTATACATTTATATATAGACAGGGAAAGATGACTCTCTTTGTTGGGGCACAACTTATTAAAATATTTTAATTTTTATTGATATACGTTAAAAGTAACGTCTTATACATCTCATCGCATACAATATAGTGGCATGCGATGCATGCGATGCAATGCGATTTTTAATTGTACAAGCACCCAGATGGGTGCTTACAATGTTAAATGCACCCCCATTTTGAACGCTACCCCCACTATCAACGCCAACCCGAAGTGTGGCGAGCGGCAGCGGTATGCGTCCTCCGACCTTTTTATAACCCCACTATCCACGTCGGCGTGGAGTTGTTTTTAGATAGTGTGGCGAGTGCAGTGCGCCACTGAGCCTGAAGCGTGGCGAGTGCAGCGAGCCCCGTAAGGGGACGCGGATGACTTAACATGTATTCCGCGTCCCCTCGCAGGTCTCGCCATGCTTCGGGCTCGGTGGCTCGCTGCACTCGCCACAGTATCTGAAATCAATTCCACGCCGACATGGATAGTGGGGGTATGAAAAGGTTGAAGGACGCGTACCGCCGCCCCTCACTGGCTCGCTGCGCTCACCACGCTTTGGGTTGGCGTTGATAGTGGGGGTGGCGTGGACAATGGGGGTGCATTTAACATTGTAAGCACCCATCAGGGTTGTACAATTAAAAACCGCATTGCATTGCATCGCATGCCATTTGGTGGCATGCAATGCTGTGAGATATTTAATTGTACAATGCGGCTCATTTACCCGATTATTGCATCGCATACCTTATGTAATGGTATGCGATGGGCGCCGTGCCAGGAAACAAGTACCGAACATTTATAGGAGAATTCTGCCCATTAACCTCTTACTGTCTACAGATATGTTGTGTCTGGGAAATCAGTCCAGTTGTATCACATTTGTGAGGCAATTGGTTAAGCAGGAAATGTTTTTCTTCTCCTGGGAGGTTTAGAATATGTTTGTATGGGGTTATGCTTGGGGTTATGCTTGGAGTTATGTATGGGGTTATGTATGGGGTTATGCTTGGGGTTATGCTTGGAGTTATGTATGGGGTTATGTATGGGGTTATGCTTGAGGTTATGCTTGGGGTTATGCTTGGGGTTATGCTTGTAGTTATGTATGGGGTTATGTATGGGGTTATGCTTGAGGTTATGTATGGGGTTATGCTTGGCACCACACCTCCTAACTGTCCAGATTTTGAGAGAACCTATTAGGAGCAGAGCTGGCCCTAGCCTAAATGATGCCCTAGGCAAGATTTTGGCTGGTGCCCCCTAGCACTGCCACTAGTTCCACCTCTGACCCTGCTCCCCTTTCCCAGCACCATCAACCCTCATCATAGCAGTCATCATTTTGGTGCTCCTACCCGCAATATTTTAAATAGAAACAGTGCACACATTCGGTGCGCAGCCCAAACAGGGGTGTGTTCTTGCTGGGAAGGGGCATGGCCACCCAATAGTACCCCCAATTCAAATTATGCCACACAGTAGTGTAACTTTATTCACATTATATCATTCGATGGTGTCCCTTATTCACGTTACATCACACAGTAGTACCACTTTATCTTATGCACATTACTCCTCACATTATTCACATTATACCCTTCGAAAAAAATCCTGAGAAAATTTTGTATTTTAATCACCTCCATGGCCACACTGCAACCCAGCACAGAGCAGTGTGTGCTGGGCAGAGGAGAAGAGCTGCATCTGCTGCTGTCACTTAAGGGGAGGGGGCCCTTCCATCAGACTTTGGCCTGGGTAATTTATACCCCCTACCCCTTTCTCTCGGCACCACTGATAATACCACACAGTAATGCCCCTTACACATAACACACATTATTAATGTCCTTATAACCATAATGCCCCTTACACATTATGCCAACCTTTATTAATGCCCTTCATACACATAATGACACACATAATGCCCCTTACACATATGTTGCACATTATTAATGCCCTTATACACATGACACATATAATGCCCCTTACACATATGTTGCACATTATTAATGCCCTTATACACATGACACACATAATGCCCATTACACATATGTTGCACATTATTAATGCCCTTATACACATGAAACACATAATGCCGCTTACACATATGCCGAACACTATTGCACAAACAACCAACCCGCAGACAGCACTCAGACAGCCGCTAACACTGGGACCTCTGCCTCTGCTTGGATACAGATGTTTCCTCATACTTCTTGACTCAATAAACCATGCAGCTCCTGGCCAGTTCTGCTAACGTTGGGTGCCTTTTTTGCTGAAAATTTGTCTTTTTGCATTGTTATGACCAGCACACACAAGGAGCTTCCGATGATTAAAATGATATGTGGCATGAATATATTCTGTGTGCGACTGTGGCTGTACCTGCATTCGGAATGCTATGTTACAGTGATTTCCATGAAAACACTATATCATATGTAGATACAGCCTCACTCACACACATAATATAGGCATGCTGCATATCATTTTAATCAGCAGAAGCTGCTGATGCCCCTAGGCATTCCAAATGCCCTAGGCAATTGCCTAGTTTGCCTATGCCTAAGGCCGGCTCTGATTAGGAGTGACCGTGTTCCATGTGCTATTGCTCACAGGAATTAAAGGAGTATTTTCCGTAATGTGAGGTGTACAGGAGCTGGCATGTGTTCAGCATGAAATGTTGGCACAGCATCCTGACAGCAGAATCCCGATGGTCACAATGCTGTTGGATCACAGTGAGTATTGTAACATTAACCCTACCCTAACCTACCAACCCCCCAGCTAAATCCTAACCATCCTTTTTGGCAGCTTAACCCTACACACCATTCGGCAGCATAACCCTAACCAAGCCCTCATGCAGCCAAATCCTAACACATTTGTGAACGATAGGAACGATATATTGTTAAAGTTATAATTATCGCTCACATTGTTAATGATGTATAGTCTAGTGTCTGTGGGGCTTTAAAAGTTATTTTTTGTAACTTGATGCATGAAAGGATTAAGTAAAAATGTTAGAGCTTGTTCCAGAACTCCAGGATCCTGACATCCCCCACCCCCACGCCCTACCCCATCTTATAATTATCGAGGCACTCAGAAGTTTTTAATAAGCTTCATTTTTCCATTACATACATTACATTTTTCGGAGCCATATTCTGTAAATCACAGAATAATGGGTTAATAGTAGTGGGGCAGGTTTATTGAGGTATTGTTTTTAAGTTTGCAGGTAGGCGTTACAGGTGCTTTTGAACAATTTTTGAAAAATGACAAAAAAATCATACAAAAATCATAAAAACTTGCTCAAATCAGTCACATGCCGCAGTGGCGGTACTCACCCATCTGTGCCCGCCGCCGGCTAGCATGTGTCCATTGGGCTCCCAGGGCAGGCAAGAGTCAGCAGGGTAGCGGGCATGTGAGGCGGTGTTGGGATCCAGGTCGCACAGCACAGAGTCTGACTTTGCTTGGCGGCACTGGGAGGTCGGCACCGCCAACTTGGTTTAGGGCAAATGAGCTATTGACCCAGGTCAGGGTCTTTCCTGCCTCCCTGCCCTGTCAGACAATGGCAGCCACCCTCTATGTATATAGGAGATCTGCCTAAGCTGATCTGGGTCAGTGCAGAAAGTCTTCTGAGCCATGCAGATCGTTTGGGAAGACTCCTGGCTTTTCTAGTGCCTGCTGCTTGCTCCCAGCTCAACCTGCCAGTTACCCTTTGCTGGCCTCTGATCTTATAGCAGTCTTCACAGCCTGGCCTGGTCCGTTTCTTTCGGTCTACTCCAACTGGTACCCATTGGTTTCCGTCAGTACCCTCCAACTCAGGTCACGGTTCCAAGTCCAGCTTCAGTCAATCAAAGTCTTTCAGTATCTTTCCCATTGGATCCAATCGTCTTGACATCATTCCATTCTTCTTTCTGGATACTACTATCCAAGTCTTCATCACCTTCGCCAAGAAACCATCATCCTTCTTTAGTGCACCTCATCATCCGCAGTCCTCAACAAAGCCCATCACCCCAAGTTCTCTATACGAGGACTTTACTTTATTTACATTTGCCATTGACTTTTTCTCTCAAAGTAGTATTTGAGTCCTGCCCGTTTGTTTTTCATTTATGAAAAAATCCTTCATTAAACCTGCCCTAAAACCCTTCATCTTCTAGTCCGTCTGCAGTCCCTGAGCAACACATGACTCCATCAAATCCCTCTTCCATGACACATCATTATACATCACAAATTTATATAGAGCATGTATTTCTATTATTTTATTACTATTGAAAATGCAAACAGCACTTTTTTGGGGTACAGGCTAATTTACCTCAATACTTAGAACACGTATTACCAACCAGAATGACCACATGCCCCCCGTAATAAGCCTTTTCCAACTGAGTTGTGCATACTGTACATGCAACAAGCACAATTACAGCATTGTAGGTGCCTTATGTCAAGCTGCACTAAACAAGTGTTTTACCACCAATAATTATGCCGGAAATGTTTTAGCAAAATTGCTAGAGCTTAATTAATAACTTAAATATATAACAGGACTGGGGTGTGACAAAGAACATTTTAATGAAACCAATCATCTTTTGTTACATAATTCTTTTCAAATAGGAAAAATATTAACTTTTTTGTATAGAGTACAGTATAAAATATATTCAATTACATGTATTTTTCAAAGTAACCAGACAATGGGGGTTATTATTGTTCACTCGCAAATGCAAATTTCTTCTCAAATGGACAAAACCATGTGCACTGCAGGTGGGGCAGATGTAACATGTACAGAGAGTTAGATTTGGGTGAGTTATTTTGTTTCTGTGCAGGGAAAACACTGACTGCTTTATTTCTACACTGCAATATAGATCTCACTTTGAAGTAAAACCCCACCCAAATCTAACTCTCTCTGCACAAGTTACATCTGCCCCACCTGCAGTGCACCTGGTTTTGTCAATTTGAGAATGAATTTGCCTTTGTGAGTGAATCAGAATAAGGGCCAATGTGTGTAAGATTGCAGAGGATAACTAGTTTATCTGAAGCAACATAAGCTTACCAGCATGGGCATGTAACAAGGAATCATATACACTGGCATGTGGGGGTTGAGCTTTTAAGGGGAGGAACGTTGTGTGAAGGGAGTACTGATTTGATTGGTTGATGGAATATCAGGGGAGTGGCTCTACATCTGATATATGCCTATGATCTAGAAGGTTCCATCTCTTTTCAGTCAGATTCGTTGGAGGAGTTAAGTGCAGTCTCTCAGACTCATATTCATCAGCTTTATCTGTACCTTATCCTTCTTTTCTCTCTCCATATTTCCCTTCTGTCTAGCTTCTTTTTCTCTCTGTTTTTCTCTCATAGTGATAGTTAGTCAGATGAGCTGGATGATATTCCTGAGTCATATTACTTTTCCTATGTCTATCTTCCTTCTTTCATTTCTGGCCTTTATCTTTATTTGCTGTCCTTCTTTTCCCCCTTTATGCTGCCCCTTTTGTTCTGGTAATTTCAGGGGGCTTATGAATATTTGGTTATAGCAGGAGATATTTACTTCCCTCCCCCCCTCTAACAGTGGGCTATAATGGTACAGGCCTCCATCCCAGTCAGGATTACATCCACCTGTTGTTTCCTTATTAGGCTATTGTGCCAGAAGCCCTGCTGCCATTGCCTCAGCTTACTACAGTCAGGATTATAGTGGCAGTACAGTGTAAGAGCTCAGCCAGCTCAGGTAGAGCTGCAGGGGATGGGCTGTTATGGGTACAGAGTGTAGGAGAGGTCAGCACCATTTTACCTCCCCCCTCTAACAGTGGGCTATAATGGTACAGGCCTCCATCCCAGTCAGGATTTCACCCCCCTGTTGTTTCCTTATAGGCTGCTGCCACTGCCTCACCTTACTACAGTCAGGATTATAGTGGCCAGTACAGTGTCAGGGCTCAGCCAGCTCAGGTAGAGCTGCAGGGGATGGGCTGTTATGGGCATACAGTATAGGAGGCATCCTTATAGCTCCCTGGCTGCTTTGGCTGTTCAGGGATTTCAGAGTATAAAGTGATTCTTATATGTCCCCTGCTGGGAGCATGTGTAGAGATGGATTTTGCAGGACACACTTTAAGGACACACATACCCTCTCTGTTGCCTATGTATAGTGGTGGCAGCAATTTTGCGTGTGGACTACTAGTTTGTCCATCAATTCTTTATGAATCAGTGGGGTCACTTTGGTGATGTGTTGATGCTATTAAACCGCAAAACTCCTTGATTATGCAAATAGCCTCCATTCGCAAGCAATATTATTATCACTATTATATTATTAATAGTAATAGGTTCTGTTAATGCATTCTTGGTTAGTTCATAGGCTGCCATAGGGTACGCACATGTGATCAAAGGCCCGGCACCGCAGTTCCCTCTTTAACCCCTTCCTGACAGAGCTAGTTTTTGCGTTCCTGACAGAGCCATTTTTTTCAAATCTGACATGTCTCACTTAAGTGGGGATAACTTTTTTTTGCTTTTACTTATCCCAGTGATTTTGAGATTGTTTTCTCGTGACACATTGTACTTCAAGTTAGTGGTAAATTTTCGTCGATACAGTCTGTGTTTTTTTGTGAAAAATACCAAAATGTCGGAAAAAAATGGAAAATTTTGCGATTTGCAAAATGTTAAATTTTCTGCTTGTGAGACAAATAATCTTACCACTCAAAATAGTGAATAACTAACATAGACCATATGTCTACTTTATGTTGACATCATTATTTCAACTTCCTTTTAATTTTTTGGGACACTAGGAGGCTTACAATATGAATAGCAAATTCTCAAATTTTCAAGAAAATTTCAAACACTGATTTTTTTAGGGACCAGTTCAGTTCTGATGTGACTTTGAGGGACTTGTATGTGAGACACCCCCATAAATGATGCCATTTCAAAAACTGCACCCCTCACAGTATTCAAAACAGCATTTTGGAAGTTTGTTAACCCTTTAGGTGTTTCACAGGAATTAAAACAAAGTGTAGGTGAAATTTCAAAATTTCTTTTTTTTTGCAGAGTTTCAATTTTAATACATTTTTCTAACGAATACAGTAGATTTTACTAGAGAAATGTGACTAAAAATTGATTCCCCCAATTCTTTTGTTTTCATAAATATCCTATATGTGGCCCTAGTGTGCACGGTGACCAAACCACAGGCTTCATAATAGAAGGAGCACCTACTTGATTTTGGAGCCTCCTTTTTATGAGATTATTTTTTAGGCACCATGTAGGTTTCTAGGCACCATAAGATGCTAAAAGTTAGGAACCCCCCCACAAGTGACCCCATTTTGCAAACTACACCCCTCAGGGAATTCATCTAGGGGTATAGTGTACATTTCAAACCCCCAGGGGTTTCACCAATTTTGATACAACTGGGCTGTGAAAATGAAAAAAATTAATTTTTCATTTTCACAGCTCAGTTGTATCAAAATTGGTTAAACCCCTGGGGGTTTGAAATGTACACTATACCCCCTGATGAATTCCCTGAAGGGTGTAGTTTGCAAAATGGGGTCACTTGTGGGGGGGTTCCACTGTATAGGTGCTTCAGGGGTCATTCAACCAGAATCTGTGCTGCAAAATCCAAAAATCACTCCTTCCCTTCTGAGTCCTGCCATGCACCCAACTGGTATTTTTTGGTCACATGTGAGGCATTGCCGTACTCGGGAGAAATTGGGGCACAGATTTTGGGGTGCTTTGTCTCCTTCATTCCTTGTGAAAATGAAAAATTTTGAGCCAGAACTGCATTTTTGTGTAAAAAAATTTAATTTTTTACACAAAAATGCAGTTCTGGCTCAAAATTTTTAATTTTCACAAGGAATGAAGGAGACAAAGCACCCCAAAATCTGTGCCCCAATTTCTCCCGGGTACGGCAATGCCTCACATGTGACCAAAAAATACCAGTTGGGTGCATGGCAGGACTCAGAAGGGAAGGAGTGATTTTTGGTGGTGGAATGAATGGCGGGTGCTATGTCGCATTAGCAAGACCCCCGAAGCACCAATACAGTGGAACCCCCCCACAAGTGACCCCATTTTGGTCACCAGCTTTGGGAGGGGGGCTGGCGCTGCGGCTGGCGGGGGGGTGGGAGGGGTGCTGGCGCTGCGGCAGCCGGGTGGGTGGGAGGGAGGGGGGCTGCCGGGTGGGAGGGGGGGGGGGGCTGGCGATCGGTGCGGTATACGCACACAAACACACACACACACACACACACACACACACACATATATATATATATGTGTGTATATATATATATATATATATATATATATACATATATATACACACACATATATATATATATATATATATATATATATATATATGTGTGTGTGTATATATATATATATATATATATATATACACATTTGCCCATTATTTTTTATTTTATTTTATTTTTCACTTTTCCAGCAGCAGCATGATGCTGCTGCTGCTGCTGCTGCTGCTGCGGGGGGGAGGGGGGAGGAGGGGAGCGCAGCGTGCGCTCCGGACGCATCGGTGGAGCCGCTGGAGCTGCTGCTGCTGCCGGGTGAGTGCCCGGCGGGTGGGAGGGGGGTGCTGCCGCTCGGTGGTGATCGGTGCTGCACCGATCACCACCGTTTTCTGTGTTACCGAGCGGCTTAGCCGCCGGTAACACAGGAAACGCTGTGAATGGCTGTTCAGATTTGAACAGCCAATCACAGCGATCGCCGACCGGGGGGGGCACCCCTGCCCCCCCTGGGCGGCGAGGGGGGATGTCTGCTGTCAGGGACAGCAGACATCACCTAACTGTCACTGCGTCTCTAGACGCAGTGACAGTTAGAAGTCATGACGTACATTTATGCCATGTGTCGGGAAGTACCTCCCGGCCATGACGTAAATGTACGTCAAATGTCGGGAAGGGGTTAAATTTCTAAGCACAGCACTCCAAATCTAATTCCTATTATACTCAAGTATACCTGGCATATATAAAGCAATATTATTTATATACACCGAACAGATAGCTGTCAGTTCACCAACAGTACCGGTTTTGCTCACCCTTAGTGTATTATGTTAAAGGAAAATATGTGACAGTGATTATTTTTATTTATTAATTTATTAACAGCTATTATGTAGCGCACTTAACCCACGGCGCTTTGCGGGGAGTGGTGTAGCATTCACACCAGCCCTGAGCCAGTGTAGCTTGCAATCTACACACACACATTCATTCTAGGGTTAATATTGTTGGCATCGATTTTGCCTAATGTGTAGTTTTGCAGTGTGGGTGGAGTACCTGATTGCAAGGAGGTGGTACAGGCTTCGTACGTTGGAGCATTGTTTGTGGTCGGGCCCGTGATCTCAGTGCAATCAGTGTGATCTCAGAGCTCGGTTCCCTCTCTATATCTGCCATTCCTTTGTTCTGGGAACAGTAATCCATATTTATTTACTAGGGTACGCAATTATACCTGACAATTTGTAGCTGATTCTTATTGGTATTCATTTATATTTACTGTACAGTTATGTTTCAATAGAACAACAGTGCCTATTTTGCCCACTATTAGTACAGTTAGTGTTGGGTGACCAATTTCTATTAGTTAATTTCTTAGCAAATCTTAGAGCGCACTTTACTCACAACTTTACTTTGCAAGGATGCTTGTAACATTCACGCAGTCCCTGTGCAAAGGTAGCTGGCACTCTACACACATATATTAGATCTAGGGTTAATATTTTTGAGAATGAACATATTTTGTACCGTGGGTTTCGTCATATGTAATCATATGTAATGACATCTGTCTGGTTCAAAGGCCTCGCAGCACATTTCCCTCTTTAGATCGGCCCAGTCCCTAGTTTTCTAAGCACAGCAATCCAAACCTTTTTCCAAGTATACACAGGTATACCCATTCGAATTAACTGATTTTTATTATTAGTATTTGTTGTCAGTTAATTTTATAGCGCACACATGGTCCGCGCACTTTGCATAGATATGTTTGGGCATTCTTGTTGGGCCCTGCCCCAGTGGGGCCTGTAGGCTGTGTTCTCTGCCGTATGTCTACGCACACGTATTTCATTTGGGGTTTAGATTTGTTGGAAGCCAATCCACTATCAGTGTATTTTAAAGCTGCATATATTTGCAAGGCACTTAATCCTATAATTATTGTTATGGCCTTTTCAGCTATTTAGTTTTATTTATAAATTATATAATTATTTATAAATTATTGTTATCAGACAGGATATTTAGTTAATCACAGGCATTTTACAACCGTGCTCTTGGGTTTTTCGATGTATAGGTGGGGCCACGCTGTATGCAATTCGTGGGCATAGCTTCGCCGCACGTCAGCATTTCATAGAAAGGGTTGTTGCCAGGACTGTTCATATTTTGGAAGGAAGTGCGTGTTTTTGTGTCCCCTGTTTTTTTTTTTTTTTTTAGATGCTGTACACATGATGAAGAATAACAGACATTGGTGGTCGAGGTGATGGTCGCGGTCCGGATGGATGTATCAGCTTATGATCTCGATGGTTCTTCTCTTACTGCTAGGATGAAGGCAGAGTCCACGAATTGTAGATTCCCATTTGTTACCGATCCTGGTACCCAGTGAGGGGGAAATTTACACTGAGAATTTGTACGCTGTTTTGATTTATATTTCGGTTTTGGCACTCAAGGCGGCTAGTTACGTATAAGCATGTCAACTAATTATAATTTGTTTAATGAACAGGCTCAGTTACTTCTGCGGGCACAGAGTACGTAGCCCATAGTCGATAGAATGGCAGCGAGTCTTAAGCGGCTTCATTATAGTTGCCATATAGTCCTGGCAGATGTTTTCTTGGCATGCATGGTTGGAAGACATAACTCCTTCTTGGTCCTAATTTGAAACTATGTAGTTATATCTGGCCTATATATATATATATATCTGCGGGTTAGGAGGCACTCGCTAATCCAATCCACTTTTGCTGGGGTGTACACTCAGAAATTCATTGATGGAAACTATTATATACATGAGTACCGTAAGAGGCCAATCTCCAGCCTGAAGATAATAAATCTGGGCTTTATTCAATCACGCTGCCACATCATAGGTCAACATTTCGGCTAGTATCAGAGCCTTTATTAAGACTTTTAGACAGCCAAAAGCATGTACATTAGTGCCATAACACCTTATGATGTCCATATGAAGTGCACGCCATACTATATATATGTATTTCCGATCCTAAGTTTAATTAATAAGCTAAGACAAGTTGTCTAATAGGCTCGATTATCACTATCACCTTGTGAGCCGAGTGTGTGGCATTTGCATTTTAGCGCATATGATGTTTGCGCGATAGTCTGCCGATGTTCTTTGCATGCATGGTCAAGAGGCATACCCTAGCTACGCAGTTATCTCTGGATTGCATATTGCGAGACTCTGCATGTTCACCGCTGGCGTACTGCAGCAATTGCCCTTAATAGTATCTTTTGGAAATTGTTAAATAGATGCACCCTCTCCAAAGGAGCAATACACGTGGCGGGTTTATCATCCGTGTATATATGTGGGCGCATAGGTACATAGAGCCTGCTAGTGGGGTAGCATTCGGTCTTGCAGGAATTTTAGGCTCAGTTTCCCATTTGGAAAAAGCAAGCAGAGATAGTGGTGAGACTTACTTAATTCTGCTCTTGGGTGATACCCTTAATGCTGCTGGGAAATAGCACTCCTGCTTCTGACAGCTGTGGGTGCGCTTATCCTGATTATCAGTATTCACATGACAAAGAGCATTACCATGTCTTTCTTTTTCAGGATATCTACAGGGCTCTCCAAGATAGCTCCATCTTGCCTGGAGTAGGACTACCTGATGTCAGCCTTGTTGCTAAAATATATATTCCAAGGAGCATTTACTTTTTAGCCAGGCGTAGTTCGTCTTTTTGAGTGAACTCCGTTTTGGCTTTATATGGTACACTCAGGATGGGTGAGCTGCTGTCTAATTCTAGTACAGCAGCGTTGCCCATGTGGGCGTGCTTTGTCGTCGTTTGCCCCGTCGAATTGTTATGATGTTGGATGCAGCGTCCCGGGACTGGCATAGTTGGCGGGGGGGCATTGGGTCTGGAGGGGTCCCTGTCATGGGCGCCGAGTTTGTCTGGTGGTGATGGCTGGGGCTCATTTGGATTTGGTGTCCTTGTTTGCCATGGTGAACTCATTTCTTTAAATGGTTCACGTTTTGGTTACTAGTTCAATCAGGTTGGTTTCGGAGCGCGGCATCCGGCATCTGGGTCTTATACCGGACGACTGCTGGGCACACCCGTTTGTATTGTTGCTGTTTAGGTGACCGTGGCACGGGTTGGCCACAAGAAAAAGTCATAATCCGGTCACTGAGTAGCCGGAGGTCTGGTGCGTTTCTACGTTTCAGCGGACCTCCGTCTGTCAGTGTACCCCCTTGAGGAGTTATCCGCTCGTCGCAAACGCCTTTTGCCTTTGCGGGGGCCTTGAGGAATTTTTGGGTTACCGTCAGTTTTAAGTTTGGCTGGCGGAGCCTTTTTTGCCTCAAGTCAAGCTGGGTGACCCCCCCCCCCCTCATTCATCATGCAGGTTATAATTTTTACAATCCCCTTTTTATAAATGTTATCGTCAATACAAAATTCTAGCATGAGCGCGGTTATGGCCGCTAACATTTTTGGGCTCATAGACCATCTATACATCGGTTGTTTATGGCCCTGGTATGCTCAATGTAACATCCTTAACAGAATTATGGCTTTTACGTGGATGGGTTGGTAGACCCTTCGTTTGCAATGAACTGTGGAACATTATGTATGCTTTATGGGAAATTTGAGTTCCCGTATTTTTGAATTTTCAATTACTGGGCAACGATACTATTGTTCAAATATTGGTTTAGGAGCAGTGATAGGTGAGGACAATACGTTTGATGGCCTATCTTGCTTTTTGATTGTATTTTCAATAGCTACGTTTAGGAGTTGCTGTTCTTTTTAAGTTAAGGTTTGGTTGTGGTGGCGGTGCAGGTTTTGAGGAACCTGGCAGTTGGCCAATTCAGAATGGTTATATGTTTTGCTTATATTTAAAATATTGGTTGAAGGACAGTTTAGTCATATAAGTGGCTAGGCATGTATATCAGCTCACGAAGGTGGGCATCACCGGTCCAGGTGGGTCCACGCACCACTTTATGATTGACTGTCGTAATTATATGAATAGGGCAGTTGGCCCAATTATTATTCCCGTAGGCGGCAGAGTAATCAGCTTTGCCATTTGTGCCGTGGTCAGGGATAGTGGCAGATGGTCGATCCCTGACCATTGACGGGTAGTTGGCCCAATTATTGGGGTGGAGTAATCAGCTCTGCCATTACCGATTGGGTCATGGTCAGGGATAGTGGCAGATGGTCGATCCCTGACCATTGTGGGGCAGTTGGCCCATTAGTAGATTGAATTTAATGTTGGTGTTATTTTCTCGTTTGAAAAGGATAGTGGCAGAAGGCCGATCCTTAATTTTAGGGTGGCCAAGGATAGTGGCAGATGGTCAATCCTTGGCCATCAGGGCAGTTGGCCCCCCTTTTTCTTATTTGAATTATATAATCTTTTGCATAAATTTTTGTCCATATTTTAACCATTCTTCTCACCGCCACCTTAGTTTAGAGGAAGGGACCTTTTATTAAGAGTTAGTTATAAATAGGCCTTCCTCTTCAAATAAATAAAAAGCCGACCCCTTTCATGCCAAATGCAGTTGTCCGAGTCTTCATTTTTAGATAAGTGGGTATGAATGACGCGTGCATGCATCTGACTGTGTAACGCTTAAGATTGCAGAGGATAACTAGTTTATCTGAAGCAACATAAGCTTACCAGCATGGGCATGTAACAAGGAATCATATACACTGGCATGTGGGGGTTGAGCTTTTAAGGGGAGGAACGTTGTGTGAAGGGAGTACTGATTTGATTGGTTGATGGAATATCAGGGGAGTGGCTCTACATCTGATATATGCCTATGATCTAGAAGGTTCCATCTCTTTTCAGTCAGATTCGTTGCCCACCCTCCCGCCCTAAGTGGTTGGGTTTTTTATATTGGAATCATTGTGTCGGCTTTATTGGTGGCCGGTTCAGAATGGTTATATGTTTTGCTTATATTTAAAATATTGGTTGAAGGACAGTTTAGTCATATAAGTGGCTAGGCATGTATATCAGCTCACGAAGGTGGGCATCACCGGTCCAGGTGGGTCCACGCACCACTTTATGATTGACTGTCGTAATTATATGAATAGGGCAGTTGGCCCAATTATTATTCCCGTAGGCGGCAGAGTAATCAGCTTTGCCATTTGTGCCGTGGTCAGGGATAGTGGCAGATGGTCGATCCCTGACCATTGACGGGTAGTTGGCCCAATTATTGGGGTGGAGTAATCAGCTCTGCCATTACCGATTGGGTCATGGTCAGGGATAGTGGCAGATGGTCGATCCCTGACCATTGTGGGGCAGTTGGCCCATTAGTAGATTGAATTTAATGTTGGTGTTATTTTCTCGTTTGAAAAGGATAGTGGCAGAAGGCCGATCCTTAATTTTAGGGTGGCCAAGGATAGTGGCAGATGGTCAATCCTTGGCCATCAGGGCAGTTGGCCCCCCTTTTTCTTATTTGAATTATATAATCTTTTGCATAAATTTTTGTCCATATTTTAACCATTCTTCTCACCGCCACCTTAGTTTAGAGGAAGGGACCTTTTATTAAGAGTTAGTTATAAATAGGCCTTCCTCTTCAAATAAATAAAAAGCCGACCCCTTTCATGCCAAATGCAGTTGTCCGGGTCTTCATTTTTAGATAAGTGGGTATGAATGACGCGTGCATGCATCTGACTGTGTAAGGCTTATGCCAATTTCTTGTTAAATGAATATATGGAATCAATTTCAATATACAGTACATTCCTCAGATGGGCAAATTGATATCCCAGGATGCTTTCTGACTGAAGACAAGCACAGGGATAGACCCAAGAGACTGTCACTAATAATTCTGAATAAATGGTCATTTAAAGATTAACATAAATTATTATTTGAAACACCTTGTTTTGGCTCAATTAAAAGTCAAAGAGTGAAATAAATTAGAGAAGAGCATTGACATGTGACTGCGTAATACATATATATATATATATATATCTCCTATATATTTGGCTACATCTGTCACTCAAAGTGGGTGTCTGTGTCTATAACGCTCTGTTCCTGGACTTTCCTCTTAATGTGTGATTGCCTTCATCTGTGCTGAACACCTTTCTGAGAAATTAACCTGTTTAAAACAGGTGATGGCAATCATACATTAAGGGGAAGTCTAGAAACAGAGCATTGTGTCCCTCCTGGAGAGGGTCATGTTGGGAGGTATGTGACAGAGAACCAGCCCAGTGAGCCCACAGACAGTGCCAGACACCCACTGCCTTCCCATGTTGCCCAGCACTGCTACTCCACAGCCACCAGGTGAGCGCCCCCCTCCCGCGATTTGCGGCAAAACCTCCCCCCCGCGATTCGCGGCAAAAACACCCGCTCCCCCGCGACCCCCCCTACCGCGATTCGCGGCAAAAAGAACCCCCCCGCGACCCCCCCTTGCACGATTGGCGGCACCCCCCCTGCGACCCCCCTACCGCGATTCGCGGCACCCCCCCCCCCCTAAATTCGCAGCAGCCCCAGGATTAAATGGCACATGCAAAACACTGACATGGCTATGGTCGACAATGAAAAAGGTTGACATGAGTTTTTGAAGATTTATTTTTAATTTTTTTAATTTTTTCATATTCATTGTCATGTGTCGACATGGACACCAATGAAGTGGCACACTTATGTCAACATTTGCATGTGTTGACCTTTCTGTGTTGATTTTTTCTTGTGGCGATTCGCGTCACACCCCCCCGCAACCCCCCCTCCCGCGATTCGCGGCACCCCCCGTGACCCCCCACCTCCCGCAATTCGCGGCAACCCCCCACCGGAACCCCTGTGAACCCCGCCCTCCCGCGATTCGCGGCACCCACCCCCGCGACCCCCCCTCCCGCAATTCGCGGCACCCCCCCGTGATTCGCGGCAGCTCCAGAATTAAATTGCACATGGAAAACACTGACATGGCTATGGTCGACAATGAAAAAGGTTGACATGAGTTTTTGAAGTTTTTTTGTCATTTTTTGAATATTTTCATATTCATTCTCATGTGTCGACATGGACACCAATGAAGTGCCACACTTATGTCAACATTTACATGTGTTGACCTTTCTGTGTTGATTTTTTTCTTGTGGCGATTCGCGTCACACCCCACGCAACCCCCCCTCCGGCGATTCCCGGCACCCCCCCGCGACCCCCCCCTCCCGCAATTCGCGGCAACCCCCCACCGGAACCCCCATGAACCCCGCTCTCCCGCGATTCGCGGCACCCACCCCCCGCAACCCCCCCTCCCGCAAATCGCGGCACCCCCCGCGATTCGCGGCAGCCCCAGGATTAAATGGCACATGGAAAACACTGACATGGCTATGGTCGACAATGAAAAAGGTTGACATGAGTTTTTGAAGTTTTTTTTTTCATTTTTTGAATATTTTCATATTCATTCTCATGTGTCGACATGGACACCAATGAAGTGCCACACTTATGTCAACATTTACATGTGTTGACCTTTCTGTGTTGATTTTTTCTTGTGGCGATTTGCGTCACACCCCCCCCCCAACCCCCCTCCCCCACCACCCCCACTCCCGCGATTCACGGCACACACACACACCTCCCCCGCGATTCTCGGCACCCCACCCCGTGACCCCCCCTCCCGTGATTCACGGCACACCCCCGCGACCCCCCCTCCCATGATTCGCCGCAACCCCAGCCCCGTAACCCCCCCTCCCGCGATTCGCGGCACCCACCCCCGCGACCCCCCCTCCCGCAATTCGCGGCACCCCCCCCGCGATTCGCGGCAGCTCCAGAATTAAATTGCACATGGAAAACACTGACATGGCTATGGTCGACAATGAAAAAGGTTGACATGAGTTTTTAAAGTTTTTTTTTCATTTTTTGAATGTTTTCATATTCATTCTCATGTGTCGACATGGACACCAATGAAGTGCCACACTTATGTCAACATTTACATGTGTTGACCTTTCTGTGTTGATTTTTTCTTGTGGCGATTCGCGTCACACCCCCCCCCACCCCCCGCAACCCCCACTCCCGCGATTCACGGCACACACACACACCCCCGCGATTCTCGGCACCCCACCCCCTGACCCCCCCTCCCGTGATTCACGGCACACCCCCCGCGACCCCCCCTACCATGATTCGCCGCAACCCCCACCCCCGTAACCCCCCTCCCGCGATTTGCGGCAACCCACCCCGCGACCCCCCTCCCGCGATTCTCTGCAATCCCTCCCCTCCCGCGATTCGCAGCATCCACCCCCCCCACAACCCCCCCTCCTGCAATTCGCGGCACCCCCCGCGACCCCCCCTCCTGCAATTCGCGGCACCCTCCGCGACCCCCCCTCCCGCGATTCGCGGACACCTAAGTTGCAATACAGGGCATCTTTCATACAATTCTAACCATATTTCTCACATACAAACGTTCACAAATTAAGGGGGCGCAGCCCCTTACGACGGTGTGAAGAGCGCCCGTAGGGCGCGATGAATCACCTAGTACATATATATATATATATATATATATATATATATATATATGTAAAGTGCATGCAACAATATTTTATATCTTTTTTATATATTTTGTCTGGATATCCATGATATGGTATTCATTTTTAATTGCATACCTCCCAACATCTATGAAGCTGAAGTCGGAACTGAGAAAAATGATGCGCCGGTAATGCAGCGATCACGAATCATGGCCCCGTGTTCCGTTACTGTGGGGCCATGTGCAGTGCTCTATGAGCTGCTGGCATGCCACCAGTGCCTGTAACTCCCATGTAAGCAGAGCAGCAAGTGACAAGGGGACTCCCAAATGCCCCCTTATTGTGGGACTGTCCCCTGAAAATCAGGCCATTTGGTAAGTATGTTCATTGTCTGACATCTGTGGTAGAACAGCTCCTCTCAATGAGGCAGATTTATTAAGCCTGGTGAAGAGATAAACTGGAGATAAAGTTGAAGGTGATAACGCACCAGCCAATCAGCTATGTTTGAAAAATGACAGTTAGGAGTTGATTGGCCGGTGCATTATCTCCTTCCACTTTATCTCTTCGCCAGGCTTAATACATCTGCCCCAATGTGATTTCCAGCACACTGGTCTTCAACTGTCATAAAATACAATGGGGCAGATGTATTAAGCCTTAACAAGAGATAAATACAAGTGTGATAAGGAGAGATAAACGTCCAGCCAATCAGCTCCTTACTGACTTTTTTCAAACACAGCCTGTAACATGGCAGTTAGCAGGTGATTGGCTGGACGTTTATCTCTCCTTATCACCCTAGCATTTATTTCTTTTTAAGGCTTAAGCCAACTGCCACATGACAGGCTGTGTTTGAAAAAAGTCAGTAAGGAGCTCATTGGCTGGACATTTATCTATCTTTATCACCCTTGCATTTATCTCTTGTTAAGGCTTAATACATCTGCCCCAGTGTGTTTGGTTTGGTAAAAGTAGTTCTGCAGTCACCTGCTGAACAAAGAACATGTCCCAAGTTACAGTGTCTGCAATTTAGTGCATACTGCAGATCGTTTACCCTATCATCTGCATAAAAGAATTCAGAACATACGATAATAGAATAGCACAAATCCAAACTAGTATACACATTGCTTCAATATGGATTTACTGTAGGTGTAGCAGTCTCTGCATCACAACGTTATGCACACCTGTACATACTGGATCTGATATTGCAGCCAGTCAGCTATATTTCTATATCTTGGACATGTGCCACCTTGCAGAATAAACAAGTGGAAGTCACGTCATACACATCCCTAAAGCCAGACACCCAAATCAAAAAGCAATTTAGCAAACATGAAAATGTTTTCTTAGAAAAAGATCTGGATATTGTACATTTTAGCTCCAAGACATTTCCTCTGCCAAAGTCTGTCAGTTCACAGTTTAATATCTCTACCTTAAAGTGTCCCATGTGATGCCTTGGAGAACACAATACAGTATATATAAATAACCCTAATCAGTGTTCCAGCATGCAGCTTGTTATCTAAACCTTTTCCAATAAGGATACTGATTCGTTTGCTACATATTTAGATTCAAGCAGGACCTTACAGAAGCATTAAGAATATAGAAGCCAACATTGGGGGACATTTACTAAGATGGGAGTTCTATTTCACATGGGATGTTGCTATGGGCAACCAATAAGAACTTTCTTTTTATTTAGCACCTTCTAGAAGATAATCGATAGTATCCTGATTGTTTGCCCACAGCAACATCCCATGTGAAATAGAACTCACATCTAAAAGTAAAGATCCCTGATTGTATTGTCTTGCGCAATGCAGAAAATAAACATGCAGGAATTATATTTCAGTGAGGAAATGTAGAGTACAGAGCAGACTTGCATGCATGTTATGTTTGGAAAAGGTAGCGTACAATGTAGCAAGCAGAAGTATGCCCCAATATAATTAATTATACACAACCATTAATATGGACAAGGTTTATTGGCACCCTAGACAAAATATCTTCCTACTACCCCCTTCCCCCCGCCAACACACACACACACACACACACACACACACACACACACACACACACACACACACCCCCCCCCCCCACACACACACACACACACACACCATTAATTACCCACTTTCCCAGTCAGTCAAGAGAAAGTGTATTTGCAGGGTCATGTATATTGCCCTCCCACCTGACTTTCTTGAGCACAACAAGGATGTATCTATTAGGGATGTGCACCGGCCACTTTTCGGGTTTTGGGTTCTGATTACCTTGAGGTTTTGGGTTCTAATGGGTTTTGGCAAAACACCTCCTAAGTGTTTTGTGTTTGGATTTTTTGGGTTTTGGGTTCTGATTTTTTTGTTAAAAAAGCATAAAAACGGCTTTTTTTTTTTTTGCTCCTACGCTATATTAACCTCAATAACATTCATTTCCACTCATTTCCAGTTATTCTGAACACCTCACACCTTACAATATTGTTTTTAGGGTAAAAGGTTGCACCGAGGTAGCTGGATAACTATAGCTGGATTCTGCACCAGCAGAATTTATAATAATTAATTTTATATTAGGTACTGCTTGGCAGTGGCACACGTCAGTGCACCAGCAGCATGGAATTATTTTTTACAGTCCCACACAGCACAAGTATTATGTTTTAATTAAATTAGATATAGCAGCCTAGTATGTAGTTGTACTACTAGGTAGGTACCATAGGTGCCGATTCTGTGGGTGCTCAAGGGCCCGAGCACCCACAGAAATTGATGAGCACCCACAGACACGAATCCCACTGCTGGGCTGCCATATTAACTTGCTAATATGCGGCTGCAGCACCCACATTGTCGGACCCACCACCTGGGAAACAGTATGCCGGGAAGAGTGTATTCTGTCCGCGGAGTAATTGCACTGTGGGGGCATTTATGTACCTGCACTGTGGGGGCATTTATGTATGTGGAACTCTGTTGCCGTAATTTGAATATTGGAGACAACTGTGTTCTGTAATATAAATTGGTATTATTTTGTGGCCACACCCCTTCCCCATGAAGCCACTCCTCTATATTTTGGCTTGAGCACCCACCAGCAAAAACATAAATCGGCACCTATGGTAGGTACACTTAGGCAGTAACACTGCCAGTGGCAACAGTGGACTGAGTAAATAATACTGGCAACCTCTATTCACAGTATTCAGTGCAGGCAGCACCAGTGGACTATATTTAATTCAATTAATTAAGTATTAATAATATAGCAGCCTAGTAGGTAGAGAAAATAAACTACTAGGTAGGTAGGCAGTAGCACTGCCAGTGGTCAACACAAAAGGTAGTTACACATCACCAGTAGCTTTATGCAGTGCACCAGCAGAATTTATAATAATAATTAATTTTATTATAGGTACTGCTTGGCAGTGGCACTCAGTGGCACTCAGTGGCACACATGAGTGCACCAGCAGCATGGAATTATTTTTTACAGTCCAACGCAGCACAAGTATTATTTTTTTATTAAATTATATATAGCAGCCTAGTATGTACTAGGTAGGTACACTAGGTAGGCAGTAGCACTGCCAGTGGCAACAGTGGACTGAGTAACTAAATAATACTGACAGATTCAGTGCAGGCAGCACCAGTGGACTATATATATAATATTATTAATTATTCATATAATATATATTACAGCACAGCACCAGAGGTAGGCCCCAGCACAGAGGAGACAGTAGTACTACAAGTACACAGTTAGACTGTCCTCCTTGCTAGGGAGAGCCCACCCTAAGCAGAGAGGAGAACAGAGTACACAGCAGCACTAAGGGAGACAGCCCCAGTGAATAAAATAATTACAGCACCCCAGAGGAAGACCGCACAGAGGAGACAGTAGTACTACAAGTACAAAGTTAGACTACACAGCAGCACTGAGAGACAGCCCCAGCGAATAAAAAATATTGCGTTCAAGGTCAAGCTCAAGTTTAAACCCCGCAGCAGCACCAACACACACCCTCTCCCAACCCACTACTAGACTGGAGTGAAGATGGCGGGCGCAGCAGCCGCTATTTAAAGCCTCGCAAAATCCGACGCCGGGAGATGACGTTCTGACCACGCGGACAGACCCGAGTCAGGCGTGAATCTCTGAGCGCTGCTCGGAACTGGGCTCGGAATGATGACGTCCGTGGGGGCTCGGATCTCTGGAGTCCGAGTCTGCACATCTCTAGTATCTATCAGATATATCTCCCTATTTCATTCTGTCTGCGTCTCATACACACATACATACAGACACAGCCTTTCTCTCTATATTTACATACAGTGGTCAAAGTGAGAATATAGAAGTGGGGGAATGGAAAATGTATCTCACTCCCCTCTTCCCCCTCACTCCCCTCTTTCCCCTCACTCCTGCAGCTCTCATGTTGTCCTTTCCTCTCTCATCTCAGCACCTCTTCCATCACTCACCCAGGTACCTCCCTCCTACCCTTCACATCGCATACCAGCACCTCACTCCCACTCTCCACATCTCACACCAGCACCTCACTCCTCCATCACTCACCCCTGTATCTCACTCAATTCTTCCAGGTCTTAAACCAGCACCTCACTCCTACCCTCCACCCCTCTCACCAGCACCTCACTCCCACACCACCTCTCACACCAGCACCTCACTACCACCCTCCAACTCTCACCCTTAATTCACTCCCACCCTCCGCCTCACTCCCTCCACCTCACCCATGCACCTCACTCCCACCCTCCACCTCTCACCCCTGCACCTCACTCTTTCCTTCCACCTCTCAATTCTGCATTTAATCCCTCCTTCCAACTCTCACCCAAACCTCACTTTTACCCTTATACCAGGCAGAGCTCCTTCACACATATTGCGCCAGGCAGATCCCTGTCACACATCTTGCGCCAGACAGAAGCCCCCATTACACATATTATTATTGCACCAGACAGAGGCCCTGTTACACACTGCACCAGACAGAGCACCCATCACACATATTGCACCAGTATGTGTGACGCCCAAGCACCCGTATCCATGAGTGCCCGAACTTGTCAGAGCATGGCAGAACACATGAACACGTCTAAATATACCCAAATCCCAGAGCACCCAAACTCGCCCAAGCATGCGAACATGCCCGAACACCCAAGCAGGTGAAAGTGCCGGAACACCCGAATCCATGAGTGCCCGAAAAACCGATTGAGCAAACGCAACTAAACGTACCCAAATCCCTAAGCACCCAAACTCGCCCGACTGCGTGACAGCGACAGAACAACTGTTTGTGATTGCGAACGATTTGCTGTTAAAATCGTCCGATCAGTTAAAAATCTGCCAATTGGCTAAAAATCGCTGTAGTGTGTGGGTACCTTTAAACATGTGAAGTTTAGGAAAGTGCTTTGACATCCAAGACAAGATAGCAGTGAGATACAGAGGAGGAAATGTAGATTTAAGTATTATCAGGGAAGGAACAGATGAGGGCCATTACTTCCTCACTAGATACGCGGGAGAAAGTTGTCAAAGTTTGTAAGAGTGATGGGTAGAAAAAGAGAAAAAGAAAAAGGAGGCTGGTTGCTGAGGGTCGGTTCTGTTGGGATGTGATGTCCTGATGTATGGAGCCAATTATGTAAAGTAAGTGGCAATTTCAAGAGCAGAGAGTAAGAAGGGGAGGTGGAGGTGCGCAGAGTAGGTAGTTGACAGTGGTGCTGGGGGTTGGAAGACTGGTAGGAGATGGCGTTATTGAAGTATGTTTAGCAAGTGAAAGGACAGTTATGAAGGATGAGAGCAAAAAAAGGATGAGAGCAAAAAAGTTTGAAATGGCGGAAGTCTGCTTTAGAGAGTGATTTCTTCCACTGTCACACAGCAGTAAGTGGGCATTTTTGCAGATATCTGGTGCATTTGTTGTGCCAGGGTTGAGGTGTTAATCTGCAAGGGTGAATAGTATATGGTGGAGTTACAAAGTCAAGAGCAGATGTAAGGGGTTCATTGAATAAGGAAGTGACTTCTTCAGGGAAAGATAGAGACAGAGGATATGAGAGAGGAGTGAATTGAACAGGGTGGTGGTGTCGAAAGCCTCAATGTTAAGCTTATTGATGATAGCCGTAGGAGATAGAGATGGAGAAGCGGAGAGAGATAAGTTACAATAGAGCAGGTGATGTCAGAGAGGGGGGAATGGGGAGTATCTCATCAGAAAACCAGATAGAACAGTCAAAACAAGCAGGGTCACTAAAAGCAGGATGCCAGAAGAAGGCAGAACAAGCAAATGCTATAGCTTGTAATAAGTGAGTGCTGCTGACAGACTTAAAACCCCACCTGAGGCCAAACCTATACCCCTTTCACAAATAACCTTGGTCTGAACTGGGTCACTGTGTGGTGTGAAAGTGCCAACAGGAATAACCAGGGAGCTGTAACCCAGCATTCCAACCAGGGTTAAAAGAAGGGTTTTACCAGAGTCGGGTTGCAGGGCAGTGTAAACGGGTAACCCATCTCACCATAATGACTGAATGGTAGAACCTGTGCTCTTCCCTGAAGTCATGGCAACACAACCAGTAAGAATTCAATTGACCTAAGATTCAGTGGTCTAATGGTGCCAAAACACCAGCAGTGTATTGGGCAATCCTCCAATTCCCTGACAGTTGTGCTGGGGGATAGAGCATTTTAAACATGTGTAAAAATCCTGATCCCTAATCCAATACTTTTTAACCTTATTAATTTCCCTGAACCCCCGACTGATCGATGATCATTGTTGCCCGTTGATTGGCACATCCGGATGGTCGAATGGCATTGCCAGCAGGTTGGGGATCAGGGGATTGGGCCTACAGGTATATGGGCCCCTTAACTGTAGTGGTCATTGTCTCTATCCCAGGATATTGTATACTGAACAGTCCTACAACATGAACATAATACATTGACAAATAATACTAATTGTGTTAAGTAATTAACAATTATATTGTGGAAACAGTTCAGCAGAGGAGATGCGCCTAACCTGGAATGCCAGCAACTGTCCATGCCTGCTGTAAGAGTGGGTATCTTGGAGTCAGTTTTAATGTTCTGCTCTGAAGAAACAAACTGTACGTGCTAGTGCTGCAAAACACAATCATCTGAAAAGTAAAACACAGCTTGATCTTTTCACAGTCTGCCTAATTTATGGGGAAGTAGATTCACTATAAATACATTCCAACTGTTATTGGCAACTACTGAGTCATAAAACTAGATGAAAACGCAGATAATCATGAAAAAGTACATAGAAGATGGAAACGATTAAACAAATAAACAATATTTTGTGTGCAATAATTTGCCTGCTGTCATATAGCAGACTAAAGCACTGGAATCCTTATATCTTTTACCCATTTCTCACTGGTTCTCTGTTCTGGAATATTGCTGAGGCAAGCCAGGTTGCCTGTCCCAGAAAATCAACCCGAGTCGCAAATTCAACCCAGGGTCAAAACCAGGACCAATACAGGTGCGGGCATTAAGCAGTGCTACTAATGCAACTAGTGCTGGTGTTATGCAGCGATACTACTGCCAGTATCTTTTGCTACTACTGTGGGATACAGTGGGCATTATTTGTAAGTTGCGCCACTACTGTGGACATTATGTTTGTGTAAGGATTCTACTACTGTGGGCATTATATGTATAAGCAGCACTACTACTGTGGATATTTTGTGTAAGGGGAACTAGGTGCTGTGCAGGGCTGTAATTAGGTGTGTACCAGTGGTACCTTGCCCATTTGCACTGTGGGTACACCACCTGACAACCTGCATGACCACTCACCACCAATCACCAGCCACCACTGCTCTCAGAGCTTGTGGTCCAACAGCTGCAGTTATTGATTGGCTGTCGGACCCCGAACTCCATTTGGCTCACAAGCCGGCACCAGAGGCAGAACTCTGGGAGGCAATGGAGTCATCTGCCGCTGGGCTCCTGTGCCCAAGGGGTCACCTTTCCTAACCTGCAAGTTTAAATCAGTTAATTAAAAGCCATCATCGCTTCTGTGATTGAGTTCTGAAATGTATGTGTCCTCTCTACCTCTCTCTATCTCTATATTTAGATATACAGTATATAGAGATATAAATATACATTTCAGAATGGACACACATATAGATTGTATAAGGTTGTGTGTGTGTGTTTGGGTGGAGAGGGGGGGGACCAATGTACATGTATTGCCTCCGGGCAGCTGGGACGAACTTACGCCACTGGCCGGCACCATATTTAATAAATTAAATCAGTGGCTATGCTCTCCTCCCCGTCTTCAGTAGCCGCAGCAGTGGTAGTGGTTGGATGCCAGATGCTGGGCTCAGAACTAGACTAGACTGGATTACACAGGAAGCAGTACTGGGGGCATATTGCAATGGGCACTACTCCGTGCATTGTGTAAGGGGCAATACTGTTTGCATTATGTGTAATAGGCACTACTGGGGGTATTTTGTAAGGGGTGCTACTGGGGCAATGTGTAAGGGGCACTGCTGGTGGCAATATGTGTATGAGCAGGAGCACTTGGGGCATTACATATCGCATAATGTGTGGCATAATGTCATATGGGCATTAAAGTGTTCAGTATATTGTGTAAGGCGCATCACGATGTGTGGCATAATGTTTAATAGGCATTACTGTGAGTCATAGTGTGTAATGGGCATTATGGAGTGTGGTATAATGTGTAATAGGCATTATGGTGTTATTGGTACTATTATGTGACCACGTCCCTTGATATTTTAGGCGTGCCTTTCGGCGCGCACTCTCTCTGTTTTGACTGTGGGGATGGGGGTGTCACCAAAGGTCACCAAAATGGCTAGTTATGGCACTTGTGCTGTGTAAAGTTAATATGATTGTGCTATTGTGGGGCATAATTGAAATGGGAGTACTATTGTGTGGCCATGCCCCATCCACACGTTTTTTCTGGTGTGCTCTTTCCCTACTCTTTCCATACTCATTGCAATATCAACTTAATCATATGACTATATTTGATATACTGCTTTTAAATGGTGAACACATTGGGCCTGATTTTGGTTCACTCGGTAAACTGCGAAGCTTGCAGCTTACGGAGTCCCAAAGTGCCCACTCCGCTCGCCGCCGCCATACCCCCCCCCCCGCGCCGCCGATGTATCCCCTCACAAACATGAGGTTGTGAGGGGAATCCCCTTGCATGGGCCAGGAGTAGGAGAAATCATTCAATGATCATCCAATGATTTCTCCAGGGCTCACAAATATAAGTCAGTGGAAACAGGGCCGGCGGCTGATGTCACGCTGGCATTTACATGGGAACACCCAGCGCCCCCCCCCCCCTGCGAGCGCCACACCGACAGTGCAGTTTGGCAAGGGTGCTCACACAGAAGCCCGGCACATGCAGATAACTGATTATGCTCATGCACAGAGCACCACCGTTGGTCCCCTGTGCGAATGGACTAGAATCAGGCCCATTGTGTGGTGAAACGATGGAAATTCAAACTCTAATTGGAAAGGAATTATCAAAACTGACGCCTTTTGCAGATATAATACAGGCAGGCAGAGTTTGCAACAGATACTGGATAACAAACTCTAGCTTTTTTAAAGCAGCAATAGCATTTATTAGGTAAAACCACTTAAAAAGTAATAATAATGGACTGTATTACATAGACTAGGTGTATTTGTATGAAGAATGTTGGGTGGTTTGTTGAATTAATCTGTGAAGAACAAATTTCCTCAGTTATGTTACTTTTATCTTACAATTATTATACTAATAACCGAAGTGGGAGCTCTATAAAATAAATAAATGTATATCATAAGGTGCCCACAGACGCTACAATTGTACTGTGCTATGCATTTTTGTCTGTACAATGGTTCTATACAATTTTTCTTCCAGCTTGCGATGCAATGTGCACTTGGATGCATGCGATGCGATGCGATGAACCCATGTTTGTAATGTTAATTTTCAGATGTAGTCTAAAAAGTATGTGCAGCACGTACTTTTTTAGACATACAATATCGGGCTCCCGGGAACGCGCATCGCATCGCACAAGCCCATAAACACCATCCAATAATTGTACATAAGATGCGTTTTGTGCTTAAAAAGTACAAAACGCATTTGATTATTGTAGTGCCTGTGGGCACCTATAGCTTTTTATTTATGTAGAAAAACAAGCCTTTATCAACTATCATATTCTTCACAAATGCATATGTGAAACTATCATACCATATATGACATTTGTATTCTAAATATTTGTATCACACTAGCAAGCAGATTGTTACGTGTTTTACCTTTATTATGTAGGGCATTTGTGCCCTCCCTCGTGTATGTCACAAATGGTTTATTCCTATAGTTAAGGACCGACTGCTATGGATGGTAAACTGCCAAGGTCCAATGACCCAAATGATAGGTTGTAAAGATGACATCTCCTTTGATTTTCTCTGTATAACCGTGAGAAGGAAACTGTGTCATATCTCCCAAATAGCACATGCATGACTACATGCCTCTGGGGAACCTGACACCATAGTCAAAGGTTAAGTGCTAATAATATTAATTGACTCCACAAACATAAAGATCTAGACACATAAGTAATAGAAATTACACTTATCACAAGCAAATACAGACGTAGTAATGTTATTGCACTTTTAGTATAATATTATATATGTGTGTGTGATTTTCTTAAAAGTTGAATTGGTAGAGCCAAGTTGATATTCCATACTATTCTTCCTGCAGTGTATACATAGATATAGCACATTATTAGTAGTATTGTTGTTTATTTATATGGTGCCACAAGGGTTCCGCAGCGCCTGACAATACATAGATGAGCAAAAAACAAAACAAAACAAAAAACAAGTAAATAGTGATTTACATCCAAGCCCAATATGGAAGCTTATATTCAATTCAGTGTGCACATTTGCAGTATTGAAACATTAAAAATATTTTTATTTGAATATAAATTATCTATGACAAATTTTAGTTAATTGTAACATAAAAACCTGCAATTTTTTTCTGTCCAAAATGATAGTTTTTCAGTGTCAATTTGGCACTAGTATTATGCAGGTGGCTCTATAAAAATTAGGGGGGGGGGGGGACCGGAGGTGGCGACGAGGGAGATGGCGGGGACCCGGGGCGAGCTCCATTGCCATAGGGCACGTGAGCGTCTCGTACGCGCGCGTGCCTCCTTGCAGGAGCCGAAAGTATCACCAGCCCCTGAAAAGATGAAGTTAGCTTCATCTGTATGTCCTTTAAACAATTGAATAAACTACGCAACAATGAAGTTTATTTACTGATATGGGAGTTCTATTGAAGATGGGAGGATGCCCATAGCAACCAATTAGATTCCACTTCTTATTTGTTTAGCGCCTTCTACAAGATAATAGATAGTATCTGATTGGTTGCCCATAGCAATATCCCATCTTCAATAGAACTCCCATCTTAGTAAATAAACCCCACAGTATTTGGAGCTTTTAATTGTATTGTGTTATTTATGTGGTTTGCTGTAATTTTGGCACTTAAACCAATGTGCCTCCCAGGTACCGCCGGTGGCTCTATCCAGGCTTCAGTCTCTAGTCCACGCTGCCTGGGTTTCTCATGCAGTCCTGCTCTACTTAAGTGTATAGACCGTCGCCACTGCAGGGCCAAAAAAGGGACGGGCAAATGGGAGTGCGTAACATTATGCACCATGCAGTCTGGTGCATCGCATGATGCAACTAAAATCATTAGTAGAGGTAGCCAGACAGATGACCAGGCCCAAGAGGGACTGGGAGGTGGCCTGAGTAAGTTCCCTTCCAGGAATGCACGCGGGTGGTTGTCCGGCACCTTTTTAAAATATTGTTATGTGCTGCGCTGCTGCAACCATGTTAAGCCCCTCTAACCTTCGGCTCGGCACAAGTCTGTGGCCCGGTACGAGTGTGCTTTTTGACCCCTCCCCCCCCTGCCACCAACACTAGTCAGAAATGATGTGATTACATAAAGTAATTGTTAAATAATATAGCTAGGGACGTGTCATTTGCTGAAAAAGAGCAAAAATACCCAGATTCTAATCAACTGTGCAGTACAAGTAATGGATTGTGTGATTTTTGTTGAACTAGTTAGTAATGTGTAAGAGAATTATGTCTTTGGCAGTGAAGGATGATAATTAGCATGTCAACTGATTCTCTGATTTTATGATTATCCTCAGTACAGTCACAGTACAGTTAATAATATTCATTACGCTGAAATTTTTTCTTTTTAATTATATGCTCCTAAAATGATGCTTTCTAGTTTTCGGTCTATTATTTTAGATGAAATATTTTTGCTTTGACCTTTAAAACTCTAGGGTGGCAAATTAATTTTGCCCTGCTTGAGTGATTCAGTATAAGACCAATTTGTTTCACAACCTCAGTTCTGGTAGGGAAAAGACTCTTGTCTTTTGAGATGATTTCACTACTATATCTGAATTTATCATAGAAGAAGAGTACAAGTACAGACCAACTGCTTTATTTGTCATGTTGGGTATTATTACCATTAAATACTGTCCAACTTTGATAACTATTTACTATACTCACAATTTGCAGACTTCATGATCCAACAGTTGTATTCTTGTTTTTGCTCTCTGGGGCAATTCTGAGTTTTTATCTATATAAAAAAAAAAAAAAAAAAAACTGTATTCATACCCATCAGTGATACTTGATTTCTGTAGTAATGTACTACAATTTTTTTTTTTTACAAATTATCTTTAATTGGACAAAGGCCCCATAAAATTTTGCGCTGCTGTACCCCAATCCCTTGTCTCTCCGGCACTGGCAATCCACTAACCGGATCATGATCATGATCCACTGACTTAAGGTGGCCATACATCTACAGATCGATTGTCAGATTGGGCTGATTGGAACAAAATCCTGGTAATGGATGAGAGCAAATGACAGTTGACTATTTGCTTTGAATTGCTGGAAAACTGCCAAAAACTACAGATGGAGCCGGCCTCCCTCTTGCTGGCGAATCGCCAGATTGTCTCCGCTGGCGGTCCGCCAGCGGCGAGGCGCTCCATCTGACTGAGACGCGCGTGCGTCTCACACGCACGCGCGTCTCAGTTTCCGAGCGGCGGGGCGACGGGAACCCTGTCCGTCTCCGCTTCAGGGAGACGGACAGGGTTAACAGGGTTAGGCGGGCGAGCGGGGAGGCGGTGGGGACCCTGGGTGACCGCCGACAAGCTGGCGGGGACCCGGGGGAAGCGCCGTCGGAAGGGGACGCGCGCGTATCTCGTGCACGCGCGTCCCCTTTCTCAGATCAGATGGCGGCTGGCGGGGGATGGCGGATCCCCTGCAAGAGCGAGGCGGCTCCATCTGTATTACCAGGTTTTTGTTCCAACCAGTCCAATCTGACAATCGATTTTTAGATGTATGGCCACCTTTAGTCATGATCGACAATATATTGAGGGATTGCGGAAATTATGTATGTTACAAATACCAGATTTTTAAACATCTCCCTATACATCTCTGATGTATTGAGGCTTTTTTAGATAAAATTCTAATTTGTAGACAAATGCATTTTGAAATAAAGCAAAGGGAGTTAGTATAGTGGAATGGCGCCAGACCTTCCTCAATCAATGAGAAGATAATGGGTGCGGTCAGCAATAAGAAATACTTAGCTCTGGTGATCTTTGAGTCCTAGGATTCCTTACTGCGATTTCTTCTTATGAATTTGCTCCCGACAATTGATGGATGGGTTCATAGAGTGGATTTAATCACTTTTAAAGCCTATTATTAGAGTGTTTCTTTGCATAACTCACTTACTAGAATGTAAGTGAGGGGACATCTATAAAGGTATCTTTTCTGTAGCGCACCTAGATCAAGATCACTAGGCAGCATCTTGAAATACCTACAAGTATCTGCATAGCGAGAGAAGCCTCTTTTGCCTTAATGTATATATACACAACACAGATGTGGTCATCTATTCTTAATCACAATAAGTTTTAAACTCATATAATATGATGACATTCACAACATCAAATGAATTAGATGGTGCGTTGTACCATTAATGTGATTTGTGAGGACAGAGTTTCTTACGGAAATGCCAATGTTGTGAAATACCTAATCTGGCCATGCTTGATGTGTATGTATGAAAGGGTTATCCAAAACACAATCACTGGTTTCTTTTACAAAGTGAATAGAATTCATCACAAAAATGAGAAGAAGGAAAATAGAATTTGTGGTTAGCGAAGCTAGCCACCGAGCCTACAAGGGTCTTTTGTATGCCCCCCCCCCCCATGTCAGAATACCGAAGGTCAGGATTCCGATGTCGGTATAAAGACCGTTGGGATCCCAACCGTCGGCGAGTCATACCACACCCCACTGATCACAACACAAATCTGCTACCACTATATGCAGTTTAGAGAGAGCTGAAGGAAGTCTTCAATCACTCTCTGACCCAAAATACAATTACAACTTCATTTAATCAACATTACTATTAACCAATTAATTGTCTCCCTACGAATTCGCAGCCAGAGCGTTTATCAGACGATGTGCATGGTACACAGAGCGCATGTGCGAACCATCCGATTGATTGCAGCAAGTGAAGGCTAGCCTTCGTTCACTGCTCGCAGAGTGATTGGTCATCCCCAGAAAAATGCAGGTGTTCCTCGGCTGTTGGGAGGGAGGACCGCGGATGTCATCAGCACCCTCCAGGGCTTTCAGCACTGCCAGTGGGGGAAAGTCATTTGATGTTGAATGATTTCCCCCCTGTGTGCACAGCTGTGTGTGTGATTGCAGCCGTGCACTTGGGTGTAAAAAAGTGCAGGGGCCATGCTTTCAGTGGAGTGGCATTTACCTGCTAGCTGGGCTTTGAATACCCGCAGCCCAGCGGGAAGGTCTGAACTGGGACCAGAGTGCAACAGGATAGACCCCAAACCAGTGGTGTTCCAGAGATCGACCCGGGTTACCTGTTTACACAGCACAGTGTGCTAAGTTGAACCCATGTTCAACCCTGTTCGCAGTGGCGTATCTAGAATTTTTTCTCCCCCCTGCCAAAAAAATTCTGCCCCCCCCCAAGAAGGGGCGAGGCGATGGACTATGGGCGCCGCTGGCTGAGCGGACAGGTGACCCAGGCAGCAGTAAGCGCTGAGCTGGTCCTGCTCTGTGCATATCTAATGAGCCACCCACCACAGACCCCGCTGGCACTGCTCCCCCAAGCCACTGCGGGGCCTGCCACATATGTAGCGACACCACTGCCTGTTCACTACCTAGGTTGAAATGCCTGGTCTAAAGACCCGGGTCATTTTAACTGGGAGCGTTTCCACCTGCCTACAATCCCGGGTTTTGCGTGCCCCCTGTGCAAAAACCCCGGATATTTTAGCTGGTGGAAAAGGGGTATAAGTCTCGCAATATGAACATGTAAACTTTGTGCACAAATCATCTATGAATGTGTAAGGTGGTGAATTCAGTATATGATAATCAAATGCAGATCAAATACACATATCTTGCTGTTAGTTTATGACCAGTATATATTATAATAATCAGGGCCGTTTCTAGACAATTTAGCTCCTAGGGCGAAGAAAAAAAAATGCGCCCCCCCCCCCATACATAACATGGGATACTATAAATTGCGCGCGCCTCAGGCGCGCGTCGAAATAGGGGTGTGGCTTAATTTTAAAAGGGGTGTGGCTTAATGTGAGGCGTGGTCTAGCAGGAAAACAATTACCTTATATCACACTTTTGCAACCTGCATGACCAGACATTGGTTGCTGCAGGAATTATTATTGTCCTCCCGCACTTAGGTTGGCCGGCTGAAGGCCACACACAGTGACCTAGTACGCCTCACAGATCAAGGCCAAACAATGACAGGCTACTTAAATCATTATACACTATTTATCCGTGATGCCAATTACACATTACGCCGTACACTGTGATGACGATTACATATTACGCCGCACACCGTGATGACAATTACACATTACACCGCACACCAAGATGCCCATTAGACCCCACGCTGTGATGGCAATTACACAATACTCCACACATCGTAATGCCCATTACACATTATGCCCCATGTGCCGCTGCCGCACAACTGATGCCGTTTACTAATATGCCCCCACAGTGCCAGATATGCCCCCACAGCGCCACACATATGCCCCCACAGTGCCACACATATGCCCCCACAGTGACACAAATATATGCCCCCACAGTGCTACACATATGCCCCCACAGTGACACAAATATATGCCCCCACAGTGCTACACATATGCCCCCACAGTGACACAAATATATGCCCCCACAGTGCCACAAATATATGCCCCTAGTGACAGAAATATATGCCCCCACAGTGCCACACATATGCCCCGTGACAGAAATATATGCCCCCACAGTGCCACACATATGCCCCGTGACAGAAATATATGCCCCCACAGTGCCAGACATATGCCCCGTGACAGAAATATATGCCCCCACAGTGCCACACATATGCCCCGTGACAGAAATATATGCCCCCACAGTGCCACACATATGCCCCCAGTGACAGAAATATATGCCCCCACAGTGCCACAAATATATGCCCCCACAGTGCCACACATATGCCCCCAGTGACAGAAATATATGCCCCCACAGTGCCACAAATATATGCCCCCACAGTGCTACACATATGCCCCCACAGTGCCACAAATATATGCCCCCACAGTGCCACAAATATATGCCCCCACAGTGCCACAAATATATGCCCCCACAGTGCCAAACTCACTTTTTCTATGCTGCTTCCGAGGGGAGGGGAGCGCATCCTGCCTCTCTCCTTCCCCTTCAGTGTGTGTACCTGAGCTGAGCCGTCAGCCATTCATATCTCGCGCCCGAGATCTGATTGGCTGACAGCGGCAGCCCAGTGACTTGAGCGAGGGGACGGAGAGACGCACGATGCGTTCCCCTCCCCTCTCCAGCGTGTAGTCGGGGAGACAGCGGCGGCGGCTGCGGCGGCTATGGCAGCTATGGCGGCTACAGGGTTTTGGGGGGGGGGGGGAGACTGCCGGACGCCCTGGCTGTTTCAGAGGCGGACAAGCCGTGCGGCGCCCCGGGCTGCTGCACGGCTTGTCCGCCTCTAGAAACGGCCCTGATAATAATCATCATATTTACTCAGCCTAAACAGTTGATTGGACCAAGAGAAAGTACATTATTCGCTCACAGATTATGGCTGGAAGGAGGAACTAAGGGGCTAGATAACACATCACATCATTATTGTCAATCAACTGCATGACCAACCTGCTATATTTACCACATTTATCTAAATGAAGAAACTCAGTGAAAGATCATGACTGGATGAATTATTAGCCAAGGTTTACAAGGTTTTTACAGATTTTCGAGGACTATTTTAATGGTACCAAATTCACATTCTGTGCAGATAAAATAGGGGAAAATTGCCTGTCTAAGAGATGCAGTGCAGCTATTCTGTCAGCGGAGCCTTTGTCACTACCTATTACATAATGTGTCTGTTGCATAAATACAGTTAGCTGAGCAAGCAAGCAAGCAAGCAATAACAGCTACTGAATGTTTGTATCCCTGCAATCTTCATCAAACCCACATACAGTACATGCACGAAAGAAAGAAAGAAAGCGAGCTGTGTCTTTGTATTCAGAGTCAGACACACATGCACTCAAGCAGTAAAATCTATCTAAAAATGACAATGCTGATGGGTGAATATACAAGCACAATAGAAGTGCATGAATAGACCTCCATAAAAATCAATACCAAAATTCTATAAATGTTAAGGTAGAAAATAGATTTATTTTATTTTTTATATTGAATTAACAATATGGCATGAAAACCAAATCAATGTTTCATTTTTAAAACATGTAATAAATATTTGCAATAATTAACTACTTCTATGAAACCTGCTTCACAGATAAGTCACTATACAAAGAGTTCTTTCCAAATACACTTGTTGTTCGTATTAGAGACTATCATAGAATCATAATAAATATTTCTTTCATTACCAGATGGAGAATATGTAAGCAGTGAGCAAACAGGTCCATGTAATTCATTAGGCTGTCTAGGCTGAAGCTTAGGGGCCTATTACTTTATTGTGCTGAGGCACGGTTACTGGTGCACTAGGGCTCCATTGGGTATTATTCTGGTTGATTCGCTCAGATGCATGTTTGCACCCTTGTCAATCAACCTAACCCCGCCTTGCGAATGGTGGTACGTTCCTTCGCACTGGCTATGAATGTGTGTTTTACATAAACATCCATTCTCAGCGTGCAGGGGAACACCCACATCATTCCATGGTCGGCGTGCACTCAGTTATACGATTATTTGCAATAGGTGCATGCACCCACTGCAGAAATGCGCATGTACAGTAACAAAACATCGGTCCCTGTGCGACTGAACGCCCTTTGCAAACGGAACTGAATAAGGTCCTTTGTACTCTGCGTAGTAGTTCTACAAAGAAAGACATGCGGTGCCTGATGCACACTCTATGATATTAAGCTCTGCTATCTCATATAGAGCAATAAATTGAGGTTCCTGGAATATTTTATTGGCCAAGAAATACTTGGCCACCAACCACGTCAAGGTAACCTCAAATTTTTGGTGGGTCCCTAATACTAAGTTGAAGCAGCACCCCAAAAAAAGCCAGCAAAAACCAGTCTCCTCAGGGCTGCACACAAGTGAATTTATAAGGTATTAGTGAGTTAATAAGAAAGAAGCAATAGCTAGGGGTTAATAAGTGTTAAAAAATCGAAAAATAATAGTGCTAAATAAATGTTATGCAGCCCACACACGCACCGATTCCAGCGTGCGTTGTGGGCTTAACTAGCACACACAGCATTGCATCGTATGCCTTGTGCATACGATGTGCATGCGATGCGATGCTGTGCTAGAAAAAGCTAGTACAAAAAGTATGTGCAGCACATACTTTTTGTACTGTACGATGAGGTGCCGCGGGAGCGCGCACCCCATCGTACAGCATCGCACCGCCGGCATCGGCACGCGTGTGGGCTGCATTATGGTGTGCCACCCCAAGGCAACCTAGCCACGCCAAACCAAGGGGAGCCACACCCCAAATCCATCCCTAAAACTACCACAATGTACAAATTTTCAGGACTTACCTTAATTGTGCCTTTAGTTCCAATGTGCAGTCTGTGGATACCAGGGACAGAAGGAAAGGGTGTGCATTTCAAGATCCCCCCCCCCCCCCCCATGTACTCTGCGCTGTAGCAAGGCACATTCATGGCTGAAGTTTGTTTTGACACAATGTGTGGGGGGAGGGGGGGTTGGGCAGCAGCCAATGGTGCACTGGCTCTATTGGCTAGTATGGCTGTGTCACAAGCAGTACTATTTTTCTGGAAAAATAGGTCCAGGAACTCCAGTTCGGTAGGCGGATCAAGTAAATAATACAAAATATATATATAATAGAGAGAAGGAGGGGGAGATAGATGTATATATTGTATTTAGAAACAAAGGCACTCACAGGTGACTTTAAAATAAAACTTATCTGACGAAAAGTACATTTTCAGTTCCTGATGATGTCATATTTAATTAGAGGTTCAGGAACTGAGTTCCTGCTGGTTCCTGCTGAAAAATAGCCCTGGTCACAAGAGAGAATAGAGTAGGAAGGGGGATTGCACTGTGATAAAAAGAGGTCAGCAGACTTTATTTCAATTGGGTAATGGAGTCCATGTGACCACTGAAAGTGTAAATGATGGTATACTGTAAGCTCTGCTACTGAAAATTCAGCTATAGTGGGGGGAAAGATTGAAGTGTCGGTGGAGGCTGGTAATTCCTGAAAATATGGCTGTAGGCTAATACAGCCCAGTGAGCAACATACTGTATACATAGATATATACAGATACATGATTGATAGATAGATAGATAGATAGATAGATAGATAGATAGATAGATACATACATAGATAGAAGGAACTTCCATTGGTGCAGCATGTGCAGTGTACTGGGACTTCTGAGGAGTAAGGGACCCACTGCTGCCCCTGTCACCCTCTTACTGTCCCCCACTGTTTTTTCATGTCATGCCGTGTTTCATATTGTAATCTTGGGTTAGGGTGGAGGAGGGCATGCTCAAATTATGTTTCACCACCCACAAGTTCTGCCACTTGATAGATACAGTAGATATATAGATAGATTGATAGATATTGTGTACTCTCTCATACACACCACTTGAATCTTTAACTTGATTATAATTCTTCAACCATGACTCTTGCTTCACTTGAAATTGCCTGACTGCTGACTTGTATTGCCTGGTTCTTCACCTTAATTTATTTAATATTATTTTTCCTGTAGACTAAGCAGCAATACCTCAGAAGTCCATAGCTGTTTGAGCTTTTTTTGTTTTCATGGTAAAGGGGGCCCTATAGAAGTGACAGCACAAGTAGTCTTAGACACAAATGTTTGCAAAAAGCTGTAATGTATGTTCGTCTTACAAGTAGCAGGTACAGTATATAGTTGAAATGCTCAAAGAGGGATTGTGAAATGCAGCTTTATTCTAGATGGAATTACTGGTCTGCAAACTACAATTTCTCTCCAAGACATGTACAGCGTAATTGGGAATTCAGTAAAGCATGCCCTTGAGCAGTACTGGAAGAAGACTTGGAACTAATCCAGACACAGACGCCTTGCTTCTTCTCTACTGGCTAGACCTGGGGCACTCTTAATGATGTCCCGGGCCATAGCTGTACAGTACATGCACTCTATGGCAGTGTGACTGTGGCTAGGTAAGGTACATTGGGGCAGATGTATTAAGCTTTAACAAGAGATAAATCCAAGGGTGATAAGGAGAGATAAACATCCAGCCAATCACCTGCTAACTGCCATGTTACAGCCTGTGTTTGAAAAAAGTCAGTAAGGAGGTGATTGGCTGGACGTTTATCTCTCCTTATCACCCTTGCATTTATCTCTTGTTAAGGCTTAATACATCTGCCCCAATTGATACTATACTCCCCTCACATATCCTGCTCAGATATTACAGGCCTGTGCTGTGAACCTTGTCCCCCACATACCTCCCAACTTCTGTGATGATGAAATAGGGACACTCGCGCGGCGAAGTCACGCGAGCGTCCGAAAAAGGGCCGGGGTGTATGCAAATGAGGGCGCGGCTTATGCTAATTAGCCGCGACCTCATTTTCATACGAGAATAGACGTGCATAGCGTCTATTCTATTAGATTGGGGGTCTCCCAACTGCCACCCCCCACAGCGGGACAATGCCTGCCGCGGGTGGGACAGCGGGACAGGACCCGAAAATCGGGACTGTCCCGCTGTAATCGTGACAGTTGGGAGGTATGCCCCCATATTCCCTGAATTCTGATTGCTCTGCTGCTTGTCACGCTGTGGGCGAGATTCTATATAGCAGAGATGCGGTAAAAACCCCGTTTTCGGGGTTTCTACCGCATCTCTATATGCTATATTGTGCCTCCGCAGTGTCAGCGCTGCGGAGGGAATCGCCAGCAAAAGCTGGCGAATCCCTGCAGAAGCCTATGGGCTTCTTACCGCAGCGCTGTTTGAGGGATCCGTCACGGATCCCTCCCAGCGTGCCCTGCGGCCGGCGCCGGGGTCTGCGCATGCGCAGATGGACTCCCGGGTCACAGACCCGGAAGTCCAGCACCGGCACCGCATCGCAAGGGACAGCTCTTACCGCAAGAGCTGTCCCTTGCGTTAATAACGGTATATGTTACAGCATATGCCGTTATTAAAAATGCGATGTCCGGCGAAGGGGGGCCGCGGATGTTATAACATCCCGCCCTGTATCTTTATTCTCATTGAACTCTGCTTTCCCTGACGTTATCCTCGAATTCCATGTTTGGTTAACAGATCCATAAAGTGCTTTTGACTTCATATTGCTTAGTCATTGGTATCTACTGTATATTCATAAACTGGGCTTAGATACAGGCTACATCATGCATGATATTGGCACCTGTTACTGCTCTCCTCAGTGACTGCTGCTTATATACAGTAAGTTTCTGTGTGTGCTTCTAGAACAGACAGCAGCATTACTATTATTTTCGGCCTTGGCATTTGGCACATTCAGCGGGATGTTTATAGCATTCTTACCCTAGTCCTTACTCTCCAGCATGGGCTTCAGAAAACATCCAGGAATTTGTATATTTTACTTATTTCAACTTGCAAAAATAGATTAGTGGTCTGGGGAAGATGCGGTCAGTATGCCAGCAATCATAATTCTGCTCCCGGAATCCCGAATGCATCCACAACATCGGAATCCCAACATCACTTCAAATTCAGATAGCGGAATCCGGACAGCTGTAAATATGCCGGGGACTATTAACGTTAGGCTATGGGGAGAGGAATGGATGGTAGGTTTAGACACCAAGGGAAAGGGTTAGGGATAGGGGGCAGGATAGGGATAGGTTGCTGGAGGAAAGGGTTATGATAAGGCACTAAAAAGTAGAGATGTGCAGAGACCCGAGCCCCCACGAACGTCATCATTCCGAGCCCGATTCCGAGCAGCGCTCAGAGATTCCCGCCTGACTCGGGTCCGTCCACGTAGTCAGAACGCCATCTCCTGACGCTGGATTTCACGAGGCTTTAAATAGCGGCTGCTGCACCTGCCATCTTCACTCCAGTCTAGTAGTGGGTTGGGAGAGGGTGTGTTGGTGCTGCTGCTGGGGCTTAAACTTGAGCTTGACCTTGAACGCAATATTTTTTATTCGCTGGGGCTGTCTCTCAGTGCTGCTGTGTAGTCTAACTGTGTACTTGTAGTACTACTGTCTCCTCTGTGCGGTCTACCTCTGGTGTGCTGTGCTGTAATTATTTTATTCGCTGGGGCTGTCTCCCTCAGTGCTGCTGTGTACTCTGTTCTCCTCTCTGCTTAGAGTGGGCTCTCCCTAGCAAGGAGGACAGTCTAACTGTGTACCTGTAGTACTACTGTCTCCTCTGTGCTGGGGTCTACCTCTGGTGCTGTGCTGTAATATATATCATATGAATAATTAATTATATATATATAGTCCACTGGTGCTGCCTGCACTGAATCTGCCAGTATTATTTAGTTACTCAGTCCACTGTTGCCACTGGCAGTGCTACTGCCTACCTAGTGTACCTACCTAGTACATACTAGGCTGCTATATCTAATTTAATTAAAAAATAATACTTGTGCTGCGTGAGACTGTAAAAAATAATTCCATGCTGCTGGTGCACTGACGTGTGCCTCTGATTGCCACTGCCAAGCAGGACCTAATAATAAAATTAATTATTATAAATTCTGCTGGTGCCCATACTAGTATTGCTGACGTATCTTCCTGTCTTGTGCCTAGTACTGTCTTATCTACCTGTCTGGTGCCTAGTAATGCCGTATCTACCTGTCTGGTGCCTACTACTGCCGTCTCTACCGCTGCAGTGCCACTCTTACATGAGCCATGTGTTTGTGCCGCACTCTTGTGTGGCTTAGCATAGTTATCCAGCTACCTCGGTGCAACCTTTTGCCCTAAAAACAATATTGTGAGGTGTTCAGAATAGACTGGAAATGAGTGGAAATGAATGTTATTGAGGTTAATATAGCGTAGGAGCAAAAAAAAAAACACAAATTCTGCGATTTTAACAGTTTTTATGCTTTTTTAACAAAAAAATCAGAACCCAAAACCCAAAAAATCCAAACACAAAACACTTAGGAGGTGTTTTGAAAAAACCCATTAGAACCCAAAACCTCAAGGTAATCAGAACCCAAAACCCGAAAAGTGGCCAGTGCACATCCCTACTAAAAAGGTAGAGTTAGGGTTAGGCACTAAGGGGAGAGGGTTATGGTAATGTTGGCCACACATCAGACCAACTTTTCTCCAACCATCCAACTAGTTGGTTGGATGAAATAAAAGCCTGGTACTGGATAGGAGCAAATGTAATTTGTAATTAAGTCATTTGTTTCCCAAATCGGAAAATGGACATCAGCTGTCACTCAGACAATGTACTGTAGGCGGACCTATTTGATTTAAACAATTTCACCGAAAGTTTTTGTCCATTCTCCTGAGTTTGTGAGCAAATTGCTTATAGGCATTTGCCCCCATACAGTACCAGATTTTCAGTCCAACCAACCAACTAGTTGGATGGTTGGAGGAAAGTTAGTCTGATGTGTGGCCAGCATAAGACTGCAGGTAGGTTAGTGTGGTAGAGGAAGAGGGTAGGTATAATTCCTTACCTAACCCTTGTCTGGATTCTATTCATCGGGATGCTGCTACCGACATCATGACTGCCAGCCATCACTATGTATTCCGTTTGGGTGGTTTGGAACTGCCCAATTGTTGCCTAATGCTGTTGTAGAATTAACTGTAAGTCAACCGCCATTACATCCCCATTGTGAAGGGGGAACTAAGGGGGTTATTCAGGTTGGATTGCTCAAGCGATTCAACCACACTTTCCCAATTATCGGGAAACTGTACACTCGCAGTACCTGTTCTGCGCATGTGTAGCATGGGTCCTTGATCGCATCTCATAAATTCGAATGCCTCTGCCTGATTTTGCAAACATGAAATACAAGAACGGAACCACAAGTATAACTACAGCTGCTGTATGGTGAGGGTGTAAAGCTCCCAAACATACGATTATTAAAGAGAAATAAATACAGCGCTCTGGTTTGACTGAATATTGACACTAATACATGTGCAAATACATATACATTTATTATACAATCATACATATATTATGTATGAGTGAATTAAACTGAGAATTAAAAAATATATATTTAAAAAGGTTTTGCTAGCATAATTGCTCCATTTTAATGGAAAAAAAGTGTAAAAATTCACTGCACCAGCATATATATATATATATATATATATATATAGTTACCAGACCGGAGTAACGATGAATAGAATAACTCCTTAAGCTGGAGATACAGATGGAGCGCCTCTCAGCTAGTGCCGGGCTCGCTCAGAATGCCCCCACTGGCGATCACCGGCAGAGAGGCGCTCCATCTGACTGGGATGCGCGAGCGTCTCACATGCACACGTGTGCCAGTTTTTAGGCTGTGGGTCTCCACTTCAGGGATACGGGCAGGGTTAGGCGGGGGTGTGGGTAGGCGGCGGGGGCTGGCGGACAGCGAAGGGGAGGTGGCGGGGACCGTCAGGGAGCATCGTTGTTAGGGGATGCCCGAGCGTTGCATGTGCGCGCGTCTCCTTCTGGTGGCTGGCGGTTGGCAATCTGACTGCCAGACTCCCACTGAATGAGAGTGGCTCCATCTGTAAATGAAGATGAAATAGTTCCGGAATAATACCCAGTGGTGGATCTTGATTTACTCAGAAGCGATGGGCATGAGTATAGGCAGTCACATTGGTAATACCAGACCGATTCACTGATTCCGTAAAGCACTCCACTAAGTGCCTAACTATAACCATCCCCTCCGGCAGCCTATCCTTAACCCTTACCTAAGTGCCCAACCATAACCATCCCCTCCGACAGCCTTTTCTTAACCCTCCCCATAGTACTTAACCATAACCATGCCTATCCTTAACCCTCCCATAAGTGCCTACCCATAACCATCCCCTGCGGCAGCCTATCCTTAACTCTCCCCTAAGTGACTTTGTGTCATGTGGTATGCAGTGAGGAGGTAAACACTCACTATGTCAGCAGTTAGTACTGTATGTCGGCCACCCAATGCCAGTGCCAGGAACCCAGTATAATGTTAAACAGCTCCAGTTGTTTTCTTTTATTGGATACACTTATTGACCCTAATTCATGTTTATACACAATAACCAATGTTCACACATTGGAGTGATTATCCGCAGACTGTGCATGTGCTGTGACTGAAATGCGCCTGCGCTCAGATGCTCCTGCAATCCCGATTGCAATGAGAATTTCATCACTGACAAAAAAGTGACTGTTTGGAGGTGTTAATGGAGAGTTTACAGATGGGGCATGAAGCTGCGATTATGTATACAGAGAAACAAGATGCCAGCTACTGCCACGCCACTACTGCCACGTCCAGTCTGTATAGCCATGTTCACCTTTATTGCAAACGTATACGCGGAAGCGAATGAGTTTGCAATGGCTTCATTGGGCAGCTTTTTCATTGCTGGACGGCAGCTAACATGTGCAGCTCCGTAGCCCAGAATATCACAATTGCAATTGCGTACAATCATGAATTAGGACCCTTGTTCATGATTCACTATGTCTTTCTCAGCCCCACACATTGAAGAGGGGAATGGAATGCAAATTTACTCTCAATAAATCTACATTCATCAGCCATTGATTGAGGACTGTAACACAGCTGAAGTTTATTCAATTCACTGGTCCTGCAGAATATATTCAGAGCTGACATACACTTCTATAGGAAATAAAGACATGTCAGATATGGCTGAGAGAGAGAAATGTATGAGATCTCTTTTATTGCTATTTCTTAAAGCCTGTCCCTTCAATCATTTATATGTGACAATGGAATAACATTTAGTAATTGACAGTATCCTTGTACGTCACATTGTTAATGGCAGAACATTAACAGTAGAACAATTTAACAAAAGGAAGAACAAAAAATGAATGTGAATTCAACTTTAATAATACCGATAAAAATAAATGCAATTTAAAATGGATTAACACGATGACATTAAATCTAATCCTACATTTTTATAGAAGAGAAACTGTGTGGAGAGAGCCCTTTAACAAGGTATATTGTTTGGGTTTCGGATGGCTGACAATGTCTAGTCAGTCAATAGGAGGACACCAAAAGTTAGACATTGACAAAAGTTAGACATTGACTAAAGTTAGACATGAACTAGTTAGACCTGCCAACGCACTCAATGTCCCGACACATATTGATTTTTCATGTCGACATCTTACTTGTGTCATTACTTTTGCATGTCTAACTTTTGTTAATGTCTAACTAATGCATGTCTAACTTTTGTTAATGTAGGGAAAAAAAATTAAGGAATATGACCACCTTGAATATGTCACCTGACATATGCAAAAAACCTGGACCAGAAAACAAATAAGGGGATCTCTGGGCACTTCAGCGATGTTGCTAATTTTCTTGATATCTCAAATAAAACACAGAAAACAACAATAGTGCAATACTGTTAACACAATGTATAGGCAATCTAATAATATAATGGAATAAATTATATTATTAGTGATAAATGGAATTGTACCATCCTCTATGTCTACTAAAAAGCAGACACTGATCGCTTATGGGAGAAGGGAATGAACTCAATGGCATTTTCTCTCACTGGAGACCTTTTTCCATCCTTCCATGGATGTGCATGGGAAGTAGTAACCCAGAGAAGAACCGCAATAGTGTAATCCTTTACATACCATACATGGATATTAACAATGAGGGGTAAACGAACTGTACCCTTATTAATGGTCTGCTCTAATATAGCAGTACAATAAAGCATACAGTACTCAGTGTTCTTCCAATTTGTACTCGCCCCTGATGGCTCTCTCAGACCAAAAACAATCCCATATGAAGGAATGTAATACATTTATTCAGGGGCGGATTGGGATGTAAAACCAGCCCAGGAAATTTATGGAAGCATCCCTGGGGGCGGGGTCTGCTGAGGGCGTGGAGTCTGTCAAGAGGGGGCGGATTCCGACTAATAGAATCTGATTCAGATTTGCAGTTGCAGTCCGTTGTATTTTTTTCATGCAGTTGCATTTGCAACTTTATGCCAGGGTTGCCAGAATCAAAAGCAATAGTCCCTGGTACTCTGCAATACAAAAATTGGTGTCACATAAAAAACCCTGTAGGGGTGGTTTATATACCCGCCACTACATTTCTGACCCCTCCATACCCGCCACCACATTACTGACCCATCTATACCCTCCACTACATTACTGACCCCTATATACCGGCCACTGCATTACTGACCCCTCTATATCCACCACTAACCCTTTATCCCACTAACCCTCCCTGCTTGCAGCCAAACTCTAACCATCCCTCTTGCACAGCCTAACCCTATGTGTGCCCCCTTAGTGTCTGACTCCAAACATACTCCCCTCCCTACCCCCTCATCATACCTCTAACTGCCCCACCACAGCTTAACCCTAACTATGATAAGAAGCTGGAAAGTGTGGGGACTTTCAGATTTGTGACCCAGGAGTCCTTCTGCCCATGTGTCTGCTGTCACACATGCTGCAGCGAACACTGGGAGGAATCTCTCTAAATAAAAATTCCATAAAGAAGCCCATAGACTTCTATTGGATCATGCCATCTAAAAATGGTGTTACCCATTGAGCCCAAGCAACGGAATGTTGAAGATTCCGGAGCTTGGTGCATATGAGAAATGCTGCCAAGCCTTAGAAAATTGCATTTTTGGAGGTTTAACTGCAAAATACCCGTTAATACATCCCGCTCTAAGGGATAGACTTTACTAAAGCTCCTAGAAAAGAGTTGGTGTTATCCCTTAGAAACCAAATAGATTTTGTCTATCATTTCTGTACTGCTTGGGCAACATCACCTCTTTTTTCATTTTTAGAAGCATTAGTAAATTCATCCTTCAGTCTTTACATTCTGTGTTAGATAAATAAATCTTGTTAGCTTAAAAGCATGTATGAGAACTTATGAGTTCCTGTCCGGATGCCAACATTCAAAGTGCCGACATGTTTAATTTCGCAACATTATGAATGTCCACTTCACAGTCGCTGTGTCAACATATGCCATTATGGTTACTTTTAGGTTATAATTAGGATAGGTTTAGGCTTCATTTATAGCTAGGGTGAGGGTAGCCTGCAGCTAGGGTTATCGTTGGTATTAAATCAACATATCATTGACATCATTGTGACTGTAGACATTCCCAATGTAAACATTTTGACAATTTCAACGTTATGTCAATGTCAACATTCTGAAAATGCCAGCATATTGCTAGGTAATGAATCATCTCACTATCATGTTAATTGTAAAATTAGTGCTCATAATCATCAACACATTTTATTGCCTCTTTTTTCATGCCACAGAGCAGGTGATGCTGGGGTAACAGCCACACATGGGCAATGGGGGCTGGGCGGGGGGGGGGGGCTATAGAGGCCACATGGATAATTGTGCACATAATAATGGGGCACCTCTGTCATTTAGAAAAAAATGTATCTGGTTTTATTGAAGTGCAGCAACAGAGTGTGTAAAATTGCACATCGGTACGGAGGAGGGGGTGCCCATCATTGATGTGGGGTGCAGTACTCTGAAGAAACTAGTACTATTTGGCCATCTCCTCTATGTCCTTGAATGCAGTGTTGCTGACTTATACCCCTTTCACATCGTAACTAATTACTGGGTACAAGCCTTTTTGACCCGGTATTTAGTGTGATGTAAAAGGGGTTATCGTGTCCCGAAAAAAAGGTAGCAACACAGCAAAACAAATCAGTTAAAAAGCAGATTCCTTACCGGTTCATTGCCGTGTTGCTTGGCGGTGTGAACGGGTTAAACGGGTCGACCAAAATGAAGGTTCGCGCCGGGACTGACCTGTTTCAAAGTCCTGGTGTGATGTGAAAGCAGCATTAGGCAGGCGGCGGACATCTTGCAGCTCCACCTGCTGTCAAGAACCTGAGCAGCCAGCCCGAAATCACAAGATGGTTGCCACATGCCAGAGTCACTGTCGGATGCCCTCTTGCACCCCTCCCTCCAGTGTAAAAGCACACATCTTTGCACAATGTGTCGATGCACATGAATAAATTAAAGTTATTTTTTATTCTATTTATTTCTAATGACATTAAGAACAATGCAGAATTTTCATACTGAAAAAATTGGTAAACCATGGAAAAAATGTAAACATTCACAGAATTTTTACTTTTTAAATTAATAATAATCCTACTGTACATCATTGAATCAAATTAACAATTTCTCAGAAACCACTGGTAGGCATTATAGTACACTATAGGCAAACATCTATCACTAACTATATTTAGTTGGCAATCTGCAGAAATAGAATACAATTTTTGTCCCACAATCTGTCAGAAGAATCAGATTTTACACTTTTCATTGGTTCTGTCATAATTCTCCTCTCCCATGATCCATCGCTGAGTGTAGCAGCACATTAATCACAGGTGGTAATCTGGATGACAAGAAAAGGTGATAGTTTGTCAGCTGCAGAACTGCACAGAGACACACAATCCTCAAAATGATAAAAGCTTTCACAAGATAAAATGAATCTCAATTAATTCATGTAGCACTGTGTACATGTTCTGTACCTTTGCAATCCAGCAGCAGGAGAAAAATCCCAATATTCTATTATTTTTAAAGAATACATTTTTCAGGATTATATTATTTTCCTTTAGATAAACTACTATCTTTATTTTGAAGTTATATTTTTCATTTGACCATCAATTCTTTGTGAAGATCCTGCTGTATGTTGAGTTATCCTCGTTTACTTCTGTGTAAACTGCTGACATATCTATTCATTCAATTTCAAAGAACACTTGAACCACATTTAATGGAAGAGCTTAAATCTTTACCCTGGAGTACATCAATCTAGCAAGACAAATATTAGTTTTTCCCCCGAATCACATAGCATTTTGATTCATGCTTTAAGGGGCATACACACATGGCGATTTTAGCCCATTTACCGAGCAATCTGACTAGATCACTTAGAAATTAAGCATGGATCACTCCATGGGTATACTGTACCTCCTCTCCCATATAGTCAAGATCTAGTACTTTCGGCAGTGGTCTCACTGGAGAACACTGTTTAGCACAGGTCAGACGCCCATATACACATTACTATGTGTGTATAGGTGATCTAGCCACTGAAAGCACAAGGGTGATTTATCTAGCTTGCATGCCCTTACTTGGTAAGCCACCCCAGCATATATTACCACAACTACTGCTGCCTGCTACTGCTACTGCTGCTACTACAAAGACTACTGCTGCTACAACTACTACTATTTACATAAAGGGCCACAGATTTAGGGCCTGGGGCTCTAAGCTTCAAAAAGTGATAAAATGGAAAGTGATAAACAACCAACCAATCTGCTCCTACCTGTCATTTTTCAGACATGGTGTAGGATGCAGTAACATGCACAGCCCCTCTCCACTGCATATTGCCGGCTACCGCATAGATAATTATCGCATATGCCCTAACATATGTGATAATTATTGCAAAAGACAGCTCTTTTGTTAAGAGCTGTCCTTTGCGATGTGCCCGGCGATGTACAGCAGGTCCTCGCCGGCTCCCCCTCCCTCTCTTACCTGGCCTACTGATAACAATCCTGCAGCTGCTTCTCCTGACCGCCTCCTCCTCCCTCCACCCAGAAGGTGATGTAGGGGCTAGGGTGGAGGAGGCCACAGGTCCCGGCAGCACAGCAGTGTGCTTCCCGGACTCAGGTGGGGGGGCGCGAGCATCAGTGCGGGGCGGCGTGTGTCGCGGTAAGAAGCCCATAGGCTTCGTGTGGGTTTTCCTGCAAATCCAAATACAGTAAAAACCCTAACAACCCTGACAACAGGGTTTTTACCGCCTTTTTCGCAAAGAGCATCCCGCCCACAGTCTGTGACATGGCAGGTAGGAGCTGATTGGCTGGCTATTTATCATCATTTTATCACTTTTTGAATCTTAGTGCATCTGGCCCTTATACAGTTAAAAAATACAAATTGATGCAAACGAAAAAAAAGTGCAACTATTGTATAATTTAATTCACAGCCAAAGATACCTACTGTATGAAGATACCATATATGAAATCTTTGTTTATATTACATACAGCTTGTCAACTATAGTGAAACTGGCTCATTATGGAAATAATGATGAAATGTAGTCTTTATTTAGAAAGTTTAGGATAATCACAGGAAAACTGCTGTCACAGTTTTCCTAGGACAGCACTTGAAAAAACAGACTTATTTCTACAAATATTTCCTGTTTTTAAATGACAGTCATTTATATTTTGATTACATCATCTCAATGTTAAATTTAAAACTTTTAATGATTCTTATAAAATGTACTATACCACACTGGTTTATTGTGTTACAAAACAATATTTGCGTTTAGTTACAGTAGGACAGGTTTAAAGTAAAAGTAATTTAAAATTAAAAAAGTGCATGCAAAGAACATCTAAATAAGTGGAAGTAAAACAACAAACTTCAGAAGCCACTAGTGCTTGTCCATTTGTCATATATTTTATTCCGAACATTCTCACACCTCTTTATACCATTAGGGCAGTGGTTCCTAACCTCGGTCCTCAAGCACCCCCAACAGTTTACATTTTCCATGTCAGTACACAGAATCCCAAGCGAAATAATTAGCTCCACATGTTGATCTTTTAAAATGTGTCAGTGAATAATAAGTACACATGTGCACCTGTCATTCGAGGACCACGTTTGGGAACCACTTCCCTGGGGGGAATTTATTAAGTAGTGGATTTGAATGCATTTCAAAACCAATAGAACCAGATTTTTGGGGTGATTCAGCAGGGGTAGCATATGCAACCCCCTGCGCAGTTTACCAATGTTCGGGAAACTGCGCACATACAGGATCCATTAAGCACATGCATCGCTATAATGCGATCACCTATGTCTGCCTGATGCAGGGAGGGACAGGGCTGGCCGGTATTTAAGTAAATGGGGCGAGTCGTTCACATTTTCTGGGAGTGGCCAAGCCAAAGATTGCATTGTGAGGTGCAGTTTCCTTGACCTCATAAGCTAGACTGCATCAGGCAGTCTGAGTAAGGTTAAACTTACTTGGGCTGCAGTTGCAGAGGCACACCACGACCAATGGTCGTGATCTTCCTCTTAAATTGCAACTGCTAGTAGAAAATAATAGGGGGGAAAGTTCGGGAGGACGGAGTTCCCAAACAGCACATGAGACATGCAGTTTAGGTTTCCCAAACATATTATCAAGCAGCCCTAGAATGCTCTGCCCAAGGCTGGATTCCTTAGGAAAATCACCCCCCCCCCCCCCCCAAAAAAAAAGGGCAAGGATACTTGGGCAGAATAACCCAGGATCTTCTATACACTTGTAGTGCCATAATACATGATAATAATAATAATAATAATAATAATAATAATAATAATAATAATAATAATTAGAGATGAGCGGGTCCGGATCCCCGAGATCCGACAGATCCGAATATCGGGGATCCGGGCCAGATCCGAGCCGGCTCGGGTGTTCCCGCCTGAATTCCGGACCAATAACGAGGCCGAACGTCATCATCGCGCTGTCGGATTCTCGCGGGAGCGGGATCTTATAAAAGACGCACGCGCGCCCGCCATCTTCACTCCAATCTTGGAGAGGGAAGAGGGTGGTTGGGAAGCTCCGTGTGCTCCGTGCTGTGCTCTGTGCCATGTGCTCCGTGACCTGACCTGTGCCCTCACTGCCCTGTGCTGTGCTCCGTGCCATGTGCTCCGTGCTGTGCTCCGTGACCTGCCCTCACTGCCCTGTGCAGTGCTCCGTGCCATGTGCTCCGTGCTGTGCTGTGCCCTGTGTTGTAGACTTGTGGCCTGAGCCCTGTAGTGTGATTTAACTAACTAGGTGCTGCAGTGCTCACACGCAGGGACTGCAGTGTCCACTGTCCAGGGGCTGTCCTGTGGCCCGTGCCCTGATGTGATTTATTTAGCCCTAAGCCCTGTGTTGTGATTTATTTTATTTAGCCCTGAACCCTGTGTTTTTTTTTGTGATTTAACTAACTCAGTGCTGCAGTGCTCACACACAGGGGCTGCAGTGCTGCTGGGTAGTACACTGTGTACAGGGGCAGCATTAATACAAGGGGCTGTGTCCAGTGTGACGGCCTATATCTTATCCATTGTCCAGTGTCACAAGTCACTCACGACATATATCCTGTGTCCTGTCCTGTGTGACGACTGACGACATATCCTGTGTCCAGTGTGACGACATATATCCTGTGTCCAGTGTGACGACATATATCCTGTGTCCAGTGTGACGACATATATCCTGTGTCCAGCGTGACATATATCTATTGTCCAGTGTGACGACATATATCCTGTGTCCAGTGTGACGACATATATCCTGTTTCCAGTGTGACGACATATATCCTGTGTCCAGCGTGACATATATCCATTGTCCAGTGTGACGACATATATCCTGTGTCCAGTGTGACGACATATATCCAGTGTCCAGTGTGACGACATATATCCTGTGTCCAGTGTGACGGCCTCTATCTTATCCATTGTCCAGTGTCACAAGTCACTCACGACATATATCCTGTGTCCTGTGTGACGACTGACGACATATCCTGTGTCCAGTGTGACGACATATATCCTGTGTCCAGTGTGACGACATATATCCTGTGTCCAATGTGACGACATATATCATGTGTCCAGTGTGACTTATATCCATTGTCCTGTGTGACGACATATATCCTGTGTCCAGTGTGACGACATATATCCAGTGTCCAGTGTGACGACATATATCCTGTGTCCAGTGTGACGGCCTATATCTTATCCATTGTCCAGTGTTTCAAGTCACTCACGACATATATCCTGTGTCCTGTCCTGTGTGACGACTGAAGACATATCCTGTGTCCAGTGTGACGACATATATCCTGTGTCCAGTGTGACGACATATATCCTGTGTACAGTGTGACGACATATATCCTGTGTCCAGTGTGACGACATATATACAAAAAGAAGATGGAGACAGCGCTGTGCAAAATCACTTCCTAATTTATTAAAATATAAACATTGACATTTTTTTAAAAAAATATTATATATATATAACTAAAAATAAAAATAAATAATATTAGCAGCTACCAATGATGTGATGAATATCACAAAAGATCTGAAATCCCCTTCAGCTGGTTAGTAAAGCGTTATTAGTTGCATGCATGCATAAATATTTAAAGGATTCAGTTCTCTTCAGTGATCACATAAACTTTGTTAGATGGTTAGTAACTTGATGGAAAATACAGTCCAGTCCCACTTATGTGCACATATAGCTGAACGATGTTGGGTTCTACCGTGTCCTTGGCCACAATCCCACCGCCCAATATCAAAAAGATCTAAAATTTATGTTAGAAGAGGCAAAAGAAGATGGTGCGATTTTAAGGGAAACCTTTAATTTTTTATATAATGCACACCCCATAATCCCCACTTTTTATTTTTTACCAAAAATTCACAAAACACTGCACAAACCACCTGGGCGTCCCATAGTTTCTGGTATAGGGTCCCTCACTAATAATTTATCACTTTTTGTTGATTATTATTTACAAGACCACGTAGTGAAACTTAGATCTCACATAAAGGACACCAAACATTTTCTAAATCTTATCAATGAAATTGAATGGAAGGAAGGTTATATCCTTCTAACAGCGGATGTGGAGGCCTTATACTCGAATATACCCCACGATTTGGGGGTGCGAGTTATGGAAACATACCTCCAAAAAGACGAGTCTATATCGGAATCTCTACGTGGTCTTATTTCACATTCAATTAAATTTATTCTTAGTCACAATTATTTTATTTTTAATTCACAATTTTATTTACAGACACGGGGGACTGCCATGGGGACCACTTTCGCCCCGAGCTTTGCGAACCTATACATGGGTGCCTTTGAGGACCAACATGTGTGGGGGAGCGAGTTCGGGGCGAACCTGGTCCTCTATGGCAGATTTATTGATGATTTATTTATAATTTGGAAAGGGGATGTCACTCACTTAAATAAATTCACAGATAGTCTTAACACTAATGATTTTGGTTTAAAGTTCACAAGCACTTATAGTTTGTCACAAATCACTTTCCTTGACGTCGCACTAAAAATCACTAATGGTAATTTGGAGACAGAAACATTCTGTAAACCTGTAGATCAGAACCGCTACTTAAATTATGAAAGTGCCCACGATAAAAGCTGGCGAGATAATATACCAAAGGGCCAACTTATTAGAATAAAGAGGAACTGCTCTACAAATGAAGCATATCACAAACAAGCAAATAAATTAATTTCTTCCTTTAAAGAACAAAAATATCCAACTAAATTAATACAAGAAGCCAAAAACACAGTAGACAAAATTGAACGAACAAAATTACTAGAAATTAGTCAAAAACAAAAACTTTCTACTCCAAAAAGCAATGAAAGATCCTCCCAATTTGTAACTCAGTTTAATAACTGTTCCCATGAAATTAAAAGCATAATAAAGAAAAATACAGCCCTTCTATTACAAGATGAGTATTTGAAAGATCATGTAGAAGCCAATGGCAAAGTAATTTTTAGGAGAGGGGAAAACATAAAAAATAAACTTGTAAAAAGTCACTTTACAAATGAAATAGAATCTGTCTCAAGTGCAACAAAAGAAAGAAATGTAAAAACCTGGCTCCCTGAAAAACCATGGGGTTATCATAAGTGTGGTAGAGACAATTGCCACACCTGTGGAAGCAGGAATAGAAAAACAGTTGATTTTAAATCAGGGGTAACTGGAGAAGTCTACAAAGTGAAAGACTTTATAAATTGCAGAACATCGTTTATCATCTATTTGATAACATGCGGGTGCGGCCTACAATATGTGGGCCGCACTACAAGATGTCTGAACACCAGGTATATGGAACACAGGCGGAATATCATAGCTGGAGTTAAGACCCACCCACTATCAAAACATATCTCTAACTGCCAGGGTGCCTCCATGCAAAATGTTGATGTGCAAGCAATAGAACACATCAAAATAACAACTAGAGGAGGAGACAGGTTTAACACCTTATGTAAAAGAGAAGCCTTCTGGATCTTCCGCCTGGGGACCTTAATGCCTAGGGGGTTGAATGACACAATAGAGCTCAATAATATCTAAAGTTATGGGCCCACTAAGACATCACCTCCCTTCATTTATCTTCCTTTTTGTCTTTATTTTTGTCCCTTTTCTTTCCCTCCCCCCATTCCTCCCTTCCCTTGATTCCTCCCCCCCTCTTCCCCCCCCCCCCCTGTTTATCCACCCCACTTCAGGTTTCTTCTCTCTCAAATGAAATAAAATTTAGATCAAGATGCTTACATAGTAATTATGGGGTATAGGGAGGGTGGGTGGGAGACTTACAGAATAGTGTTGCTGGGAAATGCACCAACACGGTGTTTAATATGGGTGGGCTTAGATGGGGAGGTGGGAGGGTAAAAATTAAAATGTATTATACATCCATGTATTCAATGTATCTCTTGTCTACACAAGAATTATTGTAATTGATTATCATTATGCTGTACTTCGCCTTTTCCAAATATTTAAACGTATAATTGAAAATAATATATACATACTATGAGAAATCAATATTTGCTTATATACAATGTATGCAATGTTTTCCATTTTAGAAGTATAATTATTATGGTCCCAAAAGCATTTGCTTAGTGCTAATTACTAATTGTTAATTGTTAATTATTAATTGCTTTTTGAATTTATTTATATGTAATTATGTAAGACATGTCTCGCTGAAATTATGTGTAATTTAATTATAGATACCTTTATTTGTATTTTTTTTTTATATAGAATAAAAATTAGGGTTTTTACACAAATAAAATTCTTTATGTATTAGTTAAATGGCATATGATCCCCTAAAAACAGCCAATATAGGTGACCAAAAGTCTTGCCGCTTTATGATAAATCTCATAGCACCATTGATGAGAAACCCACATTATTGTAATAATAAAGCATGATCCGTATGGAACGCAAAATGCGGATATAACAACATAGCTGTGAAACGCAAGCTGTTCATAAAAAGAAGCTCCATGTTACGTGAGAGCCGCGTATTTGAAAACTACACTGAACAGTATGAAAACGAGGCATGGCTGAGATGCCATGACGCAGCGTGACACGCACCCGGAAGTGTCCGGGAATACCCAAAATACGAGATCTGGCTGAGACGCTATGACACGGCGCGCCACGCACCCGGAAGTGCGATAACGAGGCTTGGCTAAGACGCCAGAGCGCCTGCGCACCAAGTAGCGGGTGCTACAAAAAGGCAGGACGGCACTGAGCCACTCATACCTCCTGAGGAAGCCGCTGAGAGTCAATAAGGCGGAGAAACGCGTAGAGGAAATAACGGGGACTTTCTGCTTGGCAGCTATCGATCACAGAACCGGTGGACCTTCTTTGACATGACCGCACAGATTTGGAAAGCACCAGCGGTCGGAGAGTGATACCGGGGTCTGACAGCCCTTCCCCCACCCTGCATCCGGAATACTATAAGTATTACACTCATTACACTATGTGCACATAAGTGGGACTGGACTGTATTTTCCATCAAGTTACTAACCATCTAACAAAGTTTATGTGATCACTGAAGAGAACTGAATCCTTTAAATATTTATGCATGCATGCAACTAATAACGCTTTACTAACCAGCTGAAGGGGATTTCAGATCTTTTGTGATATTCATCACATCATTGGTAGCTGCTAATATTATTTATTTTTATTTTTAGTTATATATATATAATATTTTTTTTAAAAAATGTCAATGTTTATATTTTAATAAATTAGGAAGTGATTTTGCACAGCGCTGTCTCCATCTTCTTTTTGTATTTGTTTCCAATCCTAAGGGGTCTGGTATTCCCCTTAATTAGAAACAGCTGCAGTGCACAATCCTACAATCTGCGCTCAGAACCCTCCTTTTGTTTTGCTTTTGACATATATCCTGTGTCCAGCGTGACATATATCCATTGTCCAGTGTGACGACATATATCCTGTGTCCAGTGTGACGACATATATCCAGTGTCCAGTGTGACAACATATATCCTGTGTCCAGTGTGACGACATATATCCATTGTCCAGTGTGACGACATATATCCAGTGTCCAGTGTGACATATATACATTGTCCAGTGTGACTACATATATCCAGTGTCCAGTGTGACAGGGGCTGTGTCCAGTGTACAGGGGCTGTGTACAGGGGTTGTGTCCAGTGTACAGGGGTTGTGTCCAGTTTACAGGAGCTGTGTACAGGAGCTGTGTCCAGTGTCCAGGGGCTGTGTCCAGGGGCAGTGTCCAGGGGCAGTGTCCAGTGTACAGGAGCTGTGTCCCGGGGCGGTGTCCAGAGGCTGTGTCCATTGTCCAGGGGCCGTGTCCAGGGGCTGTGTCCAGGGTAACGGGCTGTGTCCATTGTCCAGGGGCTGTGTCCAGGGTGACGGGCTGTGTCCAGTGTCCAGGGGCAGTGTCCAGTGTGAAGGCTATGTCCAGTGTACAGGAGCTGTGTCCTGAGGCTATGTCCAGTGTGACGGCTGTGTCCAGTGTACAAGAGCTGTGTCCAGAGGCTGTGTCCATTGTCCAGGGGCTGTGTCCAGGGTGACAGGCTGTGTCCAGTGTACAAGAGCTGTATCCAGAGGCTGTGTCCATTGTCCAGGGGCTGTGTCCAGGGTGACGGGCTGTGTCCAGTGTCCAGGGGCAGTGTCCAGGGGCTGTGTCCAGGGGCAGTATCCAGTGTCCAAGGGGCTGTGTCCAGTGTGACAGGCTGTGTCCAGTGTAAATTAAGAAAAACAAATAAAAGTAATAAATAAAATAAAAACACATTTTTGGAGGATGATGGAGGAGGAAATAGTGGGAGATCAGCAACCTGATAGAAGTGCTGAAGCTTCTACCACCAGTCATGACAAGGCCGATACCTCTTTGTATTTGCTCTTTGGAGCATTTCTCTTTTTTTGGGATAGTTTATTAAACTGCCGCCCTGTCTGCCCCTGCAGTGCCGCTCTGCCAGGTTGGAAGTGTAAGGTCCAGTGTGACGACATATATCCATTGTCCAGTGTGACGACATATATCCAGTGTCCAGTGTGACATATATACATTGTCCAGTGTGACTACATATATCCAGTGTCCAGTGTGACAGGGGCTGTGTCCAGTGTACAGGGGCTGTGTACAGGGGTTGTGTCCAGTGTACAGGGGTTGTGTCCAGTGTCCAGGGGCTGTGTCCAGGGGCAGTGTCCAGGGGCAGTGTCCAGTGTACAGGAGCTGTGTCCCGGGGCGGTGTCCAGAGGCTGTGTCCATTGTCCAGGGGCCGTGTCCAGGGGCTGTGTCCAGGGTAACGGGCTGTGTCCATTGTCCAGGGGCTGTGTCCAGGGTGACGGGCTGTGTCCAGTGTCCAGGGGCAGTGTCCAGTGTGAAGGCTATGTCCAGTGTACAGGAGCTGTGTCCTGAGGCTGTGTCCAGTGTGACGGCTGTGTCCATTGTCCAGGGGCTATGTCCAGTGTGACGGCTGTGTCCAGTGTACAAGAGCTGTGTCCAGAGGCTGTGTCCATTGTCCAGGGGCTGTGTCCAGGGTGACAGGCTGTGTCCAGTGTACAAGAGCTGTATCCAGAGGCTGTGTCTATTGTCCAGGGGCTGTGTCCAGGGTGACGGGCAGTGTCCAGGGGCTGTGTCCAGGGGCAGTGTCCAGTGTCCAAGGGGCTGTGTCCAGTGTGACAGGCTGTGTCCAGTGTAAATTAAGAAAAACAAATAAAAGTAATAAATAAAATAAAAACACATTTTTGGAGGATGATGGAGGAGGAAATAGTGGGAGATCAGCAACCTGATAGAAGTGCTGAAGCTTCTACCACCAGTCATGACAAGGCCGATACCTCTTTGTATTTGCTCTTTGGAGCATTTCTCTTTTTTTGGGATAGTTTATTAAACTGCCGCCCTGTCTGCCCCTGCAGTGCCGCTCTGCCAGGTTGGAAGTGTAAGGTCCAGTGTGACGACATATATCCATTGTCCAGTGTGACGACATATATCCAGTGTCCAGTGTGACATATATACATTGTCCAGTGTGACTACATATATCCAGTGTCCAGTGTGACAGGGGCTGTGTCCAGTGTACAGGGGCTGTGTACAGGGGTTGTGTCCAGTGTACAGGGGTTGTGTCCAGTGTCCAGGGGCTGTGTCCAGGGGCAGTGTCCAGGGGCAGTGTCCAGTGTACAGGAGCTGTGTCCCGGGGCGGTGTCCAGAGGCTGTGTCCATTGTCCAGGGGCCGTGTCCAGGGGCTGTGTCCAGGGTAACGGGCTGTGTCCATTGTCCAGGGGCTGTGTCCAGGGTGACGGGCTGTGTCCAGTGTCCAGGGGCAGTGTCCAGTGTGAAGGCTATGTCCAGTGTACAGGAGCTGTGTCCTGAGGCTGTGTCCAGTGTGACGGCTGTGTCCATTGTCCAGGGGCTATGTCCAGTGTGACGGCTGTGTCCAGTGTACAAGAGCTGTGTCCAGAGGCTGTGTCCATTGTCCAGGGGCTGTGTCCAGGGTGACAGGCTGTGTCCAGTGTACAAGAGCTGTATCCAGAGGCTGTGTCTATTGTCCAGGGGCTGTGTCCAGGGTGACGGGCAGTGTCCAGGGGCTGTGTCCAGGGGCAGTGTCCAGTGTCCAAGGGGCTGTGTCCAGTGTGACAGGCTGTGTCCAGTGTAAATTAAGAAAAACAAATAAAAGTAATAAATAAAATAAAAACACATTTTTGGAGGATGATGGAGGAGGAAATAGTGGGAGATCAGCAACCTGATAGAAGTGCTGAAGCTTCTACCACCAGTCATGACAAGGCCGATACCTCTTTGTATTTGCTCTTTGGAGCATTTCTCTTTTTTTGGGATAGTTTATTAAACTGCCGCCCTGTCTGCCCCTGCAGTGCCGCTCTGCCAGGTTGGAAGTGTAAGGTCCACATGTATGTGATGCCGACTGCTGTCGCTTAGCTTAGTCATCCAGCTACCTCGGTATACCCTTTTGGCCCAACTACAGTAAATGAAAACTATTTTGTAAGCTGTGAAGTGATCAAAATTGACTAGAAATGAGTGGAAACTAATGTTATTGAGGTTAATAATACTTTAGGGGCAAAAACAGGCCCAAATTCTGTTATTTTAGCCATTTTTAGCATTTTTTCATAAAAATCCAGATCCAAAACCAAAACCAAAACCCACAAGGGTGGTTTTGCCAAAACCAATCCAGATCCAAAACACGAAGGGAGATCCAGATCCAAAACCAAAACCAAAACCCGAAAAAGTGGCCGCCGCACATCTCTAATAATAATAATATCAATGAAAAATAATAGTATTGTTGCTTAAAGGTGGAATTGTGGTTCCAGCAAGTCTACCAAAGCATGGGGGCAGTTGGAGAAACTACAGTTATAGGGGAAGATGGCAGAGTCTTGAGCAAAGAGGGAAGAGAGGCTAGTGAAGTAGCAAAGCTTGTGCAAACTAGAAGGGCCTCTAAAAAAGGGATAATTACAGTACTCTAGTACTTAAAACAGCATAAACAACCACATGGCATACTGCATCAGGGCCATCTTAACAGTATTGTAGGCCCTGGCCAAATCAATGCATTGGGGCCCCTGAACAACTACTCTTGAGAACCATTTTAAAAACTCATAACATACCCACTTGTGGTCCTTCACTGTCTCTTCACATGCTTCCATATGGTGAATGGCATTCAGCACTCTGATTGGTGGATAGCTCCAGCCATACTGCAATCAACATGCTGGCAGACATTCACTATCTGGCTGCATGCTGGTAGGCATGTAAAGAATGCTGCCTCTCCACTCTGTTTGGTGACCACCACCTGCCACCACTCGGAGACCTCTAGAATTGGGCTGCTGCCCAGTGTGCCTATACATTACAATAGCTCTGTACTGTATGTCTGTAAAGTGACCCTTTGGACATTTTATTTTGAGATCTTTGGCAAGAGCTTTCACCATGTAAAAGGTACACTTATACAGACTGCAGATAATGGGGTTGATGCTGAGTTGGACATAAGTGGCAATTCAGACTGGTCTTGTGGATTTTACAGCAGCACACAGCACATACGCCTAATATTCTGACTGTGCATGTGCCAAATTAAATTTAAACACACAGACAGGCAGGATAGGCTTCCATATGCAGCTGCATGGAGGTACTGCATACTAATTAGTGTGAGCTAATAAGCAGGCTGATGGATCCGTCCAGGAAAGCGGCCACAGGTGAAGCTCACTCAGAGACAACCCCAGTATCTGTATGTTGGATGGGTTGTGGAATGGCGGAATTGGCTTTTATGTATGTAGATATGTGCGTATCAAAAAACTCACGGACACCTGTGCAGCTTGAATCAGGTGCGTCTTTATTCCAGCTCCAGCTAACACTGACTCCCCGGCCAGCCGTGTGACCGGAAGTGAGGTCATAACTGTAGACCACAAAGACCAAGATGCACCACATGCATCTACATCAGCCCTTTTAACTAGAAGGACACAACATGCATGGACATCAGTGTTCCCTCTAAGCTGTGCGCGTGTGCGCGCGCACACAACTCGCCGAGCCCGCGCACAGACATTACAACTGAGCGCACAAAGGTTAAAATCTTGTTTTAGTGTGCCATGAGTTTAATAAGGTTGAAAATCACTGCTATAGTCTATATGTGTGGTGTGTGAAGTCTGTAAAAATTCAAATTGCTTTATTAACTCAACAGAACTCGAAACCTAGGCCTGTATACGTTATGTGACGCACAAAAATGTACATTTCCTTCCAAAGTTTCACAGCCAATATCTTTTTCTGCACAAAGCCTTCGTAAAATTAGAGGGAACATTGGCAATGACCCATAATCACATTACACAGTGCTTAGTGACCCATAGTTACATTACACAGCACAGTGACAAATATTCGCACGTAGTGACCTATAGTCACTTTACACAGTACGCAGTGACCCATATTCACATTACACAGCACGCAGTGACCCACAGTCACATTACACAGCACTTAGTGACCGATATTCACATTATACAGCGCGCAGTGACCCATATTCACATGACACAGCACAGTGACCCATATTCTCATTACACAGCACACAGTGACCCACAGTCACATTACACAGCGCGTAGTGACAGATATTCACATTATACAGTGCGCAGTGACCCATATTCACATTATACAGAGTGCAGTGACCAATATTCGCACGTAGTGACCCATATTCCCATTTACACAGCACAGTGACGAATATTCGCACGTAGTGACCTATAGTCACATTACACAGCACAGTGATGAATATTCGCACGTAGTGACCCATATTCACATTACACAGCACAGTGACGAATATTCGCACATAGTGACCTATAGTCACATTACACAGCACAGTGATGAATATTCGCACGTAGTGACCTATATTCACATTAAACAGCACAATGACGAATATTCGCACGTAGTGACCGATAGTCACATTACACAGCACAGTGATGAATATTTGCACGTAGTGACCTATAGTCACATTACACAGCACAGTGATGAATATTCGCACGTAGTGACCTATAGTCACATTACACAGCACAGTGACGAATATTCGCACGTAGTGACCTATAGTCACATTACACAGCACAGTGATGAATATTCGCACGTAGTGACCTATAGTCACATTACACAGCACAGTGATGAATATTCGCACGTAGTGACCTATAGTCACATTACACAGCACAGTGATGAATATTCGCACGTAGTGACCTATAGTCACATTACACAGCACAGTGATGAATATTCGCATGTAGTGACCTATAGTCACATTACACAGCACAGTGATGAATATTCGCACGTAGTGACCCATATTCACATTACACAGCACAGTGGCGAATATTCGTACGTAGTGACCCATAGTCACCTTACACAGCACAGTGATGAATATTCGCACGTAGTGACCCATAGTCACATTACACAGCACAGTGACGAATATTTACACGTAGTGACCTATAGTCACATTACACAGTGCATAGTGACTAATGTATGTATTATATGTATACACTAGATGTACCCTGGGTGATATAGACACAGGGAACATATATTCACTGAGCTGCGCAGTGCCTTGGCAGCCATCAGCCGCACCACTGGACCCCCGGGTGGTTAACAATATAGGCAGAGACAGCACAGTTATCACACAGGGAACAAATACCAGCCGAGCTGTACAGCGCCTAGGCAGCCATCAGCGGCACCACTGGTCACCGCATCAGCCAGGCAGGTAACAATACAGCAGGGACAGTACAGTTTTCCCAGTTATTCGTGGGCGGTGTTCCGCTTGCTAGGCAGCAAAAGATTGATGCTTAGTGAGTGATCCTGAATCAGGCCCCCTGTTCCCCTCACTACATTCTCACACACAGCCCACTCCCTCACAATAAATGGCACACTCCTCAATCTCTGCATACATTACCTTCAGGTTTCAGCCAGGAGCCATCCTGTGAGCCTGACACAGAACAGTAGGCTACAGGGCTACTGCAGCTGCACTAGTTCACCCGGGCACAAGAAAAGGAAGGGGCGTGGCCTAATCACGGACCCCCGTGGCCACGCCCGCTTTTGAAACCTCGAGTCCTGCTGACTGCTGAAGGAGCCCAGGCCAGCCCAGCGCAGGTACTGCTAGGTGGCCTGCAGCTGCACTACTTCACTACTACTGCAGCTGCACTAGTTCACCTGGGCACAGGAAAAGGCAGGGGCGTGGCCCAATCACGGTTAAAGGGGAGGGGGGAGAGGTCCTGCTGACTGCTGAAGGAGCCCAGCCCAGCGCAGGTACTGCTAGGTGGCCGGGGGAGGGGGCACTGCCACTGCCGGTCATTAGGAAGTGCTGATATTGTGCGGAGGTGCCTGTGCACCCCCGGCACCCCCTGTGCGCACGCCTATGGTGAGGGGGAGAGAAAACCACCTCTCCCCCCCCCCTCCCCTTTAACCAGTTATCTCATTTAACCGGCTATATCTTCCGAAGCAGCTGACCCATTTACATGAGACAAGTATCATATTGAAGAACTTTTGAGTGGGCTTTGAATGATTTTGGTCCAGTAAAACTGAAACGTTTGGTTCCAGAGTAATCTGCCCTCAAAGAACATGAACAGCCATGAAATTACATTTCAAAAATAAAAAAATTGGTTTACGCGCAATATCTCTGGAACCAATTGACCGATATGGACCAGCCTGGTAACATTTTGAAGGCCCAGCGATTGGAATTGAATGAGATCAACCACAAGCTTCTGTGATGCCAGGGCCGGAACTGGCAGCCGTCGGAACCGGGTGGGGGTCCGAATTGAAGGGTCCCATATTATCCTATGGGGAAAAAACGTTACAGCTTTGCCAGGCGATATCTCGAGTTCCCGGGGGGCTAGAGACACGGGGCTGGGCTCGTTGGAAAGCCCTGGACCTCAGCTACAAAATGACAGGGGGCACGTGCCCGGGTGCCCCTCCCCCCTGAATCCGCCACTGGCCAGTGGGTAAGTCCAGGGCTACGCACAGCCTGCACACAGCGGTGAGATCTTTCCACGGTGAGTGAGCTGCAAATGGATCTGCAGCTTTTTGCTGGTCTGCGACATCTTCGCTACCTATTTGCAGGTTTGTGAAGGGCGGGATTACACTGTGGGGGGTGGCGGCTTACTAATCACATGTGCAATCAGGTCTGAATCAGGCCCATGAGGAGCAGGTACAGAAGGGAAAAGTTACTGGTGGAGGGATCTGTGCGCTTCTATCTATGTTGGTGACATTGAAGGGAAAGTAACATTGGCCTTTATTGCTGCCTGAGAGTTGGTATGTTACCCTTGGTGATGGCGCAGCTGTTATGTGAGATATACAGGGATGTGTACATGTGTGTGTGTGTGTTTGTGTCATTTCCTCACATGTAATATGAAGGAACTCATTTATTTAAATCCATCTTTATTTTGTTCATTAGTCACCGGCTCTCAGCAATCTGAGAACTTTTGCAGCCACTTTTATTACATTGCAGTGTGTTCTCCTTTTGAATACTATAATGCAGGGGCAGAAGTCTGGGAGGCAATGGAGTCATCTGCCGCCGGGCTCCTGCTCCCAAGGGGGCACATCTCCTCCCCTGCTAGTTTAAATTAGTTAATTGAAAGCCATCCATATCCCTTCTGTAGTTGAGTTCTGAAATATATAGGTGTTCTCTCACTCTCTCTCTCTCTCTCTCTCTCTCTCTCTCTCTCTCTCTCTCTCTCTATATATATATATAGAAAGTCTTGAAAAATCGCACTCATTGATGTATAAGAAAATGCAGGGTGCCGGTCAAAAAATAAACAATAGATTCTTGCTAAGTAGCAAAGCTTGCAAGAAAAAGGGAAGGGAAGAGGGGAGAGGCCGAGGACACTGGGCTATAATGACGGAGGGTAAGAAGGCGTACTCCAATCAATATGATAAAGTATAATTGTATGTGATATAGTTGTGGAGGTGCTCCCTGGGAGTGGGGTAATCGTAATAAAAAGGTTTGATATCCAAGAGAGGATATCGAAAAAAGACTCCCGGGTGGGGCACAGCCTTCTAGTGAAAATATATTACTGTTAATACAAACTTTATTAGTTAAAACATGGCCCAAATAATGGGTCAAGAGAAAACAAAAGACAAAGGACAAACAGATAACACTAATGGACAATGTACATGAGAAAATAGTGAGTGACTGAGTGTCGGGCACCCGGACTTCAGTGCTCGCTGAGCACACGTTCTATCTGCCGGCTCCAGCTGACTCCCAGCGCCGACATACTCACTATCGGGCACCTTGACTTCAGTGCTCGCAGAGCACACATTCCACTTGCCGGCTCCCGCTGACTCCCAGCGTCGGCACATTGACTGTCAGACACCTGGACTATAGTGCTCTCAGAGCACACAGCGCCGGTTCCCTCGACTACAGAGTGAGATCCCGACATCGGTAAAAGTTAGAGGCACACGTCTCTCCTGGCTGTACCTGCGTCTTTTCTGTCACAGAGTCTTTTCCCTACCTGCATGCATCTGTCAGACTGGACAGATCACCCACAACGCGACTACTGAGGGTCCAAGTACCGTGAGTGTATCAGCCCCAGTGGCCACCAATTGATTATCTGCGCAGATTAATTAATTATTTCCATATAGTGTAAAAACAGAGCGCTATCGTATAGCGCAATATTATCTGTCTGCCTAACTCGGTATATTCATCTTAGCCTCTTGTATTTATTTATGCTTCTTGTTACAGGAAATTCTTCTAGTTTAAACTTTGTTGAATCTGACAATTAATTTTCAGTGAATTAATCTAATTACCTGTGACATTTAGTGAATATTTATACTGAACTCACAATTGCTGCTCCTCACACTTGCCGCTAATCCTGTATTTTTATGACATAAAACCAGGAACATTTAACTACCTCTCTGCATGTTTAAATCCCAGCGTTATATGCAACATTGTGTCCACTTGTGCTCTGTGTTACATCTTCTTAGTGTAACCAATTACAGCCCAACTAGGACACATTGATTATTAATCCTCCTTTGCAGGCATGTTACACTTTTGTTGAATCTGCCAAATTAATTTTCAGTGCATCAATCTAATTACCTGTGACATTTAGTGGAAATTTATACTGAACTTACAATTGCTGCTTTTCACACTTGCCGCTAATCCTGTATTATTATGACATAAAACCAGGAATATTACCCACAGCCCTAATCAGCAGTCCTTAGCACTCGTACTAGTATTTATGACTGCCTGGGCACTATTACCTAATATTATATTGCAGGACACTCTACTAGAAAAGGCTGTGGTAATTACCTCTTTGCATGTTTAAATCCCAGCGTTGTATGCAACATTGTGTCCACTTGTGCCCTGTATTACATCTTCCTAATGTAACCAATTACAACTTTGTTTGAATTTGATAGTCTGGTCATGATATTTTGAATATCTATATCAGTACCATTAGTCTGAGTTTGCTGGACATCCTTCTCCTTACTAAACTGTCTCTGATTTCATTGTATCTTGCACAAGCAACCGTGTTACCACCCATCTACGTGCATATTCGACTTCCTTCCACACTTCACCACCCGGGTGGTATCGCTCAACTTCTGTTCACTACAGATAATTCTGTACACAGAGGATAGCAGCAAACACCAGGGACAGGGAGAAGGAGTGCCTTACACTCTATTCTTATTCAGGGTTCTCTCATTTCTGGGGGACCCTGGATCCGACTCTGCGCTGTACTTTGTATAACAGAGCCAGACAGGTCACCCCTGGAAACAGCAGAAACTCCCTTATCTATATTCTGACACCTGGGACGCTCTCGGAGTCCGCTCAACTGCGCATTCACTGATCAACGTCACATGCACAGGCAGCAGCGACTCCCTTAGCATACCTATACTCAGGTGTCTCTATATCAACATTATACTGTCATTGTCCAGTCACTCAGACCTATCCGATTTGTCACTTACAGGAAATACGATTACCTACTGAACCTAGCTAATTTTGATTTCATTTCCAATATATATTGGTATTTGAGGCTTTTTACTGTCTATTAGGATTCCATATATGTATAGGTACATACCGTGATTGATTGGAACCTTCCCCAGACAGATATATTTTGAAAAAATATTTCACTATTTTCTCATGTACATTGTCCATTAGTGTTATCTGTTTGTCCTTTGTCTTTTGTTTTCTCTTGACCCATTATTTGGGCCATGTTTTAACTAATAAAGTTTGTATTAACAGTAATATATTTTCACTAGAAGGCTGTGCCCCACCCGGGAGTCTTTTTTCGATATCCTCTCTTGGATATCAAACCTTTTTATTACGATTACCCCACTCCCAGGGAGCACCTCCACAACTATATCACATACAATTATACTTTATCATATTGATTGGAGTACGCCTTCTTACCCTCCGTCATTATAGCCCAGTGCCCTCGGCCTCTCCCCTCTTCCCTTCCCTTTTTCTTGCAAATGTTATACCTACAGTAATGTCATACTTGCCTACCCTCCCGGAATGGCCGGGAGGGTCCCGCAAATCGGGTCCCCCTCCCGGCCCCCCGGGAAGGTGGGCAAGTCTCCCGCATTTTAGCAACAGCCCCTGCTCCCCCCTTCCCTGCGGTAAAAATGTCCGAATTTTGCGGGTCCGCGGAGAGGGGGTGGGGCTAAAATGACAGGAATCGCGGCATTTTGCGTCATTTTAACCCCTTCCCCCATCCACGGACCCGATAATTAATGTGGCTGCCGGTCGTGGGGGGTGGGGCTTGGTGACGCCAGCCTCGCCCCACCCCCAAAACGAAGCCTTGTCCAGCCCTGCTTGAACTCCTCTCTCCGGGCTTCTCCCAGGTATGAGTACTGTACAGTAGGGGGATGTTACACCTTGTTACACATGATCTCTTTACATGTTGTATGTAGCAGGATTGTGTTCAGCATTAGCAGCGTCTTATGGCGTCGCGGTTATCAGTACCAATAACTATAACACTGTGCGGCTCAGTCGGAGCCTTTATGTCACATTGTGCAGCTGTAAAAGGCGTTAATGAAATCAACACAATTGCTGGCTATATAAATTAGCAACACTTGCTGGATGTGTGTTTGTGTAGGAGTGCACCAGCAGCGCGTGCGCCAGGGTTGTGTCACACACATCACACGCACGCACGGACTGTTATTGTACAAGGTTTTATTGTAATTTGGTTATCGATAGATAGATAGATAAATATCCTATCTATAATTATGTACAATATTTACAAATTTACATATATACAAATATATACAAATATATACGAATATATACAAATATATACAAATATATACAAAAATACACAAAGGTATACACTGTCCATCTCACCGCCGATCTGCAGCAGTGCGGATATATATATACAGTCTGATTAGCCAGGATAGCATAAGCATCAACATTATGTTGTTATAGGGGTCAAATCCCTCCAGTTCTGTGTGCCCGGTGCCAGGCACCACTGTGCCGCTCCCTGGGCGAACACTTTCTCCTCCGGTGTCATCGTGTTCCACATCGGACACCTCCAGCTCCTCCTCCTTCTCAGATATGGGGGTCAGTCTAGGTGTAAACCTATGGCGCTTGAGCCATCTTCTCCTTCTGTGGCTAAACGCCGGTCTTGAGGAAATGATCTTCCATAAGATATATCCCTGATCTTCAATTGTGAAATCGCCGTCTCTATCGCAGACATCGGCATTCTGGGATCTTGCACGGACTTTTATTGTACAAGGTTTTATTGTAATTTGGTTATCTATAGATAGATAGATAGATAGATAAATATCCTATCTATAATTATGTACAATATTTACAAATTTCCATATATACAAATATATACAAATATATACGAATATATACAAATATATACAAATATATACAAAAATGCACAAAGGTATACACTGTCCATCTCACCGCCGATCTGCAGCAGTGCGGATATATATATACAGTCTGATTAGCCAGGATAGCATAAGCATCAACATTATGTTGTTATAGGGGTCAAATCCCTCCAGTTCTGTGTGCCCGGTGCCAGGCGCCACTGTGCCGCTCCCTGGGCCAACACTTTCTCCTCCGGTGTCATCGTGTTCCACATCGGACACCTCCAGCTCCTCCTCCTTCTCAGATATGGGGGTCAGTCTAGGTGTAAACCTATGGCGCTTGAGCCATCTTCTCCTTCTGTGGCTAAACGCCGGTCGTGAGGAAATGATCTTCCATAAGATATATCCCTGATCTTCAATTGTGAAATCGCCGTCTCTATCGCAGACATCGGCATTCTGGGATCTTGCAGGTGCAGCGCACTGCACATCATCATCGTCATCACAGCACTTGCTAAGACAACAGCCCATCTTCACGGAGAACTTCTTCCTTCATCCAGTTCTTGTGAAGATATGAGCCCAAAGCCAAACAGCTCAGACTATGTGATCAGTAGTGCATTGTGACATCATCGCTCTGTGACGTCATCGCTCTGTGACGTCATCGCTCTGTGACATCATCACTCTGTGAAGCCCCAGAGCTATTCACATGTTCACAGATGGCTAAAATCCTTTTGATGGTTTCGGAGGATAGCGATGTGTGGTAGTTTTGCAAATTATCTTGCAGATTTGCACGGGGTGGGTTCTGTCTGGGTGATGGCTATCTACTTAGATTAGCAATCCATGCTGAATTAGGCCCTATGTCCCACAAATTATGCCCCGCACAGTATTGCCCCGCACATTATGTTGCATACAGTAACATACCTCCCAACATGACTCATTGCAGGAGGGACAAAACTGCTCTGTTCCTGGACTTCCTTGCCAGTGGCAGTTGCAGCCCCACAGCTGCAACTGCCACTGACAAGGAAGTCCAGGAACAGAGAAAATGTGTCCCTCCTGCAATGAGTCGTGTTGGAAGGTACAGTATGTTACTGTATGTGACATAATGTGGCGATAAGGCACCGGTAGCTTATCCCCACATTCAAATAGGGGAGCCACACCAACTTTCACATCAAATATCACAGCCTGGGACTCACTGAAAGCAGACGTGGCTTCCTTATTTGAATATTGGACTGTGCTGCCGCCCCACCTCTGCCACTGGCAAGGAAGTCTAGGAACAGGGAATTTCGGCCCTGCTGGAATGGGCCATGTTGGGAGGTATGCCGTGATACCCCGCACATTACGCCCGGCACATTAAACCCTGCACAATTATGCCCTGCACATTGGGGGTTACTCTGACTTGATCGCTGTTGTGCGAATTTGCACAGCGACTGATTATCCAGTGACTGTGAATGCATACGAGTCACAGTACGCATGCCTGTCGCCAAACCGCAACAAAAATCTGATATTTTTCATCGCAAGTGGTCCCTATTTGATTGACAGGAAGCCGGTGTGGTGGGGTGAAAAAGGAGAAAAAGCACCAGCCAATCAATTCCCAAATGTCATTTTCAAACACAGTTCATTGGCTGGTGCTTTATCTCCTTTCGGAGTTCTGCCAAAATATCTGACTAAAATATTTTGTGTAACAATAGGCGGTGGGGGGAACCCTGCCTATTTTGTCAGTCCCAGGCCCCACAATTTCTGATGGCTGCCCTGTATGCCATCAATGCCGTCTGCCAAGGCCGATGTCCTGTGTTAAAGTACAGGGCATGTAAAAGCCAAAAAGCCAAAGTTGAGTAAAAAAAGGACCCCAAAAAATAAATTGAGATCATTGGAGGAGAAACGTAAACTTGCCAATGTGACATGTACGACACGGAGTGGCAAGGAACGGTTAAGGCCCTGGCCTGTATTCTTAATTGGTGGTTCGACTTCACATGACGATGCAAGCCCTCCTACTCCCCCTTTAGAGATTTTAAGAGATTTCACCTGTCAAAGCCCAGCAAACATCTCTGCCTACTAAAGAAGACATGTGATCACAAACCTCCAACTAGAGTCCAAAGGTGTTGGTGGTTGTGATGCCTGACCTTCCCATCGCTGTACGGGAAGAATCCCACTCTATATCTAATCTGCACTGTATCTGCATTGTACCAATCCTGCTCTATATACCACACTGTATTCTACTCCGCCCGGTGGCCCTTATTCACATCAGATTGCAGTACAAATTTGCACTCAAAATGGGCAAAACCATGTGCACTGCAGGTGGGGCAGATGTAACATGAATAGAGAGAGTTAGATTTGTGTGAGTTATTTTGTTTCTGTGCAGGGTAAATACTGGCTGCATTATTTTGACACTGCAATATAGATCAGTTTCAACACACCCAACCCAAATTTAGCTCTGCACATGTTACATCTGCCCCATCTGCAGTGCAGCATGGTTTTTCCCATTTTGAGAACAAATTTGTGCTGCAATCAGATCTGAATAAGGGCCTGTATACCGCTCTATGGGCCTGATTCAGACCTGATCGCTGCTATATGAATTCACAACGCAGCCGATTATTGATAGACGACTCATGCGCATGGGTTGCAGCACGCATGTGCGTGGCCGTACTGCGATGAAGGCCTGCTACTTTTTATAATCACTGAACGCTCACAAGATGATTGACAGGATGCCGGCGTTTGGAGGGTGGTAACCGACCGTTTTATGGGAGTGCCAGGTAACTGCAGGCGTGTCCGGGGAAAGCACAGGCGTGAGGGAGGGTGTGTGACATCAGCTCCAGCCCGGATCAGGCTGATTTCATCACAGCCAGTGGCAGGGGCGGATCCAGGATAAAATGACAGGGGGGGCACCATGATAAAAGAGGGTTTGGGTTGGGGGAGGGCGGTGTCAGTGGTGCCAGTGTACATGCTAAGAGAGCGGCAGAGAGAGGGTGGGAATGGGATTAAAAATAGGCCCTGGTATTTAAAGTACGCAGGCCCACCATGGCGACAAAAGTGAAGGATGTAGTTGTGCGCGCGCCGAAGGCACGCTCCGGAAAAGGGGTGTGGCCACTCAACAGGGGTGTGTCCTTGAGTGTAGTCTACAACACCATAAACAACTTCTACACATTATGCAACAATATACCAGACCCCATTATACTTCTCCCTTACACATGATGCCAAATGGAATGAGCCAAAATTCACATAATTACACACGGATTGAGCCAAAATTCACCGAATGCCACACGGATTGAGCCAGAATTCACATAATGGCACACAGATTAAGCCAAAATTCACAATACGCTTCAAAAACAGGGACATTGTCCACCAAAGGCGTGCATTAAACATTTACACCATAATGTCCATTACACATTAAGTTACACGCCATTATGTCCATTATGTATTATGCCAAACACCATAATGCCTATTAAAAATTATGCTACATAAGTGATGCTTATCTACATGCTCATTGCCAAGGGTTCCATGCTCATTGCCAGAGGTTCCATGCTCGTTGCTATGTGGGATTACATGTTCAATGCCAAGGGGGAATACATGCTCCCGGTAAATGGGGGACAGCCGCCGCCAGGCAGAAGTGATAGCCACTGACAATGGCAGAGCCTGGCTGTATTCAGAGCACTGCAGAATACCCCTTTCTCACCAGAAAATGCATTCCCAGGTTGGCCCCTTTTACAGCAGCCTAGTCCCTGCATTTTCTGGGGTGAGGGGCATAGGCGTGCGCAGACCATTTTCTTAGGGGGTGCACCATTGGAGGGGCGTGTTCACCATGCCTACTGGGCGTGTCCATCAAAGCTTACTGGGCGTGTCCATCACTGCCTACTGGGCATCAATGCAAACTAAATAGGTGACTTTTTTATGTATATGGGCTTCAGGATTAATTATTCCCATCACACACACCAGAAACAGGGACAGTGCGCGTCGAAAATTTACACAGTAATGGCCATTACACATAATGCCACACACCCTAATGCCCATTACACATAATGCCACTCACCCTAATGCCCATTACACATAATGCCACACAACATAATGCCTATCACACATAATGCAATACACAGTAATGCCCATTCCACATAATGCCACCCAGCATACTGCCCATTTCACATAATACCACACACCATAATGCCCATCACACATAATGCCACACACAGTAATTGACATTGCACATTATGCCAGGGCTTGACACATTTTTGTAAAATAGGGATAATAGGGATTACATAGTATACCACATGCCATTATGCCCAACACACGTTATGCCACACACCGTAATGCCCAATACACATTATACCAAACACTGTAATTCCCATTACACATTATGCCACAAACTGTAAGGCCCATTACAAATTACACCTCACACTGTGATGCCCATTACATGTTGCACCTCACACTGTGATGCCCATTACACATTACACCTCACACTATGATGCCCCTTACACATTGACTCAGACCACTATGCCCATTACTCCTCACACCGTGATGCCCATTACACATTACGCCTCACACCATGATGCCCATTGTACATTATGCCAGAATGCCCAGTACACATTATGACACATGCCATAATGCCCATTACATATTATACCACACATTGTAATGGCTATTACATATGATGTCACATAAGTGTCGCTGGGGGACCCACACGCTGTACACCCTTCACCCATTTAATTCTACTCACCTCATCATCGGTCCGGCAGAGCAGCGGTAAAGACCACTCGTAAAATGGCTGCATGGTGACCCATATTCACATTACACAGCATGTAGTGACCCATAATCACATTACACAGCATGCACATAACAAAATGCAACAAGGATAAAGATAAAGATGCAGGAAAAAAGACTAAATGACAAAGTCTTGGAATTTGGGATGGGCTTGGACACCCTCCCGGACTTGGTGATGGTGTGCTGTGAACCCATGGGATTGTCCTCGACAGTTTGGGAGGGCTCTGCCACCGGTAAGGTCTCTGGGATGGGATCATCCAAATGATGTGAATCATCACTAGCATTGGTTGCAGCAGTGGCAGTAACTGATGGACTGTGCAGAGTCCTCTTCAGCTACACTCAGCAGGTGCCGGCGGTTGCGCTCATACAAGGCATTGTCAGACTGCACCACATAACTGTTTGGACGCTCTGCTGGATGCTGCACCACTGATGTCCTGTTAAAGCCTTGCTCAGTCTGTATGCGAACAGGTTGGCCTGGAGAGAGTGGTGGCAGGTGATGTGCCGATCTGTCATAGGACGCCATGGAGCCAGGTCTGCGTCTGTTGATGCAATCACTCACTTGGGATTCCACTCTGGGCCGCAGGAGCTGCTTTGCCATGGGGATCACTGTGCGGGTGCGCCGTGCCAACAAACACTGTGCAGGGGAGGGTAACCCGTCTCTGGGTGTATTTCTCAGGTTGAGTAGGGCTAGGTATATGTCTGAGCCATCTCATGCACATTTCTCCATCAAGTGCTTTGCTGAGCTAACTGCTCGCTCTGCCAACCCGTTGGATTGTGGATAGACTGCTGGTGATATGCTGAAAGTTCCAAGTATTTGCAAACTCTGTGAACTCTCTGCTCTTGAATTGCATGGCATTATCAGTGATGAGTTGCTGTGGAGTGCCATGTACTGCAAAGTGCCTTTTAAGCTTTGAAATTACCATCAGGCTTGTGGTGGTGGTGAGGTAGTTTATTTCGAACCAGCCTGAGTAAGAGTCAACAAGCACCATATACTCCATCCCCCTCCATTCAAATAGGTCAGCCGCCAGGATGGACCAAGGTAGGTCCGGGATGTTGTGGAGCAGCATGGGCTCCCGTGGCTGATATGGGCGCAGGCAGGGGCGGATCCAGGATAAAATGACAGGGGGGGCACCATGATAAAAAAGGGGTTTAGGTGGGGGAGGGGCGGTGTTAGTAATGCCAGTGTACATGCTAAGAGAGCGGCAGAGAGAGGGTGGGAATGGGATTAAAAATAGGCCCTGGCATTTAAAGTACGCAGGCCCACCATGGTGACAAAAGTGAAGGATGCAGTTGTGCGCGCGCCGAAGGCGCGCTTCGAAAAAGGGGGTGTGGCCACTCAACAAGGGGCATGTCCTTGAGTGTAGTTTACAACACTATATACAACTTCTACACATTATGCAACAAAATACTAGACCCCACTATACTTGCCCCTACACATGATGCCAAATGGAATGAGCCAAAATTCACATAATGCCACATGGATTGAGACAAAATTCACATAATGCCACATGGATTGAGCCAAAATTCACATAATAACATATGGATTGAGCCAAAAATTCACATAATGCCAAATAGATTGAGCCAAAATTCACATAATGCCACATGGATTGTGTCAAAATTCACATAATGCCACACAGATTGAGCCAAATTCAAAAAATGCCACACGGATTGAGCCAAAATTCACATAATGCCACTAGGATTGAGCCAGAATTCGAACAAAAAGAGGGGGGGTGAACAATCGCACTGGCAATGTTTATAAGGTAACCCCTTGTTTCAATCAATATTCATAGGCTTTATTATGTGGGGTGTGCTGTCACTTCAACAGTAATTTGAGCAATAACAAGGGAAGAGAAGAAAGACTGTTATGTACGTGACGCACTGTTAGGACAAGAAAAATTAATAAAATGTAACCTTTAATTGTTTATTTTAAGATTTGCGACATATAAAAACAATTGCCAAGGAGGCAAAGAGGAAGAAACAAAGTGTTTTTAAAAAAGGGGATATAGATCCTCTCAAATTGAACCCCAATGTCCTGTTCCCAGTGTAATTGCTAGATTAGGTGCGTGTTGCTGTATATCTTACAGTGTGTACCCACTCATGAAATGAACAAATCTGTTACAATTTTCACTTAATTAAGTTACTTTTGTTTAATATTAGTTTATAACACAGATTGCTCCCAAGGACTGTGCAGATAAATTAGGACAGCAAAGTAAATATGTCTGTTTGGTCCTTTTAAACATCAAAAAAAGGGCCTAGTCCCTGCATTTTCTGGTGTGAGGGGGAGAGAAAACCACCCCTCCCCCTCTTTAACCAGTTATCTCATTTAACCGGCTATATCTTCAGAATGGTGATCAGGGGTTGATGGTCTGTTTCAATCATGACAGCACGGCCATAGATGAAGTCATGGAAACGTTTGCAAGCAAAGACAAGCGCCAATAGTTCTTTTTCAATCTGTGCATACCTGGTCTCCGTGTCAGTGAGGGCTCTGGATGCAAATGCCACCGGTTTGCGGTGTTGGAGGCAGACGGGCCGAGGCCATTTTGTGAAGCATCAGCAGCAAGGACGACAGGATCATGCACATTGAAGTACTGCAAGACTGGCAGGTTTGTGAGCATGGGCTTTAGTTGGTTGAGAGCAGCTGTGTATGTGTCCAGCCAACACTATTCAGAGTCCTGATGCAGTAACTGCCGCAAAGGTGAAGTGGTTTCGCTGTACTGTGGAAGAAACTTGGACAAGTAGTTGGTCATCCCCAGGAAGTGCTGGAGTGCCAATTTGTCTGCTGGGAGGGGCATATGCAGGACAGCAGAGACCTTGTTTGGGTCTGGCAGGACGCCCTTGTTGGTGAGGACATGGCCCACGTATGCCACCTCCGTGACTCTGAACCTGCACTTGTCAGGGTTAAGCTTGAGGTTGAGGGTGCGAGCCTGTTGAAGTACCTGGTGGAGGCGTTGATCATGGTGCGGCCCCAGATGAGGATGTAATCAACGATTATGTCACAGGGATAGCCTGCGAACAGTTGCTCCATGCATCGCTGGAAAACTTTGCTGCCCGTGGTGATGCCATAGGGCATGCGGAGGAAGACGTAGCACCCAATGGGGGTCATGAAGGCAGTGAGCAAAGAAGAGGCTCTGTCCAGAGGGATCTGCCAGAACCCACACTTGGCATCCAGGGTGCTAAAGACGGTTGCACCTGGCATGTCAGCAATCACCTGCTCGATGATGCGGGCGGGTGGTAGGGGCATAAAAGTGCTTTGTTTAGGTGTACTGGGTCAATGCATAACCGTACAGTCCCATCCTTTTTGGCAGCAGCTACCATTGCAGACACCCATTGTGTTGCTTCATCAATTGGTGCAATGACACCCAGCTGCGTCATTCTGCGTAGCTCTTGAATAATTTTGTCCTTCACTGCAATGGGGACTCTGCGGGGAGCACAAACAGTGGGGACAATGGAGTCATCCAGCCTTATATGGTATGTGATCGGCAGCTTTTCTAATGTGCTGTTATCAAACAAGTCTTGGAAATCTTTCATTTCTGGGACAGTCATTTGAATGGCGTGTACATCAGGCCCCAGTTTCAACAGGCCCAGTTTCATGCTGTCCGGGAGGCCAAGCAATGATTGGACTTGTTGGTCCACAATGTGGAAAAGCAACTCAGCACGGGTGAACTGTATTCATGTGGTGCCAAGTGTGGTGATGACCTGGCCTCCATATGCTATTAGGTTGATTTTGTCCTGTGGGTTAATCTATGCAGCAGGGTCTAGCTCGCGTAGTTGTCTGCGTGACATGACGTTGCACTTGCCACTGAGTCTATCTTGACTGTGGCTGTGGTTGGTGTGTTTGGTCTTGAGATTTATGAATATCTCACCCCGCTCATCTGTGTGATCGACACTGTCACAGACTGTTGTGCGGGCTGTGCTGTGCACCAGGTCTGTGTCTACCTGGCTAACCTGCCTGGGTGTGCGGCTGTATCAGGGTTCTGACTGCTGCTTTGTGGGTGTCTGGTCTTTAGAGCGACAGTACCTGGCGAAGTGCTTCCATTTGCCACATACATTGCAGCGTTTATTATATGCGGAGCAGTTCTGCTTGCCTGGGGGGTGCTGTGCTGCGCAGTTCCCACATGAGGGTGAGCAGGGTGCGGTGGCCGCCATGACACATACTTCAGCGTCCCTCTTTAACTCCCTTGTGCCCTTTTCTGCCTGCTCATGGAGCATGCTTATGGCGGTTTCTAGCGTGAGGCCGTTCTCCCTTAGCAGCTGTGCACGTACCTTGTCATTTCTAATGCCACACACAATTCTGTCACAGATGAGTTCATCTGTGAGTGTCCCAAAGTTGCACTTCTTTGCCAGTAGTTTTAGTGTGGAGGCGTATGATTGCACTGTATCGTCGCCCTTTTGATTTGTGCTGTTAAAGATATGCCTGTCCATGATGACGTTCTTTACAGGGCATGCAGATTTCCTCAAACTTAGCAAGTAAGACTTCAGGATCCTCTCTGCTCTCTGTGTCGGCATAGATGAATGCCTCTGATTTGTCCACGGCGTCTGTGCCTGCGAGGTTCAGCAGTGTGAATGCCTGTACCTTCTTTGACTTGTCTGATAAGCCTGCGATGCATATGCTGACATTCTCTTTTGAATCTGAGCCACTTGTCAGCGATGTATTCGTCGAAAACCAACGGGTCAATTTTCCTCAGCCCATGTGCCATGTTGATCCCACTTCTGACACCATGTAGATGTGTGCGTATCAAGAAACTCACGGACACCTGGGCAGCTTGAACAGGGTTGCCGACTTTAAGATTCTCCTCTCCGGGAGAAGCCCGGAGAGGAGAGTTTCAGAAGCCGCTCAGGGGGCGGGGCTTACGTGTGACATCACTAAGCCCCGCCCCCATGCTGTTAAAGCATCAAATTCACATATCTCCGTGGAGGGGGCGGGGCTAAAATGACGCGATTGTGCCGTTTTAGCTCCGCCCCCTCCTCTGAGACCCGAGGATTGCAGCATTTTAATGCCGCGATCCGGGGGTCGGCGGGGGTCCCCCCTGAATCCGGGAGGGTTGCCCACCCTTCCGGGGGCCGGGAGGGGGTCCCCGATTTTCGGGAGACTCCCGGAAATTCCGGGAGGGTCGGCAACCCTGAGCTTGAATCAGGTGCATCTTTATTCCAGCTCCGGCTAACACTGACTGCCCGGCCAGCCGTGTGACCGGAAGTGAGGTCATAACTGTAGACTACAAAGACCAAGATGCACCACATGCATCTACAATGTATTAAATAAGAAGGAATCTAATAAAAGTTATCATGTGTCACACAGTGAAATAGGAAAAGTGAAAAAGTGAAAGGTGAAAACATAGTCCCAATTCTTCCTCCAATTCTCCTCTCACAGTTGATTACATTAGATAAGAGAGATAAATATAATGTGCATCAGTTTACACTCCCCTTCTGTCATAGCACAGCCCCACCAGTTACTGACTTTGTTGTCACAAAGTCCAGGCTGTATCTCATTCATTATCCTCTGACAGCCATTCAGAGTACCCCAAGGAGAAGCAGACAAATCTCTATAACCTATGAAAGCAAGATTAATAGCTGCTTTTAACTGTGTGCAGCTCAAATTCATTTATTTTCAGTACCATTACAGTTTATGTGTCACTGTTGTTTAGGTCTGCAAGGCTGTCATCAAGAGGGTACTGTTGAAGTTGGCATCCCAGACCCAGCGGGAAAAGGCAAACGGTGTTCATTCATATCACATAAATATCCCAGCACAGACTGACAGTGCTACCATGCTGCATACAGTACATTGCATGCTCCGGGTAGAGGATCCCCAGAGGAAGGAAGGGGGTATGGGGAGCACCCTGTAACACACATCAATTTTTTTTAAAGCGGCGGTGATGCCGGTGCACTTCACCAGAACCTGCTGCAATTGAGGAGCCCACAGCCAGTGGCCCACCTCACCGTATCCTCTTCAGCACAGTGCCCCCATTGCAATTGGATAATTATTTTAATCTGAGTGACAAACAGCGGTGCTGGCAGTATGTAGAGCGGCACTGCAGTCTCGAGTCCACCCACTGATCTCCCATTCTGTGTCCGCTAATAGGTCCCTCTCCTCCCCACTGCACTTGTATGACAAATTCAAAACAAGCGTGTGACACAATGGCGATTACAAAACTATATCCAACCACCTTTATGCATATTTACAATACTTCCCTTGTAGTACAAATATATTCTGTAATAAAACAGAAAAAGACAACATAGTGCAAATATTGTTGTATGGGAAAATAGGTTTTAATTTTCCTGGTTGTACTTACATATAGGAATGTGTTTCAGAACATGTAGTCATTTCTTTTTTGGAATAACACCAACTTGGAGTTCTTCTAGTCCAATTTTTGAGAGTCTTGCAAGCTATAAGAAACTCCAAAAAGTACACACATAGTGCAACTTTGCTACGTACAAGGGAACAATTTATTTATAACACTCACATTAAACACAAATAAAAATCGCATATCACCATTCAATTTAATTTTCCATAAGGCTCCTTGTTCCTTCCGGAGTATTGGATGTAACCAAGGATCAGTGTGCAGTTCTGGAAACCCCGCAAATACCTCTAGCAATACACTACTGAAGGAAGGTATCCAGTGGATATGACTATAGGCTTACAGGGGCAAACGCAGGATTTTCAAAAGGGGTTTCCAGAGAGGGGCGGAGCAAGCACGGAAATGGACACTTAGGTGACCCAGTATATGCCGGGTCAATTAAAGTATTATAGATAGACCAAATGTATATAAATAAAATAATAATTATATATATATATATATATATATATATATATATATATATATATATACAGGTATATAGTCCAGGTGTTGATCGGCACTCATCGAAAAGGACCGGATGATAGATGCCAGGGTGCCTTCTTGAGAGACAACAGAAGTTGACGCTGAATATAGCTGTGGGCAGCAAGCGGCACTGGGTCTGGCAGCAACGTTTCGATCTTTACTGATCGTTGTCAAGCTCAAAGAAAAAAGAGTACAAGTACATGTATAAATACCTTATCACCACACCAAGTGACGGGCGTCTGCTTCCCACGGTGAGTCAGGATCTGGTGACGTCACCGTCCGGTGACGCGTACCCGTGCCGGTACGTCCAGACCCGCTACGTGGGTTGCTAGGCGACCCTAAACAGACACAAAATACAATTTAAAGAATGTGAAAAACATCTAATAAACAATCAAATATGCAGTAATAATGTGGCCTGTCCGGGAGGAAAAAATCAGAGGTAAATAAATGCTATAATTCTTAAGCATATAGGACAGGGGCACATTTCCAGATAAGTCGCAAGGAGCTTTTAATTTATGCAATATCTGACGAAGTCAGAAGCTATGCTGTAGATGCTCGTATGGAGAGAAACAAGTTCTCTAAAATGTCTGGCGACAGGCTGTTCTATGGGCTATGGGTCCAATTTTACCCTCCAATGATTCTCTGATATGGGAACGGTGTCCAGCCATCCGTTCTTTAAACTGCCGTGTGGTTTTTCCTACATATAGGAGACCACACGAACAGCGAATAATGTAAATGACATGAGTGGAGCTGCATGTCAGTACATGGCGGATGGGGATTCTGGCATTGGTATGTGGATGGGAAAAAGAGGGACCTGTCTCCATAAGTGACTTGTTAGTAATGTCATTGTGGATTAACCAGTCTTTCAAATTGCGGGGCCTTTTGTAGCTAGGGAGGATGTCATGTTGGTTGAACATGCTGAGATATGGGTCAGCTGGTATCATGGGCCACAGATTCTTGGCAATCCTGCTAACTGCATTGCTGGCGGTATTGTGCTGCTGAACAAAGGTAATTTTGTTTTTCAATGGGGTGCGATTTTTCGCAATCAGCGTTAGTTGGCGCGGTATTGCGAGTGCTTTATTTTTGGCTTTATTTAAAGCCTGCCATGAATAACCTCTACACAAAAAATTCTTCATCATGATATTGATTTCTCTCTCTGCTTCTTCAGGGTTCTCGCAAATGCGGTGCACCCTGAGAAACTGTGAGAAGGGCAACCCCCGTTTTGTGGATTCTTGGTGGGCACTACTGGCATGGAGCATGGTATTGCGATCCGTGGGTTTTTTGTATAAGCCTGTAGTGATTTTTTTATCTTTGATGGTTAATTGAACATCGAGAAAGTGAACAGTGAGTGTTCACTAATTTCAAACGTCAATTTAATTGTGGGGTGAGCAGCGTTGGCACTTGCCATAAGTTGAACGAAATCATTTTTGGTCCCGGTCCATACCACAAGTAAGTCATCTATGTATCTCACAAACATGTGGATACATTTTGAAAGAATAGGATTACTGAAAAACATATTTTTCTCAACCTGAAACATGAAGCTATTAGCAAACGCAGGAGCTACGCAAGATCCCATTGCGCAGCCCCTGCGTTGGACATACCACTTTCCATCGAATAAAAAATAGTTTTTCTCCAAGGTCAATGTCAATAATTGGAGAAAAAATTCGATGTTGGGTCCTTCATATACTGTACTGTTGGACAATAAAAGACGTGCCGCTTCTATCCCATTCTGATGGGGGATATTTGTATATAAGCTGACTATGTCCATAGTACAAAGAAAGAATTTTTCAGGTAAGTCCGTCAGTGATTGAAGTTTCAGTAGAAGTGCGGTAGTGTCCTTCAGGTAGGTCGGTTGAGATTGTATGCTGGATTGAAAGAAAAAAATCAAGATATTTTGCAATCTTGTAGTAGATGGTGTCACGAGCCGCTATGATGGGGCATCCGGGTGGGTTGGCCATGTCTTTATGTAACTTAGGCAGTGAGTATAACAGTGGAGCTATGTGAAATTCTTCAAATAACGCTTTGGCTGTAGGTTGATCAATGTGTCCAGCCAAGGTCGCTTGTTCCAATATCTGTTTCAATTCACGATTGTAGATTGAGGTAGGATCGCCCGATAACCGCGTATAGACCTCTTCATCAGCTAATTGACGGTACAGTTCTGTTTTGTATTGTAGTAGATCTTGAACTACGATCCCCCCACCTTTGTCGGCGGGGCGGATTACAATTGACTGAACTTTGATTAGGTTTTCAAGACAAGCTCTTTCAGTCATGGACATGTTGGAACTGTATTTGGGCGGTTTGTGCCCTTCTGTGGTTGCACGATGGTCAAGTGCTTTGTTGAAACTTAAGGGTTTGGTTGTTCGTGATAGGGTCAAACGACGATTTGGTTTGAATAGGTCCCTTAATTGCCGGAGGATTAGACTCTTTTTTCTGAATTTTGCCATGAAATTCTTTTAAACGTAACTTCCGATTGAACTTATATGCATCTATTTTCCATTGGAAATCGTTAAAGGTGGAGGTGGGTATAAAGTTCAAACCCTTGCTAAGGACGCACATTTCTTCTTTGGATAGAGTCCGTTGTGACAAATGAAACACTATTTGTTGTTTTTCTTGTTGGCTCTTTTTCTTGAGGTGCAGGATGAACTGGCCTCCTCGGCGCGTAGGATGTCCCCCGTTTCCACCCGCTGTGCGCGGGTTTTTACCCCTAAAGGGGGCTTCCTAGTACTGGAATGATCGTCTTGATCGCTATGTGTGGATGCTCCTCCACTAGAGGTTTCGGTCTCTCCCCAGCGTTTTCTGTATCTGGGTTTTCTCTGCTGCTGTCTTTTATCAGAGCTAGCACGGTCTGACAGATTGTTCTGTGTCCAGGGGTACTCTTTTCCTTCAATATAATCTTTCTGAACAAAGTCCAGTTTATTTCTTTTAAATTTAATAAGTTCAGAGCGGTAGTTGTCAATTTGGGTGGACAATTTGTTGAGCCAATCTGTCTCACTGTCGGCTTTCAAGTTGTTAGTGTGTTGTTCTTCAACTTGGGCAATAGTAGCTTTCACGGTCACCAGTTCCTTAGTAACTTCAGTGATGACTAGTAAAATGAGATCTAAGCTACATTTATTTAATATAGCGACCCATTTACGGCAAAATTCTGGATTAAATTTGCCTATGGTTAGGGTGTTGCGGATTCAGAACCCTCTGGGGATCTGGCCAGAGCGGTGATAGTCGGACAAGGTTACTCCGTGTAAGTAATAGTCTACTTCTCTTTTCTTTAATTTCAGTAGTTTAGTGAAGATAGTTTCATTGGATTCCGCCCCCCCGGCAGCCGCTAGGTTGTCACTGAAGCGAATCTGCTCGGCGTCGACATCAGAAAAGGTGAGAATTTCTCTTGTTGGTAATGTGGTTTGTCTGAAACTGGTACCCTCTTGCATGTTAAATGCACAGTCTCTGTATCCTGCAATATTCTATGTGGGGTGGGGGGAAAAGGAGCAGTAAATCCGGGAGGTGCCTTATCGTACAAACCGCAAATGCGGCTGCTATGTATAGTCCAGGTGATGATCGGCACTCAGGGAAAAGGACCGGATGATAGATGCCAGGGTGCCTTCTTGAGAGACAACAGAAGTTGACGCTGAATATAGCTGTGGGCCTTGCAACCCACGTAGCGGGTCCGGACGTACCGGCGGGTACGCATCGCCGGACGGTGACGTCACCAGATCCTGACTCGCCGTGGGAAGCAGACGCCCGTCACTTGGTGTGGTGATAAGGTATTTATACATGTACTTGTACTCTTTTTTCTTTGAGCTTGACAACGATCAGTAAAGATCGAAACGTTGCTGCCAGACCCAGTGTCTGTGCCTTCATTTATTTTGCCAAGTCCTGCGAGTGCCACTTGCTGCCCACAGCTATATATATATATATGTATATATTCATACATAACAGCAGTGTAGTCCCCTGGGCATAGAAATGTATTGGGGCCCCTACCTATCCTCCAGTGGTAGGGGTGGGGGAAGCTTTGATGTCCCGCGGGTGGTAGGGGGTATTATATCAACCGCTCAGAATGTAGGGCCTGGATCAGTAATTTCCACTAATTACCCCTTTACTGCACAGATTGCGGGAGATGGGGTGGGAGAAGAGGGCATTGGGCTGAATGAAGGGGCCCTGATACATAACTTCCAGCGTGGTAGAGGATGTTTAATATGCAGAGGAGGGGTGTATAGTGGAGTGAGCTTATTATTCATAATTTTCTGGTGGGAGGACAGCTTGCTTGCCGGCAGATATCTCCAGTTCCCGGAAATAGATTTCTTAGATTTTAATGGAATTAAAAACTAGAGAATCCCACCTACCAAATGTTATTGGGGACTAGGGGATCAGAGTTCAGGAGGCAGAGCAATCTGCCAACGAGAATATAAAACTACATACCAGGTGTGCGAAGTTGGAGCAGTAACCAGCTGCTGGAAGGCTGAAATCTCTGGTTCTGGGAACAGTCCATCAAAGGGGGAGAGTCCCAGCTCTTAGAATCTACCCTCAGAAAAACTCTAAGTCAGACAGAACCTGAAATATCTGACTGGGAAGAGCAATTAACAGGCTTGGATGGGGACCACTGCTTTGAAGTCAGATATCTCCGGTTCCCCATGGCCGATGTTTAAAATTTTTGTACCCATGGAAAGAGGGGGCCTTCAGCTTTCAGCCTAGCACCCTTAGATTCCTGGGGGGGGGGGGTTCTGGGTATTCAGAAACCCCCCCTGCGTGCGCTACTGGCTTAAAGACGTTTTCGGATCTAAAAACCTTCCTCAAAAGCCTTGACAGTCAGACAGAAGAGTTAGGAATTCAGTATTCAGCAACAACCCCCACTCTCTCCTCTTGTGGGCATTATATGTATAAGGGGCATTACTAATTTGGATGTTATAAATAACGAGCACTACTACTGTGGGCATTGTATACTGTCATGAACTATGATAATTTCAACATGGGGAAGGGGATATTGGGAAAAGAACCTGTCCATCTGACGCCAGACCCGGGCAGTCTCCTGGCGTCATATGGACAGGGACGTCGGCGCCACGCTCGGGGTACAAGAGAGAACACCAGTTCATAATAAAGTAATCAACGCTCATATATTTAAGAAACATGGCCAATAGCAATAAGCACCTAGGTAAAACCCCACGTCATTACACACCCACCTCTTTCATTGGTGGAAGACCAGATAAAATCCAGCACTTGTCAGACAGGATTAGGATACTGAGGAAGCGGGACCTCCGCGAACAGCTGTCTATACCACAACTATTTTACACCTCCAGTTACCGGGGAGATACCAGACTCCTCACCACCGCAATCAGGCCCAGATCCAGGGATTCTTCTTCTTTAGCAGATTGACTCTTCTCCAGACCACAATTGGCAGTAATCCGGGTGGTAGTAAGACCCCTATTAAGGGGCTGATCACACAAAAATATTTGTATTTGTGAATACGACCCCAAAAGATTTTTTCTGCTCATTATTAAAGAAAAAAAGGTTTCTTTTTTCTGTCTTGTTTTGTCTATGGCTAGAAAAATTACTGAGAGTGACCCTTAGCAGACAATCCCTTACATTAAAGAAACAATATTTATATTTATTTTTTCTTAGAGAGAGATAACAGTCAGTGACTGGAAATATTCTTTATTATTGTACAAATGTGATGAATTTATGCAAGTAGAAATCTGACACACAAGTGTATACAAAGATATTATTGTGATAAAAGGACACCATTGTGATCTTTGACCAAAACCTATCTTTTGATATATTGTATCCCACTAATAATAACTTCTTCCTGTCTACTTGCTTTATTTATTTTCTACCTTTTTCTTACATACCTATCCAGCTGGGAATTTTCTAATTGCACTTAAAGGTAGAGTACACCGCTCATCACCCACCAATACTGCAAAGCAAGTGGGAGAAAGCAGTGTGTACAGACACCCCATAATGCAATAAACTTGTCTCTTAAAGCTGCACACTTTCTGGGCCCGGGTTTACAAAGAAAGAAAGAAAGAAAGAATGTCCTTTGGTAAGGTGCACCTCGAAGAAAATATAAAATTTAACTTTTATTAGTACATACTTAAAAGGCTGCGAAATTTATAAAAAAATAACATATAACATGGGTGGGGAACACACAATGTTTAAAAAGAACTATGGTGGCAGGCAGAAATGGCTATCCAATGTTGATATCAAGCTGATTGATGCAGGCTACCTACATCCATGGAGTTGTCACGAAACTGAAATTAGATCGCGACACTAACTCACGGATTTATGAACATATGGTGCCAGGTAGGAGTGGGTTAAATAACCTCTTCTAACTCCAATGTGCCAATAAGGTGAGTGAGCTAGCCCGTTCTAAATAGTTGCCATCGGGTCTTTGTACTCAGCCCGAGCAACTATAAGAACACCTGGGTTGCTACAGTAAGAGTGGGTGTACTATATATGAGACACCTCTGATAACTCCTATGAATCCCTATGACTGCTTATAGGTCTGTGTCTGGAATAATACCCCAACTGGCTGATGGGACAGAAATGTATCAGAACCTCCTAAGTATTACTGGGTATCCCACTAGGTCAATACTCTAGGGAATCTCAACCCAGGGAGGGACTGGTCTCTTTCAAGTTTGAGAACCAGTCTGTCTCGCTCTCAGCCAGCGCACAGCTAGACTAGCGTATATGGGTCCAGATCAGCAGTTAAAGGGATAGTCACCCAACTAGGCACAACAACAATCAAAATACATTTGTAAGAAAAATAATAAACATGGAGCCATCTGCCTGCGCACCGCTAGCCGGCACGCGCTTCGCAGATTAGCTTCCTCAGGGCCAACTTTCTGGGCCCAAAACCTCATTGATTGAGGGTAGATTTCCCTGCAAGGGCTTTTGCCAACCAGGGAGTCACCCACTCTAACAGTGAGAGACACAATAGCCCAACTTTTTCACACCTTAATCTGCAACTGTCGCACGGACAGACCCGCTCAATTGTAAGGTCTGGTTGAACCAGGCGGATAGAGCAATCAGCAGCAGTCACCGTGATAACAAACAAACTGCAGGGGTGTACTGACACCAAATTCGTTCTTTTCCTCCCCTCTCCTCCCTCTCTTCTCCCCCTACCCCTTCTTCTTTTTTCCTTTTTCTTTTCTGTTATATACCAGCCACTGGCCGTACAGGAAAGCACAATCTCTAGCAGAATCTCTCTGTCAAATCCCACTCTAGTGGCCTGATAAGCAAATAGTTACATTTATTGGTGTAAAGTAAGTAAAAAAAACAAATATTCGCGGTCCACTCCATATATTGTGGTACCTAAAATTGTGTGAGATTGGTAGCTCCCAACCAGAACTTTGTTTGGATTGGGCGATATTTTCTTGATAATAACCTATCCACAATCAATATAGAACTCTTTAAATTTGAGTTTCTAGAATTTGTGTATGTTTAATGTATGTCTGTCCTGTCATGTCTAAATCATTTTAAATGAATTTATAAATAAACGTTAAGTTTTAATTTAAAGCGTGCCCCCAAAAACAGAAAGTACTTTTTATTTTTATTTTTTGCATGAACTATGATAACTTAGCCTACCAGCTTGGGGATTGACGTGACCTGACCTGACGTACCGTGCCAGGGGGTTTCTGCCAATGATCCCTCCAAGCGGGATTTGGGCTTTTGTGGCACTTGACATGCTGGTCGTGGCTCCTTGGTCAGGTTCCCTTTCTTGAGCTCCTTTCTTGAGCTGGTATATACTGGCCCAGGATATGGAGAATCGTAGTCATCTAGTCGGGTCGAGATCAGAATGGACAAAGCAGGCACCAAAGGATAAGGCAAAGGGAATCCAAGGTCAGGCCACAGGAAAGCACACAAAGGAAAGCACAGTTCGCAGTACACTAGGTGAAGCTGAAGAATGGTTACTAGACAAGCCGAGGACATACACTGGATAACACAGGTCAGGTACAGAAGGATCGAGCCGGAGAGTGGTCAGGAAACAAGCCAAGGTCAAATGAGATAGTCAGGAATCTCAAGGTAATGGACAAGGCACAGGAACGCTAGAGCTTGTCTGAACCTATACTCTGGCAGGGATTAACTGCCAGAGACTGCATTATATAGGGATCTAATGAGCTGTCAGCACTGAGCTAGAGCCTCACAGGTTCCTAATCATTGAGCATGTCTCACTCAGATGCTGTAATCAGTCTGCAATGGTCAGACTACACAGGACTGATCGACAGCATGGAGCAGAGCAAGGCAGAGCTGAACTAGCAGGACAAATAATAAACCAGGTAAACACCAAATATACTCGAATGTTGTGACAGGTATCCATAATTCTTCTTAGAGCTACTTTTAACTACAAAGAGCTATTGGGAGAAAATTAGATGATTTTAAAAATAAACTTCATGAATATACAGGTAGTGTTGTTTTACTTAAGGAATGACAAGGAATTCATTTATTTAGTTTTTTTTTCTCATTTATTTACTTTTAAAGAGGTTATTAACCTTTGTTTATGACTTATTAATGCAAACTAGAGCTTTTATATTAGTACAATGGCATTTATTATTAGATGTGTGAGGTTACAATAATATATGCTGAATTATAACATAATATATAATATAATTATATATATTACCGTATATACTCGAGTATAAGCCGACCCGAATATAAGCCGAGGCCCCTAATTTTGCCCCAAAAATCTGGGAAAACTTATTGACTCGAGTATAAGCCGGGGGTAGGAAACACAGCGGTTACTGGTCTGACACACACACACACACATACGGTATTACCGGTAGTATACATACAAACAGCGAAGAACTCACAATGTATACAAACAATACTGACAAAAACACACAAATGGTATACACACAGTTGACACAGACATACACACACTTGCACAGTATACATACACATGCACAGTATACACACATGCACAGTATACATACACACACATGCACAGTATACATACACACACAGACATGCACAGTATACATACACGCACAAACATGCACAGTATACATTACATACACACACATACACACACACAGACATGCACAGTACACATAAAGGTAATTTATTACAGCATATATGGTACCCAGAGCCCCCTCACTGCCCCCCCCCCCCCCCCCCCACACACACACACACCGGAATGTATTTATCATTTAATGTTGGTACGGTACCTTTATTCACAGAGTACCGGTACTTTAGACGCAGGACGGAGCAGAGGGAGCAGAGCACCAGGCAGGAAGTGTCAACCTCTGACACTCCTGCGTGTGTCCGGCCCCTGCTCTGTCCTGCTGCAGCGCGGCGCCGGCGGGAGAACGGGCGGGTAAGGTAGGGTAAGGCTGAGTGGTTAGAGCGGGCGCATAAGGCAGGGGAGCCGGCGGCAGCAGTGCACAGCTCCGGCGCTTTGTCTGCGCCCGGAGCTAGTGTTCTGCCGGCTCCGCCGATTTTCCACTTGACTCGAGTATAAGCCGAGGAGGGGGTTTTCTGCCCCAAAAAATGGGCAGAAAAACTCGGCTTATACTCGAGTATATACGGTAACTTAAATGTCAATGTAATTGGATTTAAGCAAAGTAGGATATTAACATACTTAATATTACAAAATGCAGTTTCGGCTGCACTGTCCTAATACATACTGTACATGGGCTTTTCGCTGCCGAAACCAAAATGTAAATTTACGGTAAATAAATATATATATACAATGTACTCCTTAGCGTATGTAGGAGTTTGACACACATATGTTGTGCTGTCACAATAAAATCAGCAGATTTGAAGACAAAACAAATTTAACTTTGTGGTAACTATTAAAATACCTAATTTTATATAGAGTATTCCTCCCTAAATAGGTACTTTGACACTAAAAGTACAACTCCCATCTCCACTTTCCCAATCTTCCAGCATTTGTTTTGACACAATACAGTATACTGGTTTGCAAGGGCGTATCTACCATAAGTACACTGTAATGTGGCTAATAACATAAACTGGGGACACTGCATGTCACTTGACATGTGATTTGGGGATACTGTCTGGCATAATGTATACTGGTAGCCCTACAATGTGCCATCATGTCAACTAGGGAAATACAAATGGAGCATGCTCCATCTTTGCTGCTCCCCACAGCGACAGAGTTCCCCGCCACCGTCGGTGCCCCCCCCCCCCCCCGCCACCTGCCCCCACGGGCAGATGTAACATGTGCATAGAGAGTTATTTTGTTTCTGTGCAGGGAAAATACTGACTGCTTTATTTCTACACTGCAATATAGATCTCACTCTGAAGGAAAACCCAACCCAAATCTAATTCTCTCTGCACATGTTATATCTGCCCCACCGGCAGTGCACATGGTTTTGTCCATTTGAGAAGGAATTTGCCTCTAAGAGTGAACCAGAATAAGGTCCATAGTACAGGGCAGACATAAGTCGTCGCTGGCACTAGAGCGACAAGCTAGCCCTTGGGGATGTCCCTCTCCGACTTTGCTTCTCTTTTGTTACCTCCACTTCATTGATTATAGAGGAGTTCCCAAGGGTAGCCTGTATACCCAGCAAAGCCATGGACAGGGCATATGGTTGGTGAACGCTGGCACAAGTAACCCTACTCATACTCGAAGAACAGTACAAAATTCTGAAGCATGTGTTTATCAGCATAACTAGAAATCATAAAACTAATATGAGCAAACTCGCTGCAGAAAAAAGATGGACAGGTCAGACATTTTTAGTACCATCTATTACTTTTATTAATGTCTGTACATGTTTTAATGCTGGTGGCTGGTAATGTTGGATGCCTGGCACCTAAAGAGAAAATAAATCTCTTGCATACCCCTGTTCGTAGTGGATGCATGTCTATATATGGTCTGATGTGTCCAAGTAATGGCTGCTCCCCTATGAAATGTAATAAACCACGGCCAATATGATGAAACATGTTGGAAGCTTTCCTGGGTTACTATTCTGCCATGAATTTAATTGTTGTATTACTGTACATCAACCTTCTCTTGTACACATCAGTCTGTATCTGGATTGGATGTGTGCTTGCTATGCATGGAATTACAGTGAATCTTGGACCTTATTCTGGTCCATGTGCACCCGTGCGAATTCGCAATGTTTCTTTACTGCACATGCGCTGCGTGTCAGCCAGAATCACCCTCCTTGTCCTGTAGGAAGACACCTACATGTTATCAGATTAGCTGGTTATTGTTCTGTTCTGTACAAACATTTCATGCATTGCATTATATCATACTACACTATGAGCCTGATTCAGACCCACTCTCTAAGCAGTGTTCTTCCGCTGCCTAGTGAGTGGGTAAACGCTGCCTGGTGGGTGAGCAAACGCCCACCCCCATCGCTGACCGAATGTCTGCGCCTGCATGCGAATGATCATCAAATAATTTTTTACCTGTTCGCAAATAAAAGTCAGTCTAGGCTCACTTTTATGTGCCTGGTATATAGGCGCAGATTTACTGCACTGGCTCCCCTTTCCCTTCAGAATACAATTCAAGCTCCTTAGACTCACAATGCCATCACATTTTTTTCACCCACTTTCTACCTCTGAGCACATAGTAGGGACCTTCATACTTTATCACTTTACTATCACTATTCATTATTGTGATGCCCTGGGTGGTCCTTGGCTGGATCATGTTTCGGGGTTCCCTGTGCCCCAGATGGTGACCTCATAGTGTTAGGGACCTGCTCGACTAGAGGTGACCTGAAGGATTGTTGGGCAGGCCAATACCAACAACCTCTTAAAATATATTACATTGCTATGTAATGATCGCATACATTAGTGCATTTGCACCCTCTCTCTCTGTGTATACCACTCTCCTCAAAGAAGCAGTAGACTTGGGTGCCCTCAGGAACAGTAGAACAAATGGCAGTGAAAACATAGGCAGTTGCACTCTTCACCTTGATAAAGGGGGTTGCATAGCCCCAAAATGTCAGTTTCCACTTACCACAATTTTTTTTTTAAACCTGAAGAGGCCACTGCCTGTGTTTGCACCACCATTTAATGTTCATAGGTATGGCGGCACTCGGAGACTGACATGTATCAAAAAACGTTTTAGTCCCTGTTGAAGTGCAGGTGTACCGATGTTTCAGGGATAATTTCACCCCTTTTTCAAGGTGCAGAAGTAACAACAAAATAAAACATAAGACTCTTACCTTTATACCATGTAAGAGACAAGTGAACTACCCTCCACCATTATGCTGGGCGCCCGGTGCATCCGGCCTCCAGGCCAGCCCCCTCTGGGGAGGAATGACGTATACGTGCATTGTTATGGCAATCCCTGTATACAAACACCAAGAGAGCAAGTATATATCAGCTGAGAATACTGTTACATTTAGTGAATGGGCCTGATTACTTAATGTTTCTATATTATATGTTTATGGGCGGGATGTTCTAACATCCGCAGCCCAGCTCCGCCCCCCTTCACCGCCCATCGCCTACATAATATCGCATATGCTCTAACATATGCGATAATTATGGCATAGGACAGCTCTTGTGTTAAAAGCTGTCCTTTGCGGTGAGAGTCAGCAGGTCCCGGCGGCCACCCTTGAGTGCCCGGAAGTGCCCTGCTGCTCATGCACTCATTTGTGAATCTGCACGGCTTATAAGGTGAGTGTTCAAGCTCACTTACTCAACCTGTGAGAGGCAAGCGTCAGTCCATTTATTTCAGACCCCAGTGCCGCGGTCCCTTACCTGTTTTTATATATATATATATATATATATATATATGGAGCTGTGCGAGCCGGCACTCCTCAGTAGTATAATAAAGGGACCCCGGGTGCCATCCACAGATCAGCAATAAAGTGGTAAAGATTGGCGTCACTCCAGGGAAATTTTCTATTAAGCGAATTTATTTGCAAAAGGTCGACATGTCAGTACAGTCGACGTTTCAATGGCGTATAGCCATTTTCCTCAGGACTGAACATGCGATACAGCAAGAAAGCGTCTTTCTTGCTGTATCGCATGTTCAGTCCTGAGGAAAATGGCTATACGCCATTGAAACGTCGACTGTACTGACATGTCGACCTTTTGCAAATAAATTCGCTTAATAGAAAATTTCCCTGGAGTGACGCCAATCTTTACCACTTTATATATATATATATATATATATATATATATATATATATATATATATATATATATATATATATATATATATATATATATATATATATATATATAGCAAACAGTTCAAGGAACAGACGCACTCACCGGTCTTCTTTTTCTCTGCACTTTTAATCAATGTGAATACCTCAACAAAACATGACAGTGGGTATGGTCAACGTTTCGGTCCCTCCAAGACCTTTGTCAAGACCCCTTCTCCTGTCTCCATCAGCGTGCAACCATGTAATGAAAACACCTGCCTTATATGCCAGCCACCGGACACACCCCCTATTCAATCAGGAAGTGATACAGAATTATACTTATTCGTCAAGCAACACCCTCACCATTAATCATACCCTTATGTATTACCCCCGATTATTAACAATAAATTTCCATAGACCAGGGGTGATCGCCTGTGTCCCCCGTAGGTGTCTTACCTCAATCCATAAAGCAGCGCTGGCGTGCGTGTCACCAGGGTGCGGGTCACTGACAGGAAGAGTTCCTCTCCGTCACTACCGCCGCGTCTCCCTAGGATCATGCAGCTGCGGCGTGCGTTCCACTAGCCGCGCTGCGTCTCACAGGCAGGAAGTAACTCACTTCCGCCTTGTTCTACACAGCCAGCCCTGCGCTCCAACTTACCCTATGCGTGTCAATCATTTTTAAGATGGCAAAAAGCAACAAGTGTGTGCCCGCTTACTGGGCATCAAATCACCATAAATCATATGTTCAATAAAAATTATTAATATTCAACACTTGATGAATTGCATATTAAACACGGAGGTTGATATGGAATTACTGTTGGAACGCATATATGCGTTTCACACAGGCGATCTATCCCTCTGATTTAAACGGTGCCCATACTCAACAATTAATCCTTTGTTGGCATAACGGGCAGATATTTCACTATCATACAAAACAATATAAACAAATACATACAAATACACATAATAAAAACAGTTACTTATTTTTTTATATTTTTAGAAAACTATATAATTAAAATCTGATAGTAAATCAGACATTACCAGGCGCTATGGTACACTACCCTCTACTCAGTAATGATCAAAGAAGATTCTGATCAAAACAACTCACAAAAAAACACTAAGTGAGTTATACTCATTCAGCCCTCTCGGGGCAATGGTGTCCAAGTTTTGTATCCACTTAGCCTCTTTACGTAGCAGTAGAAGTCCCCGGTCACCCCCTCTCTCCAGTGGGGGGACCCAATCAATAATCATGTAAGTCATTGCAGCGACTTGGTGTTTCATTTTTAGAAAATGGGCTGCAACTGGTTTGTCAGTGGCAGACGTTGCATATGCCAGTCTTATAGATGACCTATGCTGGTTCATCCTCTCACGAAATGTTCTAATAGTTTTACCCACGTAAGTGAGGCCACATGGGCATTTTAGGATGTAGACCACATGGTCCATCGTGCAGACAAGATGATGCTGTATGGGAATCTTATGTCCAGAGTGCGGGTGACAGAACGAGCTTCCGGTCAACAGTGCTCTGCATGTCGTACACTTTAGACACCTAAAGCACCCCAACTTTTTCTTCAACCACCCTCCTTTGCCTGAGGTAGGTCTCATGTCGGGCCGGAATAATATATCCTTCAAATTCCTCCCTCTTTTTGCCCCTATCAATGGGGGTGCGTTGGAGATTGTTCTGAAGGCTGGGTCTGTTCTTAGAATCGGCCAATTTTTTCTGATGGCCTTGTTGACCTTTTTAAACCCACTGTCACATTTGACCACCAATGTCATCCTTTCAGTAGACTCATCCTGTCTCACAGCTGCTGTTTGTTCTGCGAAGAGCTTTCTTGCTTTTTGCATACTTCGCCCAATATCAGCATTTTTGTATCCGCGGGCCCTAAATCGCTCAGTACATTCTCTCATCTGTACTTCGGCCTGTTCTTTATCAGAGTTGTTTCTGAGTACGCGTAAATACTGTGAGACAGGTAAATTAGATTTTAACCTGTCGGGGTGATGGCTAGTCGCCCATAAAAGTGCATTCCTGTCCGTAGGCTTCCTAAATAATGTATATTCCAGGTGGGAGTGTTTTTTAATGACAGAAACGTCCAAAAAGTCCACAGTGAACTCATCCACATGTGCTGTGAATCTGATTGGGCTCTCCAGTGCATTTAATTCCTGGACCATCATCAGAAAGGAGTCCTTGGTACCCCTCCATATGACAAACAGGTCGTCAATAAATCTCTTGTAGTGTACTATGTTATTGGCATACCTACACAAAATGTGAGTCTCCTCATACTCCGCCATAAACAAGTTCGCAAACCCCGGCGCCAGGTTCGACCCCATGGCTGTCCCGGAGATTTGCATAAAGTGTTCACCCTGATATTGAAAATGATTCAGAGTCAACACTTTATGTATCAGATCACATATGAATTCAATCGGAGGGCCATTATACGGTCCCTGTACCAGTGCCTTACGCACTGCTTGTATCCCACTCGTATGGGGGATTACCGTATAAAGAGAGGATACATCTAGCGTAGCTAGTATGCAATCCTCAGAAAGACCCTCCACTCCTTGCAGACCCCTCAGGAAGTCCCCAGTATCTCTGATGTAACTAGACACCATTTGTACACAAGGCTGTAGGAAAAAATCAACATATTGAGCCAGAGGCTGCAATATGGACCCACATGCAGAGATAATGGGCCTCCCTGGGGGGTCTACAAGGGTCTTATGGATCTTCGGGAGTGTATATAACAAGGGGCATCTAGGATGCTCCACTGACAGAAATCCATATATTTGTTCGTCAATCCACCCCTTACTTAATGCCGTCCTCAAACAGAGGTCAACCTCTTTCTTAATGCGGGGCATGGGACTGAACTCGATTTTCACATAAGTGCCAGTGTCACCAAGTTGCCTTCTGATCTCTTTGTCATAAGCCACAAAATCCTGCAAAACAATTGCTCCCCCCTTATCTGCGCATCTTATGACAACAGAAGTGTCATTTTTTAATTCCTGTAAAGCCCGCCTCTCCACCACTGTAAGGTTATCGAACGCCCTGTGATCTCTCACATCACACTTGGTGTCCAGATCCACCTTACGTAGGAAGGTCTTCAGGCTAGCGCTAGAGGAGGGGGGGTCAAAGGTGCTGGGCTTTTTAAAGCTAGACAAACCACCTGTCGTATACACATTCTCTTTTTCCGAAAAAAATTCTTTCAGGCGTAATTTTCTCCCCATTTTGTATTGGTTAATCTTCCACTCCATTTTGTCAAATTTACACGTGGGTATAAATTTTAAACCTTTCTCCAGTAAAGATTCCTCAGCCTTTGTCAATTTACGTTTGGAAAGGTTAAAAATTAATTGTTCTATCTTATCCCCCTTCCTCTTCCTCCTGAGCCTCCCCCTCCGTGGGTGCGGTCTCTGTTTCCTCTTCTTATCCCAATTTTGGGTCTCACATCTGGGCCTAAAAAAGACCCTGCCGCTAAGTCCTGTCCGGAGGGAGGTAGGCTACCTGAGGTATCAGAATCGGGGGATGAGTTAGAGTACTGGTACCGTGACCCCTGTCCCCTTTGGAAATTTCGTCCCCTTGATCTATACCTGTTGGTCTGTCCTTCTCCACTCAACCACCTATACACAGTATGATGCTTGTAGTCACCCTCTACCGTCTCCCATTTCTTGCGTTTAAAGACAAGAAGATCAGAGCGGTATTTATCCACCAGAGCCTGAGTTTTAGTCACCCAGTCCTCAGATTTATCTTTAGTCAAGACAGGTTTACACTTTTTTTCAAAATCTTTCAATTCTGTTCTTACTTTTTTTAACTCAACCCCGACTTCTTCAATTACCAAAATAAGTAAATCTGCTGAACATTTATTCAGTATTCCGCACCATTTTATACAGAAGGCCGCATTTTTGCGACCAATGGTTGGAGCATTAGTGACCCTAAACCCCCTCGGTATGCGCTTCTTTCTATAATACTCGGACAAAAATTGTCCGTGGAGGATTAAATCCACTTCACGTTTGCGCAACCGAGTGAGTTTATGATGTAGGTCCAAAGCAGTCTCTGCAGGCAATTTATCAAATTCAATCTGGTCAAACAGCACTCTGTCTGCCTCGTCATCAGTTAAGCTGACAAATGCATTCTCAGCTTCACACAAAGCATTATCATCCAAGAAGCCTTCCAATTGGGACATCCTATATAGAGTACTCACTGTGTCGGGTAGCCAATAACATAAGCGCCTGGTATATGCTATTAAAACAAACAACCTTTCTTATGGCTGCAAAAAACACTCATGAAGTCTTAAAGAGAATATATCATAACTATATACCAAAAATATGGAAAAAACAGCCACTAAATTCTCCACAGCTTATCCACAATTCAAGATTATTCCAGGGGTGCCAATCCAGAAAAATCTTCACAGATCCCTCTTATATCCATCCGTCTTGGATAGCACTCTCCACCTTTGAGCACACCAGCCGGGGTGTCAGTCCAGAAGCCCTAATCCAATAGGTGCTTCATACAATATAGCAAACAGTTCAAGGAACAGACGCACTCACCGGTCTTCTTTTTCTCTGCACTTTTAATCAATGTGAATACCTCAACAAAACATGACAGTGGGTATGGTCAACGTTTCGGTCCCTCCAAGACCTTTGTCAAGACCCCTTCTCCTGTCTCCATCAGCGTGCAACCATGTAATGAAAACACCTGCCTTATATGCCAGCCACCGGACACACCCCCTATTCAATCAGGAAGTGATACAGAATTATACTTATTCGTCAAGCAACACCCTCACCATTAATCATACCCTTATGTATTACCCCCGATTATTAACAATAAATTTCCATAGACCAGGGGTGATCGCCTGTGTCCCCCGTAGGTGTCTTACCTCAATCCATAAAGCAGCGCTGGCGTGCGTGTCACCAGGGTGCGGGTCACTGACAGGAAGAGTTCCTCTCCGTCACTACCGCCGCGTCTCCCTAGGATCATGCAGCTGCGGCGTGCGTTCCACTAGCCGCGCTGCGTCTCACAGGCAGGAAGTAACTCACTTCCGCCTTGTTCTACACAGCCAGCCCTGCGCTCCAACTTACCCTATGCGTGTCAATCATTTTTAAGATGGCAAAAAGCAACAAGTGTGTGCCCGCTTACTGGGCATCAAATCACCATAAATCATATGTTCAATAAAAATTATTAATATTCAACACTTGATGAATTGCATATTAAACACGGAGGTTGATATGGAATTACTGTTGGAACGCATATATGCGTTTCACACAGGCGATCTATCCCTCTGATTTAAACGGTGCCCATACTCAACAATTAATCCTTTGTTGGCATAACGGGCAGATATTTCACTATCATACAAAACAATATAAACAAATACATACAAATACACATAATAAAAACAGTTACTTATTTTTTTATATTTTTAGAAAACTATATAATTAAAATCTGATAGTAAATCAGACATTACCAGGCGCTATGGTACACTACCCTCTACTCAGTAATGATCAAAGAAGATTCTGATCAAAACAACTCACAAAAAAACACTAAGTGAGTTATACTCATTCAGCCCTCTCGGGGCAATGGTGTCCAAGTTTTGTATCCACTTAGCCTCTTTACGTAGCAGTAGAAGTCCCCGGTCACCCCCTCTCTCCAGTGGGGGGACCCAATCAATAATCATGTAAGTCATTGCAGCGACTTGGTGTTTCATTTTTAGAAAATGGGCTGCAACTGGTTTGTCAGTGGCAGACGTTGCATATGCCAGTCTTATAGATGACCTATGCTGGTTCATCCTCTCACGAAATGTTCTAATAGTTTTACCCACGTAAGTGAGGCCACATGGGCATTTTAGGATGTAGACCACATGGTCCATCGTGCAGACAAGATGATGCTGTATGGGAATCTTATGTCCAGAGTGCGGGTGACAGAACGAGCTTCCGGTCAACAGTGCTCTGCATGTCGTACACTTTAGACACCTAAAGCACCCCAACTTTTTCTTCAACCACCCTCCTTTGCCTGAGGTAGGTCTCATGTCGGGCCGGAATAATATATCCTTCAAATTCCTCCCTCTTTTTGCCCCTATCAATGGGGGTGCGTTGGAGATTGTTCTGAAGGCTGGGTCTGTTCTTAGAATCGGCCAATTTTTTCTGATGGCCTTGTTGACCTTTTTAAACCCACTGTCACATTTGACCACCAATGTCATCCTTTCAGTAGACTCATCCTGTCTCACAGCTGCTGTTTGTTCTGCGAAGAGCTTTCTTGCTTTTTGCATACTTCGCCCAATATCAGCATTTTTGTATCCGCGGGCCCTAAATCGCTCAGTACATTCTCTCATCTGTACTTCGGCCTGTTCTTTATCAGAGTTGTTTCTGAGTACGCGTAAATACTGTGAGACAGGTAAATTAGATTTTAACCTGTCGGGGTGATGGCTAGTCGCCCATAAAAGTGCATTCCTGTCCGTAGGCTTCCTAAATAATGTATATTCCAGGTGGGAGTGTTTTTTAATGACAGAAACGTCCAAAAAGTCCACAGTGAACTCATCCACATGTGCTGTGAATCTGATTGGGCTCTCCAGTGCATTTAATTCCTGGACCATCATCAGAAAGGAGTCCTTGGTACCCCTCCATATGACAAACAGGTCGTCAATAAATCTCTTGTAGTGTACTATGTTATTGGCATACCTACACAAAATGTGAGTCTCCTCATACTCCGCCATAAACAAGTTCGCAAACCCCGGCGCCAGGTTCGACCCCATGGCTGTCCCGGAGATTTGCATAAAGTGTTCACCCTGATATTGAAAATGATTCAGAGTCAACACTTTATGTATCAGATCACATATGAATTCAATCGGAGGGCCATTATACGGTCCCTGTACCAGTGCCTTACGCACTGCTTGTATCCCACTCGTATGGGGGATTACCGTATAAAGAGAGGATACATCTAGCGTAGCTAGTATGCAATCCTCAGAAAGACCCTCCACTCCTTGCAGACCCCTCAGGAAGTCCCCAGTATCTCTGATGTAACTAGACTTATCAAAATTGGGATAAGAAGAGGAAACAGAGACCGCACCCACGGAGGGGGAGGCTCAGGAGGAAGAGGAAGGGGGATAAGATAGAACAATTAATTTTTAACCTTTCCAAACGTAAATTGACAAAGGCTGAGGAATCTTTACTGGAGAAAGGTTTAAAATTTATACCCACGTGTAAATTTGACAAAATGGAGTGGAAGATTAACCAATACAAAATGGGGAGAAAATTACGCCTGAAAGAATTTTTTTCGGAAAAAGAGAATGTGTATACGACAGGTGGTTTGTCTAGCTTTAAAAAGCCCAGCACCTTTGACCCCCCCTCCTCTAGCGCTAGCCTGAAGACCTTCCTACGTAAGGTGGATCTGGACACCAAGTGTGATGTGAGAGATCACAGGGCGTTCGATAACCTTACAGTGGTGGAGAGGCGGGCTTTACAGGAATTAAAAAATGACACTTCTGTTGTCATAAGATGCGCAGATAAGGGGGGAGCAATTGTTTTGCAGGATTTTGTGGCTTATGACAAAGAGATCAGAAGGCAACTTGGTGACACTGGCACTTATGTGAAAATCGAGTTCAGTCCCATGCCCCGCATTAAGAAAGAGGTTGACCTCTGTTTGAGGACGGCATTAAGTAAGGGGTGGATTGACGAACAAATATATGGATTTCTGTCAGTGGAGCATCCTAGATGCCCCTTGTTATATACACTCCCGAAGATCCATAAGACCCTTGTAGACCCCCCAGGGAGGCCCATTATCTCTGCATGTGGGTCCATATTGCAGCCTCTGGCTCAATATGTTGATTTTTTCCTACAGCCTTGTGTACAAATGGTGTCTAGTTACATCAGAGATACTGGGGACTTCCTGAGGGGTCTGCAAGGAGTGGAGGGTCTTTCTGAGGATTGCATACTAGCTACGCTAGATGTATCCTCTCTTTATACGGTAATCCCCCATACGAGTGGGATACAAGCAGTGCGTAAGGCACTGGTACAGGGACCGTATAATGGCCCTCCGATTGAATTCATATGTGATCTGATACATAAAGTGTTGACTCTGAATCATTTTCAATATCAGGGTGAACACTTTATGCAAATCTCCGGGACAGCCATGGGGTCGAACCTGGCGCCGGGGTTTGCGAACTTGTTTATGGCGGAGTATGAGGAGACTCACATTTTGTGTAGGTATGCCAATAACATAGTACACTACAAGAGATTTATTGACGACCTGTTTGTCATATGGAGGGGTACCAAGGACTCCTTTCTGATGATGGTCCAGGAATTAAATGCACTGGAGAGCCCAATCAGATTCACAGCACATGTGGATGAGTTCACTGTGGACTTTTTGGACGTTTCTGTCATTAAAAAACACTCCCACCTGGAATATACATTATTTAGGAAGCCTACGGACAGGAATGCACTTTTATGGGCGACTAGCCATCACCCCGACAGGTTAAAATCTAATTTACCTGTCTCACAGTATTTACGCGTACTCAGAAACAACTCTGATAAAGAACAGGCCGAAGTACAGATGAGAGAATGTACTGAGCGATTTAGGGCCCGCGGATACAAAAATGCTGATATTGGGCGAAGTATGCAAAAAGCAAGAAAGCTCTTCGCAGAACAAACAGCAGCTGTGAGACAGGATGAGTCTACTGAAAGGATGACATTGGTGGTCAAATGTGACAGTGGGTTTAAAAAGGTCAACAGAAAAAATTGGCCGATTCTAAGAACAGACCCAGCCTTCAGAACAATCTCCAACGCACCCCCATTGATAGGGGCAAAAAGAGGGAGGAATTTGAAGGATATATTATTCCGGCCCGACATGAGACCTACCTCAGGCAAAGGAGGGTGGTTGAAGAAAAAGTTGGGGTGCTTTAGGTGTCTAAAGTGTACGACATGCAGAGCACTGTTGACCGGAAGCTCGTTCTGTCACCCGCACTCTGGACATAAGATTCCCATACAGCATCATCTTGTCTGCACGATGGACCATGTGGTCTACATCCTAAAATGCCCATGTGGCCTCACTTACGTGGGTAAAACTATTAGAACATTTCGTGAGAGGATGAACCAGCATAGGTCATCTATAAGACTGGCATATGCAACGTCTGCCACTGACAAACCAGTTGCAGCCCATTTTCTAAAAATGAAACACCAAGTCGCTGCAATGACTTACATGATTATTGATTGGGTCCCCCCACTGGAGAGAGGGGGTGACCGGGGACTTCTACTGCTACGTAAAGAGGCTAAGTGGATACAAAACTTGGACACCATTGCCCCGAGAGGGCTGAATGAGTATAACTCACTTAGTGTTTTTTTGTGAGTTTTTTTGATCAGAATCTTCTTTGATCATTACTGAGTAGAGGGTAGTGTACCATAGCGCCTGGTAATGTCTGATTTACTATCAGATTTCAATTATATAGTTTTCTAAAAATATAAAAAAATAAGTAACTGTTTTTATTATGTGTATTTGTATGTATTTGTTTATATTGTTTTGTATGATAGTGAAATATCTGCCCGTTATGCCAACAAAGGATTAATTGTTGAGTATGGGCACCGTTTAAATCAGAGGGATAGATCGCCTGTGTGAAACGCATATATGCGTTCCAACAGTAATTCCATATCAACCTCCGTGTTTAATATGCAATTCATCAAGTGTTGAATATTAATAATTTTTATTGAACATATGATTTATGGTGATTTGATGCCCAGTAAGCGGGCACACACTTGTTGCTTTTTGCCATCTTAAAAATGATTGACACGCATAGGGTAAGTTGGAGCGCAGGGCTGGCTGTGTAGAACAAGGCGGAAGTGAGTTACTTCCTGCCTGTGAGACGCAGCGCGGCTAGTGGAACGCACGCCGCAGCTGCATGATCCTAGGGAGACGCGGCGGTAGTGACGGAGAGGAACTCTTCCTGTCAGTGACCCGCACCCTGGTGACACGCACGCCAGCGCTGCTTTATGGATTGAGGTAAGACACCTACGGGGGACACAGGCGATCACCCCTGGTCTATGGAAATTTATTGTTAATAATCGGGGGTAATACATAAGGGTATGATTAATGGTGAGGGTGTTGCTTGACGAATAAGTATAATTCTGTATCACTTCCTGATTGAATAGGGGGTGTGTCCGGTGGCTGGCATATAAGGCAGGTGTTTTCATTACATGGTTGCACGCTGATGGAGACAGGAGAAGGGGTCTTGACAAAGGTCTTGGAGGGACCGAAACGTTGACCATACCCACTGTCATGTTTTGTTGAGGTATTCACATTGATTAAAAGTGCAGAGAAAAAGAAGACCGGTGAGTGCGTCTGTTCCTTGAACTGTTTGCTATATTGTATGAAGCACCTATTGGATTAGGGCTTCTGGACTGACACCCCGGCTGGTGTGCTCAAAGGTGGAGAGTGCTATCCAAGACGGATGTATATATATATATATATATATATAAAGACAAAGGAACAGAGTGCGCTTATAAGTGAAGGTACAAAGCTTATTCCTCACATTTGTTTAAAACATTTATTCAGTAAAAGCCTTAACAATTCGGCTCATATAAAATACACAAATACATATAGTCTTTTTGAAGATGACATAGTGTACAATTTTTCCAATATATCAACTGGCCCAACGCGTTTCGTCACCTGCGTGACTTCCTCAGGGGCACTTGGCAACTTGGTTGAAAAAGGTACAATTGCACTTTATGCAGTATCTCAAAAATGAGTGGGTACAGAAAAATGGTTTTTTTTTGCAGGAATATATATTTTACCAGTTAACAGCGCTCTTGTTAAGACTGGCCCATACAAATAAACAAAGTTTCTTTGTCCCAGTTTCACTGAGTACACCCTCTCAGTGGCAGATATCCACATCCAAGTCAAACAATGCTGTGTGACCAGGAAGTAACCTCCAGTGTATTCAATGGCAGAACAAACAAACAAAGGTTTCTGCCATTGAATACACTGGAGGTTACTTCCTGGTCACACAGCATTGTTTGACTTGGATGTGGATATCTGCCACTGAGAGGGTGTACTCAGTGAAACTGGGACTAAGAAACTTTGTTTATTTGTATGGGCCAGTCTTAACAAGAGCGCTGTTAACTGGTAAAATATATATTCCTGCAAAAAAAAAACATTTTTCTGTACCCACTCATTTTTGAGATACTGCATAAAGTGCAATTGTACCTTTTTCAACCAAGTTGCCAAGTGCCCCTGAGGAAGTCACGCAGGTGACGAAACGCGTTGGGCCAGTTGATATATTGGAAAAATTGTACACTATGTCATCTTCAAAAAGACTATATGTATTTGTGTATTTTATATGAGCCGAATTGTTAAGGCTTTTACTGAATAAATGTTTTAAACAAATGTGAGGAATAAGCTTTGTACCTTCACTTATAAGCGCACTCTGTTCCTTTGTCTTTATCTCTATCTGTTTTAAGTCCCGGCTAACAGGGGACTTTCAGAGTTGCTGCTAGCCATCTTTAAGGCGCGGACGGTTAGGTATTCCCCATTTTTTATATATATATATATATATCTCCATTTAGTCACTGGGTTTTCAAGTTTGTAGTTTCTCTCCCATGTCGAGTTTAGACACAAAGGGGCGGCCAGATGTATGTCAGAGCTGCTCAGACCAGACAACAGATAATTGTTTATGACGGGTGTCATAAATTCTTCAACTGTAACTCTGATTAAAAATATATCAATTTTAAAATGACATGTTAAGACCAGCTATCACGCACATTCCTTGAGGAACTGGGAAATGTCACATCCCCTAATCTTATTCAAAAGACCATTTCAGCCAAGTTAAACTCCCCTTAGGAAAGGTGACTAAAAGGGTAATATAACCTTTAAAACTGTTATAATGTACTCCTGTATTCTATTCATCCTATATAATAACATTTTAATGTGGCTCCTCAAATCTATGGGGGGGGATTCAAGTGTTTTCAGTACAAGGACATTACTGTTATGTTGTTTCGTTATAATGAGATATCATATTATTTGAATATATACAAATACTTACCCGCCAACATCTAGAGGGCAGAAATCAGTACAAATTCGGAATGGGGTCGTGTCGGGGAGCCGTCCAGCACCCTCCTGAAACCTGGTATTTTCTCTTTTATTTTACAAGAACCTTTTGCCTAAGTCTGCCTTTGTACTGTACTGTATGTCCTTTTTGATAATTATTTTTGTGTACCATTTAAGAATTATATTCTCTCATATTAAACATGATATCATAAACTTGGTCTCTTTGATTCTTAACAAGTGAATGTGCCTGTGAAATAAGCTAATCAATGCTACAATGCTGATAAATACAGGTTATAATTTGGGTAATGATCATTTGTATTGACTTTTGAAGGAAGAACTGACAGCTTTCTATTCGAAGTGAGCAGCTTCTGAAACAATCTTATTGGTGACTTGGGAATCAATAGTGAGTGTGTGAGATAAGGGGGGGAGTACTTCTTAGATCAATTGTTTGGTATGTTATTTTTATTAACCCTGTGTCACCCTCACATCATGAAAGCTCCAGTCACTTCTGTTCTTGACAAGTTATTGACATGGGAATCAATAGTGAGTGTGTGAGATAAGGGGGGGAGTACTTCTTAGATCAATTGTTTGGTATGTTATTTTTATTAACCCTGTGTCACCCTCACATCATGAAAGCTCCAGTCACTTCTGTTCTTGACAAGTTATTGACAGTGGGGACAGATTGGAAACTGTTTTTCGATACTATTTCACACTACAATCCTAATTTATAATATGTATAAACAGTAATGACATTAAACACAACAGAAATGAATGAAACTGTAACTTCATTAAAGGAACCACTTTGTAGTTTCGGTACTTGTGTAATATCAGGGCGCCCGATTTTTTTCATTGCATTCCATCGCATCGCATGCAATATAGTGGCATACAATTCATGCGATGCGATTTTTCATTGTAAAGACCCAATTTTTAATTGTATAGTCACCCATGGGTGATTTCATACCCCCACTGTTCAACTACTCAGGGAGTTGATTTTATATAGGGGATGCAGAATACATGTAAAGTAATCCGCGTCCCCTCGCGGGGCTCGCTGCGCTTCAGGGTCGGTGGCTCGCTGTGCTCGCCACACTATATAAAATCAACTCCATGCGTAGTAGGATAGTGGGGGTATGAAATCAGCCATGGGTGACTATACAATTAAAAATCTGGTCTTTACAATTAAAAATCTAATCGCATCGCATGCCTTAAGTAGTGGCATGCAATGATAAAATCGGGCGCCCAGATAATACACAAGTACCGTAGTTTCTAAGGAGTCTCTACACTTCAAAACACAATCCTATTGACACCCAGTGGCTCAATGCATGCATATATTCATATTGTGGGGTCAATTTACTAAGCCTTGGAAATACTGTAGATAATAGAGTGGAAAGAGATAAAGTAATGACCAGCCAGCTTCTTACATTTTTAAAACAAGTCCTGTATCATGTAAGGTAGGAGCAGATTGGCTGGTATTTAATCTCTCTCCATTTCATTGGCTGGTATTTAATCTCTCTCCACCTTATCTCTCTCTAAGGTTTAGGAAATAGACCCCTGTATAAGCAAGTACACAACCCTAAACAATACATTTTTGCCCAAACCCTGATCCTTGCATCATCCTAAATGTGTTTTTGCCGTATCTGCAAAGTGTGACACCTCTTCTAATCTTAAAATGCGTACACACGGATTTGGTAAAAGATCTGGGCGTTCCCGACCGATTGAAATGACCAATCGCTCAAATCGTTCTGTGTGTATGAACGATATATCGGAAGATGCGCGTACCCGAAGGTCGTTGGTAGAGGTCGCTGATCTTTCCTGCATGCAGAAAGATCAGCGACCAATCGTTAACGATGTGAACCAATCGTTTCATGTGTATGAATAATGAACGATTTGGTAAGGCTAATTGTCTGGCTCCCTCTCCCTCCACCAACGTTAAAGATCAATCATTCATGTGTAATCGTTTGCTCAATCGTTCATCATTTGTCACCAAATCGCTTGTGCAGGAGGTTCAGAGGAAATTGTTAACGAGATTGAATCGTTGGCCAAATCTATCCGTGTGTACGCATCTTTACTCATTGTAACTGTTATCCTAAACTTTTAGATATGTGCAGATAATTTTCCATTACTCCTTTCTTCCTTAATTTTACCTCATAAATCAGGGATGGGGAACCTTCGGTCTTCCAGCTGTTGTTGAACTGCACATCCCAGCATGCCCTGCTACAGTTTTGCTATTTGGCCATACTAAAAAATGTTGCAGGGCATGCTGGGATGTGTAGTTCAACAACAGCTGGAGGGCTGAAGGTTTCCCATCCCTGTTATAAATGTTCAAAATCGAAAATACATTTATGGAAGAACCTCATATTCATGGAGTAACAAATGAACTAGATGTATAACATATGCAGTATACAGGCGCTTCATATCTCTCGATACTAAAATAAAAATGTGTGCTAACAAACCTGATAAATGTGCCAGCCCTTCCCCCTAATGGTATGCATTCATAAGGTCGACAAATGAAAATGTGGACATACATTAAGTCGACATGGTCAAAAAGGTTAACACACGCAAAATGTTGACATGTTAATGGTTCACATGAAAAAGGTCAACATGTGTTTCTTTGTTTGGCATAGAGGGGGAATATAAAAATGTGCAGAGCACAACGAGGCACTGTGCCCGAAGCATGGCGAGCGCAGCGGTACACTCGTATAGTGCAGGACCGCAAGCTTTGTGAGGCGCAGCACTGATGGTCCAAGCGACTGCACAGGCTGCAGGGTGCCATAGCCAGAATCAAGGGCTGTAAGGCATCAACAGTAAGGCCCACAGCGCCCTGCCCTCTGTGCAGCAGACACTCCTTGTTATAGGCCTGATGTCCAGTATATTAACCTTTTTATGTGAAAAGAATTGTTCATATATGCAAGAGTAAAAATGTGACCTTAAGCTGGGTACACTCTACACGCCATACGATTTTAATGACCGTTATGTACAATAACCATATTGTTAATCATATAATTGTGTATATTGTTCTATACCCAGTATATAATTAACTATATGCCACAGATCATTAACTATATGCCCAATCGTTTGAACATGCATGATGATATCGCCAGTGACTGCATGTTCAATGGGAGTCTTGTTGACAGCACTGAGGGATATCATTAACGGCATTGTTCAGTGTTTACCCGCGGGTCGTTCATGTTCGCAGTACTGCTGATATTGTACAGTGTGTACTTACCTATAAAGTCTTTCCTTATAACACATTTGGATCACCCCATCACTTATGTCTCATGACAGTAAAATTTACATCTCATATTGGATGATGTGTGAATATTAATAAACCTCCAATATAAAATGTACCTACAGTAAATGGAGCAGACAGCCTGTATACCATACTTGCCTACTTTTGAAAACTAGTTTCAGGGAGATCATAGTTTGTAATAGAATTTTGCACAGTGTCCCATTGAGGGGGCGTGTCATGCTCCACCCGAAGGGCGTGTCTAGTTTCATATATGGAGAACTTGTGAGAAGAGATTGTGAGCGTGGCACCTAGAAGTGTGGGTGTGTACTGCTACATCTGACAGGAATCTTGTAAAATGACTTATATCCAAATGTAGATGAGCCCCAAAGCTGTTAGTAAGAGCTACTATACTTGGTAAAGTGCTGGGAAATGATGCCGATGATTCAATGTAAATGTTTCTATCTCTTATTCCTTTTCCCCAAAAAATGTAACAGTGTAATGTGGGCTAGGTGAAATGAGGGAGATTGCTAGAATAATGAGGGAGAGAGGGAGATTGCTGCTATTTCACGGAGTCTCCTGCAGAATGCAGGAGGGTAGGCAACTATGCTGTATACTCCCATGCAGTGGTGTAACTAGATACATGTAGGCCCCATAGCAAAAGTTTGTAAGGGCCCCTATTCATCAACTAATGCTGAAAAATGTATATAGCACATGATACTTTGCAAGGCAAAGTGGGCCCTTCTCAAGCTCTGGGCCCCATAGCAACTGCACCCCCTGCATCTATGGTAGTTACGCCCTTGCTCCCATGAATCCCCCTGTGCCTGACTAGTAGATCCCTATTGGCGGGTTTGGTCCTCTCTGGTATTCTGCTGTGGGTAGCATTCTTGTATGCGGCTACTGAATAACCTTGACCTGCTTAGATGGCGTAGAACATTGCTTGGTATGTGTAGGATCCTGTTTGCAGAAAACCTGCTTCCAGTTTCTCCAGGAATAAACACTTCTAAATATTCAGTAGTAGACGGCAAAGAACACATTTGTCAATCAGTCTAATTCATTTGCATTTGAGCTGACAGGGTCTGTCTCATCCTTTTTTGTTATACGTAGTGATGTGTCTCTTCAGATAAACATAGATCATTGGGACATTGCCTTCTCTCACTAACATCCTTTTCTGGGATTTTTTGCTCTAGGATACAGAACAATATTATGTGTTATGAACAAAGCAAAAGCGGATTTTTGCTTGGAAGTTCCATATTTTGTGTAACGCAAAGCAAGTTTCATTGTGTGAGTACATTGTGTAGTGCATGTCGTAATTGTTTTGTAGCCAGCTTTATTTTATACATATTATACAGTTTATGCGCTATAACTGTCTGTACTCTCCAAAATGGAACCTGATTTTATGTATACACTAATATATTTCTGGATTGTTATACTTTGTTTGAGAAAGTGGGGTGCTCCAACCTACCTAGTGCATCGCACAAGTTGATTATTATAATATTTTATTATCATAATAAATTTTTCATGTTCTAAATGTATTTCTAACCAATTATTGCTCCTAGCGCTCCACCCACCCCCTTCTCTTTTCTGTTTGCAACCATACCAGGGGATTGACACCCCCAAGTAGGAGCAGCTTGACAAACCACCCCAAAAGGCGCCCTATTAACTACAGGCCACCAGGCCCTTAGCTAACCCCACCTTTTCCAACTTTATTTCAATCCCCTTGGATCGATCCCTATTGATCCTACAAAAGTATTTTTTGAAAAGAGGGGTAGGGTTATGAAAAGATGGCACTGAATAATTTGAGGTGCAGATATACTTATCTAGTCATGTACTGTAGCTTTCAGTGTTGATAAAGGTTCCTCCTATTTTCGTACTCGTTGTTGATATTGTTGATGGAGGATACATGAAAAAATAAAATATGAAACTGGTCGGTGTGTTGACTTTTCACATAAAAGGATACCGTCAAGCATTCAAGGGGTGCAAGCAAGGATACATACCTTACTTGCACAGAATAGGGTGCTTGAAACCTGTAAAGGTATCTTTAGGAAGTAGGTGCATACCCATACTCACTATGAGATTGGTGTTAACACTCCTCAAGGGGTTTCTTTAGGACCTCATCCTGGTATGAAGTGTTAATATCAGATTTCCCAAAGTATGTGCCAAACCTAGGATAATACAGGCTTGGTCAATATGCACCCAGACAGGATCAAGGTTTGTCAAAATATATCCAGCCTGGCTGTGAGTAGTGTTAACATAAATCTCATTGTGAGTATGGGTATGTACCCACTTCCTAAAGATACCTTTACATGTGTCAAGCACCCTATTTCTGTGTAAGTAAGGTGGGCAACCTTGCTTGCACCCCTTGAATGCTTGACGTTAACCACAACACTGAAAACTACATGAATAGATAAGTATAGCTGCATCTCAAATTATTCAGCGCCATCTTTTCAAAACCCTACCCCTCTTTTCAAAAAATACTAATATATTTCTGTGTACAATATTCTGTGTGGCTAGTATATATACAGGATGAAAATGAACGGGTGAAATTTAATAGGATGAGAGATTCAGAAAGGCCAGCCACACTCCTCTGGAGACATGTCACACTCCCTAAACATGAGCCCCTACCTCTGCATTCATGCCCTTCGAGCCCCTGTCCAACAATGCTCTGGGAATCTTGGAAGGCTACTCAACCGACAGAGAAAATGGCGGTCAGTATAACCTGTGTCAGTGATGCGTGTGTCCAGGTCCTGCCTGTTTCAATACAGCGCTGCATCTGCTGACACTTCATCAGTGCAGGTAGGATCCTCCTCTGTGGCTTCTTGCCAGGCCGTGCACCCAGGCTGCAGCATAATCAGCCTGTAGGTTAATCAGGTGCTGGTTAAGATACACAAGTGAGAACTCATTGAGAGAGAAGCTTGCATACTAAAGTGAAGCTTGAATATTTAAGTGACTTGTGAGTTGGAAACAGAAGCAGGTGAGTTAGAATACAGAAAAAGGTGAGTTTGAACACAAAAGCCAAAACACATATTATTATTGTTATTACCATACATCTGATACAATGGCCCTTATTCTGATTGATGCGGACTTTACCGCGTTCTTACGGATAGCGTCTTTACGGCGTCTGCGCATGCGTGGAGAACGCTACGCGCATGTGCCACGCCTTGACTCGGTACCAGTTCGGACAAAGCCCGTCCAAAACTGGTCCCCGCAATCAGTCGGGAAATAGGGGCGTATTATGGGCGTCATGCGGAATGACACATGGGCGTAGTTTCAAAGTGGGCAAAACGGGGCGGAAACATGGGCGGACACGGGGGAGTACACTTATGTTGGGGGGCGTACATTCGGAAACCACTCCGAATGCACGCGAGCAAAAAGGGCTGAAATGTGCGGTGTCCACAAGTGTACTATTGCTTTGCGGACACCACTCGTTCATGCGGTAGGCGAACGTACGCCTAATGACTACAACCATTAACACCTGAACCCAATACAATCTACTCCTTTACTCATTACTCACTAATAGGACGCTTGTCAGTGCTTTAATTGAAACCATTGCTGCTTCAAGGAAACCTTAGTAATCCCCCACATATGCTGTACTTGTCCCACACTTAAAAACTGCTAACAATTGACATGACAGAATATTAATCTTTTACACAGGGTGTAATACAAAGCATTGCACTTACATTGCTGTAAGGGTTAATGTGTGCAATGCATGTGTTAGGCATGCTTGTAAGGATATATTGGAATCTAATTGATTCCATTTCCAAATAAGCAGTTTTTTATGAGGATAGGTAATTGAATAAGTGGGTCATGTGATGTCTTGCAGAAGATACTTCATAGTGGGTTGTTTGGCGTAAATACTCCGCTTACGTGCGGTAGCACCGCTTGGCTCCCGGTCGGATGCGGTATTCCCGAGCATACTCTGTAATACTCTGTAATACCGTGCCGAATCGGAGTGTTTCTCCCGCACACGCATGGTTTGTATGTCGTCCGTAAACACGCCCTGTTCTTAAAGAGTGAGTCCGTCCGAATGCGGAGGACACGTGGGCGTTTCTACGGACGATGGCCGCACGCGGCAAAACACCGTGGCGTGCGGACCGCTCCGTAAGAATGCGGGAATTTCCGCACAGATCAGAATAAGGGCCAATGTTTGGCCTGGTGCAGTGCAGTGGATGTAATGCATTTGTTTTGAGGGAGACATTCTGGAGACTCGGCTGCTGTCCAATCTGCAAACAATTTTCTTTGCTGCAGGAGGAGATAGCTAAATTGCATGCTGAGCTACGTAGGATGTCTGTATCCTTGCAACCACCACTGCCTCAGAGAGCCCCCAGAAGACATTCTGCCTGGACTGCTGTGGGCTCTGAAAGGCAGAGACTGACAGAGGGCATCAGACACATTCCCCAAGTGGTCACACTGCAAAACTCATATGCTGCTCTTGCAGGGTTGGAATGTATGACCAACATAGGCAATAAAGAACAGGAAGATATGAGGACTTCTACCTCTTCTAACTGTAGGACCAGGAAAATTTCACCTCAAAAAAGGACTGCACTTCTTTTGGGAGATTCCATAATTAGAGGAGTTAATCTGGGAAATGCTACTAAAGTAGAGAAACAAGTAAGGTGCTTACCTGGAGCCACAGCTCCAAGAGATAAAGAACGCATGCTAAGAATTGTAAAGGCAGCAAGAAAAGATGGGGCGGTGGATGTCATCGTCCACCTTGGCACAAATGACCTGGTTAATGCTGAAGTCATGGCGGTAAAAGATGAATTTAGAAAGTTAGGAACTGCTCTAAAACAGGTGGCAACCACTGTAACTTTTTCAGAAGTATTGCCAGTACACCAAGAGGAAGATAGAACTCTGAGAATTAGAAACTTCAATGTTTGGCTAAGGAATTGGTGCAACAAGGAGAGATTTGGAAATTTAGGTTAAAGTCAAGCTACCTGGCAAGACAGAGCCGTATATAAAAGTGATGGCCTGCACCCATCTTCAAGGGGAACGAGAATATTAAGTGAGAAGTTTGGAAGCTTCATAAGCAACTATTTAAACTAGCAGAGGGGGGCAGTGAACCAAATAAGAATGAAGAAATCTGCTCCCCCAACCTAGAGGTATTGTCTCTGCAGGCAAATGGAACAGAAAGCCTATCCACTGCAACAGAAGATAATGCCGATCAAAACCGAATAGATATAGGCAGAAAGATGAACATAGCTAGCAGCAGGAGAAGCACAAACACAACTTGGTTCATTCTTTCTGACAAAATCCTTCTTAGATGGGCAAAACCATGTGCACTGCAGGTGGGGCAGGTGTTACTTGTGCAGAGAGAATTAGATTTGGGTGGGGTTTTACTTCAAAGTGAGATCTATATTGCAGTGTAAAAATAAAGCAGTCAGTATTTTCCCTGCACAGAAACAAAATTACTCACCCAAATCTAATTCTCTCTGCACATGTTACATCTGCCCCCCCTGCAGTGCACATGGTTTTGTCCATCTAAGAAGGATTTTGTCAGAAAGAATGAACCAAAATAAGGCCCTTTAAGAGCTATGTGTGCAAATGCTAGGAGCTTAGGAAATAAAATCCCAGAACTAATTGCAATAATGACAAGGGATGAACTGGATATTGTGGCTATTACAGAGACATGGTGCAATGAAAATCATGACTGGGACACAGCTATACCAGGATATACTTTATTTAGGAAGGACAGAATGGGAAAAATTGGAGAAAGGGTTGCAATATATGTGAAAAAATATATAAAGACTACCTTAATACAAAGTATTGAAGAAAAAACGGAGGCCCTTTGGGTGACCATAGAAACAGGGCAAAGGTGATTCTTCGTATAGGGGTGATCTACAGACCACCAGGTCAGGAAGAGGAACTAGACAAGAGCCTATTGCAGGACATCAATAAAATGGCATTAAAAGGAGAGGTGATAATCATGGGAGACTTTAATCTACCTGATGTAAACTGGGAGCTGCCTGTTGCAAGTTCCACCAGAAGTAGGGACATGCTGAATTCCTTGCAAGGAGCATCCCTCCAGCAATTGGTGAGGGAGCCCACTCGTAAGGACGCAATATTAGACTTAATACTTACAAATGGTGACAGAATATCTGACATAAATGTGGGTGAAAATCTGGGATCCAGTGACCATCAAGCAGTATGGTTCAAAATAAAGACAGAGACTGACTCATCGCACACAAAAACAAAGGTGTTAGATTTTAGGAAGGCTGATTTTGTAGAGATGGGAAACTCTGTAAGGGATTCTTTGGCAGAGTGGAAGAACTTGGAAGAAGTGCAGGATAAGTGGGAAAAATTAAAAAGTGCAATTCTAAAAGCAACAGAACTTTGTGTCAAAAGAGTTAGGAAAAACACAAGAAAAAGAAAGCCATTGTGGTTTGCAAAAGAAGTAGCAAGTATTGTGAAAGCAAAAAAGTTGGCCTTTAAGAAATTTAAGCAGACGCAGAAGAATGAGGACAAAGAGGTGTATCTTGTTAGACAGAAGGAGGCTAAGAAGGTAATCAGATGTGCAAAAGCACAGGCTGAAGAGAAAATGGCCCAGTCAGTGGGTAAAGGGGGGAAAACTTTTTTTAGGTATATAAGTGAAAGGAGAAAAACAAAAAGTGGAATAATTAGACTGAAGACAGAGAGTGGAAGTTTTCTTGAGGGGGACAATGTAATAGCAGATAATATTAATAATTATTTCTGCTCAGTATTCACTACTGAAAGAGAGGGGAAGGGGCCACAGTTAAGTTGCAAGTATAGTCAGAAAACTGAGGGAGAGGCAAGTACATTTACAGAGGCGAAAGTCCTCACAGAACTCTCAAAACTGAAAGTGGATAAATCAATGGGGACAGATGGGATACATCCAATGATACTAAAAGAGCTTAAAGGGGAGTTGGTAAAACCAATAACAGAATTATTCAACCAGTCACTAGCTACTGGAGTAATCCCAGAGGACTGGAAAACAGCGAATGTAGTCCCACTGCACAAAAGTGGAAGCAAGGAAGAGGTAAGCAACTATCGACCAGTGAGCCTTACATCAGTAGTAGGGAAATTGATGGAAACACTCTTAAAACAAAGAGTTGTAGAATATCTCAAAACCAGCAATTTACAGGATCCAAAACAGCATGGGTTTACTGGGGGAAGATCATGTCAAACAAATCTTATTGACTTTTTTGACTGGGTGACTAAAGTAATAGATCAAGGTGGGGCTGTAGATGTAGCTTATCTAGACTTTAGTAAAGCTTTTGACACTGTCCCACATCGCAGACTGTTAAATAAACTTGAAAGCTTGGGATTGGATTCTAAGATAGTTGAATGGATAAGAGCATGGTTGCAGGACAGAAAACAGAGAGTTGTAGTAAACGGAGTACAGTCAAAGGAGGGAAAGGTTACAAGTTAAGTACCCCAGGGATCTGTACTTGGACCGGTGCTTTTTAATATCTTTATTGGTGATATTGCAAATGGAATTGAGGGTAAAATGTGCCTTTTTGCAGATGACACAAAGGTATGCAACAGGGTAGACACACCAGGAGGGGTAAAACAAATGATTGAGGATCTAGGCAGATTAGAGAAATGGTCAAGAGAATGGCAACTACAGTTTAATGCCAAAAAATGCAAAATCATGCACTTGGGTCTCAGAAATCCAAAGACTCAATATAGTATAAATGGCACTATAATGGAAACTACTGAGGAAGAGAGGGATCTAGGTGTCACTATTTCAGGGGACTTAAAAGCAGGTAGGCAATGTAACAAAGCAATGAAGAAGGCAAGTCAGATGCTTGGTTGCATAGGGAGAGGTATCAGCAGTAGAAAGAAAGAAGTAATAATTCCACTGTATAGGTCATTGGTACGACCTCACCTAGAGTTTTGTGTTCAGTTCTGGAGGCCATATCTCCAGAAGGATATAAATACATTAGAGACTGTACAAAGAAGAGCAACTAAAATGGTGCATGGCCTACATCACAAAACGTACCAGGAAAGACTAAAAGATCTTAATATGTATACTTTAGAGCAGAGAAGGGAAAGGGGGGACATGATAGAAACTTTCAAATATATCAAGGGCTTTAACAAGGTACAGGTGGGAGACATTCTTCACAGGAAGAGGAGCAACAGAACACGAGGACATGCACTGAAACTAGAGGGAGGAAGATTCAGGGGAAATGTGAGGAAGAATTTTTTCACAGAAAGAGTAGTAGATAAGTGGAATAGCCTCCCAACAGAGGTGGTAGACGCAAATACAGTAGTACAATTTAAACATGCTTGGGATAAGCATATTGATATCCTTACAAAAAAATAAGGATCAAATATGGTTTGAGGTAACATGTTTAAAAAAAGGGGCAGACTAGATGGGCCAAGTGGTTCTTATCTGCCGTCAAATTCTATGTTTCTATGTTTCTATGTTTAACTGGGACTAGACATTTTTGACTAGAAATGCATACTGCATATCTCCTTCTGTAAAGATAGAGTTCTGCTTTATTATTACTAGTTTTAGCAAATTTCTGAATGAATTACATTGTTTACATTTAGCTCAATAACCCCATGTATGTTTCAGCCATTAGCACGTAGCTGCCTACCCTCCTGCATGGAGGGTAGGCAGGAGACTCCCTGAAATAGCAGCAATCTCCCTCTCTCCCTCATTAGTCTAGCAATCTCCCTCATTTCACCTAGCCCACATTACACTGTTATATTTTTGTGGAAAAAAGGAATGAGAGATGGATACATTTACATTGAATCATTAGCACCATTTCCCAGCACTTTACCAACTATAAAAATACACAAAAATAGTAGCGCTAGACAATATTAAAATTTAACACATTTAATACATATAGTGCACATACAAATTAAAAATTAAATATTTGCACCAGGACCTCGAATATATAACTGCCTACAGTAGGGTCCATTCCTAGTATGCCGCCTAATTTCCGGAAAAGAAAGTCTCCTTATGATAAGGGAGTGGGGTACTTATGTAATATCTGGGCTCCGTTTTTCTTATGAGACCGCGTCCCCTTGCGCGGCTCGCTACGCTCACCACGCTTCGGGCACGGTGGCTCGCTGCGCTCGCCACACTATATAAAATCAACTCCATGCGTAGTTGGATAGTAGGGGTATGAAAAAATGGAGTGCATTTAACATAAGAGCCCAGATAATACATAAGTACCGGGAGAGGAGGTATATTTACAGCAAAGGTAGTCCTAAAGTGGATTATCCCATCTAGGATAGCATATCAGCATAGTCAGGGCTATTTTTCAGCAGGCTCCAGCAGGAACTGAGGCCCTTATTCTAGTTCACTCTTTCTGACAAAATATTTCTTAGATGGACAAAACCATGTGCACTGCAGGTGAGGCAGGTGTTACTTGTGCAGAGATAATTAGATTTGGGTGGGGTTTTACACCTGCCTCACCTGCAGTGCACATGGTTTTGTCCATCTAAGAAATATTTTGTCAGAAAGAGTGAACTAGAATAAAGGCCTCAGTTCCTGCTGGAGCCTGCTGAAAAATAGCCCTGAGCATAGTCCAACAATTGGTGTTGAGGAGATTGACCCCAAAGTTCCATATAAGCGGTTTTTGAAGATGGAAACACTCCGGTGGCGGTTGGTCTGGATCCTGGATTGGTAGGTAGATGGCAGGTATGTGGGTGGCTGGTGCAGTGGTGACTGACGTGTTTCGCTGCATCAAAGTGCAGCTTTATCAAATACTTTGACTACCTTTGCGGTAAATATACCTCCACTCCCTTATCATAAGGAGACTTTCTTTTCGCAATCTCTCCATATATGGAGCTAGCCACGCCCTTTGGGAGGAGCATGACACGCCCCCTCATTGAGACACTGTGCAAAATTCTACTACCAACTATAATATCCCTGAAACCAGTTTATTATGTACTGCTTACACTTGATTTTCGTTTAATGTTCATTGTATGTGGGCATTTTATGACAAATAAAGATATTATTATTATTATTATTATTATAATTATTATTATTATTATTATTAGTTTTAAAAAGTAGGCAAGTATGCACTAGCAGAAGCTGCTGTTTGTTGCTGACAGGCCTGGATGCTTGTTATTGCAGCTCCTTCAGGAGCAGGTCTGCTTCATTTAAATGATTTTTCATTTTGATTACTGTCTTGCACTGATTGCCGCCAGGGTGAATATTTCTATAATTTATAGTTCTAACAAATAAGGGTGTGTGGATTGCGTTACAATAACTGTATTTTTCCATGTTGTATATTTTTGTACGGTATGTGTTTTTCAGTTTAACTAGATATCCCAGTAGTTCCTTTTGACCACAGATTATTCTAATGAAGCCCTAGAGCCATAGATGGCATAGCACCCATTGGGCAGCATCATTATGCCATCTAGTGGCCACTTTTCCATAGGACTGCTTTCTTAACACCAAATCACTTTCAGCAGCAGATGGGAAGAGCCAGAAAGGTAGTTGTGGTCATGGCCGGCAAAATAACTCTTGGTTGATAATATCTAGGGGCCCCCTTAAACTCTCTTAAACGCTATCAAACCCCCCACCTCTTTGTTGGATAATAAACTGGCCACACTGCAGCCTACGTTCTATCACATTGATGCACTCCCCCACCCTGCAGCCTGCATTCTATCAGACTGACTCACTCTGAGTCAGGGCACTTCCTCACCCTGTGCCCTGCGCTCTATTAAACTGATGCCTTTCTTTACAATGTGGCCTACGCTCTATCCCACTGATGCGCACCCTTACCCTGTGGTCTATCACACTGACACACTCCCTCATCCTGAGACTTGTGCTCTGTCACACTGATGCACTCCCTCACCCTGCGGCCTGCATTCTATCAGTCAGATGCACTTCCTCACCCCGTGGCCTGCGCTCTATTACACTGACATGCTCCTTTACCATGTGGTACCATGAGGCTCTATCCCACTGACGCGCACCCTCACCCTGTGGTCTACCACAATGACACCCTCCCATACCCCGCGGATTGCACTATAGTATCATGACGCACTCCCTAACCCTGTGGCCTGCCCTCTAATGCACTGATGCACTCCTTCATCCCGCGGCCTGTCCTCTATCACACTACTGTCCTCCCTTAACCTACAACCCACAGTAACGCCACTTCTGAACATTGCCAACAGTGTAATGTCCACAGTAATGCCCCTTACCCATAATAAGCCTCACCATGATAGTTACCCACCTCCTAATGGTACACTCTTACCCACCCTCCCATGAAATGCAATTACCCCCCTCCCCATAGTACACACTTAAATTCCCTTCCACATATTCCAATGTTCCCTCCCTCCCCATGGTACAGTTACATTTTACACAGAGACTCACAGTTCTGATGGCATGAACCTCTGCTTTAAACTGCTCAGGGCTCCAGGGGAAGCTCGGGCAGTCAGCTCTATGTCGCAGGGGGCAGTATACACAGTGTCCTCCAGCACCTGCTGCATGCACCAGTGCCGCAGCTCCCTCTGCCTCCTCCAGCTGCCTATTGGTGACAGTACTAGTTCTGTGTGAGCGGCAGCAGGAATGTGGCAGTGGTTGGGAGGAGACTTTCCCCAGCCACTGTGTCCCCATACAGCACCAACCTCCTGTCGCGGACCTCCCCTCCTCCCGGCCACTGTACCCAGACAGCACCCAGCTCCTGCCGTGGATCTCCCCTCCTCCCGGCAGCAATTGTGGAGGAATCCACACCAACGAGGCCGATACTACCATGAAAGCGGTGCTGCGGCCGCAACCGATCAGTAAGTGCTTACAGGGACGACTTTGAGGGACTATATTTTACCCCCTCTAAATTTGTGCCTGATCCCTGGGGGCCCTCTGACCCTCGAGGTCCATCACGGGTGTCCTCCTTGACCCCCCCCACCCCTGTTGCCGGGCCTGTCCACAGTTCCTCCTGTCACAGTGCAGCCCAAGATTGATTCCCTTTTTAGCAAGCATTATTAATATTAATAACTATTAATTTCCATTATGAAATAGCACCTGTAATCACAAGGAAGGGGCTTACATGCAGTCCAATACACTAAATTAAGATTTTAGGTACAAGATTCTGGTTAACTTGCTGGGTGAGTTTTTCATAATGAAGGTTTAGCCAATACAATGTGTTTAAGTGAAAAACACGTACAGTAGTTTATTGTTTGACCAATTTGTCAATTTTGTTCATTTGTTTTGTGGTCAATTTTCAAACCGACTGATAGTAAATGACAAATGGTCTGACTCTCCTGCATAAAATATCAATGTTTTCATGAAGATTGATTTTGGCCAAGAGGGTTGATTCTTAGATAACATTGCTTTTCGTTTATCTCTGGTTTACAAAATCAACCAAATACCAATCAAATTCACAAAATCGCATTACTGCAGAAAGTGTTCTCTTGGCTTCCAGCAAACTCGTTAGTCAAACCGTCATTTGATGAAGATGATTACTCCACAGTTCACATTACCACTATTCCAGAATCTGATTGTGTGTTTTACACCACAGTAGTCAACATGCTGCTATAACAGTAATGCTAGGCCTGGTTTAGCCAAGGAACCCCAATCCATGAGCCTCTCGCTGAACAGTTCTTATGCTGATGTTCATTCCCAAAGAGTTTAGAACTTGGTTGTGAGTGTTGCAACTGAAGTCAAATTACTTTGAAATGCTACATGCCTCAACACACACCCAACATCCAAAAGCAAGATTTTTCATCAACTATAAGTCATCAATAAACAGGGTCCCTCTTCCCAAGCCAACAACCGAAGTATACATTATTTTTTTATCATCCTGTTTTCATATGTGTATAATAGTTGATATTTTTTTACTAACAGATTCTTAACACTGTTCTTGTGTTAACGTCTATGTTTTATCCTCTTACTTAGTATTATTGCCTACATTTTAGGTTTGGGGTGTAACCAAGGATACTACTAGGCTGCTTACACTACTTACAGTGCCATCAATTATTTCCTATATACCAGACTTTTGTCTATTCAGCTCTATTAAGCTTTTCCGGTCTTTCCTCTTGCACTCTGCATATAGTAGCTGACTGACTTTCTTTAGAGCAATCAATCTTGTTGATCTGATGTCTCTTCCCTTCAGACGGATAACAAAAATAGGAGAACTCGTGGATATAAATAACTACAACCATAATTGCTATCTTTGGATAGCATCTAGGTCAGTCGCAAGATAAGGTCATACAGAGGTGTGAAGTGTAAAATCGCAACATCATAACATTTTAGTTGCAGTTGTAGTGGTCAGAGGAATCTGTATTCCAACAACATTGATAGCAAATCAGTTGTCAAAACCCAGTAACTCAAGCTCCAAAATAGAATATTATTTATGAGCAGGATACAACTGCCAAGCGTCTGGTAGGGGTAATGCAGCCATATAGCAGGGTCAGATGTCTGTAAAAATGGAGATGTATTTGCTGTGCTACAGTAGGTGGCCCATTTATGGAGGAATATAAGTTAGGCGTTTTCGTAAAAAATACATCATGGAATAGAGAGTGCAAATTCTTAAAAAAAAAAAAATTCACTTTGCTTTATACACTTTTTTTAATTGGAGCAAAATATTTTGTACAATCAGCATAAAGAATCAATGAGCAATGACAGTAAACACATACATCTGATAAAAACTGGTATACCTACACAGCTCACAGAGATAAGGGAGCAGTAGGAGGGTATCTCTCCCCTGTACAGTGACAGTGAGCTGTGGGAAGAGCTACCTTCAGCACAGGTTGTTAGTAGCAGCAGCCAGGCACAGGGAGGGAGACATCAGCACCACTATGCAGGGCTCTCTGTGTCTGCTGCTGGCATGGCACTGATGCACTGATGCACTTTGCCATACCAGCGCTGCCTTTTGTTGTGTCCCCGGGCTCCTGGGGAGAAATCCAGCAACAACAGAGACACCAAGCTAGATGCCCACCTGGAGCTCACCTACCACAACTAGGCCCGGTGACAGGGAGGTCAAGGGGGACACCCGTGATGGGCCTCAAGGGTCAGAGGGGCCCCGGGGATCAGGTACAGATTTAGTGGGGGTAAAACATAGTCCCTCAAAGTCTTCCCCCGTAAGCACTTACTGATTGGTTGCGGCTACAGCACAGCTTGCCTGAGAGTATCGGCCTTGGGGGTTTGTATTACACCGCAAGTTTGGCCAGGAGTAGGTCCACGGCGGGAGTTGGGGGCTGTCTGGGGATGTAGTGGCCAGGGAAAGTGTCCTCCCAGCCACAGGGCAGCAGTTACCAGCCACCGCTTACACAGTGCTGGCGCTGTGACCACTGGGCGGCTGGAGGAGGCAGCAGGGGGAGCTGCGGCATTGGTACAGGCAACAGGTGCTGGAGGACTCTATGTATACTGCCCCCTGAGCAGACTGCCCAAGCTTCCCCTGGAGCTCTGAGCAGTCTACAGTGGAGATGCATGCCAGCAGAACTGTGGGTCTCTGTGTAAAATGTAATTGTACCATGGGGAGGGAACTGTGGAATATCTAGAAGGGAATTTAAGTGTGTACTATGGGGGGGGGGATAATTGCATCTCAGGGGAGGGTAGGCAAGTGTATACCATTGGGAGGTAGGTAACTCTATCAAGGTGAGGCTCATTATCGGTAAGGGACATTAATGTGGACATTACACTGTGGGCAACATTCGGAAGAGGCATTATTGTGGGCTGTAGGGTGAGGGAGGACATTAGTGTGATAGAGCGCACGCCACAGGATGAACGAGTGAGTCAGTGTTTTATTTAGAACACATTATTGAGGAGAGTGCGTCAATGTGATAGAACACAGGCTGCAGTGCGTCCAGTTTATGTTCCAACATAGAGTTGGGGGGGGGGGGGATAGCATTTGAGGGGGTGCGGGGCTCTTAGAGATATCAGTATGTAGGGCCCAAAGAGTTCTGTTGCTTGTCCTGACTATGGGCATCATGGAGAAATGCTCATGCGCAAACCCTGACAATTGGGGCAGGGGCCGAATTTGAATCACTGCATGTGATCCAGAATCGGCCCAATAATATAACGATGCAGGTGATGAGAGATTGCTGATTCACCCTTTTGCTTGCAGGAGCAGGAGAGTGCAGGAGCGGAATTCACTTATGCAAGTAGTAAGAAATTGCACTTAACTGGGTTATGCCCTTTTTCTACTAGCAAAAACAACCCAGGATTTTGATTGGGGATGCGCATCAACTCAGGTTTTTTGCTATTGGAAACACGTATTGGTAAAAATCCCGGGTTGACTGACCCGACTATCCAATCCAGGTATTTTGCTGGGGCAGTGTAAAAGGGTAACCCGGGTCCAGTGGCGTAACAATAGCCCTGCAGATTCCGCGTTGGCGGGGATGCGCTGTATAGTTGTGGGCACCGGGGTCTGCAAGGCTATTGTAATGCACTGGCACTGCCGGGAGCTCACCTGTGGTCAGAGCCCGTGACTCTCAGAAGATTTTTCTGTGGTCCCCGCTCCCGTGTCCCCTCCTGGCTTGTAATCTAAACAGACTATTACAAAATGTCTGCCCCCATACAGCAGAAAACTGTTTGCTGTATGGGGCGGACATTTTGTGATGGTCCATCAGGAAATGCTCTTCTCCCAGTGTCAACTCCATTGACGCCACCCGCAACCATATGACTGGTTATTCTGGGCAACATCACCACTTTTCATTTTTAGAACCTTTAGTAAATGTACCTCTCAGAGAGGGAAACATTATGTACAGATAGAGAGAGATTAGGATTTATGTTTATAATTTTTCTTTAACTTTTGCTGCAAATAAAAGTTGCTGGGGCTATTTATACCAAACGCCCTCGACTGACATGTTACTGCTTAGGCTGCTGAAGAAAGTGTACACGTCTACCTCAGGAGACAGCATCCTTACTCTAATCTGTTCACAAAGCTTGGACTTCTGTTAACATTAAAATAAAATAGCACACAGGACTGAAACAACTTTTGCAAGCACAGAATATTTTTATTTTTTATTTCAAAGATGGAAAAAGCAATTTCATGGCCTTCAAATACCAATAAATGTTAAAGATGTTTTTCCTTAAAATATCTTCCTAAAGAAATAGATTGATTAGCAAGGAAACGTAGTTTCCATTTATGTTGTGATATTGGTTTGGTTATGGATCACTGCTCTGGCAACTTTCACACTCAGCAGCTCCCGTTCAGTAAAAGTAAGGTAAAAACATGATTACTGTGTTGGATATTAGCAGACAGAATATACAGAGCTAAAGAACAGCTGCACAACTTTTAAATAGCATTCCATTTTGTAAACAACAATGAAGGGTCTAAGGTTTCAAAAAGAGATTAAACATTTTTACCAAATAAATAACTATTTTAAATATCATGATGATGAAGTGCCATGTTCCATGTTCCAAGGCAACTGTCCTGGCCCCTGCTAAAAAGCAATCATGTTTTCTACCCGCCTGGCCTCTTGTGAGAGTCCAGTGGTCTCTCGCTGTCAAGCTGTGTGCAGGGTACATGGCTGAAGTAATGTTGCCCCGGAAGCATGTACATCTCAATCTTGCTTAGTGTCAGTAGACTAGTCTCTAACCAATTCCATGGGGCCTGTGTGTCAGCTGATTACTTCCAGCCAATCCCATGTCACCTACTGGTATAAAGCTCCCAGTTTTTCCCAGTGTCAGATGGCCAGTGCCACAAGTCACACAGCTCGCGTGAGATTGAAGCCACACCTCAAATCCAGATATCTATCTATACATCTACAGTATCATATTTTCTACTTTTGAAAATCATTTTCAGGGATATTTGAGCGGGTAGAATTTTCCACAGCGGGTGGGGGACATGGGGTGGTGGGCCCATGGGAACGCCCAGAGTTTCATGGGCATTCTCATGGTAATTCGCCAGTGATGCGGGTGCAGGGGGTGGACAGCTGATGTCGTGGATGTCAGTTGCCCGCCCACTTCCTGTACAGGGCGCCGGAGATTCATGTGCACAGGGTTTTAGGGTTCTAGCACTACCTTTACCTACCTTACTTTTGCTTGGTGAGCACTTAATGTCCTGCTGATCTGGGTTTACCATTATATTATATATATATAAATTATTATATTATATATAGAAATATTATATATTAAACTATATACAGCGCCTCCATATTACACTATGTGTACACACCACTATATTACATTACACAGCCCCTTTATATTACACCCAGTACACACTCCACTATATTACACTATATACAGCACCCCCCATTACTATATACACAGCCCCCCATTTTACTCTTAGCACACACACAAAACTATATAACATAGCACACAGCACCCCCATATTACAATACACATAGCCCCCCCATATTACTCTCAGTACATACACCACTATATACCATTTGAAAACAGCCCTTCCCATATTACATACAGCAATCCCCCTCCATATTACAGCCTGTACACACCAATACATTATCATACCCTCCAACTGTACCGAATTTGCCGGTACAGTACCGTTTTTGAATGGTCTGTACCGGCAAATAACAACTGTACCGAATGTACCGTTTTTTCCCAAATATACTTTTTTCTGACTGTCGTCCTCTTCCTGGCTCCAGAGGCTGTGGTGCGCATCCTCCTCCTGGCTGAGGCTGACAGTCAGTGGTGCGCACTGCGCAGCGCTCCCTGGGCAAAGCACCCGTTCCCAAGGGTGCATTTCGGGTCCTAGGCCAGCGTGCGACACGTTATGACGTCACACATCGCGGACCCGGTGCACTCAGGGGACAGGGTGGTTGTTGCTGTGCACCCAGGCTGGGGTGAGCGAGAGCAGCGTGGGGTATGTCTCTGTGCAGCCGGGGTGAGTGAGAGCAGCGTGGGGAGTGGCGGCTGTGGTACGGGGGTATGTCTCTGTGCACTGTGCAGCCAGGCTGATGTGAGCAAGAGCAGCGTGGGGAGCGGCGGCTGTGGTACGGGGGTATGTCTCTGTGCAGCCAGGCTGCGGTCAGCACTCTTTCTATGCTTGTGACGGTGATGGCTGCTGGAATATTGTAAATAAGTAAAATGTATTCATTTTTCCGTATGCAATAATTTTTCTACATTTTTAAAATGCTCAGTACTAGGGATGGACATCGATGGTCGATGTTTCGGAAACATCGATGTTTTTCTTTCGATGTTAGTGTTTTTACCATTTAATGGTGACCTTCCGATGTTTGTTACCATCGAATGCTAATCATCCGATGGTGTACCGATGGTGGCTTATTTTTTGTAATTCCCAAAAGATATACCTCCCCTGGCTGCTGTGTATGTGTGTCAGGGAAACTTCCTAGGTTCGTTGGAGGCTGTCTGACTTTCTCTCTGCTTCCCTCCCTCTCCCTCTCTATGGTTGCTGTAGCTGCTAGGCAACAGGGCCCACTGCTAGTTCTGATTGGCTCTCACTGACTCAGAGAGCCAATCAGAGCACAAACATCACCCTGCAGCACCAGTCACTCAAACAACAGCACATTTCACAGACACACACTGAGCTCTGGAGGATTCAGAGAGGAGACAGTAACATCACTGAATGTTATACCAGCTCAGGCAAGCTACAATAATAATAATAATAATAATAATAATAATAATAATAATAATAATAATAATAATAATAATAATAATAAGTACACAATACAACTAGCTACAGACAGTTGTGAATGTCAGTCACACACAACACTCATTAATAAGCTGCATTAGTATTACCAGGCAGCAACCACTATATCATCATCAGTGAAGTGTTGGTCAGAGATTGTCTGTTTCTGTCAATATAGTGAGGAACAATATACACAGTCCTGGGGTACCAGTGGAATCGACCAAGCTAAAGGTGCCCATACACTGCTGTGACGCCTCGCAACAGTGTACGGACACCCGACAGCCTGCAAGCTGCCGGGACCTTCCCGGAAGCACAGACGCATGCGATCCATTGTGATGGATTGCATGCGTCCCTGCTTCCGGCCCGCCTCACCGCCAGGAGGAACGGGTGGACGGCCTGCCGGTCCGACCACCAGGTCGGGTCCGATGCGCACGGGACCCAACGGCATGTCAGGGAGAGGTGATTTGGTCCGATTTAACGGGTCGATTGGTCGCAATTGGCCAAAATCGGACCAAATCGCCTCAGTGTAGGGGCACCTTAACTGTTTTTATATATAGTGAACTACTTTTTATATTACGTGACCTGGATGCTAGCGATTGGTCGCTCAGCGACCAAGTTGCTGGTTATCAGTATTTTACTGGGGACCAGCGATTCTAGCAAGTTCCTGCGACCGTCACTGGGCTGCGGTGGGAGCGCACACACGGCGCAGGTCGCTAGGTATCACCGGCTATATGGTCACTGAGCGACCATATAGCTGACGTTGGAAGCTAGAATCGCCTAGTGTGTAGCATTATTAGTGGTGCCCCCACAGATCCTGGCACCCTAGGCAGCTGCCTAATGGTAGAGCTGGCCCTGCTCTTTGCAATATTTATCTCACCATATTAATGATGTGATGACCACTGTACCGTCATCTCCATTATTTGTGTGTGTGTGTAGTTACACTTGCCTTAATAAATAGACATTTTCCTACCTGGAAAAATAGTGAAACCTAAAGCGAGTTAGTTTACAATTTATCTAATTTTATTACATTTTGATTACTTGCTGTTAAAGTGTTAATGTGTACAAAATGAATATACTACTTTATCATTGGGCATTGTGTGAATATTATATATGTATATTATACACACAATGTCCAGTGATAAAGTAATATGTTGCTCAGAGCCTGGGCCCTGTCACCAAACCCAATTACCAGCTTACAAATGGCAATACAGGCTTTTGCGCATGCACTAGTCATATAACTAGTTTTCACCATCGAATACTTTTGATGCGATGGTTAATTACCATCGCATCGAAAGTTTCAATGGTGGAAGCACTGCCATCATTTGATGGTTGGCTTCCGATGTCCATCCCTACTCAGTACACATTTGAAAAGGGGGTGTGGTCACGCCCACTTTACCTGTGACCACGCCCCCTTTTTGTATGTGTACCGATTTCTACCAATCAAATGTTGGAGGGTATGCATTATATTACACACAGCCCCTATTAAGGAGAACCCGCCCTCCTCCAGTCTATACCTTTCTGTGTTAGTGTGTTGCTTTTTCTTTTTAGGAGGGGCAGGGACCTGGCAGCATGGTGAGGGAGGCAGCTCAGCAGGGAGAGGAGCAGAGAGAGCAGGGCTGGCCTGATGCAGATGCACAGAGCCAGAGCCTGCTGCTCTGTGTGTGTGGTGGGCAGGGCCAGCTTTAGTGAAACAGAGCCTCGGCTGCCGGCTCTCCAGCTGATGCAGTGACTTCCTGTAAGCGTGCACACAGCAGCAGGGCCACAGCTCCGGTGGCCGTCTGTGACCTCCCGTGTGCACCCCGACCCCTGCCATTTCCGGACATGCAGTCTGGATTGCAATGGAGGAGTCACAAAAACCGGGAGGGCTGAGGGGGATTGCGGGGCAGCGGGAGACTCAGGCAAAAGTCGGGAGCCTCCCGCTGAATGCGGGAGGGAAGGCAAGCCTGCAGGATCTATCAAATGCAATGAGATAAAGGAGATTATGTGGGTGCATTTCATTTTTAAGGGTACTCCTCACCATGCATTCTACCTCTGTAAAAAGACTGTACGTAATTGTGTACTACAATAGTTAATGATAGGTGAGATCTTATCATGAGATAAAACAGCATCTGTGCACAGTATTGTACACTATGTTAATAAAAAGTAACAGAGGAAAGTATGCCTCTTCCAGACCCACTCTAACAAGTAGTTCACAGGCGTCCTGAACAATGCATGGATGAAAGCCCAATAAACAGCATTCCCACTCAAAGCCATAACAGCCCATATTGGAGGTAGGGAGAAAGTGGGCTAAATGGGCCTTCAAGCTACACAGATCCAAAATCAAAGTATTCTGTGGGGTAGTTCAAATCCTTCCATCAATGATCAACCATAATGTTTAGTACATTGCTTGTAAATGACATAACTGTAAAGCTATACATTGTGTCCCAACAATTGATTGTACAGTATAATGGGTTTTATGTAAGTCTCACATTTGCATATTAGAGATTTATAAGGAGCCCATACTACTTTCTCCACTCACAGCTCTCACTGGCTGCATTCTAGACACAGCCTCTGTTCTGCTAGCCAGGATTGCTGGCGATAAGGGTGGGGATATGTAGTAATTACCTGGGTCAGAACGAGGATCCCAGGGAGAGGGGGTTTGGCTCTGGGTGCCAAAAATCCCCTGGCCCCCCTATATGTCAGCAGCAGCATTGTTATCCAGCTGTTACACACTGCTGTGTGCTAGGCTGCTACAGTAGTCTGCATCCTTACCTGTGCAGGGAGGATTCAAACCCATAGCTTGTTGCATTCAAGATAAGCACCCTACTTTTTGACTATAAGAAGTCTATATGAAGCTACTTATATTTTGTAATAAATAATCGGCATTGCAATTAAGTAGATCTTACATAGTTACATAGCAGTTGAGGTATATAACCTATATGTGATCTTGTGAAGTATAATAACCCCCCCCAGCGTCCCTGTTCCATTGGAGCCTGCCACCGCCCTCTGCCAGCTCCCTGCTGCTCCCCAGTTGCCGCCTGCAGCCCCCCCACAACCCCCACTAACCCTGCCCATCTCCCTGAAGCATGCGTGTGAGACGCTCCCGCATCCCGTAAGATGGAGCGCCTGATTGCCAGCCTGCGCCAGCGCAGGGAATCTGGCGACTCCTCAGGCTGGCTGGGAGGCGCTCTATCTGTAAGTAAGTGTTGTATAGTTCGTATGGTACTTACCGGTCCGCTTGAACCACCTGGAGCTTTTTTCCTTACCCACACTACAGTGTACAGAAGCAGGTTCACACACAGTGCTGGTTCATCCCAAAAGAACCTTCTTTGCAGCCATAGGGATGCTGTTTGCACCCACCTCTAAATCAGGCCCTAGTTTCTCAGTAACAATCTAAATGAGATCCTAAAGTTAGAATATTTTGTGTTTGTGCTGAGTTTATCACAGTTTCTACTTCCATTACAGTGCTGTGCTGCTCTACATTGATAACTAGCGTAATGTTTATCAGTAGAGTCAGTGTGATTATCCCCATTCCTGTTAAACATCAAGTCAAAGTTGACTTTTGAAATACCGCAGTTTCTATTGAAATCATTTTCCAAAAATGGGCATGTCCTCATTAAACAGGAATTACTAGTACAGTTTCACATGTTCCCTACAAATAATAAGCATGTGATGAAAGCAGCACAGACATAAAGGATTGCTGAGCTCTCTGCATGATATATAACATATTTCTTTAATATATTGTACTTAAAATGGAAACTTGGGGAGCAGGTTGTGCTGCTGTAATAACAATAAGCGCTATTTCGGTCTTGTGCCTTAGGCAAATATTTTTTATTAAATGTATTCACTGTCTCACTTATTCATGATGTCTGCCAGTGACAGAATTCTGGAATGAGCTTTTACTTTCAAGACAACATAAATATTACCTGGGCGACACTCACATTCTTTACGTTAGGTAACATCCAGAATGAGGCAAAGAATTACAATCTAGCTTCTTCTAAATGCTAATTCTGTTTCCATTAAATACATTTTCCTCTGTTATTATTATTGTTTTTCCATTTCCATTACACATGCTATAGCACAATAATAAAACACACAAATGCTCATGTTATTATTTTTAAAAAAAGGTGGCATTTAAGAGCTTTAAATATTAATGGCAGTAAAAAGTGTATTGCAATATGTGTATACTGAAAAATCTTCAGGGAAACACAAAACATCTTAAAACGTTAATTTGAGCTATTTAAAGTGGATAGAATATAATGTGGCTGATGCTGAATAGTGTTAGGCTACAGGTGTGTGTTTGTGTGCATGGACGATGTTAATCTATGTGTGTGTGTGTGTGTGTGTGTGTGTATGGATAGGGTTAGGCTACAGGTGTGTGTGTGGATAGGGTTAGCTACAGCTGTGTGTGTATAGATAAGGTTAGGCTACAGGTGTGTGTATAGATAAGGTTAGGCTACAGGTTAGTGTGTGTATATAGATAAGGTTAGGCTACAGGTGTGTGTATGGCTAGGGTTAGCTACAGGTGTGTGTGCATGTTTGTGGAGATAGGGTTAGGCTACAGGTGAGTGTATGTCTATGGATAGGGTTAGGCTACAGGTGTGTGTATGGATAGGGTTAGGCTACAGGTGAGTGTGTGTGTGTGGATAGGGTTAGGCTACAGGTGAGTGTGTGAGTGTGTGTGTGTATGGATAGGGTTAGGCTACAGGTGAGTGTGTGTGTGTGGATAGGGTTAGGTTACAGGTGAGTGTGTGAGTGTGTGTGTATGGATAGGGTTAGGCTACAGGTGTGTGCGTATGGATAAGGTTAGACTACAGGTGTGTGTATGGGTAGGGTTAGGATATGTGTGTGTGTGTCTGTGTATGGATAGGGTTAGGCTACAGGTGTGTGTGTATCCAACTGTGAGGGAGGGGTGCGAGCAGCAATAAGAGAAAATGTCAGGGAGGAGAGAGAGAGAGAGAGAGAGAGAGAGAGAGAGAGAGAGAGAGAGAGAGAGAGAGAGAGAGAGAGAGAGAAAGATGGCAGCAAGAAACAGTGAGGGCCATGGAGAGAAAGAGGGAGAGAGGGGGTTTCAGGGAAAGAGAGATAAAGAGTGTCATGGAAAGAAAGGGGTTAGAAACAGAATGATAGAGACAGTGGCAGGTAGAGAGAGAGAGTGAGCACGAGGGAGAAACTGTCAGAGAGGGAGAAAAGAGAGAAAGAGAGGGGATGCGTTGGGAAAGAAGTGGAGAGAACAGAAATAGAGAAGAAAAGGGAACTAGGAGCAGAGAGAGCGATAAAGAGAGAGGTGAGATGGAGGGGGAGTAAGAGAGGGTTGAGAAAGGGGGATAGGGGGAAAAGAGCAGATAGAGAGAGAGGAGAGAGTGGACAAGGGGAGAGAGAAAAAGAGGAGACAGCAGGGTAGAATGGGTGACAGGAGGGAGATCATGGAAGAGAGAACTAGAGAGGGGAGAGCAAACGGGGACGGGGAGAGATAGTAAGTAGTATTTAGCAATGTCGGGCATGTTCCCTGTTCTGTCATAGAATTGACAGAACAGGAAACAGTGGTAGTGGTGAGGCCCTGGGCGGTTTTAGACTGAGGTGGACAGAGGGGGGTTGGTGGCAGCTGAAATGCTTGTTTCTTCATTTAAAGGGGGGAAAAAACATGAATGCTAACTGCCAGTGATAGATTGCAGAACTGGGGGGGACGAAGATGGGGGGGGGGGGTAGGGAAGTGGGGTGAAACAGAGGGCTGACAGAAGGCAAGATGCTGTGAGAATGAGGAAAGAAGTAGTGAGATGACAGGGGGGCGAGCTGATGGGGTGAGGTAATGGGGGTGAGGAGGGAGATGGTGAGCTGGCAGGGGGAGAGGTGTTGGGGGGCCATGGGGAGTGAGGTGATGGGGGGGACAGAGGGGGTAAGTTTACAGGAAAGCGAGCTGACAGGGAGTGAGGTGATGGGGGGACGAGAGGGCTGGAGCTGATTGGAGTAAGAGGGGGTGAGGGTGGTGGGATGAGAGGGCTGGAGCTGATGGGAGAGATAGGGGGTGAGGTGATGGGGGGGACGAGAGGGCTGGAGCTCATGAGAGTGAGAGGGGGTGAGGTGATGGGGGGAGGAGAGGGATGGAGCTGATGGGAGTGAGAGCGGGAGAGGTGATCTCACCATGATCGGCAGGCCTCTGTCCCCTGGCGCCAGCCTCATGGCTTTCCTGCTGTCTGTCGGCCATTGCTCTCCTGCTCCCTGGCTCTCGGTTGCTGCTGCTCTGCTCGTCCCCAGATGCCGCTGAGCTCTCCCCGGCTGCCAGCTGCTGGCCACCGCTGCTGCTCTCCCCAGTCCCCGGCCACCAGCCGCCACTGCGGATCTCCTTAGTCACCGGCTGCCGCGCCTCGATCCTATGTCGTCAGTGTTCATCGCTGTCAGCAGCGCACGACGACTGCTGCGCTGCCTGCCAAAAAAGTGAAAAACTTCACTGTCGACCTTCTCATTGTTGACCTAATGATTGTGTCAACCTTCCAACCCTGTCGACCTTAGCCATGTCGATTTATTTCATGTGTCGACCTAAGTCCTGTACATTTTTAGTGGTCAACCTAAAGTACTGTGTGTTGACCTTCATACAGTCGGCCCCATGACCCCTACCCTTATGTACAATATAATACTATAATATAGTGTAATATACAGAGGATAAATAGCATCAGGGCAGTTATAACTTGACTTCCTGTTCTCTAATCACAACCTCCTTTCTTACTTTACCTTATGCTCCTATCTCCCCCAAATCCACATGCACATTGTGACAACTATATACTCTTCTTCATATTTTATTTAAAGTGACCTCCCTCTCCTATGGCCAGAGGCAGACTTAGCTCTTATGGGGCCCTAGGCAAGATACCTTTTTGGGGCCTTCCTTAAACAATCCATAGCACTATATTTTTGCTGCATTGATAGAGTACCTTTGAGCGTGTACAACCTACCAATAAAGAGGGTTGGACTGGCCCACAGGAGAACCAGGGAAACCCACGGAGATTAGCCTGTCTGGTGGCTTATATCCACATTTAGGATCAGGTTCTAGATTGCATTATGCATACAGTATGTTACCCTATACTACACAGGACTAAGATGTATTTACTACAGTGCATTACTGTTTTTAATCTGGTAAATTACCAAACCAAGGTGGTGGCTGGCCAATGGCCTCTGCAGAGCCACAACTCTAAACCTGGGCCCTTTCCAGTGCATTGCCGTGAGCTGCATGAACATCAACAATGCGTAGAAATCTGAATCAGGCCCTAGGTCTTTTGGAAGTCTTGCTTCCATGATGACTTCCTCCTCGGTAGACTTATCTTTTTATTTTTACAGAATTTCCCTTGCATTTGCCAGACACACACACTTTATCTTTCTAATATTCACCCATTGCTCAAGTGTCTGCTGCTACAAGCAATTCATTTCTCAGTCTGCTAGAACCTCTACTTCATCCTCCTGTTACGGCTCACCCTACCACCTGTTCTCTGTCCCTATTTCATCTTAACTTCCCTACTCCCTCAACGTAACTGCAGGACCACCTCTAGCTCGCATCATTTCCATTCTCCTTTAAATATGTGTCTCTCCAATTGCCATTCTATTACTTTCTTCCCCTTTATTCCAAACTACTTGGGCAGCAATGCTATATTTTTTGTCCACTCATTTTTTCACTGTGCACTTCTTTCCTTAGAGAACTAACTTGGTAATTTGGCCTTCATTATAATCGTCACACTGATGACACCCAAATCATTCTCTTCCCCTCCGACATCTCCCTTTCTGTATTATGACAGTCTCTCTGAACTTTCCATATGGATGTCCCAACCCCGCCTACCCGAATTCCACATATACTAAGCAGCACCCTCACAACTGTCTACATTTGCACTCAATCCTATTGCTTATATTGTCTATCTTGTATGTCCTGTTCTCCCCACTGTCTGGCATCTTCGAGAACTATAGTACTTGAGAAATCAATGTTCATTATAATAATTATAATAATAATAATAATAATTCACGCATACTGTAAGGGTGAAAATACATGTCGAGGGTGTGCACTGGATGCTCTTCCATAATCATTAGAAAACTCTTTATTTTCATTCACGGGATTCACCTGCTGTAGGTATTTTCATGTTTCTTATACTTTCTTATTGTATTTCATTTATGTACTATATATTTATATATATATATATATATATATATACAGTATATATAATGTATATATACTGTATTTATATATCTATATATATATATATATATATATATATATATATATATATATATATATATATATAGATAGATATATAAAAGGTAGGTACTACCTATACAGATCTGCAGCATTGGCAGTACATGAAGATTCAGTTTTTGCACCTTAAGGAATGGGTCTTCAAACTGTGGCCCTCCAGATGTTGTGAAACTACATGTCCCAGCTTGCATTGCCACATTTTTTCCTATGAGAGCATGCCAAAACGGTCAGGGCATGCAGGGACATGTAGTTCCACAACATCTGGAGGGCCACAGTTTGAAGACCCATACCTTAAGGCAGGGGTCCTCAAACTACGGCCCGTGGGCCAGATGCGGCCCGCTGAGGACTTTTATGCGGCCCCCCGGGCTTTCCGCTGCCCAAGCGCTGGCGCAGAAATCACAGTCAGTCACTCTCACTTGCCTCAAAGCTGGGAGTTGGGAGGATGGACGGGCAGGCTGGCTGGCGAATGGACGTGGCATGGGACGTCAGGGGAAGCATAAGTGTCTGCTGGTCTGACCTGTCTCCTTTTTAAGCTTCTCCTATGCGTGTGATGTCATCACGTCACACACTGCAGAGAGGGGAGAGTAGCTTCCAGAATCCAGAGAGAGGAGCCGGACGAGAAGCCAGCAGGGAGGGAGCAGTGGCACTGAGCAGACACTGACAGTGTCCCAGTCCACACACAGTCTACTCTTGACTGTTTTCTTATTGTTAGAGGTGCGTTTTTTTATACTAAAATATTTAAAATGATATATATATGTGTATATATATATGTACAAATATATACTGTATATATGTACACTGCGCAGCATGCACTGTAGATCCCCCACGCCTGTCTGTTGTGGTGGCTGCCGTTACTGTGTACAATTGTTTCTGTTTTTACTATAGTCCGGCCCTCCAACGGTCTGAGGGACAGTGAACTGGCCCCCGATTTAAAAAGTTTGAGGACCCCTGCCTTAAGGTATCGATAGGAAATCATTAATCCCTCGTGGAAGGTGAATAGATTAACATTTTATGTTAATTGTTAATAGGACACAAAAATGATGACTCTTAATAGCCAACTCATTATTACAAAGTTGTTTTTTAATGGAGAGAATGTTAATTATCTAGCATTTGGATCTTAAATGAATTGATATGCAGTCACATAAATTCCAAAGATAATTACAATTCAGCCTGATTAATATCATTAGCTGTTTATTAAGCAATTCACTGGAGCTGTTCATGTTGACTTTTAGATGACATTTTAAATAATTCTAAGAGGGGAAGCCAGTTCATGGCAACACGAAATTCAACAGCAGTATACTGCTACAACATAGTGCTGTAAGGAGTCTACAGCATGAAATTATATTTATATACACAGTAGTACAAAGACATTGGACTGAAAATATGCTGTGAACTATTGTGATCTGTGGTCTGATGTCAAATGTAGTTTCCTCATGTACCAGTACTTACATCTTCAATGTATCAATTATAAAATAAGAGAAATGTTGGTCTGCTTTAAAAAAATGTAAGGATATATTTACCACCTTACAATCTTGTTCTCCTTGTTACCAATGATAAATGGTATGCAGTCAATAGGTTAACAGTGTCTAATTAGACATTGTGTGATTTGACACCGAAAGGTCGATATGCGTGTGTGTCAACACTGACAAAATTTCGACATAAGCAATATGTCGACATGGCAATGATCGACCCATGAAGATTTTTTTTATATTTTTAAACTTTTTTTTGTTTTAGACTTTTTCATACAGTACTGTACTTTACCATCCATGTGTACTCCATTTGGCTTCACGTTATGCAATGTACAAATTGACTATAAAACATGAAAAATCCATGTCAAAAGAGAAAAGTGAACCATATAAACAAGGTATTATGAAACATATAGTAATCTGAGATATAGCTGCATAAATAAAACTAATTTTGAAACCCACTATATAAGAATATCTTCCTTCACATTTTTAAAATTAAGAAGTGGCTTCATACCGTCCTATGCAGTATGGAACACAAGCTCCAGGGAAAGCAATGTGAGAAAAAGTATAGGTTAACAGATTTTGAATGTATATATATTTACATTTAGAGGCAAAAATGTAATAATCCGAACACCCGTGTGTGATGTCTTTGTCCTTTGGGCAATAATATGGTTATTACAAAAGAAATTTCTGACCAAAAAATAAACCCAGTCACATTGTCAGAGCAACACTAGCTTTCTCAGTTGCAAACCCTCATACAGGTTGAGTATCCCTTATCCAAAATGCTCGGGACCACAAGCATTCCCAATAAGGGATTTTTACGGTTTTGGGAATATTTTTTTTTACCTATTTACCTGTCCCCTGGTGGGTCCCCGATGGTCCCTCAGCGTCCATGGAGTCATCCGGTGTTCATGGCAGGCCTTCAGCTTTATCGTCGGCATCTCCAGCGGTCCCAGGAGTGCATTACGCAAGTTCCCAGGCGCGCAGGTGATGTCACCGGTGCGCCTGGGAACTCGAGCAATGCACTATTGGGGCCGCTGGAGACGCCGAAGATGAAGCTGGAGACCTCCCATGGATGCCGGGGGACTAGGTAAGTATAAAAAATACCGGATACTCAACCTGTATTAGATCTTCATTCATGAAACTGACAAGATATCATCCAAGGAGGGGCATGAGTCACCAGGATCTTGCAGCACATCTGGAAGTATCTGTGATATTGAGTTCCTGTGAAGACCCCTGTTTCCTAACAGGTTACTATAATAGTATTGTTATGGCCGCAATTGATATTATCACCCCTGTACTTATACTACTTAGAAAAACCACACCATCAAGCTCCTAGGTTTGACAACAGTGTTAATGAGCTCTAGAAAAGAAAAGAGGATAAAGGAAGACTGAGCTGGTAGAAGATAAGATAAAACTAATAAAGTATTATGAAGAATAACAATCTACATTCTACAATCACCTGTAAGAAATCAGAGTTCCTGTCACATGAAATCAACAGCAGCAAACAATCTGAGTGAGGAAGGATGCAATGAATTTGAAAACTATTTTGCAGATAATGTATCCACCATCAGGGCTTGAATCTTCACAGTGGCATCAAAGGACTGCCAAACCACCAAACCACCAAACCACCACGCCTGCCAATGTAAACCACCTTTTACCATGAACCAGCTTTAACCCAATGGATGCAAAAAAAAACATTGCTGAAATTGCATGAATGTTGTGTCCTACAACCTGTGATTTGGATCTGGCCTCAACCAAGCTCCCAATAGGATTTATGGACATACTGGTATTGGCCCCGTATTTGCAAAAATATCAATCAATTGATAGATCTAATCTTTAAAAACCTAATTTAAATGCTGACTGCACGACCAACTACAGAAAGGTTTCGAACTTTCCTTTTCTAGGAAAGACTATTGAGAAGGCGGTTGCAAAGCAACTGGATGACACAGTCCTAAGCAGGTTCAAATCATTTCTCACAGGCACAGTCGATAATCTGTATAGATCAGCATTCTGAAGATGGCATTCTAGCCATTTTGACATTCTGACTGTCAACTTTTGAATATCTGTCTGCATGCCATTATAACACCTTCAATGTAAAGTAATATCGTAAAATAGATTTGATTTATAAGTAATAATGATAAGAAGAAGTGATAGTATCTCATTGGCTAAACCAGTTTTCGTAAATGTTTATTACTGTCTTTTTTCAGTTTAAAATTATCGAGGTGCAATGAGAAATACATTTTGCTTTTGATTGTTCACGCTCTTGTTAGTCAGTTAGAGCATCAGCAGACAAACCATGGCCCATAAACGTAGAATCCTGCAAACAATTGTGCTAAATGTATATAAGAAGTAATATCATAGAACATTTCAATTATTTTAAATCAGGTCATACCAGTTGCTTTTGCTGCATTATAAGTACTTACAGTACTTCCAACCACTTAACAATTACATTTATTTATATGTAAGGCCCTGAGATAAGGATGATTCTCTTGAGCATGGTGATATTTTTACCGGCATATAACAGAACATAAGGTTTTGTGCCTGCTGTTTAACAATACACTTTAAATTCATTAGTTCTTAAATGCTTGCTGATTGATTTCATTTTGATGCTGTAAAAGAGGAAGGAGTTATGGGGAAGGTTAAAAGGTGACTACGTATATTGTCATGAATGACTGCACATGCTAATCACCAGCATCAACATTATTAAATGCATTATTGGACTATAATTTAAATCTTGATTTACCATCTAACCATCTGCTGCCCAAAGGCAATTTTCACAGCATCAAAGTTGAAACTAATAGAAAATTAAATCATCATTAGTGGATCCTAGCACAATAAGGACAGTTTAGAGTAGATTTTCTTATCAAATGGGTCTCTGACCATTTTTCTAAGACATTGTTAATTTAAGTATATTAATAGTACAGGGCATCAAATTGATTCGAAAGAAATAATTCTTCTTTTGGCTGAACCACTTGATTTAAAATGCTCAACTTGAATGAAAGATACATTCAACGCCCGAATCATTTGGATGCCTCTTCAAAGTGATTTCTATACGAATTTTCATGTCAAATATAATTTTAGCTGAATGTTGTTTTTATTGCTCAACTATAATAAAATGATATATTTACATTCATAATTAGAAGTACACAAATGAAGGATCAGATTTAATGTGTATCTACAAGATAAAGAATACATTTGCTTTAGTTTGTAAACAGTGATATATTGCTCATATTAAGAATGTACTTATCTACAGAAAGAAAAAAGTTACATTTATAAAATGAGTCGATTGTCAAACAAATTGACCTCAATAGCTAAAGTAACACAAACTAATACTGACAGATATTCCTTGAGGGTAAACAGAAAGCTGTAAGAAAAGTTTGTTTGCTTGTGGTTAAAGAGGTAACTGGAGATTTCCCGAAACTCTGAGCTGATTGAGTTCATGAAAGAAGTCTACATTTAATACATTTAATGTGCTTCCAATTTCAGAAATAATATTGCAGGACATGCTTTTTAACTTGATATTGTGTTATTGTTCTTGAGAGGAAAATGTAGCGATGCCAGAAATTGTACAAATAAAGCACTTTACAGCTGTAGTTATAGCAAGCTGTGAAGAAAGATGCGGATATAGTCCATTATGTGAATACGTAATCAGTAGTCGTTTATTTTTACCTTATTCTCATCATTTCTCAGTGGAAAACTCGAGAGTGCAGGAAACTCGCTTTAATGGAATTTAGTGGTAGCGTTACCTGGTCAACTACTTACTACATAATAATGAGTACAAATGAATGGATGTGTTATTATTGCATTGCAGTTAGCTTAGCTAAAGGGTTGTACACATGGTGCAATTCTTCAAAGAGATTTTGACTGCATCATCAAAATCACTTAGTAGGTTTTCCTGAATCACCCCGTGTATACACAGCGGCAATAGCGATGAGCAGCCCTGCAGCATATTATTATCGATATTCGCACTATATTGGTTGTCCAGGGGTTCCAGGCAATTCAAGGGAATTTGTTAATGATATTGTATTGTTTTCAGTGTCAGCTAATGTGTACCCAGCTTAATATCCTGATTGTCTGAGATTGGGGTTAATTGAGTCTGGCACCCAAAGATGTAAAATTTGCACTTCTGCACAGGCGCATCGCCCGCAGCATGTGTGCCTGAAGTGTCAAACTACGATCGTATCCAGAACATATGCAGGAGAGTTGGCGTGGTTGCGTGATGTCACACACAGCTGCTGTGCCTGCCATCACAGCCAGGCTGCAAAAGCAGAGGTGCAACCCTAATCACTGCGGTCACAGTGATTTCTGTGATGCGATCGCAGTCTAATTGTGATCACATCGCAGGATAGACCTTTTTATTCTGTGTGGCCTTGCCGTGTGCTGGGCAGCCTCAAGCATGCGAACGACTGTAGTCTTTCTCAACTGATACTGAATTAGCCCCTCTATTATTTGAATAGGCATTATACAAGATAAGGGTGTAACTGTTTATTAATGAGTTTGTTCTAAAGGAAAAGAGGTTGCGAAGGGTGATGACCACAACAGGTGCTGATTATGAAAAATCCGCTCTGTCATATATTAAGCCGTGTACACACGGCTGCGATAGGGGCTGATATTGCTGGGAATATGGTTGCTGGCGACCATATTGCCAGTGATGGGAGTGCGCGCTCCCGTTTTCAGCCCCGTTCTTGCGGCACCGCCGGCAGAGGTTTCTTTTCATCAGCAACCATCTCTGGTCGCTGATGAAAAGGAGACACTGAGCAATATATTGCTCAGCAATATTTGCTAGCAATATATTGCTGAGCAATATATCTCCCCCGTGTGTACGCACCTTAACAAGGATTACTAGAATGATTGGTACATTCCTTTTTTTTTTAAACTTAGAAAATTAACTGCAAATAAAATGGTAAAATAAATCAAGAAGTTAAGGAACATATTTCCCATAAAATAAGGGTACATTATGCTTGCCGGTGTAGGTTGTTGGTGAAGATCTGCGAGTCTTCCCATATTTATTAAGCACTAGTAATTTACAGGGTAATCTTTTTGTTCCCTAGATTTTTGCGGAACACAAGTAAAGCAGTAAAGTACTAAGAACTTCCATGTTTACATCATTATTTTTTACCTAAACAATGTGCTATTTTGAGGAACACATACTAAAACTAGAGGAAACAGTTTCTCTTTGTTTGGACAGTAAGTGAAGTTTTCAAGAAGTGAACATTAGTGGTCTACAAGAAGGCTGAATGCGTAGGGTGTACTTTAATATTTTTAGCTCTTTTCTCTGACCTCAAAATGTATTTTTATCTGAGCCGGTAGAGTTACTAATCTTTGAAAGTGCTATGTATGTTGAAAGGTGGATGGATTCTGTACTCTGGGTTCAAATTCCGAGCATCAGAAGCTGCTGACACTGGTGGTATTTTGAATCCTATTTGGAACAAGATGCAAAGGTGTCATGGTATATAAATTATAATGTTGCAGAGTGTGACCTGTGAATGTTCTCCTGGATGCACTGTGCAGTTATAGGTATTCAAGCGATGTCCCACTGTAAATGAAAGAGATCTTACCGGTAATCCTTCATAGGGGTATACTTACTAAAGCTTCTAAAAATAAAAAATAGATGATATTGCCCATAGCAACCAAACAGTCTATTATTATCTAGAAAGCAAAAGTGAAATGATAGACATAATCTGATTGGTTGCCATGGGCAACATCATCTATTTTTCATTTTTAGAAGCTTTAGTAAATTTACACAATAATGTTTTGTGCCCCAGCTGGAGGGAGGGAGAGAGGTGAGAATGCACTGCACTGCTCCCTTTGTAGTTACTCTTGTCGACTATCTTTAGTTTCCCGGTCTGTGATGTCAAATGATCCACTTGTGCCCCTTTCACACCGGCCACCCGGCAATTACCCGGCATTTTTGAGTGCCAGGTCATTTTGCCGGGTGAAGCCGGACCCCATTTACACCAGAAGCAAAATCCTGGGTGAAAAAAAGGTTTTCATCCCTGGAAGTCAGTGTCTGTGTATGCTTTGGGCCTTCAAACGTGTTTCATCTTAAAAGTTTTTTAAAGGAGATGTAAGTAAAAGCTTAGTCCTGCAATGTTTCTATATTGTCTTCAAGTCACTGTTTCCTGTTTTGTTTATTCATTTATGACCTCTGTAATTGGGCGCTGTGGATCCTTTACCTATAGTATTTAGGATAAAAGTGTGTGACAATAAAAAATGCAAAACAATAACTATGCTTTAAGGTACTTCTTAAGAGACTTCATCCAGGAAATCTCTAAACCTGTAAATTATTTTAGGAGTTCAATGAGTGTGGTTGATTGTCAAGAATAAATGAATGAAATGAATAGACCTGGGGCATTTTAAAGTAGAAACACATAGTTACTGTACACAGATAACCATCACTAAGCAGAAAGTTGTATTCAGTCAGAAAATAGCTGCCACAGGAATTCCAGGTGAAGGTGAAGTAAGGACAAATATAGATTTGGACAGAATACAAATAATCGCCTTCACAGCAACATTTGCTATTATCCCAAAAAATGTATTTATATTTTTTTTATTTTATCTATCTATCTATCTATCTATCTATCTATCTATCTATCTATCTATCTATCTATCTATCTATCTATCTATCTATCACAGTGATTTTCAACCTTTTTACCTCGCGGCACACTAAATAAGATTTTCAAATTGCCAAGGCACACCATGAGATCCCCCCAGGGCAACACATTGGCCCACACATGGAAATAAACAAACCTATTGGCCCCCATATAAAAATCGATCACACTGGTCCCCACAGGTAACAAAAATAAAATACATTGGCCCTTTACAGGAAAAGAAGAGACCAGTAAATAACAATTGAACTGGTGGTGGCTGTAAACTAGTTTGGGCACCTGTAGCTCTGGGGGCACACTTGAGAACAGCTCAAGGCACACTAGTGTGCCACGGCACAGTGGTTGAAAAACACTGATCTATAGTATATATAGCAAGGTATCATATGCAAAATGAAAGCTCTTGGTCCATAGACATGCAAAATTATATTGAGGTTGTAATGCTTAGTTTCAGAGTTATGTGGCAAATGTCTACCTGTCAGTTATAATGGGTAAATTTTCCCCCTAGTAATTCTTTGCCCATTTCAAACCGGGCACATCAGTTATTATAATAGGAATTGTAAAACAAATTGCTCATTGTGTAGTGTATATATGGCAGTGGAGAGTTCTGAGAGTGTAGCAGTTAGCAGTGCAGAACGTGACTACTATTGTTACTATTAACAGTTTCTTATATAGCCCATGCATCAACATTCACATCAGTCCCTGCCCCAAAGGAGCTTACAATCTATATTCCATACCACATGTACACGCACACAGACATTCTAGGGTTAATTTTTTGTTGGAAGCCAATTAACCTAGCAGTATATTTTTGGATTGTGGGAGGAAACCGGAGTACCCAGAGGAAACTCACGCAAGCACGGGGAGAATATACAAACTCTGCACAGTTAGGGCCATGGCGGGTATTGAACCCATGACCTCAGCGTTACATTGTCTACCCAGCCATGGTAACAGTTACTGTGACTGCAGGAGGATACTTAGGGGGAAATTTACCAAGATCGATGGGTACGAACCCAATGCCACAGAGAAGCCTGCACAGATCTGACTTATCCGTGCAGACCACATGATCATCCATATTTGGCTGCCGCCTTCCGGGGACACTTTGCAGCCAAATACGAATCACTTAACCATCGGAAAATACTAATCCTGAGAATATGGCAGCGTAGTAAATTAGCTGTATTCACAGTTTGTATTTTCGGGCCAATTACGGCCTATCCCAGTTGTAACTAGGGATGGCCATTGTTGCCATTGCCATCGATGGTTGCCATCGATGGCAATTCTGCAACTGGCCATCGACAGTGCTAAACTATGCAATGGCTGACCATCGATATTTTTACATATCGATGGTCATCCATTGTGTTTGATTGAATCAAAACATGGGGGGGTGGGGCTTCACAGGTGTCGGGGGTGGTGCTATGCTCCATGTCCCGGCACTTTGAAAAAAAAGCAAAACATTGTTTTGCTGTTCCATCGATGGAGGGAAACCATCTGGTTCTCCCCATCGATGGCAAAAGTATTCAACATCAGCCATGAATCATCAATGATTTTGAATCATCGATGGTCATCCCTAGTTGTAACCTTTCATACATGGGATCGGCCCATAATCGGGAATGTTAATAAATTTCCCCCTTAGTGTTCATTTATAATATCCAATAGTAGTCACATTACTGGCATGTAGTTATATAGAGGTGTGGTGCTGCCTGATGCAGAACTCTGCTAATACCCATGCAGCTGGGAATATGGTGTGACCACACTGTGAGCAGAAGGAATGCAGTTAAGCTACGAATAAGCTACTCTGCACTTTATGAAATGACTGCCACAGCAAGCATGTTTTCAGCAGGCGTAAGCCATCAGAAGAGAGTAGCAGACACGCTATTCCAAAGCATCCAGAACTCACATTTGTCACTGAAACAAATGATATCACTACCAATAGCATTTCCAAGCAAAGCAGACAATTAGAAGACATCTGTCACAGACATTGAAGAAACAAATAGCTTAGGAACTGGGCTCTATTAAGCTCAGTGGAAACATGATGGACTAATTTATTACCATATGTATAGCTGTGTAGAATGCCAAAGGCATTAGCTTTCTTTAGAAAAATAATGAATCAAAAAAATGTATTCTGCCCATAGGGGACTTGCATATTACAAACCACTGTGTAATATAGTATTCTCTAAACATGGTTGTTTTAACCCCTTCCTGACAGAGCCAGTTTTTGCGTTCCTGACAGAGCCCTTTTTTTCCAAATCTGACATGTCTCACTTAAGTGGGGATAACTTTTTTTTGCTTTTACTTATCCCAGTGATTTTGAGATTGTTTTTTCGTGACACATTGTACTTCAAATTAGTGGTAAATTTGGGTCGATACAGTCTGTGTTTTTTTGTGAAAAATACCAAAATATCGTGAAAAAATGGAAAATTTAGCGATTTGCAAAATGTTAAATTTTCTGCTTGTGAGACAAATAATCTTACCACTCAAAATAGTGAATAACTAACATAGACCATATGTCTACTTTATGTTGACATCATTATTTCAACTTCCTTTTAATTTTTTGGGACACTAGGAGGCTTACAATATGAATAGCAAATTCTCAAATTTTCAAGAAAATTTCAAACACTGATTTTTTTAGGGACCAGTTCAGTTCTGATGTGACTTTGAGGGACTTGTATGTGAGACACCCCCATAAATGATGCCATTTCAAAAACTGCACCCCTCACAGTATTCAAAACAGCATTTTGGAAGTTTGTTAACCCTTTAGGTGTTTCACAGGAATTAAAACAAAGTGTAGGTGAAATTTCAAAATTTCTTTTTTTTTTGCAGATTTGCAATTTTAATACATTTTTCTAAGGAACACAGTACATTTTACTAGAGAAATGTGACTGAAAATTGATTCCCCCAATTCTTTTGTTTTCATAAATATCCTATATGTGGCCCTAGTGTGCACGGTGACCAAACCACAGGCTTCATAATAGAAGGAGCACCTACTTGATTTTGGAGCCTCCTTTTTATGAGATTATTTTTTAGGCACCATGTAGGTTTCTAGGCACCATAAGATGCTAAAAGTTAGGAACCCCCCCACAAGTGACCCCATTTTGCAAACTACACCCCTCAGGGAATTCATCTAGGGGTATAGTGTACATTTCAAACCCCCAGGGGTTTCACCAATTGTGGTACAACTGGGCAGTGAAAATGAAAAATTATTTTTTTTACACAAAAATACAGTTCTGGCTCCAAATTTGTCATTTTCAGAAGGTATGAAGGAGACAAAGCACCCCAAAATCTGTGCCCCAATTTCTCCCGAGTACGGCAATGCCTCACATGTGACCAAAAAATACCAGTTGGGTGCATGGCAGGACTCAGAAGGGAAGGAGTGATTTTTGGATTTTGCAGCTCAGATTCTGGTGGAATTTTGGTGGGTGCTATGTCGCATTAGCAAGACCCCCAAAGCACCAATACAGTGGAACCCCCCCACAAGTCACCCCATTTTGAAAACTACACCCCTCAGGGAATTCATCTAGGGGTATAGTGTACATTTCAAACCCCCAGGGGTTTCACCAATTTTGATACAAGTGGGCAGTGAAAATGAAAAATTACATTTTTTTACACAAAAATGCAGTTCTGGCTCAAAATTTTTCATTTTCAGAAGGTATGAAGGAGAAAAAGCACCCCAAAATCTGTGCCCCAATTTCTCCCGAGTACGGCAATGCCTCACATGTGACCAAAAAATACCAGTTGGGTGCATGGCAGGACTCAGAAGGGAAGGAGTGATTTTTGGATTTTGCAGCACAGATTCTGGTGGAATGAATGGTGGGTGCTATGTTGCACCAATACAGTGGAACCCCCCCACAAGTCACCCCATTTTGCAAAGTACACCCCTCAGGGAATTCATCTAGGGGTATAGTGTACATTTCAAACCCCCAGGGGTTTCACCAATTTTGATACAAGTGGGCAGTGAAAATGAAAAATTACATTTTTTTACACAAAAATGCAGTTCTGGCTCAAAATTTTTCATTTTCAGAAGGTATGAAGGAGAAAAAGCACCCCAAAATATGTGCCCCAATTTCTCCCGAGTACGGAAATGCCTCACATGTGACCAAAAAATACCATTTGGGTGCATGGCAGGACTCAGAACGGAAGGAGTGATTTTTGGATTTTGCGGCTCAGATTCTGGTGGAATTTTGGTGGGTGCTATGTCGCATTAGCAAGACCCCCCAAGCACCAATACAGTGGAACCCCCCCACAAGTCACCCCATTTTGAAAACTACACCCCTCAGGGAATTCATCTAGGGGTATAGTGTACATTTCAAACCCCCAGGGGTTTCACCAATTTTGATACAAGTGGGCAGTGAAAATGAAAAATTACATTTTTTACACAAAAATGCAGTTCTGGCTCGAAATTTTTCATTTTCAGAAGGTATGAAGGAGAAAAAGCACCCCAAAATCTGTGCCCCAATTTCTCCCGAGTACGGCAATGCCTCACATGTGACCAAAAAATACCAGTTGGGTGCATGGCAGGACTCAGAACGGAAGGAGTGATTTTTGGATTTTGCAGCTCAGATTCTGGTGGAATTTTGGTGGGTGCTATGTCGCATTAGCAAGACCCCCCAAGCACCAATACAGTGGAACCCCCCCACAAGTCACCCCATTTTGAAAACTACACCCCTCAGGGAATTCATCTAGGGGTATAGTGTACATTTCAAACCCCCAGGGGTTTCACCAATTTTGATACAAGTGGGCAGTGAAAATGAAAAATTACATTTTTTTACACAAAAATGCAGTTCTGGCTCAAAATTTTTCATTTTCAGAAGGTATGAAGGAGAAAAAGCACCCCAAAATCTGTGCCCCAATTTCTCCCGAGTACGGAAATGCCTCACATGTGACCAAAAAATACCAGTTGGGTGCATGGCAGGACTCAGAACGGAAGGAGTGATTTTTGGATTTTGCAGCACAGATTTTGGTGGAATGAATGGTGGGTGCTATGTTGCACCAATACAGTGGAACCCCCCCACAAGTCACCCCATTTTGCAAAGTACACCCCTCAGGGAATTCATCTAGGGGTATAGTGTACATTTCAAACCCCCAGGGGTTTCACCAATTTTGATACAAGTGGGCAGTGAAAATGAAAAATTACATTTTTTTACACAAAAATGCAGTTCTGGCTCAAAATTTTTCATTTTCAGAAGGTATGAAGGAGACAAAGCACCCCAAAATCTGTGCCCCAATTTCTCCCGAGTACGGCAATGCCTCACATGTGACCAAAAAATACCATTTGGGTGCATGGCAGGACTCAGAAGGGAAGGAGTGATTTTTGGATTTTGCAGCTCAGATTCTGGTGGAATTTTGGTGGGTGCTATGTCGCATTAGCAAGACCCCCCAAGCACCAATACAGTGGAACCCCCCCACAAGTCACCCCATTTTGCAAACTACACCCCTCAGGGAATTCATCTAGGGGTATAGTGTACATTTCAAACCCCCAGGGGTTTCACCAATTTTGATACAAGTGGGCAGTGAACATGAAAAATTACATTTTTTACACAAAAATGCAGTTCTGGCTCAAAATTTTTCATTTTCAGAAGGTATGAAGGAGAAAAAGCACCCCAAAATCTGTGCCCCAATTTCTCCCGAGTACGGCAATGCCTCACATGTGACCAAAAAATACCAGTTGGGTGCATGGCAGGACTCAAAAGGGAAGGAGTGATTTTTGGATTTTGCAGCTCAGATTCTGGTGGAATTTTGGTGGGTGCTATGTCGCATTAGCAAGACCCCCCAAGCACCAATACAGTGGAACCCCCCCACAAGTGACCCCATTTTGCAAACTACACCCCTCAGGGAATTCATCTAGGGGTATAGTGTACATTTCAAACCCCCAGGGGTTTCACCAATTTTGATAAAACTGGGCAGTGAACATGAAAAATTACATTTTTTACACAAAAATGCAGTTCTGGCTCAAAATTTTTCATTTTCAGAAGGTATGAAGGAGAAAAGGCACCCCAAAATCTGTGCCCCAATTTCTCCCGAGTACGGCAATGCCTCACATGTGACCAAAAAATACCAGTTGGGTGCATGGCAGGACTCAGAAGGGAAGGAGTGATTTTTGGATTTTGCAGCACAGATTCTGGTGGAATGAATGGTGGGTGCTATGTTGCACCAATACAGTGGAACCCCCCCACAAGTCACCCCATTTTGCAAACTACACCCCTCAGGGAATTCATCTAGGGGTATAGTGTACATTTCAAACCCCCAGGGGTTTCACCAATTTTGATACAAGTGGGCAGTGAAAATGAAAAATTACATTTTTTTACACAAAAATGCAGTTCTGGCTCAAAATTTTTCATTTTCAGAAGGAATGAAGGAGACAAAGCACCCCAAAATCTGTGCCCCAATTTCTCCCGAGTACGGCAATGCCTCATGTGTGACCAAAAAGTGGCAGGACTCAGAAGGGAAGGAGTGATATTTGGATTTTGCAGCACAAATTCTGGTGGAATGATGGTGGGTGCTATGTCGCATTAGCAAGACCCCCAAAGCACCAATACAGTGGAACCCCCCCACAAGTGACCCCATTTTGCAAACTACACCCCTCAGGGAATTCATCTAGGGGTATAGTGTACATTTCAAACCCCCAGGGGTTTCACCAATTTTGATAAAACTGGGCAGTGAACATGAAAAATTACATTTTTTTACACAAAAATGCAGTTCTGGCTCAAAATTTTTCATTTTCACAAGGAATGAAGGAGACAAAGCACCCCAAAATCTGTGCCCCAATTTCTCCCGAGTACGGCAATGCCTCACATGTGACCAAAAAATACCAGTTGGGTGCATGGCAGGACTCAGAAGGGAAGGAGTGATTTTTGGATTTTGCGGCTCAGATTCTGGTGGAATGAATGGTGGGTGCTATGTGGCATTAGCAAGACCCCCGAAGCACGGTGAAATTATGAACCTAATATTCCATAGATGTGTGGTATATTTTAAAACACTCCTTTATACATAGGCCGGGTTTGTCGGGGCAAGTGTCACACTGGAAAATAGTTTGCTTTCTTATTCCCTTTTTATAGCAAACTTTGCACCTTTTTTGTGTCCTGCCCTTTTTTCCAGTGGAGGGGATTTCATCAGGAAAATGCTGCCCTGGTACAATACGGGGGCCAGTACTAGAAGTACTGGGGCCCTCTGCCTGCTGGTTCCCAAATATTAGGCCCTTTATGACTTCCTCTTGAAAGTGCATAAATGTCCCCCTCTGGCCGGTAGAACGGAATAGCACGTAAGCGTTATACAGTGCCATCTGGATGATATACACGGCCACCTTCTTGTACCAGATTTTTGTTTTCCGCAGGGCACTGTACGGCTTCAGTACCTGATCTGAAAGATCCACTCCGCCCATGTACCTATTGTAATCCAGGATACAATTAGGTTTGGAGGTGTGGGTACTGGTACCTCGTACAGGGACGGAGGTGGTACTGTCTCCGTGAATTGTTGTCAGTATAAGGACATCCCTCTTGTCCTTATATTTGACCAACAACATATTTTCGTTGCATATTCCCCTGCTTTCACCCCTTCTCATTACTTGGGCAATGTGCGTTTTTGGGAGGCCTCTTTGGTTCTTGCGCACAGTACCGCAAGCTGCTGTACCTCTTGAACCAAGGGCCTTAAACAGGGGGATGCTAGTGTAAAAGTTATCCACATAGAGGTGATAACCTTTATCCAGGAAGGGGTGCACTAAATCCCAGACAATTTTCCCACTAACACCTACGAGGGAGGGGGGGCATTCTGGCGGTTGAATTCTTGAATCCTTCCCTTCATAAACCCTAAACCTGTGGGTGTACCCTGAGGTGCTTTCACACAGTTTATACATTTTTATGCCATACCTTGCCCTCTTACTGGGAAGGTACTGGCGGAATTTAACCCTTCCTTTAAAATGTATAAGGGACTCGTCGATACAAATAAATTTTTCAGGGATGTACACCTCTTCAAATTTGGCACTGAAATGATCAATGACCGGCCTGACTTTGAATAGCCGGTCAAAGGTGGGATCATCTCTGGGTGGGCACTGTGCATTATCGGTGTAATGTATAAATTTAAGAATTGTCTCAAATTGAGTCCGGGGCATGGCCATACGGTAAAATGGAGTACTGTACAGAACATCTGTACTCCAATATTGCCTAATTTCTGGCTTTTTTACTATGCCCATATGAAACACCAGACCCCAAAACGTCATCATCTCTACTGCATCTACAGGGGTCCACCTAGCAAATGATGACGTGGGGTTTTGAGCAATAAACTGCTGGGCATATAAATTAGTTTGGTCCACCATTAAATTTATAAAATCATCAGAGAAAAATAATTTGAAAAAGTCAATTTCTCTGAGACCTGTGGAATCAAATTGGATTCCTGGCATGGCCAAAAACTCAGGAACCTGGGGCTCAAAATTGTCTGGTGGTGGGGTCCATACTAGATCAATTATTGGGGGGGGAATCTCAGCTGATCTACGGGGGCGTCTTTGAGGGGGTCCCTCATCACCAGAGGAGGAAGAGGAGCTTAAGACGAATCCTTCAAATTCCCCGCTTGCATCACTGCCTGTGTCAGAGTCAGAGGCAAGCATGGCATATGCCTCCTCCACTGAATACATTCTCCTGGATGACTGGGAGGACATTTGGGAGGACATTTGGGAGGACATTTGGGATGCCATTTTTATTTTTGTGTTACTGGTAGTGAAATGTTTCAACACGTGTATAGTGTAGGGGGGGGTACAAACTTTATTTCAATCCGGGGGGTATGTAGTGTGTATGTGGTGCAGAAAAAAAAAAATACTTTATACCAATAAAAAAAAAAAAAATGAAGGGGTTAAAAATAAAAAATTGAAGGGGTTAAAAAAAAAAAAAAAGGTCCTGCGCCAAAAATTGAGCACAGATGTTGGTCAGTAACGTCTGTCACTGAACAGCGCTCAAAGGCAACAGGAATCTGATCAAAAAAAATAAATAAATTGATCAACCCTGTGCCGAAAAAGCTGATCAGTGATGTACGTCACTGATCGGCGCACAGTGGCCACAGGACACCCACAAAATCAGTGTGTGTAAAAAAAAAATTAAAAAAAGACCCCACAGCACTCACAAAAAAAAAAAAAGGTGATCAGTGATGCGACACTGATTACCAGTGAGGGACAGCAGGTGCACAACCTTTGGTGCAACTGACAGTGCAACTGGCAGCAACTGACAGGTATATATATAAAAAAAAAACCTCTGCGCCCCCAAAAAGTTGCTGATCAGCACAGATATACTGATCAGCACAAAAGGGGGGGGTAGCAGACACAAAATATACACTCTCTATCACTCTCTGTCACTATCTCTCTCTATCTCTCTATCTCTCACTATCTATCACTATCTATCACTCTATGACACTGCAGCAGCAGCACTGACAGTTATATATATAAAATAAAACCCCTGCACCCCCAAAAAGGGGGGGGTAGCAGACACAAAATATACACTCTCTATCACTCTCTGTCACTATCTCTCTCTATCTCTCTATCTCTCACTATCTATCACTATCTATCACTCTATGACACTGCAGCAGCAGCACTGACAGTTATATATATAAAATAAAACCCCTGCACCCCCAAAAAGGGGGGGGTAGCAGACACAAATCTCTCTATCTCTCTACCTCTCACTATCTATCACTATCTATCACTATCTATCACTGTATGACACTGCAGCAGCAGCACTGACAGTTATATATATATAGAAAACCCCTGCACCCCCAAAAAGGGGGGGTAGCAGACACAAAATATAGCTCTCTCTGTCACTATCTCTCTATCTCTCTCTATCTCTCTCTATCTCTCTATCTCTCTATCACACTGCAGCAGCAGCAGGAAGTCTCAGGAAGTCAGATCCAGGAAGCGTCCAGCACGCTACAAGCAGTGATAAGGTGATCAGGTAAGGTATTTGCAAGGATCAGGTAAGTATTAGCAAGGATCAGGTCGGTATTCACGGCAGGCAGGCACGGTGACCGTTCTGCACGCTATTCCAGACCGGAATGGCGTCTGCAGCGCAGTCACCGTCAGTTTAAATGTCGCGCCTTGGCTGTGATTGGTCCGTGGGTCCCACGGACCAATCACAGCCTTGGGGGCAGGTGGGGTGAGGGTGGGGTGAGGTGTCATCGTCACCGATGACCCCCTCATGCCCCCTGACGCCCGGCGGTGATTGACACCTGTGTTACCGAGCGTCCGATTCGCTGGTAACACAGGAAAACGCTGTGAATGGCTGTTCACACTGAACAGCCAATCACAGCGATCGCCGACGGGGGGGCGACATCGCAGCCCCCCCTGGGCATGCAGGGACATGTCTGCTGTCAGGGACAGCAGACATCGTCCCTCTGTCACTGCGTCTCGAGACGCAGTGACAGTTTAAACTCATGACGTACATTTATGCCATGTGTCGGGAAGTACCTCCCGGCCATGACGTAAATGTACGTCAAATGTCGGGAAGGGGTTAAATTCAGGTACACACTAGGCCTGTTTCAGAAGTGGATGCAGTGTGGATGGCAGACAGAAAGCAGCCAATGATTTAATTCTGCATCCATCTGAGCACCACTGCACATGCGTCCCAGTGGTTACTGCTACGAAAGAGAGAGAGATCTTTCTGGGGTTTTATCGCATTTGGAAATGCAATAACAGCCCTTCCGATGGGGCTTCGCTGCGAGGGTTACGTCAGCTTCGTTGGGGCTTAATCCCATAGAAGCCTAAAGGGCTTCTCTTCGCAGTGCTGCTGTGTGAGGGATCTGACATGGATCCCTCCCAGCATGCCCTGTGGCCACCAGCTACTCTGCGCATGCACAGCTGGACTTCCCTATTAGAAATTAGGAAATCCAGGCAGTCACGGGGATCGCAAAGGGCAGCTCATATTGGGAAAGCTGCCCTTTGCATGGTAATACATAAGCGGTGAGCCTCAGCATGATGGGTGGTGGGATGGGGTGGGCTTGTCACATCCCCCCCAGAGAGATAGAGAAAGAATATTTCCCTCCAGCACACTAGAAAATAATTAGTGATTACCAGAAGCCTTGACACAGCCTGAAAGCTTGACCATGTCTCTGCAAATACAGGTTGAGTATCCATTATCCGAAGTGCTTGGGACCATGAGCATTTTGGATAAGGGATTTTTATGGATTTTGGTATATATTTTTTTTTCATACATACCTGCTCCCCTGTCGGTGCCCCGAGGGTTCCCTGATGTCCATGGTGTCCCCTGGTGTCTATGGTGGCCTTCAGAATCCTTTTCAGTGGCATCTCTGGTCCCAGGGGCAATGCACCCCTGGGACTGGAGAAGCCACTGGAGACGATTCCGAAGTCTGCCGCAAACACCCAAATACACAGTTTTCGGAATATTTTGTCTTTTGGAATATACGGATAAGGGAGACCTGTATATGCAACTAAGAACTCTGAATTTATGTTATTATGTAGTACTAGTAGGGCCGCTCGAGGCAAATGCTTCAAAAAATAGTCTGCTATCTTGTGATTGCCTCTGTGTTTGTGCATGTGTGAGAGACAAAGATATGTAGTTTCACTTGCTGCCAGCAGATAGCGTTGTTACAGAGACACACACTCAAACTATAGACATATACATAGATGATTCACATCTTATTGTTGATACTTTTGAAGTTGTTGAAAATAATGTTTCTCTTTCATGCACCTGAGAAGTGTTACAGGTTGAGTATCCCTTATCCGAAATTCTCGGGACTACGAGCATTCCGGATAAGGGATTTTTTTGGTTTTTGGAACAATTTTTTAAAAAACATAGTCACCTGCCATGGATGCTCGGCGTCCACGGTGTCCCCCGGCATCCACGGCAGGCCTTCAGCATTATCTCCAGCATCTCCAGCCTTCCCAGGAGTGCATTGCATAAGTTCCCAGGTGCACCGGTGATGTCACCGCGCGCACTCGCGCAATGCACTCCTGGGACCGCTGGAGACGCCGGAGACGATGCTGAAGGTCTGCCATGGACGCAGGGGGACTTCGTAAGTATGAAAAAAGGGTCAGGAAATTTTTTATTATTATTCCCCCCAAAAAAGTTTTTTGGAATAATTTGGATAATGGATCTCAGGATACAGGATACTCAACCTGTACTATATTATCAATTAATTGAGCTACCATTTTAAATGGTTGCCTTGAGAGGCCCGGATAGATCCATCTTTTGGGGGGGGGTGTAAAATTTGAAGGATCTAGGGATGACTGCCTCTCAATTTAGATATATTCTTGAATTTATGGCACTCTAGATTCCTTCAAACACAGACTCAAGACTTTCCTATTTAATCAAGCATTTCCATAATTCCTTTAGGTATAGTTTCTGAAAAGCCTTTCTGTATTTCATTGTTCCTTTACTGTATTACTTTCATTCTATCTGTTAAGAGACATGAGTCGTATTGCAGAGAGAGCGCTATATAAATAAAATGTCAATAATACTAATTATTATTATTATTATGGGAACAAGTGCAGGAAGAGTACAGTGAGGGCATGTGACCGGATGCATCCCTATATGCACCTTTTAGATAGCATATATAGTACAGTATATTGGGGTTGGTGGAGGCTGGTAGAATAAAATGTTATGGTGATGATTACTATGTGCTAGACACATATGATTGGAGGTTTGCAGATTCTCCTTTCCAGCTGATAATAATTCAATCATTAGTCACGGCCACATGAACGCAGCTACATATTTATATTTCTATATAATAGTGTAATATAGTGTAATATAGAATCATTGAAGGAATCAGGAAATATGTACACATTGTAAAAAAAAAATGTGTTAGGTGCCGGCAGACATTCCTGTGGGTATTATATAGTAGGTGGTCTGTAACTTCATATAATGGGGGAGGGGACACAGATATTATCACCAAAGTGATATAGCCAGTGTGTATTGGGTACAGCATGAGTACTAGCAATATACTGAGAGGAGGCGAGGCTCTGCATGAGGAAGCAGATACTGTATCACTGTAGTGACTTATGCCCAGGCCTCTGCTACTGATACTTGAGGAACTCAGTTACTATTTAGTGATAAAGTATTATTTTGTGAAAGCATTTTTTCTGTATTTATATGAACCCGCTGCCTGAACCGCCAAAAGTGGGCTGTCATGGCGAGGAGATTGTTTGTCATGGAAGTGAGCTGGCTTCCTGTTGCCAGGATTAATGATGAAGGTTCTGCATGATGCCTGTATTAGGACTGGGGAGGGACTTTCCTATACAGTACTTTAATCAATGCAAGGAAATACCATTCATTGCTTCTGGAGCCGGAGGGCTTGGCTCATGGAGACATTTCCCATGTAATGATGCCCCCTGTAACAAAGTCATGCCCCTTTTGCCATGTGCTTGCCTTTTATAAGGAGGTATGAGCAACTGCTTCCCCCAGCTGACGGAAAGGGAACCAGTAGCAGCTGCAACACAAACTTCCACCACTTACAGGCTGTGCACATGCTGCAGCCGCCAAGTCAGTCAACAGCTTTTGATCACTGCTAGGCAAGCAGATGCACTTAGGTCCTTGATGGCTAACCTTGATACTCCAGCTGTTGTTGAATTACACTTACCAGCATGCTCTGCTTCAGTTTTGCTATTTGACCATGGTAATCTGGTGCAGAGCATGCTGGGATGTGTAGTTCAACAACAGCTGGAGTGTCAAGGTTAGCCATCAAGGACTTCTGCTGCTGATGCATACAGGAAGCCTGGTCTACTTACTGTTACCTGCCACATGCAGCAGCCACCAGGTCAGTCAACATCCTCTGGCAACTGCCCACCAAGCAACTGCCCTTTGCATCCCTGTTGGTGACCTGGGCTAGGCCCCGCCTTCTCATGATAGAGGACATAGAAACATAGAATTTGACGGCAGATAAGAACCACTTGGCCCATCTAGTCTGCCCCTTGTTTAAACATGTTACCTCAAACTATATTTGATCCTTATTGTTTTGTAAGGATATCAATATGCCTATTCCAAGCATGTTTAAGTTGTACTACTGTATTTGCCTCTACCACCTCTGATGGCAGGCTATTCCACTTATCTACTACTCTTTCTGTGAAGTAATTCTTCCTCAAATTTCCCCTGAATCTTCCTCCCTCTAGTTTCAGTGCATGTCCACTTGTTCTGCTGCTCCTCTTCATGTGAAGAATGTCTCCCACCTGTACCTTGTTAAAGCCCTTGATATATTTGAAAATTTCTATCATGTCCCCCCTTTCCCTTCTCTGCTCCAAAGTATACATATTAGTCTTTCCTGATACGTTTTGTGATGTAGGCCATGCACCATTTTAGTTGCCCTTCTTTGTACAGTCTCTAATGTATTTATATCCTTCTGGAGATATGGCCTCCAGAACTGAACACAATACTCTAGGTGAGGTCATTCCAATGACCTATACAGTGGCATTATTACTTCTTTCTTTCTACTGCTGATACTTCTCCCTATACAACCAAGCATCTGACTTGTCTTCTTTATTGCTTTGTTACGTTGCCTACCTGCCTTTAAGTCCCCTGAAATAGTGACACCTAGATCCCTCTCTTCCTCAGTAGTTTCTATTATAGTGCCATTTATACTATATTTAGTCTTTGTTTTTTTGAGACCCAAGTGCATGATTTTGCATTTTTTGGCATTAAACTGTAGTTGCCATGCTCTTGACCATTTCTCTAATCTACCTAGATCCTCAATCATTTGTTTTACCCCTCCTGGTGTCTCTAGCCTGTTGCATACCTTTGTGTCATCTGCAAAAAGGCACATTTTACCCTAAATTCCATTTGCAATATCACCAATAAAGATATTAAAAAGCACTGGTCCAAGTACAGATCCCTGGGGTACTCCACTTGTAACCTTTCCCTCCTTTGACTGTATTTACTACAACTCTCTGTTTTCTGTCCTGCAACCACGCTCTTATCCATTCAACTATCTTAAAATCCAATCCCAATCTTTCAAGTTAATTTAACAGTCTGCGATGTCAAAAGTCTTACTAAAGTCTAGACAAGCTACATCTACAGCCCCACCATGATGGCATGACATGGCTATGAAACAGTGGGGGCCCTCCAGGGATCTCCTAAATGTGTTAAATTTTTCTTTGCAACTAAACAATGTTGGGCTGTGTTATCTGTGTTACCTAAGAGGCAACCTGTGGAAACATATTGTGACCCTTCAATGCAGCTTTGCCAGGTGTGCTAAATGTAAGTGTACTGTACTAAAGAAATGACATATGCCTTGGCATGCGGCTTAAAACAAGTGGTCCCTTTTCCAATGAAATAAATCTCTGTTACAGTATATTGCAGCCAACTTACATATGTAACATATTTCACTCTATAAATATAAATGCCAAATAAACATTTTTCTCCATCAGTACAGCATGTTATGAAGATTTTGTTGGATTAGAAAGAGGAACATGATCCTGAACCCTGGCCCAAGGAAATAGGCCAGAGGATAATTGATCATGTTATTCCAGAATATTTAGTTGGAAGTAAAACATAAAATGACATTTAAGGAAATGTGTATCCAATATGAGTGAACCGACTAGTTTATTGCAAAGATATTTTCCTGTTGAGGCCATGGTAAAATGTGAAACAATATAAGGGTTAGAAATGTTAATAAATACATACAGCCATAGAATGTATGTTACAGTGTTTTGCAGCTCCCCCTCCTGGGACAAATATAGCTGGCACCTGCGGTGTCCTGCGCAGAACATAGCAAGTGTTCTAACACTGGAGCAAAACCAGATTATTTTACATGTATTTTTGGTAATTCACTGCCTGATGAGGAGCAGGGCCGGCGCTACCCACTCAGCAGCTCCTGCAAAGCAGGGAGGCGCCATGCTGAAAAGGCGCCATCTCCCTCCCTGCTCTGCTAAAGCTGCCTCAGCCCTCACTGTCACTGCCTCCTGCACGCCGCCCGTAGCAACTGTCTAACAGCGGGCGGCAGTATGGAGAGGCTGAGCATCTCCCTTCACCGCGCACACACTGTGCTCCTCCTGAGACCTGCTCCCTCTTCCTTAGGGACACTTGCACTGAGGCATGTAGCGCTGTCTGTGAATGCCTGGATGACATGTCATGTCTGGATCCGTCCCCTACCCATTCCTCCCTGTGCCTGTCAGCTGTCAATTAAATGACAAACAGGCAGCAGCGCCCCTCCCCTTCCTTCCCTCTTCTCAGTGTGCTGTGCCAGTGCTGCTGCCAGTCCTCAACACTCCGCCCGCCCTCTATCTCCTCCCCTCTTCTTCCATCTCCTCCATCTCTCCCCTCCTTTCCCCCTCAGTCATGAGTGCTGCACATACTTTTTGTACTGCTTTCGGATCGCATCGCACACACATTGCATGCATGCTGTGCGATGCGATGTGATCTAGTCCATAAAGTATGCGATTCTCGCAGCGTGTATGGGCACCTTTAGTGCCTCCAACATTTTGTGGACATAGCAATGAGATGGTGAATGCATACATGTACATGCACCTGAGATCCTCCATGTTGCATACACTCCCACAATCGGGCTGCAGCTTGTTGCAATGGCAATGTGAAAGGGCGCAAAATGTATGGTTTGCAGGAGGGCGCCGGACACCCTAGCACCGGCCCTGATGAGGAGCTTGAATAAAGGGCGGGAAATGTTGCAATGTGCATGTGTAATGCTATGATTCGTTTGAAATGACGTGAGTGCCGACAATCGTCAGTGTATATCATTTATATCTATATATACTGGATCTATATATTTTGTTCTAAATGGCTTCACAACCAGACCATGCCTGGACCTGATAAATCTTATCAGAACTCTGGAGCCAACTCAGACCCGTTCATTTGGGTCCCAATTCAGGCCCTTCCCCGATGTTCGGGATTTGCGCATATACATGCGCAACTATGCGTATGCGCAAACTCCAGGAGCAAATGGGTTTCACACTCACCGAGCCGCTCGCTCCCAGGAAGGGGGTTGGCAGAGGGCGGCAGCAGGGAAACTCTGGACATTCCCCTGCACATGCAGGCGTGGTGATGCCTGCTCTGGGCGGGCGGTGGATGTCACATGACCTCAGCACCCCCCCCCCCTTTTCTGCGATCTGCGGGCATAATACAAGTCAGTCTAAACGGCACAAACATTATTTGATGGTCGGCAACCATTGAATCATTTTTCGGCCCGGCGGACGCATGTTGAGGGGATGTGTTTGCGTACACATCCCCTCGCACGTTAACGAGGGGATTCGGGTGGGGGGTGCATGTTCGGTGGCTGCACTTACCTGTTCACTAGGCTGCGAGTACAAGCAGTCTACAAAACAGGTCTGAATCAGGCCCTCTGTTTGCTCTCTCTACGCCCTCCCTATCGCTCCACCAGAATTTATTAGACCCACACATGGGAAGTTACTCTCTCTCCCAAACTATAATTTCAAGGGGTCATTTTCATTTGGAAATGAAAAGGTCAAATCAATTTAGGATGATTGCGAGACTTAAACATGTGTTATTTACACACAGGCACAAAAGTAGCTTTTACATAGAAGACAGTTTCCAAAAGCTGTTATCTGCTGCTGAAATGTCAGGAGAACAATTCTGGGATTTTTCACATACAATACCTCTAACAAATGTTATATTTTCCTCTTAGTAAATAAAATGCCTGGTTGGCGTTTGAAGCAATCCATTTATAAATCTTTCTTTAATGGAAAAAGCATTTGGTTTGTATATCCAAAGCACAGTCTGAGGGTCATCAGAGACTAGTTACTGGCAAATAAAAGGTTCCGTTAATATTGCCTGAGCTTAAAACATTTTCTAAGAATTTTTTTTACAAAATTTCACTCGACGAACACATAAGGGAACTTGCCTGCCTGGTTTTTCATTGCTTGCACTTATATAAAGGTCTGGCAGTATGCATAATACAAATCATTTTTATTTATGTACAGTATGTAGAGATATAGCCACGCTCATCTGTGCCATGGCTGCTGAGCTTGTTTGGTGCGCCACTGTTGCACCAGTGGCCTGGAATCGCTACATCGTCTCATTGCCAATGCATTTCCATGAGTTGCGGGATAAAATTAGATGCGGCAACGACGAGCGTGGCTACATCTAACATATGTCATACCTGCCTACCGTACGTTTGCCTCTCAATTTTTGGGGCAGTCCACCACACCTCTGGAGTAATAGGCTCTCCTGTATCCTGACCGCTTCCTAGTAAAGCTGGCAGGATTATATGTTATAGGAAGGGGTGGGGCTAAATGATTGGGCTGTTCCATTTAGGTCACACAGGCATTTTCCTATGAAAGGGGGGGGGGGGGGGGGGGGGCAGGCCTAACAATGAAACCATTCGCCCCATGCCCTGCAGTGTCTCCTCTCTGGGCCTCTCATCGGAGAGAAGACTTACAAAGTGGACTTACAGAGTAGGTGAGTATGATGGGGTATGGGTCATTAGGTCAACCAAATGAAAGTCGACATATATTGGGTCAACCACTGAAGATCGACAGACCTTAAGTCGACACATGGAAAAGGTTGACATGCCTAAGGACGACACGGTCCGTAGGTCAACACAAGCATTAGATCTACATAGAGAAGGTTGACCGTCAATAGGTCGACATAGGTTTTTCAAATTTTTTGTCATGAATGTTGACACAGTCAATATGAACACATACAAAGTACACCATGTCCCCACGTTGCGCTCACCATGCTTCGGGCACGTCGCCTATTCTATTCTCCCTCCAGGCCCTAGTTGATAGTAGGGCATAAAATACCACCTGTTGGCACATGTTGGCTCAAAACCCCCCCTGAAAAACCCATGTCGACCCTTTGACTGTCGATCTTCTCAATGTCAACCTAATGCTTGTGTCGACATTTTGACCCTGTTGACCTCAGGCATGTTGACCTTTTTCATGTGCCAACCTTCAGTGGTCGACCCAACGTATGTCAACCTTAATAGTGTTGACCTAACGACCGCTTACTGTATAATGTATGTGTATGTATGTATGTATGTATGTATTTATGTTTGTATGTATATAATATAGAGTATTTTTATATACTTTATCTGAGCACTGTGCAAAAGACATATTGACCCCCTGTGTTTCTATAACCTACACTCCTTGAATCAATATTCCCAAGTTACTTTTGTGTAAGTGTGTTTTATTCATGACTAATAGAAATATTATAAATCTATTTGATATCAGTATAAATATGAGGTTATTTTGTGTTCTTGTAGAGACTGCCATGTTTGTCTCCTCTCATAATCCATAAATATATTCCCTGGGTTCTCCTGTCAATCTTACTCACAGCCAATAATCCTCTCCCCATAATACAATAGCGGGTATGTGACTGTGCATTTTGAGAGATTTAGTTGTATTATACAGTATGCCTGCATACATTTCAATTACTTGTAAAAGGAAAAGTTTAGTAATGAAACATGTGACACTTGCATTATTGGTACATGTATCTTACTATATAAAATGGTTATCATTATTTTTTATTTTATTTCTAATACAATATAATGACTAGAGACAGGATTATATGCAACATAAAAAGCTTGAAATATGCATGCAAATATGCATGAAAAATACTTAAAATATGCATGAAAAGTGTTAAAATATGCTACATAAAAAGTAATTTTTAACTTATTTATTTAAAAATCAGCATACAATTAGTTGCAAATAAACCTCAAAAATAGGCCCCCAGCACCTGCAGGTGTCTAGTGCTGTACACAAGATTTTTTATTTTCTTCCTGGCCACTACAGCAGACTGCAGCGTCCAAAGCTCTTCTTGCATCAACTACACGGACCCTTATCTCCAGCGCCGATCGATCAAATGTCAGCATAGCGTGTGAGGGTACTCACTGTGACATGGCATTTCCTTCGCGGCGCGTGATGTCACAACCCGTCCGCCCGCCTTCTCTGCTGCAGAAGTCTGTCTCTTGGCCAGGGGCCTGGGACTTAATGTCACCCACTCCAACTGATTTTTATTAACATGTATTAGCAGCCTAGAGCAGTGTCAGACATAGCGTACATCCAAGGTTACCCACACTGTGCACTTTACCACTACGTGGCCAGCAGAAGCAGGGCAAAGCAGTGCTGTGACTCACGGGTGGGAAGAGAGCGGGGCCTAAAATATGCACCATCGCTAGATTTTAGGTAAAATATGCAATAACCAGTGAGAATGGGCAAAATATGCAAATGCATATGCAAATATGCAAATGCATATAATCCTGTCTCTAATAATGACATTTTGTCAGTACAAAGGTTGACAAAATATATATTTTTTAAATCAATATAATAATTAAAAAAAAGTACAGAACTGGAAGTAAGGGAATACTTGGTACTTGTGTATTATAGCGGCGCCCCAATGTACATCGCACAATGTTTTTATCGCATCGCATGCCATGCACCCGATGGCATGCGATGCGATGCAACGCGATTTTGGCCCCCTATGCGATGAAACATTGTATAAGCACCCTAAAGGGTGCTTTTAAGCACCCAAATGGGTGCTTACAATGTTAAATGCACCCCCACGCCACCCCCCCACTATAAACGTGAACCCGAAGCGTGGCGAGCGCAGCGAGCCCGCGAGGGGCAGCGGTACGCGTCCTCCGACCTTTTCATACCCCCACTATCCACGTCGGCGTGGAGTTGAGAATAGAAAGTGTGGCGAGCGCAGCGAGCCACCGAGCCCGAAGCGTGGCGAGGGGACGCGGATACCTGTGAAGCCCGCGAGGGGACGCGGATACCTGTGAAGGTATCGGCGTCCCCTCGCGGGGCTCGCTGCGCTTGCCACGCTTCGGGCTCAGTGACTCGCTGCGCTCGCCACACTTTCTATTTTCAACTCCACGCCGACGTGGATAGTGGGGGTATGAAAAGGTCGGAGGACGCGTACCGCCGCCCCTCGCGGGCTCGCTGCGCTCGCCACGCTTCGGGTTCACGTTTATAGTGGGGGGGTGGCGTGGGGGTGCATTTAACATTGTAAGCACCCATTACGGTGCTTATACAATTTTTAATCGCATCGCATTGTATGGCATTGTACAATATCGCGCGATATCGCATCGCATACCATCGCATGCCTTATGGTATGCGATGCGATGGGCGCCGCTATAATACACAAGTACCGAATCCTTTACTTCTTCCTTGGAAACCTGTGTGAGAGGGCGCTGATTTCCAGTCTATTGGGTCACTCCATCTGCCTTCCTCCAGCGGCTGCCAAGGACCTCCGTACAAATAGTGAGGACTGAACCTATTGCAGGGACTGGAACTCACCTGCTAGCAGTGAAGCCACCTTAAATTGGTAAAGTACACTTACCTATGTGACATTCTATCCCAATGGGGCAATCAAAAATTCTCTACCACATATCCTGAGAGAGTGGAAGTTTTTATTATTTATCTAAAGGGGCCTACACACATGCCGATATTAAGGCATTTTCTAAGTGACTTTGCTTCCTTTGTCAAAGTTGCTGAGAAAACGCCTCTACATCGGTGTGTGTGTGTGTGTGTGTGTAGGGGTCGCTGGCCGAGATTGATGAGCAGTGTCCATCAATCTCGCTGGCCGCCAGTGTTCTACCCCCGGAGAACACTGGCGCTGTCAGCTCGCTCAGCACACAGAGCTGACAGCTCGCTCTGTGTGTGGGCTGTCAGCTCTGTGTGCTGAGCGACAGAGGCGTAGAACTGCCCGACTTAGCATAGCTTAAGTCTCTGGCAGAAATCGCCATGTGTGTAGGCCCCTTTAATTTATTTTATTATTATTTTTAATATTGTTATTGTATTTATATATGGATTATATTGATTAATTCTATGTTTCGCTAGTAAAGGTATTTTCATTATAAAACACTTGTGTAGCTCAATATATATATTTTATTAGAACCAGCGCTGCTACACACCTTGTTTGTGTGCTCTGTCATTTTCTCTGAAAATACCCGCCTTTGGAGCTTTGTTTGGGTTTTTTCCTTAGTACAGTACATCTGACCCTCAATGTTATATACACAAGTTATTATGTATACAGTACTGTACAGTACAATACAGCAAACAAATATCTCAACACAGCAATTAATATTTTGGATGTGTAATGTGAGGGAAAAAGTTTAGAGGTGCGAATAGGATAAATAAGTGGTGTGAAGGGATTAATGAAAAGGTCCACAATGTAAATGATGAACAAGAAATATAGGTAATGAGAACAGGATGGAAGAGGGCCCTGATTATTAGAGGTTACAATTTAAAGGAAAGGGGGCAGAAAATGGCTTAAACATGGGGGTGAGGTAATGTTTAGGGAACTACAGGGCAAGAAGCAAGAATTGGAGAGATAGAGAATGAAAAACAGTGAGATATACTACTTGGAGAAATGGTTAAGTGAGGGACTGGTTAAGTGAGGGACTGGTATGCTTTTATGTACTAGTCTGATGAGGGAGATTGTTCCAGTGGTGGGTAGCAGCATTGGGAGAAATATTAGATTTGGGATTTTTGGTTACCAGAGGGGAGGAAATGTGGAGGTACAGTAATTGATCTACTAGAGATGTATAGAGAGGAGGTTAATACTATTACTATTTCTGAACTCGACTAGACACCTCAACAATTTAGGGATACCCACAATTACTATATCATGGTTGCTGACTTCTGGTCTGCCCCCATTAGGATAGGCAGCCATTCTACATAGAGGGGAGGGTCTGTCAGAAGTAGGTGGAAGCATGACAGGGCAATCGTTACCCGCATCAACGTTCTGGACCATTCCCTTCACTCAGAAAATGATTGGTGCCAAATGGCAGTTGGCAGATTCCAGGACACTTACCTAATTTTCTGGTTGAGATTCCAGAGCCTACCATATGTTCCATGAGAATAAGAAAGTACAGATGTAGCCCTCTTCATCCTTGCAGGGGCTGGCGATTCTATCGGCAGCCCCCGCCAGCTGCCGGCTACCGCCAGGGGCGCGAGCGCATGAGACGCGTGCGTGCCCTGTGGCTACGGAGCCTGCCGGGGGTCCCCGCCGCCTCCCCCTACCCTAAGCGACAGCAGTGGGCATCACATACATGTGGACCTTACACTTCCAACCTGGCACATCTTGGAAGCAGAGCGGCACTGCAGGGGCAGACAGGGTGGCAGTTTAATAAACTATCCCAAAAAAAGAGAAATGCTCCAAAGAGCAAAAAATACAAAGAGGTATCGGCCTTGTCATGACTGGTGGTAGCAGCTTCAGCACTTCTATCAGGTTGCTGATCTCCCACTATTTCCTCCTCTATCATCCTCCAAAAATGTGTTTTTATTTTATTTATTACTTTTATTTTTCTTACTTTACACTGGACACAGCCTGTCACACTGGACACAGCCCCTTGGACACTGGACACAGCCCCTGGACACTGCCCATGGACACTGGACACAGCCCCTGGACAATGGACACAGCCTCTGGACACAGCTCCTGTACACTGGACACAGCCATCACACTGGACACAGCCCCTGGACAATGGACACAGCCTCTGAACACAGCTCTTGTACACTGGACACAGCCGTCACACTGGACACTGCCCCTGGACACAGCCCCTGGACACTGGACACAGCTCCTGTACACAGCCCCTGTACACTGGACACAGCCCCTGTACACTGGACACAGGCCCTGTCACATTGGACACAACCCCTGTACACAGCCCCTGTACACTGGACACTGCCCCTGGACACTGGACACAGCTCCTGCACACTGGACACACCCCTGTACACTGGACACAGCCCATGCATACCTCCCAACGTTTGATGAACCTGCGGCGGGACCCAGCTGATGCGCGCCGTCGGCGCGCCGGAATTTTTTTTTGGGGTGGCCTAATTTCGGGGGCGTGGCCTATACTCGCGGCTCTCCCACGAGGCCTCGCCCCCATTTTGCCACTATGGGGGCATGACCCAGAGGCTCTGTGAGCCTCTAGCCATGCCCCCAGCCCCCTGGCTACGGGAATAGACGCTGTGCGCATGCGCACAGCGTTTATTCCCCGCTGCTTAGCAGCTGACAGGGGGGACTCCCAACAGCCCCCCCTCACCGCGGGACACTGCCGCCCGCGGGTGGGACAGCGGGACAGGCCCTGATAATCGGGACTGTCCCGCTGAAATCGTGACTGTTGGGAGGTATGCCCCTGTACACAGCCCCTGTACACTGGACACAAACCCTGTACACTGGACACAGACCCTGTCACACTGTACACAGGCCCTGTCACACTGGACACAAGCCCTGTCACACTGAACACAGCCCCTGTACAGCCCCTTGTACACTGGCCACTGCAGCCCCTGTACACTGGACTTGTGTACAGCAGCCCCTGCAGACCCTAATCGAGTGAGCAGCAGCAAAATAATATATTATTATTATTATAGCACAGCACACAGCACAACCACCCTCTTCCCTCTCCTATGCTAGAGTAAAGATGGCGGGTCGCGCGTGCGTCTTATATAGAATCCAGATCCCGCAAGAATCCGACAGCGCGATGATGACGTTTTGCCTCGTTTTCGGTCCGGAATTTAGGCGGGAACTCCCGAGCCGGCTCGGATCGCGATATTCAGATCTGTTGGATCCCGGAGATCCGACCCGCTCATCTATAATATATATGTGTATGTATGTAAATATATATGCTTTTATATGTGTGCATAGGTATATATGTGTGTGTGTGTGTGTGTGTGTGTGTGTGTGTGTGTGTGTGTGTGTGTGTGTAGGTATATATGCTTATGTATGTACATGTGTGTGTACATTCAGTGGCAGAAGGTGAGCGCCTCTGAGTGAGTCCCTAAAGCATTTCGCTCACAAGAATTTTTTTCACTCTTTGAGTATAGTGTGCCTTAAACATGGTGAGCTCAGCGAGCCATGTGAGGGGACGTGGTACACTTAGACAGTGTCCATGTCGATCTCTGTCAACACAGACATAAAAACACACAGAACTCATGTCGACATTTTGACAAGTGGGCATTTTAAATGTCGGTATTTTTAACATGTCGGCATAAGTAATATTTGTATTTTGACCGTGCCGGTATTTTGACTGAAGGTCAATGAGTGACGGTCAGTATTGTGACTGTCGGTAAATCATACTGAAACCTAAAATAAACAGCTTTACATATTGTTTTATACATGGATTCAGCAATTCCTTATTTGTAATAAAGTGTACAGCTTGAATCAGATTGAACAGCATTCATAATAAATTTGTTGAATGCTGACAATGAATCAAGCTGTGTCTTTTAAAACCTTACTTTTAATTCCAGTGAAAGTCCTAATCTTGTACACAATATATGACACCATCATTTAAGCATGAATCGGTGACCATCATGGAGTTGGTTCATCACTTCACTATATAGTCGCACCCGAAAAGTGATTAATGTATGACGTCCACAGGCCTAAAGATACACATTTTACTGTGTGCATGATGTTGGCGTTAAAGTGTTAAATATCCGGCTACTGTATGACCATTATGAAATGTAAAAAAAAAAAAAAAAAAAGGACTTGTGTATTGTGAATTGATTGCTAATGTTATCACAGAGAGCTACGCTGGGTCAGAATGTCCTGTTCCTAATAGATCCAGATACCATAGCTGTATGAGGCATAACCCTGTAATTTCCGTACTCTTTTGTCCACGACTGACAAAAAAGAAAAATCTAACTAGAAGTATGCCACTGTAGGCTCCTACTAGAATAAAAGCACTCTTTTATTACAATAAAAAAATAAACCCACTCTTCTCTCGTACCCTGAAAGTTTCCATGGAAACATTGGCTGTTATTAGTTCTGCTAAGCTTGTACAGCTGATTTCCCAGCACCCCCCTCCTCCCATTTCATTCCCTCCTCTGCCATACTCTGCTGCATTCTCGATTTCTTCTTCTGATCCACCTCCTGCTACCAAAAAGGCACATTTATAAAAATATTCTTAGGTGTAAGACTATGACGGTGAGATGTCTTTTAATTAATTCAATATGTAACATTTACAGAAATACTCTAGTCTATACCATTCCTAAAAGAAGAACCGACACTCATATATATTACAAATCCATCTCATTGGACAACACCGACTTCAGGGTCTCGAAGCATCAATATTATTGAAGCTTCCAACTGACCTGGACAGATGTATACTTTTTTCTGTCCTAAAGCTGAGCCATTTCTGAGTTTGTATTGAAACTGTGAAATTTTGTATACCTGATATATCCGCATTTAAACTTATTCCTGATATCATTTTGGTCTACACAGAGGAGTGGAGTTATAAATATGCAATTTGCATCAGATTAGCCCCACCACCTCTACGAAGAGCCACAAATGGAGGTATTTGACCGGTGGTGGATGGGGAAGGGGTCCAGGGCATGTGGGAGGGGAGCCAGGAGGGGACCCAATTTCCTGTCATTCAGGGAGGGTAGGCAGGTATGGGATAATACAATAATGTATACTGTGTAATATATATATATATATATATATATATATATATACATACATATACACATACAGGGGGTAAAGTGGACTGGAACGGGGTGGAACTGAGTTCCGGAAATTGAAGTTCCGCCTCCTTCTGTGGCCATCCAAAACGCCCGGCTGCATTTCCCCCGGCTGGCCTGTCACAATCACATTACACCCTTTAAAAAATTCTAAATAATAGTGATTATGTGCTGCGCTGTTTCGGGGCCTCTAGTGAGGCGTCAAGAGTGCATTGGAGGTGGAGCCACTACCCAGAAGAAGCGGCTCTGTGGAGGGGATCAAGGAGCTGCATGCCTCTGCGCGCATGCTGCCCGGATCCAGCCTCATACCGCTACACTGCCTGAACTCTCTCCATACAAAAGGAGAAAGTGCCGCTGCGCTGTCGCGGAGCTGCTCAGAATAGAAGGAGGTGAAGGTGGCGCTGCCTGATGCCACCTGAAGATGCCTGGAGCCGCTTGCAGAGAAGGTGCTGCTGTGCTGCTAGGAGCCTGCCTGAAGATGTTCAATATAGAAGGAGGTGCATTGTGCTGGTCAGAGCCTGCCTGGAGACTCTCCACATCGTAAAGGGAGGACGAGCTGATGCTGCTGCCCTGAGCTGCTCAGTGGAGGAGAAAAAGGTGTTAGTGAGCAACCCCCATCTATGTCCCGTTTCCATCTGTCTGTCTCCTCATAGGGTGCTCTTTCTTGTCTAAGCCTTTCCAGTCTTTTCATCTATGTTCCAAAGTGTTCTGTATCCCTGTTCATGCCCATATATGGTTCTGTCTGTCTATACTTGGATCCCACCCATTCCCTTCTTTGTCTGTCATCTGTTTGTCTATGCCCCCCTCCTGTTCCGTGCTGTAATCATGTAGTGTCCCTTAATTTTCTCCTTTTAAAATGGTGGATTTATGGGTGTGGCTTCTGCACGGTGGGAAGTGCTAGGGGTGTGGCTCCCATGGGTTGGTGTAGAGTTCCACCACCTTCCTTGGACAACTTTAAGCACTGTGTATGTATATATATATATATATATATATATATATATATATATATATATATACATATATATATATATATATATACATATATATATATACATATATATATATATATATATATATATATATATATATATATATATATATATATATATATATACAGTGCTTAAAGTGGTCCAAGGGAGGTGGTGGAGCTCTACACCAACCCATGGGAGCCACACCCCTAGCACTTCCCACCGTGCAGAAGCCACACCCATAAATCCACCATTTTAAAAGGAGAAAATGAAGGGCTACTACATGATTACATATATATATATTGTAATGGGTTGGCTGTTCAGACAGGACACAACAGGCAGTGTCTGGTATTTGGGCATGTATTTAATGGCATACATGCCACAACTTCACTTTCCACTGCTTCCGCTCCCTTGCGCTTTGTGCTTCAGTGCCTCCGTGCACTTGCAGTCCAAGTCCCTGGTGCTATAACACTTGTCCCTGCTTACTGGCTCCTATCGGACATCAGCACCATGTGCAGAAAACTGAACATGGTTTAGATCCCTTTCCTTTCTCTTGCAATCAGCCCAGTGTGGCTGTGTAGTTCTGAAAACCTAGACTGGAGCCGTATGTTTGGAAGCCCACCCAAACACACATCAGAGATCCATTCCTGGCTTTGCAGTGAACCAGGTTCTGTTTCCTGACTGCAAAGAACTCTCTCTGATTCTGGAAAGCTCCTTAACCCTTTACAGGGCAGTTGTGAGAAGGCAAAAATCTCATCACTCTGTTTCACCCTGTTTCACCACAATATAAATATATACAGTATACACACACACACACACACACACACACACACACACAATGGGTGAGAAACTGATCAGGCAGGCAAACACTTTTTTTCCCAGCCAAAGTCACATCTGTACTCATTTGTAACCGCACTTGCACCTACATCTGCACACTTTAAATAAGGATGAAAGTCGGGCTGTCCTACCCAAAAACATCCATTCGTCTGCACAGTAACAACCCAGTTGATTGACAGAAATGCCCATTTCACAGAAGGTTATTGTAAGTTCATTTTAGATCCAACTTGTATGGAGCTTCTTGCCAATGCAGACCACACATTATTCACTGTAACTATATAGTCTGTGGAAAATCGCAAGTGATCTTCTTTTGTCCTTAGGCGCCTACTACTGTGGCATTAGCATATTTTCACATTCCATCTGCGTCTTTGGGTATCACTTTGTCCATAAATAATTTGATTTGGTCCTTGACCACCAACCCATGGCAACCATGTAAGAGCCTTGGGGTACCCCAGGTTCCCTAGGCACACAGTTTGAGAACCACTGTCTAACACCCCGCTATGGTGGAGCTCCTCTCCATGAGAACAAGTGTGTAACAGTGCGTATGACTGTACCTGTTATCTTTCAATAAATCAACACCACTGGTTAAGTAACTATTTATAGACTGAGTCATCCGCTGGTATGTTTCTACATTATACAACTATTCAATGTTAACACACATTCTTTCCAACATGATTGATGTAGTTCCTAGAAGCACTGCATGTTTACTTACTTTAATATTTAAGGTCCTGAAGAGATAACTATTTTGAGCACAAACTTTATGGGGGAAAATGACAAAGATGGGAGTTCTACTGTATGTCACATTTGATGTTGCCCATAGCAACCAATCATAGCAACCAATCGGAATCTGCTTCTTATTTAAGTAGCACCTTCTAGAAGATAATAGATTTATGGGTGTGACTAGCCTCCAGGGGGTGTGACCAGCCTAGACTGAGGTTTGAAATACCCCATAGTCCATGTAACATTAAACTGAACATCACTGTCGGTTCAGACTGTGAACTATGATTGGCCTCCAGATTGTAACAAATCTCCTGGCCTACACCCTAAGACACTAAAAGAATTGAGTTCTTGGTCCGACGTAGTCCAGGTAATCTTCAAGCTGTCGCTGGTCCCCGCACTGTCCGCATCGCGCTGAGGAGAGATGCAGATATATTTCATACTCGGCGCCTCTCCTCAGAATGATTCCATTGGCCGCCTAGCGGCCAATCAGGAGCCGACTTTGTTGTATGTGTGTAATGGATGTATTAAACTTTTATTTTTCTTATGTGTCAGTGTGTGTTTATTTAACTATTTTTTTAACTGTGGAACTACAAGACCCAGCTGGCCCTTTAATGCCCCGCAGGCTGGGACTTGTGGTTCTCTAAGTCCCAGCTTGCGGGGGAGGCTTGCTGGGACTCATAGTTCCACAGTTTTTTCATTTTTTTTTTACACCACTATCAGCCCAGGGTCACCGGGGACAGCACCAGGCTTCAGCCTGTTCAGGTAAATCTTGGAGGGGGGGGACCACTTTATTGGGGGGTCCCCACTCCCCCAGGGCCCCTGGCCAGGCTAACCGGTCAGGGGGTTAATGTTTTGGCCGTGGGACCTTATATAATAAGTGTCCCCCGGCTGTGACATTACCCTGCTGGCTGGTTGTGCCTGGGGCTGGTTCTTAAAATACGGGGGACCCCTACTCATATTGTCCCCCGTATTTTGGGAACCAGCCCTGGACCTGGAGCCTGGGGCTGGTTGTTAAAAATCAGGGAACCCCTATTTGTCGGGTTCCCTGATTTTTAATTACCGGCCCCAGCTCGTTCAGCCTGGTGCTGGATACAGCTGTGGGGGGGACCCCACGCTGTTTTTTTTTAAATTGATTTATTTTTCTATTTTTTTTTACACTCTGCAGCCTGCACGGATCTGACTGATCCGTGCAGACTGCCTGTACGAATTCGTATTAGCGGCCGTATATATGGCAAGCTAATACGTATGGTTACACCATCGGAGGGTTACAAAGCAGTCATATCTGACTTCTTTGTACATTCCCCTCTGGAACACGATTTTGCCAAAGTCAATGATATGCAATACTTATTGTAGAGATTGCAGGTGATTGGGATGAAGAGATGTCTTGACTTGAAGGTTTAAAGAAATAAATGAAAACTTGAAGAATTGGATGATTGGATTGCCGAATTGGATGATTGAATGATTGGATGATTGGATGATTGGATGGTTGGATGATTGGATGGTTGGATGATTGGATGATTGGAAGAATGGATGATTGGAAGAATCCGGGAAGGGTGTGCTGACAACCCTAATAGCTGTAACCAGGAGGGATCGCAGAGTAATAACCGTCAGGCTGGAGAAAGGATGACCCCTTTGGGGGGCTAACCTTGTCTGGTCCGTGAAGGCAGCAGCAGGGGTCTGCAATGTGATGGTTTGAAGACAGCGGGTGTAGCAGGATACCGGATAGAGTCTCTGGAACTAGAAGTAGCAGTGCTGCAAGCAGCAAGGAGAGTCAGATGCCTAGCATAAGGACATCATTGTACTGACTGCTGGTTTGGCCCAGCAAGTCAGTATTTGAAGGGAGAGCTGCACTGTGATTGGTTGTATGGAAATTGGTAGTGCAGCCTGATTGGAGAAACCAACAAGATGGCCACCGCCGGGGGGGGGGGGGCGACAGGTTTCTGAAGCAGGAAGTGTGCAGCATGCACCAGCCAGAGTGTCCAGCCAGGCCCAAACAGGACACAGAACACTATGGCAACTCAGGCCCCACGCCGTCCAGGTCCCGCATGTCACCGGCGCGCACGCTACCCCTGTCACCATGAGATGACATCGCGACATCACGCAACCCAGGAACAAGGAAACTGATAGCGGAGGTGAGTGCCAGAGTCTGAACTACCCTGTTAGGAACCCCAGGGGCAGCCATGGCATGGGAGGCGTGAGTGGCAGACATGGTGGTCGTGACAGTCACTCCTTGTCAATATCCTCCTCGAGGTAGTCCTGCAGGCCATGTCACCTTCTCTTCATGTCACTGACTCCTCTTCTATCCGGGATTCCTCTGGAGGATCCTACAGTGCTACGCCTACTGCTGCCACTGCTGCTGTTGCTGCTGGGAGTCGTTCATCTTCCCAGAGGGGAAGACAGAACACCACTGCTTCTTTCACTAAGCAATTGACCGTCCAACAGTCATTTGCAATGAGGACGAAGTACGACAGCAATCATCCTATGGCAAAGCAGATTACTCAGTCCTTGACATCTACAGTATGTTGGTGTTAGACGTGTGTCCGTTGTCCGCTAATGGTGGAGTGGGATTTATACGATTGATGGAGGTATTGTGTCCCCAGTACAAAATCCTGACTTGATTCCACTTCACTAGGCAGGCGATACCCAGGATGTACAGAGACGTCTGAAAAAGTGTCCTCAGTGTCCTGAAAAATGCAGTTGTACCCACTGTCCACTTGACCATGGACATGTGGTCAAGTGGTAGAGGGCAAACTAAGGACTATTTGACTGTGGCAGCCCACTATGTAGATGCATCACCTTCCGCAGCAACAGCAGCAGCAGCATCTCCAAAACACCAGCTCCTTCCAAGGCAGGCTACGCTATGTATCATCGGTTTCAGTAAGAGGCACAATGCTGAAAACCTTTTAGAGAAACTTAAGGAAATCACCTCGCAATGGCTTACCCCACTTAGACTCTCCAGGGGATTTGTGGTATTGGACAATGCCAGTAACATTGTGCAGGCATTTCATACTGTATGGGCAAATTCCAACAAGTACTTAAGACTAATAATTGGGCGTCAATGGACAGATTGTTATATGGGTGTTCCCCCCTTTCCAATCAATAACACTTTATAATGTTCAACTGTCTAAACACCTTAATAATAATCAAAAATCTAAAAATAAAATAATAGATTGCTCTACCAAAATAGCAGCTCCCAAATAGTTTACTGGAACACTATTTCTTAAAGCAATTAATCATATAGCGAGAGCGCTCAGGTAAAAGCATACAATCAATTTTATTCATAAATAAATCATAAATCATACCATTGAAATTGGTATCATACCCATCTATGTTATAAGTCTGAATCATTTCTCTGTTGGTGTGTTAGTTTTTCTGTAGAGCTATAACAGAATATTTTTATTATGTGGATATTGTCTGGTAAGAAAAATTTTTGCTATAAAAACTAAAAAAGAAACAAAATAATGAATTAAATATATATAAAAAAAACTATAACTGTATAAAAATAATTCTCTATGTAAATAATCCCATGTTTTGAGTAGGATTTCACTGGCCATCCGCACACCTAACTGTTTGGCTAGGAGAAAGCTAGAAACAATAGCAGATTTAACTCTGCAAATGTATCTACGTGTAGCTTTTCCATCTTTACGCTATGTAACAAATGGAGGTGTCTCTATATTTTATTGCTGGTTAGCTATTTGTATTAATAATTAGGCCAGTATTCAATGCTCCCGATTCACCGTTTTTTTTTTTTTGGTGAATCGGGCTGTTTTCACTCCTTGCGGTGAATTTTTTTCACTGAAAATCTGATTCACCCTATTCAATGTTCACTGTTCGCCGAAAGCAAATAGTGAATGCCGGCCAGTTCTCCATTTCATGCTCGCTGCAATTCACTGGTGTATTTCAATGGGGTTTTCACTGGGATTCGCAGAGAGTGTATTCAATGCTCAAATGGAGAACTGCTTTCTCCATTGATTTTCGTCATGATTCTCCGTTTTACATTCGTCATCTTTTTTAGGTGAAGTGGAATGTGATCTTTTAAAATAAAGCGTTTTTTTTTTTGGTGTCAAAAAATTAGATTTTTTTTTTTTGTGAAGGGGCATTCATGTGCTTGCAGCACATGAATATATTTGTAATTTTTTTTTTAAACTATTTTTTTATTTTTTTTGGTACTTGTAATTAAACTCGGTGGCGCCGTTCTAGGAAACAAGTACCATTTTTTTTTACACATTCGCCAGCAGGGGGCCTGGAGCCAGAGACACTCATTAATATTCATATATTCACTGCACTCTGGTCCTGGCTTGTTACGTGCGGGACCAGAGGAGCGGCTCCCTACCCCTGCCCCCCGTGCCAGCATTCCCGGGGGGCAGCCTCTGCTGCCTGTGCCCCGGGACCCCTACCCCATAAATTCTGGGGCAGGAAGGGAGGCTTACATCTCCCTGCCTGCCTCTGTCCCCTGGCTCCCTGCAGCATTCGCCTCAGGAGTTAAACTTCGCCAGCAGGGGCAGCGAGCCCCTGCTGCATTGAATAGGGTGACAGGGAGTGCTGGCAGCGAATGCTGCAGCCCTCCTGAACCCTGCGAATGTGCAGCAAATCCTTAACAGGATTCGCTGCACATGAAGAACACAAACATAGAATACTCCCCTTAAAGTGATGCCATGATTCTGTATAGGTTTAAATGTTTTAAATTTTAAGTAACAAACACAGCAACAGGAGGAATTGCATTATACCTAATGGCTCTTAATTGAGAGAAGTCTGTGATTGGACTCTGGTCTTTTAAATACCAACCTCTGGGATTTACAAACTAACCTTCTGAAGAAACCGCCATTTATGCTAGCGAAGAAACGCGTAAAGGGGATCCACTGACCCGATATACCCCGCCAGCCTCTCTTCACCTTTGGGATATTACAACGGAGTCCCGAGTCCACTGGTGGTTGACACCTCTGGCGGTCATGGCTTTGAGAAAGCAGGTAAGCCGCAACCAACATGATTGATTGACATGTGAGATATTGCGGGTGAGATATAACTACATAAGGTGCATTCTACGCCACCGCACATGAATTCAGTTGTTCATGGGCATGCAGAGACTGTCAGTCGGTAAAATATATGCTGCCGGTTTTGGGGTCTGCTATCTGTAAACATATGTACTGCCACATTCACAGATATAACTTGGGGATATAATGATCTCCCCTGGTCTGCATCAGACTGCTGACTATACCATCTAAGGCTTATTGGATATAACTATTCCATCCCTTCAACCTATATCCCTCCATTTAAAATGGATTCAGAGCTCCAATAAATGCTATGGAGGCCAAATATAGCACTAAGTAAGGAAATTGCTGGACTGTTGTAAATTACACATATTTTTGTACACATTGATGACTATAAGTGGTTCAAAAACATTTTTATTTCTGTGACCAGAGAATATAAAAGTTGCTTTTTATAAAATTGTTTTGTTTATATTATTTATTTATGAATAAAATGGTATGCTTTTCACCTGAGTGCTCTCTATATATGATTAAATTTCAAGTGCCATGTTTTGCACATACAATCATTTTTTTTGGTGCAGCATTTCCTTAAAAGTGACAGGAGCATGCAGGAAATGCTTGCACTGGCCCTCAAAATTGCGGGACACTTTCACCATTCTGCCACTTCCTGCCGAAGACTGGAGCGCCATCAAAAACACCTGAACCTGCCCTGCCATCACCTCAAACAAGAGGTTGTGATGCGCTGGAACTCTACCCTCTATATGCTGCAGAGAATGGAGGAGCAGCAAAAGCCCATTCAAGCCTACACAGCCACGACATAGGCAGAGGAGCAAAGATGCACCTGACTCAAGTGCAGTGGAGACTTATTTTCATGTTGTGCAAAGTTCTCCAGCCGTTTGAACTTGCCACACTTGAAGTAATTTCCGACACTGCCAGCTTGAGTCAGGTCATTCCACTGATCAGGCTGTTGCAGAGGCAGCTAGAGAAAGTGAAGGAGGAGCTAAAGCATTGCGATTCCACAAAGCATGTAGCTTTGATGAAGCCCTTCATATGCTTTGCCAGGATACAAGGGTAGTCAGATTATTAAAGTCAGAGCAATGCATTCAGGCCGTCGTGCTCGATCTTCAGTTTAAATGTTGTGTCTCTGTTTCCGGCAGTCTAGAGTGGTGCAAAGACCTGCTGGTCGGGAGATTGTCATCTGAAGTGTACCGTGACAAGGCAACAGCTCCTCCTTCATTTCTCCCACACCTGTGTGTTAGGACAGGTGCATGCAGGGATCCCTGTTGTGGACATCCTGCTGTCCTAATTGCCTCCTGCAAACTAAGGCTTCACCTTCAACAGACACGTTCGTGGGGGTAAATTAGGTCCACCCCGGTGCTACCAGGACTTACGAAAGACAAGGTTGCCGCAGGTGGTAAAGTGCCGCAAGATAGGTTTAAACTATTGTGAGAGCACGCACCTTCCAAAAAGTGTATTGACCCACGAATGCAACAATGCATAAGATGTTACCTGAGACCCAAAATCCCAAAAGACAAAAAATGTAATACACAGGATGAAATTGGGAAAAATACCAAAACAATACCAAAAAATGCAACACTAAACAAAATATAGCAAACAAAAGCTGGTGTCCCCTGACTTATCCGTGAGGTGGAATGACAGGAAAAGCACAGGATACAGCATGGAAATCTTACAGGCAGCTGGGACGCTGCGGCTAGAACCAGCTGGGACAGGAAATGCGCTGGCTTGAAGCACACACAAGGAGTAGGCTCACAGGATGCTATAACCGGCACCTGTGAGATAGGCAAGAAGGGTTTTATTCAAATCCCTGCATTCCTCCGGTGTGGGTGGCATCCCGGTGTGGGTGGCATCCCATCCCATGTGTGTTCCCGGCTGTCGTGCTTGAGGCGGATGTTCGGGACATTGCCTAGCAACGTACCTTACGCAACCGCCCTGCTAGCCCAGCTGAAGCCAGAAGAAGATGGCCGCCGTCCGCACTGTCTCTGAGCCTCCAGCACTATTACTGAAAGCAGCGCTCACGGAGGCAGGGGATGAGCGGTGGCGGCCGGAGTAGTACATAACACTGTGACTGCAAGGAAACAGCTCCAATTTACTACCGACCCGCTGGTGGTGATGCAGGGCAGGCAGTAGAGAGTTTGGACATCTGGTCCAAACTGAAGGACATGCCAACGATTGCTGACATGTCTACTGTCGCTGCATACGATGCTGTCACCATTGAAAAAATGGTGGAGGATTACATTGGTGACAGCATCCAAGTAGGCATGTCAGACAGTCTGTACCTGTACTGGCAGGAAGAAGAGGCAATTTGTAAGCCCCTGTACAAACTGGCTCTATTTTACCTGAGTTGTCCCCCCTCCAGTGTGTACTCTGAAAGAGTTTTTATTGCAGCCGGGAACCTTGTCAGAGAGTGGCGTAGGAGGTTGCTTCCGCAAAATGTGGAGAAGATGATGTTCATCAAAATGAATGATCAATTCTTCAATGAAGACCAGCAATTGCCTCCAGAGACTACAGATGGACCTGTGATTGTGGAGTCCAGCAGGGATGAATTGATAATCTGTGAGGATGAGGAAGTATGCACTGAAGGGGGTGAGGAATTGGAGGATGAGGATGACATCTTGCCTCTGTAGAGCCAGTTTGTACAGGAAGAGAGATGAACTGCTTCTTTTTTTGTGTGGGCCCAAACAAATCAATCATTTCAGCCACAGTCGTTGAAATTAATTCCATCTTGCACCTCTTTTTTGGCATTATGGGCCTTATTCTAGTTCACTCCTTCCTTCTCAAATTCCTTCTTAAATGGACAAAACCATGTGCACTGCAGGTGGGGCAGATATAACATGTGCAGAGAGAGTTAGATTTGGGTGGGGTTTTTCTTCAAAGTGAGATCTATTTTGCAGTCTAAAAATAAAGCAGTCAGTATTTTCCCTACACAGAAACAAAATAACTCACCCAAATCTAATTCTATCTGCACCTGTTACATCTGCCCTCCTGCAGTGCACTTGATTTTGTCCATCTGAGAAGGAATTTGCCTCTAAGAGAGAACTAGAATAAGGCCCTATGTGCTCTTTGGGGCCTAGTTTTGTCAAACTCCCATCCTGTCTGCTGCTGCAGTGCCACTCCTATATGAGCCGCATGCTTGTGCCACCCACTTGTGTCCAGCAACCTCAGTGCAACCTTTTGGCCTAAAAACAACATTGGCCCTTATTCTGATCGGTGCGTACTTTCCCGAATTCTTTCGGACCGCGTTTTTTAGCCGTCTGCGCATGCGTGGGGAACGCCATGCGCATGTGCCACGCATGGTCTCCGTACTTGTTCTCACTAATACCGTACAGAAATGTGCACCGCAATCACTCGGGCAATATGGGCGTGTTATGGGCGTCATGCGGAATGACACAGGGGCGTAGTTTCAAAGTGGGCAAAACTGGGCGGAAACATGGGCGGACACGGGGGAGTACACTTATTTTGGTAGGCGTGCATTCGGATAGCACACCGAATGCACGCGAACAAAAAGGGAAGAAATGTGCGGTGTCCAAAAGGCAAGTATTGCTTTGCGGACACCACTCGGTCATGCGCTAGGCAATTGGAACGCCTAATCAGGACGGACGCACCTCAACCAATGTCAGCTGAACACAATACAATCACCTAATTTACTCATTACTTGTAAATTACACGCTTCTCACTGCTTCAATTGAAACCAATGCACCTTAAATGGACCATTACTAAACACACACATATATGCTGCAGTTTTCACACACTTTTACACTGCAAATAATGAACACAACTTAATATTAATAATACTAATACACATGTCACTTCTGCATGTATCAATTAATCCAGACATTTGTGGGGCAAAAATAACATTTATGAAATCAACTTAGAAAATCATTTCGAAACCATCACAAAATAAATGGTACCATACCAGGACTAAAAGTAAATAATATATAATAAATAGCCACAGCAGAATCATTAGGAACACATCAGGTGGCTTCACAACAAAAGTAGAGCACCAACACTTCAAGTACAGCACACAGTAATGCTAGCCGAAACAGGGCAACAGGGGAACCAAACATGACATTTGAACCGCGGCCAAATGTGGGGACCCTCGGCACGGAATTTGACACAGGATGCTGACACACACAGCTCAATGGAAGATTTGGGAAGACATAACGGTGGAGATTAATGGGGACACAAGTTCATTTGCGTGCACGTTTGCCCCTGGCAGGCTCCTTGCCACGTGCAGCAGCTCTTTGGCCTCGCCCACGGCCACGCTCAGATGGTGGGTCACGTGGAGCACATGCTGGGGAGGGGGTGGATGTTCTTCCCCCTCTGGCAGCAGGGAGTGATGATGGTGGGACTGCACCAGAAACGGGTGACATTAGGACCCTATTGGTGGTAACTAGCTCCACCATAAGTTCATTATGGCGGAGGAGGAGTTCATTTTGCCGCAGGGCTTGATCAGACAGCACCTGCAGGCTAGCAGCAATAGCCTGCAGGCTCGCAGCAATACTCTGCTGGCTGGTGGTCAAACCCTGCAGCACCTCCTCGGCCCTACGCACCCGCTCTGATGCCGAATCTCCCTGCTGCACAATATTTTCAAGCACATGCCCCCACGTGGCCAATTCAGCCGCGGACATTGCCGCCTGCTGCTGCACGGGCCTGCTACTGGGGCCAGGTGGCACGGACTCCACAACTTCCTCAAGAGATTCTTGACCAAGCGGTGTGGATGCTGTTGAAAGAGAAAATACCAATTACCACACATTCCATGCAAAATTCAATACATCTACTTATGGCCTGGCAAATAATTACCTTCAAGCATAGAAGCCATCACTTCCGCTGGGGACTCGCTGTCTATGGTGCTCACCCCCCGGACCTCCTCCACTGCAATGCAGCACTCGGCCATCTGTTCCAGGGGGGTGAGCTGCAGCTTTGAAGGCATGGGGCCAGCCCCAGAGGTGTGGCTGTGTTCCCACCGCTGGGTCAATTTCTTCTTGAGGTTGCCTTTGAAGTCGTGCCATCTGCAATCAAAGTGTACATATTAATACATGTCACTCCTCATGTTTGCTGTAGCACCCATTGCAATCTGAAACATAATACAACATGTGCCTCCTGACACCAAACTTACATTATATTCTTTTTGAAAAACAACCCTTAGAAGATACAACCACACTCACCCTACAATAACTATCAATTCAATGACATGGCAAACATGTCTGTGCCTCCAAGCAACGTGACCACCCATTGACCAACTCCATCTAATATTGAATGTAAACATTACTGGACTTGTACTGCTCAAATGTAACACACATGAACTTGCCTCTTCTTAACGTGCTCCGCCTCACGAACTTGTGGAGCCACCGCATTAATCTCCGCCTTTATCTCCTCCCATATCTTCCATCTCCTTGTGTGTGTCAACTTTACCGGTGGGCACTCGATCAAATCCCGTGCCCGGGTCACCAGGATGGCAAGCTCCTGCGGTTCATATGCCATGTTTCTGGTGGTTGGTTCCTCTGTTGCCCGATTGCGGCCACGGGCACGACCACTGGCACCGCCACTGCCACTGGCACTGCCACGGCCACGGCCACCGGTTGCTGTACTTGAAGTGCTGGCCAGGCTACTCTGTTGGGAAGCCACCTGCTGTGTTCCCAATGATTCTGCTGATGCTGAGGATGGGCCAGCTGCCGATTGGCGTGATGTTGATGGCCCATCTGGCTGCTCTGGGTTGAGGGGGACATAGGTGGTGTTGGACTCCATGCGGGCCAAGAGGTTCTGCACCACCTGTTCTTCCTCTGACTCTGAGCCAGCCATGTTTGCAACAACTGTTTGCCTTTCTAGCACAACTTTAAATACTATTTCTGTAATTGGCGTTAATCAGCTACAACCTGCGTTCCGTACGGCCGCGTTCCGTACGGCAGCGTCAACCGTGCGGCGCATACGCCACGCCCCTTGCTGTGGAAAAATATTTCTATAAAACCTGGCAAACTGAGTAAGTCTGATTTAGTAGGTAAATGCAGATTTGAACACCAATGACCAAATAAAACTGAGGTCACACATGAAATGTATATTTGAATGTACATCTGTACTGTGCACTTGTTTGGTATGTAGTACAACTGACACTACCCATTCCATATGTAAATCCAGTCCACCACTTAGGCACAAGTAATCAGTGCTAGCATCCAAATCACATGTGAAAGCACTCCAAATTCAGGCTGGATGCTAGCTACTTTTCATTCCACCTCTCTAGTATGGGCCAGTACAAGGTAAGTGTACACATGGCAGCATGGCCTTATTTTGGGAAAAGGTCTGGCACTATTTGCTATGTTTCTGCTGCATAGCTTTCATTATAAAATAGCTGTTTAGTACCTTGTTGAGTTAGGTGTAAGTGTCTAGTGATGCAGACTATTTCACCTGTTGCTTATACCCATGTTTGGGGAATGTTATAGATTCTATATAATGGGTTCCCATCTTATTTTACACTGTCTGTTTAGGATGGTCTGCTAAACTATGCAAAGGTACAGCAAGTGTGGGTGTGCGATGCAATGGGTTAGCCGTCTGTTCGGGCGCATACACGCTGTTAGTGTAAAAGTGAACAATAAAGTTAATACCAAATATCGCTCTGATCAACCAATGACAGCACATGATTGCTTGATTTGTGCCATTGCTAAGATGGCGGCTTATGGAAGAGCAGCACCCTTCTCAGCTGCGGAGCTGAGAACACTGGTCTCCGTTATGGAGACCAGGCTGGGGCGGGCGGGCCCATTTATAACAAACCGCCAGAAGCGGAATGCGTATGCGGTGGCCCGCCGCCGCATATTCGCCCGCACACAGGTGCGGCGGACCATCGCTCAGCTGAAGCGGCGGTGGTCTGACCTGAGGCGCCGGGAGCCAGAAAAGCTTCAGCAAATAAGGGCCAGCATTGCTAGATGTGAGTGTTTCTACAGTAAATGTCCATTTGTACCTGATTGCTTACCTGACATTATTTAAGCCACTAAGGTCACCAGGCTGATCATGAGTTAAACATGGCATACAATATATGAGTGCTACTTCCTGTTTGACACCCTGTAATGGTCATAAAATATGTTATTGGGGAGGATTAATGCTTGTGATGCTTACAATGGCCCAAATGTCACAGCATACCTGCCATGTTACAGGCTGTGTTTTGTAAAGGCCACTAAGGAGCTGTTTGCCTGTACAATTATCAGTACTTATAACCTTTGCATTTATAGGTTGTTAAGGCTTAATACAAATTACCACTAATTGGCACTTTTTTGACTTTTCCCAAACACAGCACGTGATAGAGCAAGACAGGCCCGGGAGGAGGCAGAGGCGTCCCAGGCCCAGGAGGAGGGCACTGCCGAGATGGGCGAGGAGGAGGTGCCACAGGAGGAGGAGCTGGTGGAGGAGGAGGTGGTGCCACAGGAGGAGGAGCTGGTGGAGGAGGAGGGGGTGCCAGCTGAAGAGGAGGTGGTGCCAGCTGCGGAGGACCACCAAGAAGAGGAGGATGAGGAGGCCTGTGAGGTGGCGCAGGCGGAGGAAAGTGGTATGTATACATAAAGATTCATTATTCCTTTTGTCATCCACTATTTGATATGTAGCACTGGTGATTCAAATGTGTTTGAAAATACTATAAAGGCAAACAACAAATTGGGTAGCAACAGACACACTTTGGGGTTAGATAGGGTGGCCAAACCATCCCTTTCATCCTGGACACATATTAATGACACAGGTTGTGCGGATGGCTTTCAGGTCGATTTTAAGTGCCACTGAACCTGTGTAGTTAATCTGTATCCTGGAAGAAAGTGATGACTTGCTCATGTAAGGGTTACAGGTCCCTGCTGCAAGCATACAATCTGTAGCCTCATATAGGTGAGTAGAGTTTACTGGTGATTGATCTTTGTAAACTAGATTCAGTATGGCATAAATGGAGTATGGACAGGCGTGGCTTAGACTGGAGTAACAAGTGGTCAGTGCCCCTGGGCCCTCCTCTAGCTAACCACCCCCTGCGGTCTGCATGTATGTTTTGCACCATAATTGTGTGTTGATTTGTTCTTAGTAATGCTTTTGAGCATGGGAGTGGGTTAGTGCTGCAGCTTCCCCTAACTGGCATTATGACAATGATTTATGGAGCAGACCATCAGCAGGCAAGCCATGCTTGATTGCACAAATGTACTGAGCATTCCTGAGAGTTGTGTAACTCCCCTGCCAGGCTCCATCATATAACAGACACTGAACTTTGTTTGCAGAATTGGGATTTGTGCAGCGCGTGACATGCTTCTCAGAGCTTAGTCATGGGTGGGTTTGGATTGAGAAGGAGCAGTATGACTGTGAGGTGTTCTACAGAGTAAAGGGCATAGGGCAAAAATCAGGCTTTCCATGTAGTATGTATGCATGTATGTATAGGTGTATGTGTCATATATATAGTTATATATGTGTCTCTCTCTCTCTCTCTCTCATGACTTGGTATGTGTAAAACCTAAAAATCTTTTTTTCTGTTGATGAATAAATGAAAAAAGTTTTTTTATCTTAAAAACTTGGAGGCGAGTGCTCATTTCCATTAGTGGATTTTTGGGATTATATATATATATATATATATATATATATATATATACACATATACACACACACACACACACCTGTGACGGTGCATGTTTAAAATGTAGGTATGACTATGTTAAATGTATGCATGAATATCATTATTAATTTTTCACTTTGTATTTGGTCCACAGATGAGCCTGCCCAAGCAGAGGAGGGTCTCCGTGGGGCCCTCCTACGAATGCGAGGCCACATGCGGCAGATGATGTCCGAATTGGACAGGCTCCTTGATGGGGAAAATTAATGTATTTTTGATTCCTTTTTTTGATAATGTGTTAATTATAAGAATAAATAGTTATTTACAGTTCAAAGTTGTCAGTGTTTTTTCCTAACATGCAAAAGTATATGTGTAACTTGTTTAAAATCTTTTAAATAAGCCAAATGTAAATAGTGTATATAGATGTATGTTAGGGTCACATGCTGTAAGGGTTAATGTGTGTAATGAATGTAGTAGGAATGTGGTTCAGTATAGATTAGCATTTAATTGATTGAAATAGATAACAATCCCTTTTTAATGAGGTTGCCTAATTGCCTAAGTGGGTCATGTGATCGCTGTGTGTACTCAGTAAAAAAGTGTGGGATTGAGCGTAAATACTCCGCATCGGTGCGTACGGACAGCTTCCCTACGTTCTGACGCTGTAACACCGTGCTTACGCGGGAAGACCGTGCTGAATCTGTACGTGCCCACCGCACACGCACGGTTTGTATGTCGTCCGTACACACGCCCTGTTCTTAAAGAGTGAGTCCGTCCGAATGCGGAGGACACGTGGGCGTTTCTACGGACGTTGGCCGTACGCCACCGCACAGCATGGCGTGCGGACCGCACCGTAAGAATTCGGGAAAGTCCGCACCGATCAGAATAAGGGCCATTGTGAGGTGTTCAGGATTCAGGATAGATTGGAAATGAGTGGAAATTAATTTCTTTCTAAATTAATTGGTGGTTTGAACAGATCTAGACCCAAAACACAGCCGGAGATACAGACCAAAAACCCAAAACACGAAAAGTGCCTGGTGCACACCCCTAATGAATTGTATAAGGTGTCTTAATAGAAGGATAATTGCTAATAAATATTGAATGCCTCAGCAAATAGAATAATCTGAACATTATATGAAATTATAGATTGTAGCCCATTTCCACACCATTGTTGTCCATATGTACCACAATAGGAGTAACATCCCTTTTAAATATACTCTTGAGGTCTACATTTAAAAAATATAATACTTCTATCTATGCCAGAAATACTTTATTTCATGTAATGTACTTTACCGATTCCCAGTCATCCTGATTTTGGCACTCCTCATATTTTAATGCATTTTAAGGGAATGATATGTAGCATTCCTCACTCAGGAATGTCAGCATTTTATTTTTTGGTCTTAAAACCCAGCAGCTGCAAATATTTACCTTCATCTCCTTCCCTGTAGCATTGACTTCAATATAGGTCAATTATGCAATATCTACAGTCATTCCAAGGGCAGAACTGCCAATCAGAATAAAAGTACTGCACAGAAGAAGACTGCACTGAATTTCTTTTTGTTTATCAGTCTTATTTCTGAGCAATATACTTTCTGAGAAAGGCAATAAACAATGTGTATTTGTGCAGAACGAGGCAGCACATGATAAGTGGCTTGCTGAGTTATTCCTGCCTTGGGGTATTTTCGTATGTCGTGCCTCCTACGTTGGAAAAACTCTTTCAATGGCAAAGCATTGACAGCAGATAAAACACATTTTAATATTTAGAAGACATTAACAGCAAGTATAAAACCATAAAATACACCACAAATCTCTCTTCTAACGAAAAGCCTATGAAGTGCTGTAAATAAAAAGGAATTGGTATCTGCCTATTCCATATATATATATATATATATATATATGTATATATATAGGAGCAGGGGTCCGGCACTCCCAGGAACAGTATGTAGCTGCGTCGGTGCCTTCACAGCTGTTAGCAATACAGTGTGAAACGAAGGTGCGGCACTCACGACTAATCTTTCAGAAATCACGATTAGGCCAATAATATGGTCAACGTTTCAAAATGTTTAATTTTGTCATCAGGATACAAAACATATAAAAACACCAATCTTATATAGATGTACACCACGTGCAGATCTGTCGGGAATGAACGGGACCTTACACCCGCCCCTCCGTCCAGAGAAACAGATGACGTCATCTCACTGAGACGCGCCATCAATGACAACACCCATCACCAAGGAGACAAGTAAACACACAGGAAACTAGCCGTGATCTGCAAATAAGCACAATAAAAAACAGTCTATCACATCTCATTAATAAAATAATATGTGCAGTAACGCTTATCGTCTAAATACCCCTAATGGGAACTGCTCATTGAGACCCCGTGGGTATATTGTGTCTAACTGGTGTATCCACCACAACTCTTTTTGTAACAGGGCCCATGCCCTATCACCACCTCTCTTAGAGGCGGGGGATGCAATCAATAGCACGATATTGCAGACTAGACAAGGGGTGATGTTTAACGCCAAAGTGCCTAGCAACAGGCTGTTCACTTTTGCCGGTCTCAATAGCACTGCGAATAGAACACCTGTGCATTGCTAGGCGTTCTTTCATTTTTCTTTCTGTTTTGCCCACATAATATAAACTACATGGGCATACAATGACATATATAATGAAAGAGGAATTGCACGTGAAATGATGTTTAATGTTGAAGACTTTCCCTGTATGCGGGTGGTATATATAGGATACAATTTGAGGGATACAATTGGTGGTATGATTGGTCACTGCCTCTTTTATCATTTTTATATGGGCTTTTTTAGCCCACTGCTTAGCCCCACCCCCCGAAACTTCATCCCCTTCATGCGTCAGAGGGAAGCACCGCTTATTGGTGTCTCCCATATGAATTTAAATATTTCAGATTGCTAAAATAATGTAAAGAATATACTTATGGCACAGAATATATGTCATAGGCATATTCTTTGTATTATTTAAAAAAAAATACAGGGTAAGTACTGCCTCCCCTGACTGCATGTCCCTGGTCCTCATGGCTAAGGATGCTGAATTCTCAGTGCAAACAGCTATGATATTTAGATGACAAATGGATGGACTGTTTCAGATGATTTGGGGTAACAGCTGGTGGTAGATGATCATTGGATGCATAGCTGAATAGATTACAATAGACTAAGAATTCTACAAAATGAAAAAAAAAAATTAAAACAGCACATACATGTATTTAGCCGAATTGCAATTAAAAACATGGAATTGTGTTATTTTAACTTTGCAACACTATGAAATTACCTATTTGTGCTATAGATGCAGCAGTCCAAAATTCAAATAGGGGAGCCACACCAACTGCCACCCCAAAAATGACCAAACATCACAGGCCCTGACTCACTGGCAGATGGTGGGGTTCCCCTATTTGAATTTTGGACTGAGCTGCAGCCCATCATCTGCAACTGCCACTGGCAAGGAAATCCAAATACACAGTATTGTGTCCCACCTGGAATAGGTCATGTTGAGAGCTATGTTATAATGTCAGTGGCATAACTACAGGGAGGCTAAACTTCAAAATGTCCACTGGCCACAATATGAAGGGGGCCCACGAGCTCCAGAATTTGATCTTCTGTGTCTGGATAGGCCCAAAGCCACGGCCTTGATTTACAGACTCCTGGATCATTGTTTGCTGTGACCACACCCATGCTGCTGCCTGCCGGGCCCACGTGACTCCCTCGCTATATGCCAATTACCTGACTAGGCTCCTCTTTCATTGGGGTGTACCTTTGAATGTTGGTGTAACCACAGTTACCCCCAAGGCTGTCCATTGATGTGTCGGTCGACTGAAAGTGCCTCTGGCCAGCAATCTGTACATCCTCCATCCTTGTATGCAAGTTCCCATTTTGGCTCTGTTGGTACCTACACAGCTGCATTTGCACACATAGACTTAAGGGTTTATAATAAAAATCAAATAGAAAGGGCCACCTTGAGAGTTTACATGGGCCTCTAGGTATGCAACTGGATAAAGTGTGTACACATTATGCTTGAATTGTGATATTACCAATTACTAGATTGAGTACAATACCACATAATGCATGGGGCAGATGTATTAAGCCTTAACAAGAGATAAATGCAAGGGTGATAAAGAGAGATAAATGTCCAGCCAATCGGCTCCTTACTGACTTTTTTCAAACACAGCCTGTAACATGGCAGTTAGCGGGTGATTGGCTGGACATTTATCTCTCTCTATCACTCTTGCATTTATATCTTGTTAAGGCTTAATACATCTGCCCCAATGACCCAATAAGTTGGTTCATAATTTGATACATTCTAAAATTTAGGAAGAATATATCTAGGTGAAGTAATCTTTTAATCCCCATTAATCAACCATTTGCCTACTTCATTGTTCAATTTGTTCACTTACATGTAATTGAACAATGATCATGTCTGTACGTAATGATGAGAAATGTTCTATTTACTGTACCTGCAGAGCATATTTTTTTCTCAGGAAGGAATTAATTAAGTAGGGCAGTGTCACTGAATTATGTTCTATGACAGCTCAGTCATGGCTAAGGAATGTTCAGAATAAGAAAGGTGTGACTAGTCAATTAGACAGGCCTTAGGCACTAAAGGTGGCAAACATACAGAATCCACTTATGCTAATCTGGTGCTGTATATACTGTATTATATGGAACTACTCCCTAATAGTAATTATTGAATCAGATCAGATATTCAGATTCTGTGTAACAGCAGTTTGTCTGTACCTTTATGTAATCCTAAAAGCGCTTGTGTCTGCAAATATCCCCATGGGTGGGCTAGACCAGCGGACATGATGCTGCCTAACTCCCTGGGCTTTACATTTGCACAGTTCATGTTTGGTAGTATAGGGAGAGTCAGAAGATGCTCCAATACTGGTGTGAATGTGTTATAGACAAAACCGGAGACAAAAGAGAGTATCCTGTACTTGCTATTCATTTGCCAGGCATGGTCATGCAGTTATACCATAGGGTATATTTATCAAAGCTGTACTTGTAAAGCAGGACTGTCCCAACAATTTGGGATATTGAGGGGTATGAATACATACATACATACATACACATACTGCTCACACAAATATACAAATAACTTACATTAATACACAGTCACACACCTACACACATATACATACATACATACATACATACATACATACACACACTGCTCACACAAATATACAAATAACTTACATTAATACACAGTCACACACCTACACACATATATACATAAATGCATACATAGCTACATATTGTTACCCACATGATCACACACATATACACATACTTTACATACAGTTGTTTACTTATACAAATATATACCCGGACACACTTATAAAAGTTAGATAAATTAGTGGACCTCCTCCTTTAGGGGTGCCGGATGAGTGACCGACAGTTGGGATTCCGACGGTCGTTTCTCCGACATTGGAATACCGACTGTCGGAATCCCGGTTTACACGGGCTATATTCCCTTGTGGGGGTCCATAGAGGAAGAATAGAACAGCTTGCCACGAGCCAGCAAGTGGCTTCAATGAGCTCACCCCCCCCTGTCGGGCTCCTGAATTCCGTCATCGGAATCCCAACTGTCGGGATTTATACTATACCTCTCCTTTGGTCCCTGGGGTCGTTTCTCCGACATTGCAATCCCGACTGTCAGGAGCCTGACAGTCAGAATCTCGATTTACATGCGCTAATTTCCCCCATGGGGGTCCATAGAAGTAGAATAGAACAGCTTGCCACCGAGCCAGCAAATGGCCTAAATGCACTGCCCCCCCGTCGGGCTCCTGACAGTCAGGATTCCGATGATGGAATTCTGACTGTTGGGTACTTTTAATATACCGTATATACTTGAGTATAAGTCGACCCGAATATAAGCCGAGGCACCTAATACTGCTTTCACATTGCAGAAATGGGTAATGACACGGTATTCTTAAATGGGACTTTAAAACGGGTCTGAGCCTTGAGACCTTTCACATTGCAGGTGAAAACCCTTTAAAAATCATTTAATACCATTCAAAATTCAACCTGTTTAACCCCCAAGGGACACGTTTCAAGCCATTGAAATAGAGCCATTCACACTGCCTAAAAAACGGCTTTAAAACGTGTAGGACTCTGCTTTTTAACCGTGTTGAAATACCGGTTATCTTTAACCGGTAAATCAACTTTGGCACTTTCACATTGCAGCCTTGAACGTTAAAATGGGAAAAAAAACGGCAATATACCGGTTTAAAAGTGCAATGTGAAAGGGGTATGATTTTACAACAAAAAACCTTTGAAAACTTATTGACTCAAGTAGGACCCTCACTCGAGTATAAGCCGAGGGGGGCTTTTTCAGCATAAAAAATGGTCTGAAAAAGTAGGCTTATACTCTAGTATATATGGTACCCCTCCTTTAGTCCATCTTACCTTATAGGCTGGCTGCTGGCTGGTCCTCATTATTCTGGGTACACTGTCTGCTGCTGTTCCTGCCCTCTCTTTCCATGCTGCTGCTTTTGACTGTATAGCACCATATAGGTTTGATTCTCACCATGGCTCTAACTGTGCGGAGTTTGTATATTCTCCTCGTACTTGCGTGGGTTACCTCCGGTTACTCTGGTTTACTCCCACAATCCAAAAATATACTGGTAGTTTACAAAAATTAACAACAAAATTAAGCCAAGAGTAAATGTGTGTGCGTGTACATGTAGCAGGGAATATAGATTGTAAACTCCACTGGTGCAGGGACTGACATGAGTGTACCACTATACTCTGTAAAGCGCTGCGTAATATGTATATAAATAACTGTTAATAAACAAATAATATAGCCTCACCACCTGCTTGATCTGCATCTTTCTATATCTCCAGCTCACAGTGTAGTCTTGCTTAGGGATGACTATCGATGGTACCATTGGTGGTTAACCTTGATGGTATAATACTATTCACAGTGAAACCATCAATGGTTTCATCCATCGATGGTGATCCCTGCCTATGGAATACGTACGGAAACACTGCTGGCTCAAACTTTCTATTTATAGGAAGAAAGAAAAAATAACAGTGTCGGATTACTTCTGTAAGGCAATAATCAACTAGACCCACAAAAATTCTATGTCTCCCCATGGAAATGCCAAATCAAATTCAGTTATACTACTGTATATGAACTTCTGATAAAATGAAAAAAAAAAATGCAGGGTATGATTTTGTAGCAATAATAATATTAATCCAGCACAGAAAGCCGAATCTATTGTTTTGAGGTAAGGTACAAAGCCTCATGATTAGGAAAAGCTGGGGGCTGAGAATTGTGCTGCAGACTTAACAGAATTACAATATCTAATTTACTTAGCACATCTGCATGCAATTACTCTCATGCTTTTTCCTTTAGCAATTAAAGAAAACACCAAGTTACAGTTTTCTTCCACTTTAAGGAAATACCGATTAGATTTTATTAGAACAGAAATGCTCTTTTCCCTAATAGATTGTCTGCTTTTTGATACGGTCTCAAATTTGTTTCAATGTATTACCATTATTTTATAGGAATTTAATATGCATTACCTTAATGTGATTGTTTTGTTCGTTACAAAATGTACAGTAGTATTTATAGTGATCAACTGAATGTATTTGTGTTGTGCGATCAATTAGATATCTATATAATTAAAGGAATGAATCACCCAAAGTAGTCTAAATATATTCCTTAAAGCAATGTGACACAAGAATTGTGCATAGCTGTGGTTTCCTTCCGCGCATACTCGCAGATCCAGTACTCAGTAACAGTGGCAAACACAGAATTTCCATGGGGGTTTCTGTATGTACGTTAAGTGTCCTTCGGTGGGGGGGCAGTTGGGAGTCCTCATAATTTTCTGTTCTAGCATAGCAGCGGTGAATAGACACTGTGCGAATGTGCACAGCATCTATTTACAGAGACAGAGGGCATGGCCAGAAGCTCAGAGAGCGCTGGCCATACCCTCCACAGCAACAAAAATGGGGAAGCCACACTCCTTTTGTAGGTACACACCCATTTTTCCTACACAGCAGGTCAGGCATACCAACCCCCCTTATTTTAAAAGTTGGGAGGTATGCATACATATATACTGCATGCACACACACACATAACATACATACATAAACAGATACTGTAGAATAGATACACACAGCATGTACACATAGATAAACACATAGCACAGATACACACAGCATGTACACATAGATAAACACATAGCATAGATATACACAAATAGCATAGATACACACAGCATGTACACATAGATAAACACAGCATAGATATACACAGCATATATACACAAACACACCCAGTACACAGAACAATGCCTCAGAAGTCACATGCGAACACAAACCAAATCATACCTCATTTCGCAGCACAAGTCGCCATGAAGTGATGAAATCCCCTAATACCTGCTGGTTTATCCTGGATTTTTTTTACTGCTTGTGGGCAGGATGCACTAAGACAAAAAATGCTGTAAAAACACAGTTGTCAGGTTTTCTGCTACATATTGATATGCAGGAAAACCTGCATGCCGGGTTTTCGCTGTGGGCATATCACCAGCAAAAGCTGGCGATACCCCATAGAAGCCTATGGGGTTCCTAACGTGACCCAGCACCACCCCACATGGACCCCCACTGACCCCCGCCAACCTCCCCTCAGCTGTGTCTGGGCAGCACAGTGCTGTGCTGCCCGGACCTCCGCTGCACATCGCAGCCGCAACGCAAAGGGCAGCTCTTAACAGAAGAGCTGTCCTTTGCAATAATTATGGCATATGTTAGTGCATATGCGATAATTAGCTATGCGGTAGCCAGTGATCTGCGGTGGAGAGGGGCGGAAAATCTAAGTACACACCGCCCTCTGAGGCTTTCAGTCAGCTGCAGGCTATATAAAATCAGTGCCTGGTGCCACACTAGAGAATAGCCAAATTCAGCCATGGTTGAAAGCAGAAAGTGAGTGCTGCAGATGGTTTGGTGGGCTTTATTAGCATTTTGATTGGTTTAGCCATAATTGAAATGGTTTACACATGTTTCTTTGTAGCAGTGGTGCATTCTAGTTTTGTTTGATTTTGGTAGGACTTTAGATTGAATTAAGTGAAAAAATGGTGTCACATGTCAAAACACTGAAAAGCATTGATTTGGTGCATGAGGTGCATCGATTCACCGGCTTGCACGGGGCTGGGGTTTCAATCTGGCTAGGCAGCGATTACCTGATCTCAGGACTATGCAAATTAGCAGCACAGCGGGTAGGTCTGAATAACCATATAAGCTACTGCATCTGTGTATATATTTTTAATACATCTGGATGAGCCATCACTTCTTATTGCCCCAATTATCAGCAATAGTATATATTTTTTTTATTATTCAATATATTTTATTAAATTTTTGATATACAATTAACAATATTCAAGTTTCTCAAGAAATACATATAAAAAAAAACGGGACAATGGGGGTTATTTTGGTTCACTCTTTCTGACAAATTCCTTCTTAGATGGACAAAACCATGTGCACTGCAGGTGGGGCAGATGCTACTTGTGCAGAGAGAATTACTGTATTTGCTGGCGTATAAGACTACTTTTTTTCCCCTGAAAAACATGCCTCCAAGTGGGAGGGTCGTCTTATACGCCGGGTGCACATATATAACAAACTCTATATTTTGAGTGGAAATGTTGGGGGGTCGTCTTAAACGCCCAGTCGTCTTATACGCCGGCAAATACGGTAAATTTGGGTGGGGTTTTACTTCAAAGTGAGATCTATATTGCAGTGTAAAAATAAAGCAGTCAGTATTTTTCCTGCACAGAAACAAAATAACTTACCCAAATGTAATTCTCTCTGTACATGTTGTATCTGCCCCCCTGCAGTGCACATGGTTTTGTCCATCTAAGAAGGATTTTGTAAGAAAGAGTGAACTAGAATAAGGCCCAATGTCCTTCTAAATACTGCAAAGAACAAACTTATTTTCTAACCTAGAATTGCAAAATGACATAAATGTTGCTCTCAACTATATCTTCTAAGATATGTTCCTATAACTGTTTAAAGTGTTGCTACCATATCTACCCTTATATTAACAGTTTAAATTATTAGGATGAATAATGTAGAAGGATAAAGTAAAAAAAAAGAAGGAAAAACTAACATAAAAAAAAGGATGCCCGGGCATATTTAATGTGCAAAAAGTACTTTAAAGAAGCTTTTTAAATAAATTACCATGGAAAAGGTCATAATTTAGATTTAGAAATAGAATATTAATTATCTGGTCTAAAAATCCCTATACTATATACAGTAGGTCCCTCAGACTCTGCACTGTCATGGCCCTCATAATGTTATTTCAAAGAACCTGTAGACGATTGTGATTTGTGTTGGCTGATTTTTTGCTAAATTCTGAATGTTTGTTACTTAATTGACCATATCAGCCAAGTAATATATGGAATAATGTGCATGTATAGCATATACAGTAGCCATAATAAGACATTGCCTGAAGTTACAATATTCTATGTACATAGGCAAACACTCTGGGGGAAATCTACTAAGATGTGTATTCTACTTCACATGTGATGTTGCTATGGGCAACCAATCAGAATCTACTTCTTATTTATCTAGCACCCTCTAGAACAGTGCTTCCCAACCTTTTTTCTCTCCCGTACCCCTTGATTAGGCTTTTCATTGAAGAGTACCCCCTCCTCGAAATATAAAATATAGACAGTACTTATGAGTGGAGAGGATGTGAGCGTTATGCGTATCCTTATGAATGTCCTTATATTAAGGAGTAGCGGACAGGAATGCCCTTCCGTATCTGGCCGCTGGTTGTGTATTGTCTCCATGGGGTTCCCACTAACACCTGTAGGATTAATGCCGCTGCTTCTTCCACCCGTGTCAGCGCAGGGCAGATGATCGCTGATGTCTGAGGGCAGCATGGGAAGCTCCCAGTGGATTGCTGGTCAGGCAAAAGCACAATGAGACGCTGATGACGCTGAAGACAGAACCATAAGTGACACAACATGGTTCTTCTCCATAGCAATGGGTCGTCTTCTGCCATCAAAATACTTTTTCATCTTCCGCCATTACCAATATTATTTTCAAGTACCCCCAACTGGTCTGCAGAGTACCCCCAGGGGTACTAGTACCCCAGGTTGGGAACCACTGCTCTAGAAGATAGTAAACAGGCTCTGATTGGTTGCCTGTAGCAACATCACATGTGAAGTAGAATACACATCTTAGTAAATGTCCCCTCTGTTGTTTACGTCGTAACCTTTGAGTGCAAATACTTTGCTATAAATCATGAGAGGGGCAGGTCCTTCGCTTTGTCTGTGGCTCTAGGACCCTTAGATGTGGCCCTGTGCCGCCAGTGACCGCATGTTTGCAAAATAACGTTTGAATGTTTGAAGTTGTTTGGTGGTTGTGGAAGGGTCCTAATTTTTCTTATTAACCCCTTCAGTGGTGGGGAGCGCTCCCCACTGGGCGAGTTTCTTATGGGGAGCGCTCCCCTAAAAAAAAACCACCACTACCTCCCTGGGTCCGGGCAGCGCTGCTGCACTGTCAATCAGCCGCTGCCAGGACCTGCGCCCCCGCACTGCGTACCTGTCCCCGGCAGCCGGCTTGTCATAAGCCGGCCCGGGGACTTCAATACAAAACCCGGAGGGGAGGGGGGAGGAGGAGGGAGGAGGCGGCATCACAGAGGGGAGCTGCCTGAGTTCAGTGATTGAACTCAGCAGCGCTGCCCCGCTGTAAACAGTGGCAATCCCGAGAATTTTCCGGGCTTGCCAGACTGGACACTGAGGCACAGCCCGGAAAATTCTCGGGATTGCCACTGAAGGGGTTAAGAACTACACAAAAATAAATTTCTTTATTTGTGACATTGCATGTGTAGCTTAAACAAGTTTACACAAGTTAGCAAATTAATCCATAACTTATTTGTAACATGTGGCTCTTAATGATGTGACTGTCATACGAAGCTATTAAATCAAAACGGAAAATTTAAGACTTTCTGAATAAAAGATGTGGCCTAAAACGAATAAATATGACTTCAAAGAACTAGGCTTCTTCAAAGTCTTTATACTCCAGCATCATCCAAATTACAGAGGGTGGAAATGTCTATACTTACAGTATGTGCATAAATTAAGCCATGGTGGTTTCTTGGTGGGGCCAAAAAAGCTCTAATTTAACATTTGCAAAGATAAGATCAGATATTTTTGACTTTGAGAAGTAAAGAAGACTTCATCGCTGTAACAGTTGTAACCTTAAAAGATCATGTGAGTTATGAAATCACTAAGTGTAGAGAAAGTTTCATTTTCCTGAGCTGAGAAAATATTGAGAAAAGTGTTCGCTGAAAACTGCATCTTTGTGCACTTTGTCAATGACACAATCAATGGGTGTCATACTGAGATACCCACTGGCTTCACTGCATTGAGTAAAAAAAAAAAACCCACCAGATACAGTATGCATGATTGGCGCAAACCCCCCAGTAACCTTAACCCCCACAATGACAAAATACTCCTTCCCACGCTTATGACTCAGGATTCCAGCATTGGCATCTCTACTGATCCTCAAGCATCCCAACACACCAGCTGCGTACACTGGACATTGCACCAACACTATGGAGTTAAGGGATGTCTGTCAAAATATGGCCACCTGTGCCAGTGCAATCGCATCTGTTTAGCCACCCGTGTTACATCCCAGGAACACCCCTTGAAATGATCTTTATCTGCCACTAAATTCATTCTGTATCCCCTGGTGGTAACATTTGTAATACATGTTCAGTCTGGTTCAGACAGGACGCGGTAAGCATCCCTGCAGTTACGGTATGCGGTCGACAGCACTAAGGTTGGCCTGAGCCAATGTCGACACATCGGAAGGTCGACACGGGCTTAGATCTACATCTCATTAGTTTGACATAAGCATTAAGACGACATGGGCTAGGTTGACAGTCAAAAGGTCAACATGGGCAAGTAAAGAGTCAGGCAAGTAAAGACTTACCTAACCACTGTCAGAATTCCCTCCTCCGTATTCTGACCGCCGGCCACCCATGTGTATCCCGTTCAGACTCATGTAAAGGACACTCCTATAATACACTCAATAAACATTTGTCCTTGCGCTATTAGCCACCTTACAGGAATGCCCCGAGATTTTTCACCACCTGTCTTATATGATATAAATTGATCACAAGAGCAGAATGAAGACGTAAGGGTAAGCAGTCTTCATGTCTAGCTTCAGTGTGGCAAGTAATGACGTTTATATCCAGTGTCCATGCAGGTGCTGTTATATGTACAGTAGTCCTTAGGAATAGATTTAGCATATCTCAGCAGTAAGGGGCCTCCTAAAACCAGATCATTTTGGTTTCAGGGGTTAAAGGGGACATACATATAACCCATATACACAGAACATTTCCTTTAGTACAGTATATGTTATTGAGGACCTGATCTAGAAGTGACACAGTGCTGAAGTTTGGGCATATGTATAAGTATTTGCTACTGTACATGTGCAAAACTTCCTGAAAACCCTTGTGGCAAATGCATTTCCCTGACTCTACCACTCCGTATAATGTTGTGTACAGGATTGCAGGCATTAGGAATGATGTGACAAAACCATGTTCATTGCTGGGTGATGACGGGGAGCAGAGCAGTACCTACTGTGGTGTGGTCTGAAATGCCACCCCAGGTGCAAGGTCTGGGTGCAAGCTCAGTGGAAACACACTGCTATAAGGGTGCATTTTGGAAAGTGTGTTTTGACCCAATGTTGGGATTTTATATACATGTTCATATGGACGGCCGTGTTTGGAAATTCGATTGCATTGAACACTTTTGAGTTTAGCTTTAGAAATGTTCTGTGTATGAAAAAATGGTCATTCATGCCCGAGAATGCGAAATCAGGCACACACAATTCTTAGTACAGTATATTTAGCCCCAGGAATGAAACCAAAACCACCGTAGAAACATGTTCCTCACACAGCAACACTAGAAAACCTGGCAGACCTGTCCTGCAATACAGATCTAACAAGTATCAAAATATTGCTGTTGTGAGGAATACATTTTCCGATTTCTTTTATTCATGAAGTCATATCTCATCATTTTTCTTTATATATATGAACAGATATACAGTACAGTACTGTATATTACCTTGCTATAGAATTTTTGAAGGGGGTTATTCTGGGGTTATTCTGGTTGATTCGCATGGCTGCCAAACGCCGTTCACCCCCCCCCCTCGCAGCTTGTGTTCGCATGCAGGGCCTGCTAATGAATGTTTAATGGTACTTGTGTACTTTCACGGCTCCCACGATGTGCATTGTACAGGGAAAAATCGCATGCGATCTGATGCGATGCGATGTAATTTTTCACAGAAATAATGGACATGAGTTGAAATCATGTAAAATGCACCCCAATTGTCATTTTTCACACTGTACCACCCCCACTATCAACGCCAACCCGAAGCGTGGCGAGCGTAGCGACCCCGCGAGGGGCAGCGGTACGCATCCTACGACCTTTTCATACCCCCACTATCCACGTCGGCGTGGAGTTGAGAATGTAAAGTGTGGCGAGCGCAGCGAGCCAACGAGCCCGAAGTATGGTGAGCGCAACGAGCCCCGCGAAGGGACACGGATACTTGTGAAGCCCGCGAGGGGACACGGATACCTGTGAAGCCCGCGAGGGGACACGGATACCTGTGAAGGTATCCGCGTCCGCTCGCCACGCTTCAGGCTCGGTGGCTCGCTGCGCTCGCCACACTTTCTATTCTCATCTCCACGCCGACGTGGATAGTGGGGGTATGAAAAGGTCGTAGGACGCGTACCGCCGCCCCACGCGGGCTCGCTACGCTCGCCATGCTTCGGGTTGGCATTGATAGTGGGGGTGGTACAGTGTGAAAAATGACATTTGGGGTACATTTTACATGATGTCAACTCATGTCCATTTTTTCTGTGAAAAATTACATCGCATCGCATGAGATCGCATGCGATCTCATGCGATCGCATGCGATTTTATAAAAATGCATTAAAAACACGGGGAAATCGCATCCTATCGCATGCCATCGCATGCCACTACATATGGCATGCGATGGCATGCGATGGGAGCCGAGAAAGTACACAAGTACCTGTTTAACATATACATCCATTCGCAGCCTGAGGGTGAACACCAACATCATTTGATGGTCGCCGACCCTCGAGTGATGTTGAACGTGCACTCATATCTAAGTGACTCTCAGGTGACTTAGATTTGTGTGCACCCTTGGGCGGGCAGCTGACATCTGGTGATGTCAGTTGCCCACCCCCGCCACTGATGTCACGGCCCAGTTACCATGGGAACGCCCAGTGTTTACATGGGAACGCCTCTGCCCCACGCCCCCACCCGCATATGCACATGCGCAGAAATGACCCTGTGCATTCGCATATGCCCACCATCGGTCCCCATGCAAATGTTCTGGTCCATGCGAACAAACCAGAATAACCCTCTAAGTCATTTATTGAAAACCCAATCAGCCCTAAAAAGTTATTCTCTATTTTTTTATATCAGAAACTGAAAACTAAAGATTTGTATCTTTGCTTAAAAAAATCTTCTCCTAACCTCTTTAACGTAACAAAAATAGTTTTCAAAAAATACCCTGAGCTAAAAACTATAAACCAACATGAATATTTTGCAGTAATATGAGCAAAAAGTGTCCCATAGGCAACTATAAGGCCGTAGCACTCAGTGCCCAGAACATATTGAAAATAAAATATTCTGCTAACGTAGCTTGGTATTGCCAATCAATACCTGTTAGTACAAAGCTTTTCAAGTTCTTTTGTTTTACCCAGAAGGAAAAGATTTTAACTAGAAGTAGTTATAATATATGGTTGAATTATATACTTTACTGCAGTAAGTGCACATTGAACCCACATATAATGCTGCTTCAAAACATATGTGAATGGAGCTTAAGAGCTCTTTAGCATTGTTTCTATGTCTGTGGTGCCTATTTATCACTGGTGGCATGTGACATCCCTGAACAGTGTGTAAACTTATTGCTGCATATTGCATTAATATTTGTTTTATTACCTATTCCAACAACGTTCTTTAGCAGCCATCCGGGTAGGAGCATGGAGGAAACAGGTTTGTGTTTGGTGCAATCCCTGTGGTGTACATGCATGGCCACCCAGATTGCTGCTTATCTTGAACATATGTCCTACTGTTATCGCCATACAACTCCATAAGTTGGTGATGAGCTTCAACTGCTAATGTGTCCTTTCGATGCATAAATCTGATCACACTACACACCTCAATGTTTACCATGTGTTTGCCAGCTCTGCCATCTCACAACTATTGTTGGAATAGTATGATTGATCTAAGGTGCAGGCTAATGGGAGTAAAACCATTACAATTGTGAGAGGTCCATACTGTGAATATATATAAATATATATACACAGGATCTGCGCGATAGATCTGGTAGGAGCCAGGACCTGTGTTATAGATTTGTCCATAGAAGCCAACCAGATGACACAGAAAGTGGCTTTTCAACAGTAAAAAGTAACTAAAAAAACAATTATTATTTAAAATTTTAATAGTGTGTTGTTAATAAAAAAATATTTACTTTCCACACAATTTTTCTCTTTTTTGGGGGTAATACTTGGATTAAAGTAGTATTCAAAGAGAATTACCTTGTGGTCAACATACATTTTATAATAGGTTTAAGGGTATATTCAATGCATGTGTAAACTGCCATCTTGCCGAAAAGACGTCAGTTTTCAAAAGGACTAGATCAGAATCCTTTCTATTCAATGCTAGAGGGTTTTTTCCGGCAGGTCGAAAACCAGGTGGATTGATAAAATAGCCTCTAATCCACCTGCTTTTGATGGAAGATTTTGGCCATGTTTCCGGCAAACTCAATCCGACATGAAAAGATGCCTGATTGAGGCAGGGAGGACGGAACCGGGTGATTAGCATAATTTTACACTGCGCTGTCCACCTCTCCACCGCCACTCGCCACCTCCCGTACCCAGGGGCGGATCCAGGATAAAATGACAGGGGGGGCACCATGATAAAAGGGTTATGGTGGGGGAGGGGCGGTGTTAGTGGTGCCAGTGTACATGCTAAGAGAGCGGCAGGAGAGGGTGGGAATGGAATTAAAAATAGGCCCTGGCATTTAAAGTACGCAGGCCCACCATGGCGACAAAAGTGAAGGATGTAGTTGTGCGCGCGCCAAAGGCGCGTTTCGGAAAAGGATGTGTGGCCACTCAACAGGGGGCGTGTCAACACCATATACAACTTCTACACATTATGCAACAAAATACTAGACCCCATTATACTTGCCCCTTACACAAGATGCCAAATGGAATGAGCCAAAATTGACATAATGCCACATGGATTGAGCCAAAATTAAAATAATGCCACATGGATTGTGTCAAAATTCACATGATGCCACATGGATTGAGCCAAAATTTACATAATAACACACACACGGATTGAGCCAAAATTCACATAATGCCACATGGATTGAGCCAAAATTCACATAATGCCACACGGATTGAGCCAAAATTCACATAATGCCACACGGATTGGGAAAAAATTCACATAATGCCACACGGATTGAGACAAAATTCACATAATGCCACATGGATTGAGCCAGAATTCACATAATGCCACACAGATTAAGCCAAAATTCACAATACGCTTCATAAACAGGGACATTGTCCACCAAAGGCTCGCATTAAACATTTACACCATAATGTCCATTACACGTTAAGTTACACGCCATTATGTCCATTATGTGTTATGCCAAACACCATAATGCCTATTAAAAATTATGCTACATAAGAGCTGCTTCTCTACATGCTCATTGCCAAGGGTTCCATGCTCATTGCCAGAGGTTCCATGCTAATTGCCATGTGGGATTACATGCTCATTGCCAAGGGGGAATAAATGCTCGTGGTAAATGGGGCACAGACACGACCAGGCAGAAGTGATAGCCACTGACAGTGGCAGAGCCTGACTGTATTCAGAGCACTGCAGGTCCCAGCTATTTGAAATAATACCCCTTTCACACCAGAAAATGCATTCCCAGGTTGGCCCCTTTTACACCAGCCTAGTCCCTGCATTTTCTGGTGTGAGGGGGAGAGAAAACCACCACTCCCCCCTTTAACCAGTTATCTCATTTAACCGGCTATATCTTCGGAACCAACTGACCCATTTACATGAAACAAGTATTATATTGAAGAACTTTTGAGTCGGCTTAGATTGATTTTGGTTCCGTGAAACTGGAACTTTTGGTTCCAGAGTAATTTGCCCTCAAAGAACATGATCAGCCATGAAATTACATTTCAAAAATAAAAAAAATCGGTTTACACGCAATATCTCTGGAACCGAATGACCGATTTGGACCAGCCTGGTATCATATTGAAGGCCCAGCGATTTGGAATTGAATGTAAGCAACCACAAGCTTCTGTGATGCCAGGGCAGGAACTGGCAGCCGTCGGAACCGGGTGGGGGTCGGAATTGACGGGTCCCATATTATCCTATGGGCAAAAAACGTTACAGGTTTGCCAGGCGATATCTCTGGTTCCCGGGGGGCTAGAGACACGGGGCTGGGCTCGTTGGAAAGCCCTGGTCCTCATCTATAAAATAAATGACAGGGGGGGCACGTGCCCGGGTGCCCCCCCCTGAATCCGCCACTGCCCGTACCCTCCCACCGGCTCTGTTCAGACCCTGTCCTGGCTCACGCTGCCTCCCGACGCCGTGCTCACCTAGTCCCCACGCCAGCCGGGTGAGCATCAATCAGTGGCCAAATCTGACATCTGGATTTGCCTGCTGCATTGAATAATGGATGCCGGATTCATTAAAGAATTTCCGAAAGGATCCGGCATCAATTGAATATACCCCTTAGACCAGTGTTTCTCAAACTGTGAGTCCTGACCCCATCACGACTCCATGTTGCTGACCATTAGGCTGATGACTTTTCTAATCTCAGTCAGTGATTCAAGGAGTCTGAAAAATCTGTTGAATTGTCTGTTATTTTAGACTCCTCCCATAATTTTGTGCCTCCACAATGCTGCCATGTATGTGCTGTCTGCTGACTACACATGTGATGTGATGACCTTCTGCAGTAACTTGATGGGGTCCTGTAATTATTGTTATTGTCTGATGGGATCCCAGAGCAAAATAGTTTGAGGACCCCTGCCTTAGACATTTAGGGCCTTATTCTAGTTCACGCTTAGAGGCAAATTTCTTCTCAGATGGACAAAACCATGTGCACTGCAGGGGGGCAGATGTAACAGGTGCAGATAGAATTAGATTTGGGTGAGTTATTTTGTTTCTGTCCAGGGAAAATACTTTATTTTTATACTGCAATATAGATCTCACTTTGAAGAAAAACCCCACCCAAATCTAACTCTCTCTGCACAAGTTACATCTGCCCCACCTGCAGTGCACATGGTTTTGTCCATTTGAGAAGGATTTTGCCTCTAAGAGTGAACTAGAATAAAGCCCTTAATGTAAAGCCAAAAGCTTATACTTGCAAAATCAATAGTGTGCAATAAATCGAAGAGACTGGTTTTCCTTTCCTTTTCTTTTTCCTAATACGATCATTAATTTTGATCTGATATGAACTTTCTATTACTATAGCTTGAATAGAAGATTACATTTTACATACTAGCTCACAATTGAAAATTGGAACGACGCACAGTTTTTTGTGATTGTTGTTTATTTAAAACACTAGGTGATTCATCGCGCCCTACGGGCGCTCTTCACACCGTCGTAAGGGGCTGCGCCCCCTTAATTTGTGAACGTTTGTATATGAGAAATATGGTTAGAATTGTATGAAAGATGCCCTGTATTGCAACTTAGGTGTCCGCGAATCGCGGGAGGGGGGGTCGCGGAGGGTGCCGCGAATTGCAGGAGGGGGGGTCGCGGGGGGTGCCGCGAATTGCAGGAGGGGGGGTTGTGGGGTGGTGGATGCTGCGAATCGTGGGAGGGAAGGGATTGCAGAGGGTCGCGGGGGTGTGCCGTGAATCACGGGAGGGGGGGTCACGGGGTGGGGTGCCGAGAATCGCGGGGGAGGTGTGTGTGTGTGTGCCGTGAATCGCGGGAGTGGGGGTTGTGGGGGGGGGGGGTGTGACGCAAATCGCCACAAGAAAAAAATCAACACAGAAAGGTCAACACATGTAAATGTTGACATAAGTGTGGCACTTCATTGGTGTCCATGTCGACACATGAGAATGAATAAGAAAATATTCAAAAAATGACAAAAAAACTTCAAAAACTCATGTCAACCTTTTTCATTGTCGACCATAGCCATGTCAGTGTTTTCCATGTGCAATTCAATTCTGGAGCTGCCGCGAATCACGGGGGGGGTGCCGCGAATTGCGGGAGGGGGGTCGCGGGGGTGGGTGCCGCGAATCGCGGGAGGGCGGGGTTCACAGGGGTTCCGGTGGGGGGTTGCCGCGAATTGCGGGAGGTGGGGGGTCACGGGGGGTGCCGCGAATCGCGGGAGGGGGGGTTGCGGGGGGGTGTGACGCGAATCGCCACAAGAAAAAATCAACACAGAAAGGTCAACACATGTAAATGTTGACATAAGTGTGCCACTTCATTGGTGTCCATGTCGACACATGACAATGAATATGAAAAAATTAAAAATAAATCTTCAAAAACTCATGTCAACCTTTTTCATTGTCGACCATAGCCATGTCAGTGTTTTGCATGTGCCATTTAATCCTGGGGCTGCTGCGAATTGCGGGGGGGGGTGCCGCGAATCGCGGGAGGGGGGTCGCAGGGGGGGTGCCGCCAATCGTGCAAGGGGGGGTCGCGGGGGGGTTCTTTTTGCCGCGAATCGCGGGAGGGAGGTCGCGGGGGGGGTGTTTTTTCCGCGAATGGGAGGGGGGGGTCGCGGGGTGGTGGTTATGCCGCGAATTGCGGGAGGGGTCGTGGTGGGGTTCTTTTTGCAGCGAATCGCGGGAGGGGGGGTCACGGGGGTGTTTTTGCTGCGAATCGCGGTAGGGGGGGTCGCGGGGGAGCGGGTGTTTTTGCCGCGAATCGCGGGAGGGGGGCGCGCGGGGGGGGAGGTTTTGCCGCAAATCGCGGGAGGGGGGCGCTCACCTGGTGGCTGTGGAGTAGCAGTGCTGGGCAACATGGGAAGGCAGTGGGTGTCTGGCACTGTCTGTGGGCTCACTGGGCTGGTTCTCTGTCACATACCTCCCAACATGACCCTCTCCAGGAGGGACACAATGCTCTGTTTCTAGACTTCCCCTTAATGTATGATTGCCATCACCTGTTTTAAACAGGTTAATTTCTCAGAAAGGTGTTTAGCACAGATGAAGGCAATCACACATTAAGAGGAAAGTCCAGGAACAGAGCGTTATAGACACAGACACCCACTTTGAGTGACAGATGTAGCCAAATATATAGGAGATTTGATTTATTCCCTATTATTATTATCATTATTATTACTACCAGTTATTTATACAGCTCACACACATATTACTCAGCGCTTTACAGAGCATATTTGAACATTCACATCACTTCCTGCCCCAGTAGAGTTTACAATCTAATCCCTACCACATGCACACACACATTCATTCTTGGGTTAATTTTGTTGGGAGCCAATTGACCTACCAGTATATTTTTGGATTGTGGGCGGAACCTGAATACCTAGAGGAAACCCACGCAAGTACGGGGAGAATAAACAAACTCTGCACAGTTAGGGCCATGGTGAGAATCAAACCACTGACCTCAGCGCTGTTACACCACTGGGAAAACTAAAAATTATATTTATGACTTTTGCTGTTGATGAAAAGGTTTTCCTTTGGTGCATAACTTGCAAGGTCTGATCTACTCATTAGCATACATCAAAGACAGAAGACTCTACTCACCGGTAATGTGGAATTTTGGCATTATTTAGCCAGTTGCTAAAACTGTCCCAAATTAGAGCTCAAAATTAATTTGCAAATAAATGTAGTGGAGGCATTATACTGTGTAGAGAATATTAGAATCCTTTTCCTCTTCTCTGTAAACTACTTACAACACTTTCCTGTATGTTAAAGAATATCCTGGTCCCTGGACTAAATGTAGAAATGACACTTGAACTCTTTTAGCCATTGGCGTACCAGAAATTATGAAGGAGAATTTTAGGCTACAGAGAGACACTGTCTGAAGTTACTGAGAACAGCAACCTATATTTACTAAACATATCATATTCCAATAGTTCAACTAGGGACAAAAAAAGCAAAATGTACAGCCCTACACCATTAATTATTCTCAGTCACATATTATACATTTTAAAGCAGCAAAATATTTTTCCAAAGGAAATAATTGATTTAAAGGAAATCTATGTAGTTGTATAGAGGCCCATTTCCAGGAACCATCGCTCCAGTGTTCTAATGGTACATTGTGTTTGCTAATCATGTTAAAATACTAATGGATGATTAGAAAACCCTTGAAAACTCGTGTGCAATTATGTTAACACAGCTTAAATAGGTTTGCTTGTAAGAAAATCTATAAAACTGGCCTTCCATCACAATTGTGGGTTCAATTATACTTTCAAAATGGCCAGAAAAAGGCCAGAAAAAAGAGAATTTTCATGTGAAACTCGGCAGGCTATTCTTGTTCTTCAAAATGAAGGCTATTCCATGCGAGACATTGCCAAGAAACTAAACATTTCCTACAATGGTGTGTACTACTCTCTTCAGAGAACAGCACGAACAGGCTCTAACCAGACTAGAAAGAAAGATTTTTGAGTTGAGTTAAGTGAAAAGATGCTGGAAGAGTGCCTGACGCTATCTGTCAAGCATGCTGGAGGTAATGTGGTGGTCAATCCAATCCAAGACAATCCAACTTGTGGGAGGTGCTTCAGGAAGAGTCAGGTGAAATTTATTCAGATTACAGTACCTCAACAAATGAACAGCTAGATTGCCAAAGGTCTGCAATGCTGACTTGCTGCAAAAGGAACATTCTTTGACAATTGCAAAGTTTGAAGGACAAAATTATTATTTAAAACAGGGATGGGGAACCTTCGGCTCTCCAGCTGTTGTTGAACAAGCATGCCTTGCAAGAGTTGTAGAATGGACACATAGCAAAACTGTAACATGGCATGCTGGGATATGTAGTTCCACAACAGCTGGAGGGCAGAAGGTTCCGTATCCCTGATTTTCAAACAAAAGTCATTATTTCTAAACTTGCTACTTTCTTTACTGTATGTTCTATTCATTTTGCAACTCATTTGATAATTAAAAGTCAGTTTTCATGTAAAACACAATTGTCTCGGTGACCTCAAACTGTAGGGTACATGCAAAAGTTCTCACTAAAATCATAATAGGAAAAAGGATTATTTTTAATGTTTACACACTTCCTTCATTAGTAAGATAGCTGAGCTTTCTTGGCTACATTTTGAAAGATAAAAGCAGCAGAACATTACCCGCAACTAAATTTACGGTAAACCACTAGCTATAATTATTAATTAAGAAAAAAAAAGTCTTAAAATAGTAGTGTAACATAGTTTTATGTTACAACTTATACTAACACAGGTCCTGGTAGTCTCTCTCTCTCTCTCTCTCTCTCTCTCTCTCTCTCTCTCTCTATATATATATATATATATATATATATATATATATATATATATATATATATATATATATACATATAAACAGTATGGATGTGCCTCAGACCACTTGTTCTGGATTTGAAGTCATCAGCCAGCTTTGGATTTGGCAAACAACCGTGGCTGGCTTTGGATTTTTCAAAAATTTACAAAAAAGCTAATATCACAATTTTTTTTCCTTTACAGTATTATTTACCTAAATAACATTCATTTCATCATTTGCAAACAATATTTACCACATTACCGCTCACAATGTTGTTTTCATCCACTTGAAACTATGCACACTGTGGGTCACACAGCCCGGTAACTGCTCAAGCAGTTCATTATTAAAAATGTTCCCCCTTTATAAAAAAACTAAAAGAAGTGCAGTCAGTGCACCAATAATAGGATAATACTGATTTTAGCCACCTACAAATTATAAAATATAAAGCTACAGAGCGCGCTAGTGAAGCGTGCACACCTGTCTTTTAGATCTCATGCAATGGTGCCGATCCAAGTCTCACGAGAAAACCGCATCGGTTTGTGAGGGGGATCAGAGTCTGGCGGGAATTGCTGAGCCGCGGCTTGGCCAGACTCAGATCCCCACTGTTCGGAGTGGTTCAGATTTTCCTGAATCCGAACCGCTCATCACTAATAAATAGATTGATATATATTGCTACAAAGAATCTGTTTCTTTTTACTGTGCTACCTACGATATTCTTGGTTACACATGTGACTAAATGTAACAGACAGAATGGGAAATTACCACGTATGTGGTCTCATAATATGAATGATGTCCACACCTTTGTGTCCAAACCCATACATTGGGCCTGAATTATGTTTCTTAAGTCAAGTAAAAAATCAAGCAACTGGTCAAAACCATGCTGCACAGCAGGTGGGGCAGATGTAACATGTGCACAGAGATTTAAGAGGAATTCAATTGGAGTGATGTTTAGCAATGTAAAAATCCTTGTGTAGTGTCTGGCTCCATGGGGGATAACACTACACAGGTAGGGGGTGATCTCATACAGACACACATACTAAACCTACTGCAGAAAACACAGCTCCAGACACCGGATGCAGAAGACATCACTTTGGAAGATGGATAATTATTCCTAATTAAGCTTCCATTTGCTTATTTAGTCCACAGGGGGCTGTCCTAGAACAAGTTCCCCAACTATTTTAGGAAAAATCTGAAGGTACAAAAAAAAAGAAAAGATGTGGTGATATCTATAGACATCATTGAGCCCCAGTCAGTCCCGCAAACAGCCCTACACCACAGAGCTTTAACATTTTGGAATGGTGGTAGAGTTCCCTCCATGGGTGGGGAGTGTTCAAACTGAAATATAAATTACAGTATAAAAAATAAAGCATTTGTGGGCTTCATGCAAAAACAGCCAGTATTTAACATGCACAGTAAAATATAACCCACCCAAATCTACGGGTGACATTCTATGGGATGAGATTTGCGTTTTTTGGCGTTAATTAGTCAACAAAATGGCGACATCGCATTTTTCTGTGAAATCGCCAATTTAATGGGATGCGCTAAGGGACTGAAATCGCATATTATGTGCGTTAATGCATGCTGACCAAAAGTGCGAGATTAATTCGCATTTTTATCGCATCCAGATGTTTTCGTACAGAACAGTATACAACTCGCTTATTTAATGCAATGCGCATTTGCAAATCGCACTTTTTAGGTGTCTAATTATCGCACTTATTTCAGACCAGGTTCTGTTTGGCGAAATAGCCAGAACCCTGCACAGATCGCAATGTTCTGTGCAGGGTTCTGGTGTTAAAAAAAAAAAAAAAGGTTAAAATAAAAAAAAAAATGAGTGCGGGGTCCCCCGCCAGAGCATAACCAGCCCCGGGCTCATTGAGCCGGTGCTGTTGACATAAAATCAGGGTCCCCGACAAATAGGGGTCCCCTTGATTTAATAAAACCAGCACCAGGCTCAAGGTCCGGCGCTGGTTCCCAAAATACGGGGGACAAAATGACTAGGGGTCCCCTGTATTTTAAGAACCAGCACCGGACCCAACCAGCCAGCAGGGTAATGCCACAGCCGGGGGACACTTATTATATAAGGTCCCACGGCCAAAGCATTAACCCCCTGGCTGGTCAGCATGGGCAGGGGTCCTGGGGAAGTGGGGACCCCCCCAATGAAGGGGTCCCCCCCCACCAGGACTTACCAGCCCATTCTGATAGTCCGGGGCTGTCCCCGATGCCCCTGGGCGGTGGGCATCGGGCTGATGGATTGTGTAAAAAAAAGAATATAAACTATTGTTTTTTACTGGCGAACTATGAGTCCCAGCAAGCCTACCCCGCATGCTGGGACTTGGAGAACCACAAGTCCCAGCATGCGGGGCATTAAAGGGCCCGCTGGCACTTGTAGTTCTACAGTACAAAAAATAGTTAAAGAAAACACACTGACACCCTGAAAAATAAAAGTTTAATACACACATAACACACACACACTGATACTTACCTACCTTGAGCCCGTAGGTCGGTCCCTGGATCCTGGGTCCGGGCTCCGGGGCTCCAGGGCAGAAGAGTCCGGTTCCGGGGCTGGTCCGGGGTTCCGGGGCTCCTGGGATGAAGAATCCGGGGTCCAGGATCCGAGGTAGTCCCCAGGGGTACCTAAGGAAGGAAATCCTACTCACCTGGTCCCCAGCGACGACCTCGGCATCCTCTCCGGCAGAAGCGCTGCTCCCATGTGGTACCCGGCTCACAGGACTTTCACAGCCGCAGAGATGTTTCTTCCTCTGCGTCTCTAGTCAGAATGATTTCTGGCCAATCAGGAGCTGAGAAAGTCGGCTCCTGATTTGCCAGAAATCATTCTGAATACAGACGCCGAGGAAGAAACATCTCTGCTCTAGATGCGCAGAGATGTTTCTTCCTCGGCGTCTGTATTCAGAATGATTTCTGGCCAATCAGGAGCCGACTTTCTCGGCTCCTGATTGGCCAGAAATCATTCTGATTAGAGACGCCGAGGAAGAAACATCTCTGCGCCTGTGAAAGTCCTGTGAGCCGGGTACCACATTGGAGCAGCGCTTCTGCCGGAGAGGATGCCGAGGTCGTCGCCGGGGACCAGGTGAGTAGGATTTCCTTCCTTAGGTACCCCTGGGGACTACCTCGGATCCTGGACCCTGTATTCTTCATCCCAGGAGCCCCGGAACCCCGGACCAGCCCCGGAACCAGGACCAAGGCCCCGGAACCGGACTCTTCTGCCCTGGAGCCCCGGAGCCCGGACCCAGGATCCAAGGACCGACCTACGGGCTCAAAGTAGGTAAGTATCAGTGTGTGTGTGTTATGTGTGTATTAATCTTTTATTTTTCAGGGTGTCAGTGTGTTTTCTTTAACTATTTTTTGTACTGTAGAACTACAAGTGCCAGCGGGCCCTTTAATGCCCCGCATGCTGGGACTTGTGGTTCTCCAAGTCCCAGCATGCGGGGTAGGCTTGCTGGGACTCATAGTTCGCCAGTAGAAAACAATAGTTTATATTCTTTTTTTTACACAATCCATCAGCCCGATGCCCACCGCCCAGGGGCATCGGGGACAGCCCCGGACTATCAGCATGGGCTGGTAAGTCCTGGTGGGGGGGGACCCCTTCATTGGGGGGGTCCCCACTTCCCCAGGACCCCTGCCCATGCTGACCAGCCAGGGGGTTAATGCTTTGGCCGCGGGACCTTATATAATAAGTGTCCCCCGGCTGTGGCATTACCCTGCTGGCTGGTTGGGTTCGGTGCTGGTTCTTAAAATACGGGGGACCCCTAGTCATTTTGTCCCCCGTATTTTGGGAACCAGCGCCGGACCTTGAGCCTGGCGCTGGTTTCATTAAATCAAGGGGACCCCTATTTGTCGGGGACCCTGATTTTATGTCACCAGCACCGGCTCAATGAGCCCGGGGCTGGTTATGCTCTGGCGGGGGACCACGCGCTCGTTTTTTTTTTTTACTTTGCGCTTTCCTGCAAACGTGCGATTTTCAGACATGAAAATCGCACATTTTCAGGTCTAAAGACATCGCACCACTTCGCCGCAAATCGCACCACTTCGCACTTTTCAGCCTCCAAATCGCATCACATTAAATATGCGAATTATGACTGAAAAATGCGATTTTAAAAAGTGCGAATAGCGGCGATGTGGTGCGCTAAAAAACATGCGCATTTATCTCAAAGCATAGAATGTCACCCTACATCTCTCTGAATGTTACATCTGCTCCACCTGCAGAGACACATTGTTTTGCCCATTTGCTTTTTACTTCATGAATAAGGCTTAAAGATCCAAATGGTGGGGCCAGGATCCCTGTGTGCAGTCTTCTAACATAGAAAAACACTGGTACTGATTCCGACCTACAGATCGAGCGCCTCTCAGCTAGCCCTGGGGCTCGCCAGATTGCCCCCCTGGTGAGATGGCGCTCCATCTGACTGGGACGTGCACACATTCCCAGTTACCGGGCAGCGGGGGGATGCGAACCCTGCCCGTCTTTGCTTCAGGGAGAAGGGCATGGTAAGGAGGGGAGCAGGGAGGCAGGGGTGAGCATCAGGGACCGGCGGCTAGGACCGGCAGGGAGCTCTGTTTGAAGGGGATGCACCCATGTTTCTTGTGCGCGCGTCACCTTCTGGCGGCTGGCAGGGGCTGGCGGTTGTCGATCCGACCGCCAGCCCCTGGATGGAAGAGACCGGCTCCATCTGTATTCGCTAGGCTGCGTATGTTCAGGGCCTAGCAAACAGATAATCGGCCCACCCAGCATTTTCATGGGGATGCCCATAAAACGCTGGTCGTTGCCCAGCACAGCCCCCCCCCCCTTCCCTCCCCTGCCTATGCGAAGGGCTCGATGAGTGTGATACTCACCGAAGGTGTTTGCACATGAGGTCTGCACATGTGCTTATTTGCCCATGAACCTGAATCAGGCCCACTGTGTATTATTCCTTGCTAATGAGGCTTCTCAGAATTTATTGCCTGCAGTTGCGACACAGTGTTCAGCTGTCAAAGGAGTGTCTCACTCTGTGTGCTTTCTATTGATATTCATTTGCTTTCTTTTATTTGCTCTCATTAAATATCTATTGTACTCTGGTTTTATTATCTGCTGCACTGTCAACAGTCTCCATGTAGTGAGGATTTCCTGCTACATGGTTCAATGTGCATATAAATCTATTCCAATACACTTTCGCGTGATTTAATGCAGCTTATGTTAGTTGGTTTACTCTTAATTGTGTTTGGCATTTATGGAGTGAGGGAATAAACTTTTTTAACTGCAGAATTTAGATTTTTTTTTTATATAATGGATAAATTATCTCTACAACATTTCTCTTCAATGCACTTATGTATAGTATACAGCTTTTTCTTAAATTCCAGTGGGTCTTTTACCTTGGGTTTGTATTATAACAATGGGTATTTTTTGTAACTTAATTCTACTTAGGCTGGGGCCACACATTGCGGTACAGCAGGCCCAGTTCAGCGGTTCCCGCTGCCTGGAAGGAGCCTGCACAAAAAGGCTCCTATGCGTCCATCCACACATACGCGGCAGGGCGCAGCAGGTGGGTCCAACCGCAGCATGCCGCTGTTGGACAGGAAGTCGGGATGGTCTGATTTCAAGGCAAACACATTTATTTGAATGTATATGTTCACACAGTGCTGCGGTAATACTGGATGATGCTGAATCTTCCTGCAAAGTTACAGCCAGCACTAGCTACTGTAACAGGAAACATGGAGCAGGGGATCCCCCTTTCACATATTACAGGTGTTTTTTTTTATATATATATATTTTAGATGCATTTCTACACCATGGCAACGTTAGTCAACCTACTGACAATTAAAATATATAAAAGCAGGCAGAATGTGAGAGGAGCACCCACCCCGGAGGACCCACTCCGGAGGACTACCCAAAAATCATGTCAAAAATCATCAGTCTCCTACACTGTAGAAGCTCTCTCTGGACCAAAGCTGCAGTCGTTGACCCCAGAGTTCTGCCACCACCATATGCCTGGCCGCAGGGCATCCACTTTCTCTGCCGGACACACTCTGCCTTACTGGTGGCTAAACTATTGCACTCCTCACAGGACACATCCAATCTATGTGAGTGCTCTCTGCACTACATGGATGCTCCTGCACAGATTCACCTCCCAACTATGTAGATCTCTTTGCACTATACGGCTGCTCCTGCATAGCTACACTTCCCATCTGTGTGAGAGCTATCCTTCTTCCATCAGCTACTTCTCTTTATCCAGCCTGATGCTTCTGATAATCTCCTATATATGGAAAAAGAGAAAGCCATTGACAATGTCTCATGAAGGATGACTCGTCCTCCCATCCACATAGCTCCAATGATTCCAATGGGCTGAATGGCACATACAGTAGCAGTCAGTAACATCACTAGTTTTTTCCTCTCCCTACATAGAGGTGCAAAGGACAAATATACATTTTACAGGTAACGTCTATGGTGGACATTTGCGCAGCTGAGAATCATGACGATGCTTGCTGGCACATCACAGCTGCCATTTGATTGGCTGCGTAAATGAATAAACTAAGTATGCTCATAAAATGATCCCCTGGAGAATCATTCAGACTTGTTTTTGATAAAATTAATATTCTGACTGTCAGAAGACATACAGTATGTCACTGATTTATTCACAGATGGTATAAGCTGGTAGAAATTGTATTTTTTATATCCATCTATGAGTTCTCTATAGCCATTAATTGAAGTAGTTCAACTCAGCCTTGGGTGCCAAAGGATTCTTAGCTGACAAATAAACAGAGCCATTGACCATGCCTCCTTCCTTCGTGGCTTAATTCTGCAATGGCTTCCATTTTATATGGAAAAAAGATCCATCTCTCTTCAAGACCTCGAAAAAGGAGCCTTAAAACTCTTCAAGGTTTGGGAACCTTTCATAAATGTGCTCCCTATTACTACTCAAGAGGACATTCTGAAAACTTTTAGACACACATCTTGGTATTCCTCTAAATTTCCTACAGCGGTGATTTCTACATTGTCTCCTCCTACTTAGTAGTACCTAAATACTTAAATATAGCAATATGTATACCGAAACCTAACTGAATTAATTTAACTATGCATGTTTATAACTAATTTCTGGTTGATCCAGATCGGGCATGTCCAACGTTGGCCCTCCAGATGTCGTGAAACTACACATCCCAGCATGCTTTGCCACAGTTTTGCTATTAGAGAATGCTAAAACTATTGCAAAGCATGCTGGGATGTGTAGTTTCACAACATCTGGAGGGCCAACGTTGGACAAGCTTGATCTAGATCATATACAACTTAACTCCTACTCTCAACCTTGGTTGTAAAAGTCACATCTATCCTACTCCTATCCACTCTCATTCACACCTCCTCACTCCCTCCACCCCATTCCCTTCCTATTCCTCCATCCCTCCCCACTTCGCTCACTAAATGAGCATAACGCTCCCTTCTCTCCTTTGTATTTCCTCTTATTACTAGTAGTCTTGCAACCTATTAGATTAGAACCTACTGTAAAAGATTTTGTAACATGTAAATTACTCCACATTAGTACTGTCTGTTAACTAGATTGTTCCTATTGAACTAACAAATGTCACTACTCAAGTTAATGTTTACATCCCTCTACAAATGTTACAGGTCATATTCTTCATAATTATGATCAACCCTGTCGTCCTTTTGTAAGACCTTAAATCAGGCATGCCCAACGAGAATGCTAAAACTATTGCAAAGCATGCTGGGATGTGTAGTTTTACAACATCTGGAGGGCCAACGTTGGACATGCCTGCCTTAAATCATTATTATGCTTTTGAAAAACCCAATAAAAATTACTTGAAAAAAAAAAAAAAAAAGAAGAAGTGCTAACACAGTACATATCAGAGAATCACCTTCATAAAGTTAAATAATGCCCCATTATTCTCAATAGGAGCTGTACTCTGGCCATATTTACCAAGCTCTGAACTTGTTGACATCATCCTTAGATGGTGATATCTGTTGTAGTCTGTAGTCTACATTTTCTGCTTTTTTTTTTTTTTTTGGGCAGAGAGGATCTCTTTGGTATTCACAATGTTGTAACAAAGCTCAACCGGGACACAATAGTTCTGCGCAAATTAGATCACTAAATAAAATATTTTGGGCTGCTGGCTGTGAAGTCCAATCCCCAACCGCTTTCCCAAATGGCGGTAGGACAACGTAGAACAGGTGAGTATCAACAAGGATACAAGCGGGGGTCGGTCCTCACTGTCAGCGCTCACACAGATACAATTCATCCACACCTCCCTTAGGATATTGTGGCGATCCTCTTCTCCAAATAACGGATAGCAAGGGTTAATGACCATGGACCATTCTCGTAATCCAAATCCGCACACACTCCATCAACAATGGATATCCCACATAGGAAGAGAGGAAAAGAATATTGCGCAATACCACTTTTTATTTTTGCACACAAAACGAAACAAATCAATGATAAAAACACACAAGTCCAGGCGAGAGGAGAAGGGGTAGAATTGACCATAAATGATGGAGAACCAGGTAAAAGGCTCTCTAAATGGGCATAGACGGTGACAGATGTTCAGAACCCGGGTAGCCACAGCGTCAGTCCACAGAGAGGTCACTATTTCTCCAAATCTCCCAGTCAGTAGGTGCAGCCGCTCCAACGCGTTTCAGACACCAATGTGTCCTTTTTCAAGGAGTATGGCTGCAAAACTCTAGTCACCTTATTTATAGGAGAACTACCCACTATTTTCGTGGATATTTCTCCTATAAATAAGGTGACTAGAGTTTTGCAGCCATACTCCTTGAAAAAGGACACATTGGTGTCCGAAACGCGTTGGAGCGGCTGCACCTACTGACTGGGAGATTTGGAGAAGGAGTGACCTCTCTGTGGACTGACACTGTGGCTACCCGGGTTCTGAACATCTGTCACCGTCTATGCCCATTTAGAGAGCCTTTTACCAGGTTCTCCATCATTTATGGTAAATTCTACCCCTTCTCCTCTCGCCTGGACTTGTGTGTTTTTATCATTGATTTGTTTCGTTTTGTGTGCAAAAATAAAAAGTGGTATTGCGCAATATTCTTTTCCTCTCTTCCTATGTGGGATATCCATTGTTGATGGCGTGTGTGCGGATTTGGATTACCAGAATGGTCCATGGTCATTAACCCTTGCTATCTGTTATTTGGAGAAGAGGATCGCCACAAAATCCTAAGGGAGGTGTGGTTGAATTGTATCTGTGTGAGCGCTGACAGTGAGGACCGACCCCCGCTTGTATCCTTGTTGATACTCACCTGTTCTAGGATCTCTTTGGTAGTCTGCACTTGCACCTTGGCCTTGGAAAGTGGCGAAGTTGAAATAACATGCTCCTGTAGTTTTTTAAACACAGCCTGTAACATTACAGTTAGGGTCTGATTGGCTGGTACACTTTGATCTCTCTCTAAGACTTAGGGCCTTATTCTGGTTCACTCCTTCTGGCAAATTCCTTCTTAGATGGACAAAACCATGTACACTGCAGGTGGGGCAGATGTAAAATGTGCAGAGAGAATTAGATTTGGGTGAGTTATTTTGTTTCTGTGCAGGGAAAGTACTGGCTGCTTTATTTTTACACTGCAATATAGATCTCACTTTAAAGTATAACCCAACCCAAATCTAATTCTCTCTGCAAGAGTTACATCTGCCCCACCTGCAGTGCACATGGATTTGTCCATCTAAGAAGGATTTTGTCAGAAAGAGTGAACTAGAATAAGGCCCCTAAGACCCTTAGGTCTGGAGACAACAGCTTAGGAGCAGGGTTTTCCCCACTGGAGCCTTGGACTGATAAATAGGGAACAAAAATGTTTTAAGTCCCCTCAATACACTTTGATTGATAAGAAACATTATATAACTATAATATTAATAAATAAGCCCCTAAGAATATTGTTCCATGTTAGGTAGGAGAAATGCATGGTATTATACATTTGTATTATTTAAGTAAAATGTATCAGTATGAAGTTTAGTAGACTTGAAAGCAGCCATAACTCATTACATTAAATGGGGATGATTCTCAAAGCTAATCGGATAGAGCATGTTATTGGGAATAAATTATTTTATACACATTCAGCACATTAAAAAGTGTATGCATTAAATTCTAAGTGGAAAAAGGCTTGAAAAACATATCTTGCAGTAATGGACTGTTTCCACTATAAGCTGACATTTCACTTAATTATGTATTTGGAGTTTTCCTCATTATTTGCTATGAACTTTGCAATGTATGATTTGAGAATTAAATATTTTCCTGGGACTTGTGAAATACCTTACAGCTGACTTTATAGTGTTTATAAGTAGAAACCATAATTGTGTTATTTAAATATATATTGTTTTTAAATTTGTGGCATTGTGAATAATTAATGATTTTAACAACCCGCTTCCACTCTGCAGCATAGGAAAGCTAAACGTTACCAATAGCATCGATTCTTATGGGGCCTACACACAGCGATTTTTAGCCATTTTCTAAGGCTGCTTTCACTTTGCAAAATGAAGGTTCGCACCGGGACTTTGAAACGGGTCAGAACCGTTGCAAACCTTCATTTTGGGATGTTCACATCCCCACAGCAAACCAGCAATAATGCCGGTTTGCTGACGTTATCCGGGGGCACGACGGGGAGTGAACGCGTCATCAGGGGTGGGGGAGGAGGCAGCACTTAGAGCTGGCATTGCACCAAGCAAAGCCTCCTCCATAGTGTGAACGGTAAACGGGTCATGCGACCCGTGTAACCCATTCACACCACCAAGCAACAGTACAACAAACTGGTAAGGACTCTGCTTTTTTCCGGTTCATTTTGCCATGTTGCTAATCATTTTTGAGACATGGTAACACCCTTCACATTGCACTAATTACTGGGTCAAAACGGCTTGTACCCGGTAATTAGTTGCGATGTGAAAGGGGTATAAGTGATCTGACTAAATCGATTAAAAAAATGACCCTACAATGCTGTGTGTGTAGGGGCCAGCGATAGCGGTGCGTGGCCCTACGCAGCACTATTGGCGGTAGAATGAAGAATGAGCAGGGACCATAGATATCGTGAGAGAACACTGGCGCAGACAGCTCGCTCAGCACACAGCGCTGAGAGCTTGTGCTGTGTGTGGACTATCAGCACTTTGTGCTAAGCGATTGCGCTATAACTTAGCGGACATAGCATAGCTAGAAAGCCCTGCACACATTGGTATGTGTGTGGGGCCTTTTAGTGGGAGCCTTCTTATCTAATAGGTATTACAAAGAAACATGTTTATTTAGATGGGACATCAGTATAATCATTCGTGCATACAGACATGCAGGAGTTGTTTGGTCTACCAAGTAATCTTGAATTTCATTCTCAGTTCCATTAAATTAAATGTCTTTATTTCCATTTAAAAGTTAATACAACCTATCTTTATATAAATTTACAAGTGGAACACACTTTTTTCAATGGCAGTATGTTAACTTGTGCTGTAATTGCTTTAGCCAACATTAGGGCTTTTAATGCACAATAAATGTAATGAGGTAAATAGAGCGATGTCCACAAACTCTGAAATGCTGGTAACTACCACATTTAAGTCACATATCGGCACTGTCCCTGCTCAGTGTGTAAAGCCCCATACACACTAGGTGATGTTGTGAACAATATCGCTCAGAATGGGCTTTCACAGCAATATTGATCACAATATCGTCTTATGTCTACACTCGATATAATGAACGATGCATGCTCCTGCGTATCGTTAATGACCCCCTCCCTCCTGCATGTTCAGATTAGGGAGGTCCTTGTTCACGCCGGCCATGCTGCCGCTGAGCATGGCCGTCGCTCCCCCCCACCACCTCCGCACCATCGCTAGCCTCCCTGCCATCATCGTCAAGTGTGTATGCACTTACCGATGCCGGCACCCCACCAGGTCCCTGCCACCGCCCATATCATGTTCGGCAAGGAGTCGGATAGTGTGTAGGGCCCTTTAGAGTCTCCATACTGCACTGTAGCTTGTACAGCTTCTGTGTGTCTATATGTAAGTCAGCTTGTAGAGACTACGGCTAGGGTGAGGATTAGCTCAATGTCAACGTAGGCAGTCAATAAGTTGACACCAAATGGTTGACATACACTAGGTTGACGATGACAAAAGGTTGACACAATCAAAAGGTCGACATGAAATGGTTGAAACATGGAAAGGTCGACATGAGTTTTTCCATTTTTTTGGGTGTAAATAACTGTATGCTGATTGGATACTAAAATAAATTTGCTGCCCTGTACTTGTACATAAGTAATGACAATAAAGTGAATGTAATCTAATGTAGACATACATTCTGCACACGTTTTCTGCGTCTGCCCTTTATACTTGTATTGGAATTGAAGAGATTTTAGTGTTACGTCTTTTGTATTTATTCCTGGGTGGGTATGCGTTCAGATTCTCAGAAATGCCAGTTCTGCAATATCTGCATTTATGTCGTCGTTATCATACATTGCAAAACCCTGGAGTAATACAAAGTAATGAGCATTTGTGGATCAAGCTGCAATGTCCTATAGATTGTAAGCTTGCTAGCAGGGCCCTCCTACCTCTATGTTAAGGCCCCCATACACTATTCGATTTTGGGATGATTTTATCCGATTTCGGCACTTTGGGCCGATAACCGGGTGAAATCGGCCCAAAATCGCAGGAGTGTGACATCTGATCCGATCCGATGCGCGGTCCCATGCGCATCGGATCGGATCAGGGAGGTCGGACGGTCAGCACATAAGATCACGTCCGACCTCCCTGTTAGCTGGCGGCGCCGGTGAGTGCTGACCTGGGCGGGCAGTGTGGTCAGCAGCAGCGCTCATCAGGGCGACTCCGGAGCGGGCAGCGGGTCCTGACGGTTTAACTAGCTGGCGGCGCCGGTGTGTGATGACCTGGCCGAGCACTGTGATCATTCACAGATATCATTCAGCATCTCTGCGGGACGGACAGGGCCGGGCAGTACAGTGGCGGGTATTATATTTTTAAAACACCTGTCAAATGACTAGCTGTTCTCTGATTGGCTGAGAGCTCTCATGCAAATTATGCAAATTTAAGCAAAATTGCATACCTCCCAACATGACCCTCTTCAGGAGGGACACAATGCTCTGTTTTCTGGACTTTCCTCTTAATGTATGATTGCCATCTCCTGTGTTGAAGCACCTTTGTTTTCAATTAACCTGTTTAAAACCTGTAATGGCAATCATACATTAAGAGGAAAGTCCAGAAACAGAGCATTGTGTCCCTCCTGGAGAGGGTCATGTTGGGAGGTATGAAATTGTATTGCACTATTGTATTTCTCTCCTTTCTTTTTTTTGTAAAATACTCAAGGAATAAAGAGAAAGAAAGGAATTTATACCCCTTTCAGACCGTCAAATCATGTACTGTAGCATCTTATACAACTCTATAGGGAGTATGTATAAGATGCTACAGTACATGAAATTACATAAATTGCCTAAAGCAGGGGTTCTCAAACACGGTTCTCAGGACCCCAAGCAGTTCACGGTTTCCGGGTCACAGGTGCATTCATTATTTATTGACACATTTTAAAGATCCACAGGCGGAACTAAATATTTCACGTTTGATTCTGTGATGAGAGCTGCACTGTGTGTGTGGTCCTGAATACCGAGTTTGAGAACGTGTGGCCTAAAGCACTTTATGACCCATGCCTTGAATCCCAGAATGGAAATGAAAGGACATTTAGGCTCTTGCCGACAACTCTATAAGGCGAATATACTAAAGAACGGTTTAAAGGCTCGCGCGCCCCATTCTGATGCCCCCCTAACCCTGCCCGTCTCCCTGAAGTGGAGACAGACAGGGTTCCGCCACCCAGCCGCCGAGCGACTGGGACTCTCAGCCAGCGGGGACATTCTGGCGGGTACCGGCATTGAATAAGAGGGGCTCCATTATGTATGTGTGTAATTGTAAAGCAGATACAATATCGTTTTTTATTTTGTTATGACATTATGATTTATTACAGCCATTCTACCCACATATTTTATAGGGATACCTACTATTCAGCAGTATGAGGTATTTCTTTTTACTTATTTTTTATTATGATATTTTTTTTTTTGCTTTGCTCTTTCAATTAAAGCAATAAAAATGATCTGACATCAGGCATGTATAACATTTTAGAACAAAGCAGTTATCACTTCTGTCCTTTGAGAACAAGGGAATGTAATCGTAATTACTGCTTCTGCGGCAATTAGTACCAATCCACCCTCTGTTATTGTAGAAAAGCTTCTTCCATATGTCAGCGTAGGACAGAACTGACATCTCTGTCTGTGAAATCTACATTAGAAATATGGCCCATACCCAGTAACGTTATTGAAATTCTTTATTAAATTGCATAAGTAAATCAGCTTTAATTCTGCATGGATAAATATAATTGATTAAATAATGACTCAGTACAGGTTTTCCTTTATAATCTTCTTTTTCTAAATCGGTTTTAATCTCCTGTGATACTGTTTAACAGACATACCTATTGCTATATATTATTGCCTAAATACTTCAGATTGTTCTGTAACAATATTAATGATGGCCTTATGCCACCTATTTTACAAGCTGAATATGTTCACTTAGAACATTTCCCCTTGGACACAATATGAAAGCCCTAATTAAGTAATAAACTAGCACAGCTTACTGAATCTAAGCTATGCAAAGCAAGATTAGTATAGATCTCATTTTCATATAATGCTGAGGTGTCACTCAATGTGAGGCCTATTTATCAATTTAGTGTTAAATCCCTGACACCTAATGTTTCTCAGTAACAATGGGATTCAAGGCTAATTACACTATTAAATTAACCTAGTATACTATTTTCCCATGGTCCAATTCCTGACCCGACCCACAAGTAGCCCCTACCCCTCCCCGTTGCTGCTCCATCCTCACTCTGTACAGTCCCGCATGCTCTCTGCCTGCTCCTTAACCCCGTCCCACTGCACTATCCATTACTTTGTCCCATTCTGCACTCCATGGCTTCATCTTCTCCACCCCCTCCCTCCCATGGCTGCATACCTACCTCCCAAGGGGTCTTTCTCCTGTTCTACCATGACCTGTCCTGTCACTCTATTGGAGGGGAGACACACACTTCAGCTCCACCCTTGCATGCAGATGCATGTAGAAGACAGGACAGACCTTAGAGCAGGGGTGGGGAACCTTTTTTGTGCCAAGGGCCGTTTGTATGGGGAAAAAAGCGTTCGGGGGTCATATGTAAAAATTTCTCTTACAAATTGTTCTGCTGCAGGCGTCCCACACTGCGATGGCTGCCGCTAAATAGGACTGTCAGTCTCCGGCTGCTGTTGATTAAGAGGAATCTCGTGAGAACTACCAACGTCTCGCGAGAATTCCCCAGTACTTGACTCCCGGCAACTCTGAACAGCTACAGTGGCCGCATCCGGCCCCCGTATCTGAGGTTCCCCACCTCTGCCTTAGAGGATTATAATCAAGTCAGCAGCTGTCCCAGTGAAACCCAACGAACACTGTACATTTCCACAGCTAATAGTAGTAGCACAAATGTACAGTGTCTACCTCATTGTCGCTGTGCACATGCACTGTGATGGCCAAAGGAGACAGACAGATAAAATGTATCCGTAATGGATCTGTATTCCAAATCCTGATGACATAATTGGTATTTCCCACAGCTAAGCTTCAAAAACGGAAAGCTTGATAAATAGCACTAATATAATGTGCCCATTGTATGGGAACTACCATGTGCATGTCCTTTTTGAATGCTTGCTCCGATGTCCTCCTATGATGCAGGATCACTGTAGATAACAGAGATGGATGAGGCGGCACTCAGGTGTCTTAGCAAAATGCAGTATTTCTAGATTTAATGTGCCACAGCATATATATATATATGGAAAATAAGAATAATAATAATAATATAAATAATAATAGATATGCAGAGAAACAGCATATTCCTTGTATTCCTCTGTAGCAGAAGTTACACCATTTCTTGCCCCATGTTGCTTTTTGATATTCCCCTTATTTGCAGACGTTTAGTCCAGTCCACGATGCTATTAAAAGCTTCTTGTCCTGCGCAATTTTAATTGCCTATTCTCTAGCTGTGTGCCCTGATCCAACCATTTCTGTACAGTTCCTTCTATCAGAAGGACATAAAGTATACAGTAATGTAGTATAATAAGCACTATGTAATTTGTAGACACTGTCTGGCTATCATGAATCACTTTAAAATAAGTACATTAGTTCAGAGTATATGTTTCCTTGGTAATGGCAGTCTGAGGTTAATAAAAAGTCAGAGACAGTAAAAAGTTCCAGTGTATGTTTTGGGATATCAATCTCGCCAAGGAATTATGGGGCAGATGTATTAAGTGTTGTTATGGGGGAAAAGGGGTATCAGCGCTGATACTGCTTCTCTCCCATGTAAGAAGGAGCCTGGGATGCACATCTAAATGACAGCAGGCTGATATGCAGAGCACATGTATATTGGCTTCGCCAGCAGCAGGGTGGAGACGCCCTCTCTCCACAGCAGGGACAGGGTTGTCCCGGCTACTTGCTCTGGGCTGCACTGGAGATCTCATATGATGCGCCAGATCCTGCTCATGCCCAGTCCAGCCGGCCAGGGGGGAAGGAGACAGTGCATCAGTGTGCGCTGTCTCCTCAAAGGGATTTTGCCAAAGGGGGGAGTTTGCGCTCCCTGAATACATCTTGTCGATGTCCCTTCCTGCATCGTCTAGTTAATGAGACAAAGCAGGAAGTTATTGTGCCGCTATAATACATCTGCCCACTGTCCCTTATTCACTACTGGTCACATGCGCAGGACCCGTGTGGTGCATGTGCAGAACAGGTCCTCTGATTGACAGGCAGAGACATTCCAGGGGAGGGGCAGAGGCAGCTGTTGTTGGTGGAAATGGGTGTTCGATGTCCCTGTTTTCCAGGAGTGGTGAGGCCAAGGACTACGTCACAAGACCCAGTTTTTTGGGCCTTGCAAACCACCAAGTCTGAGTTAGCTGATGGTCGCGATGTTGATCCCACACTATGATGTCGCAGTTCTGGGGTCACAAATGCAGCAAGGAGGTGCAATGCTGTGGATTACATTTGCACAGCTGTTACAAGCAGTTTAGTAAATGCGATCTATGCTGAATTAATGGTCAGATACTATTGCCTAGGTAAATGTTGCGTTATGTTGACATAGTAACAGTACCAATAACGGCAATGTTTCTGTCTCCTGATTAGAAATGCATATTAGGTGTAAGTACTAGAGACCACACTGTGCACCATGCCGCCTTCAGACCAGATCCAGAGCACCTGTGTACCTGCGGCCGTGGTCCGGTCACTAGCTACATATTAGGCAGTGACTATAATACTATATTATTACTACTGTTTACTCATTTATTGTTTGTATATAGTTCCCAAATGACTGATAATTGCTACATGTTCCTGATGTACAGTATGTCGCAATAAATACAGAACAGAAACATTGGGCAATCTACCTGCCTAGGACCATTGTTTATTTTTGCCCTTGTGCCGCACCATGTACCTTCTCTCTCAGTGGTGAAATGGTCATAATGTTGACACTGTCCACGTACACATTCATCATAAAGACAGTGGTGAAGTATTGATATGTTAGAATGTCTACATTCAAATCTTTGTTTTGTACTGACGCCAATATTTCATCTGCTTACATTCAGAGAATTGTGTTATAGATGTCAACATTGTGGTCTCACCTTTTTGACTGCATCCCATCTATATAGATATATAGATTATATACAAACACACACACTGTATAAATCACACTTTATTATTTGTTTTGCTTATTGCTACTATAACAATGACAGCACTGTCACATATACTGAATGTTGCTATAAATATTAGCACTTTAATGATGATTCAATAGACAATCTAAAAGAAAGGGTTGAATTGCCGGCTAATTGTATAGTTGGCTTGTTGCATGCTTTTATTTAAAATTACTGCTTTCCCCCAAGCTGGCAACAAGAATCACCTAGAATATTGGCTATGATATTTAACAAACAAGACTAGTGCAGCAGGCACATCTGAAGACTAATTTGTTTACACTAAACCACCAATTTAGCTTGTAGCAGATGGAACATGTAAATTACCTGTACACAGCCAAGAGAGTCACAGGCTACAAGGTGGTACTTCTGTCACTAAGCTATTTCAACGAAAGCCTAACATTTACATTTGATAAATAAATACATTTCCTCATATCAGTGGATACATTTCCTCATATCAGTGGAAATGTGAATCCAAATGATTATTTTTTATATCATTACACAGGTCACATAAATACAGTTTACAGAGATTTATCAGTTGCACTTACCTTCTTTTGACTTCTCCCCTTAGCCTGAGGAAAGAAACAGCTGTCTGTTGATGGGGTCAGGATTGGCGATGGAGGATAAGAGGTTATGGATCATTGGGTTTAACATCAGTGGCGTAACTACTGTAAGGCAGCCCCAGCTGCCACTTGGGGGAGCAAGCAGCAACAGGGTCTGGTGGGCGCCGGCACCCGCTCGATCCACTGACATGCTGCTGCCTACCGCTGCCCACTGGCTGAGCACCGGAGGTGAGTCAGCTGCAGCGCGGGTGTGGCCATGACGGAGATGACAAATCCCCCCACTGATTTAATTGACTGTACACAGAGCCGGCTATTGGTTACTGTGTACAGGATGGGTGGGCGGGCGTGCTAGGGTGGCCTGGGATGCTCACCATGGCTAAGGCCGACGGGGTTGCAAGGTCGACACAAGCATTAGGTCGACAATGGCAAGGACAACAGTCAAAATGTCAACTTGAATTTTTCACTTTCTTTGTCCCAAATGTTGACATGGACACCGCGTCCCCTCTTATGGCTCGCTGCACATACTTTGGGCACGGTGCCATGCTATGCCTGGCACACTATTCTATTCTCTCTCCACAACCTAGTGGATGTTAGGGCAGGAAACACAGCCCCCGGCACATGTCGGCTCAAAAAAATTATGAAAAACTCATGTCAACCTTTTGACTGTTGACCTTGCCATTGTTGCCCTAATGCTTGGGTCGTCCTTCCAACCCTATCAAACTTCAGTGGTCGACCCAATGCTTGTTGACCTTAATAGGGTCGAACTAATGACTGTATCTCGGTCAGGACTGGTAATGGGGGTCAGCCTCAAAACCTCCCTATGTTCCTGCAATTCTTAGTATTATCCTTTCCATCCTGCCCACTTTATTAGGGAGTGGGTAAGTGACAGGAATGCCACTAGGGGGGAATTGGCCCACCGAAAAACCGGGTCATTTCCCGGTGGGCTGGCCCAAAAGTCATTAAAAGGGGCCAGCTGCGCTCCCCCATGGGCTGGCTGGGCCGCGGGCATTGGCTGCAGCACTTTGCCCAACTCCAAAATGGCCGCGGGAGGGCTGCTGCGCATGCGCACGCAGCACCTCACAGGCTCCCACCTCCCAGCAGCAGCAGCAGGTGAGCCGCCGACCCCCCCTCCCCATCTCCCCGGGCATAGGTATGATTTGACTGATTAATGCCTTTGTAATAAAAAATACCTGGAAGTATTGGGGATGTGCACGTATTAAAGAAACCAGTTACAATTGCTTAAAACAAGTGTTGCCATTAATGCTTTCCCTTGTATATCCTGGTGCATCAGGTCATCATTCCCCATGTCAAACTCTTCTTCTCATTTACTCTGTAACTTTGACTGAACTTTGAAAGAACTGAAACCAGAGCAGCGCTTTTTAAGTTTTAGAGCAAGTCAGAATGTGACTAGGTTGCTTTGATAAAATAAAATAATTATGTAACTATGAGTGACATTCTGCATAGATTTATAATTTATAACTTTGTGCCTGTGATCTAACTATTATTTATAAGAATCTAAGATGAATGACTAAGGATGCTAAGGATGGGTGCTATGTTCCAAATATATGGTAATTTTCCAAATATTACTAATAACAAAGTCTAGACCAGTGGTTGTCAAACTCGGTCCTTAAGTACAACAGTACATGTTTTCCAAGTCACCCAGCAGGTGCACAGGTGACCTCATTATTCACTGACACATTTTAAAAGATCCACAGGTGGAGATAATTATTTCACTTGCAATTCTGTGTTGAGACCTGGAAAATGTGAGCTGTTGGGGGTCCTTGGGGACCGAGGTTGAGAAAGAGCATTGTGCTATGTTAATTGTACACAGGCAGGATGGATGGTGTCAATTTTAGCATTACTTCACAGCATTTTCCCTTTTTCCTGCGCCCTCTGGAAAGTCATGTCTGTCTCTAACAAACTGGCCTCATCCATGACCTGCTCATCTCCAACTCCTTGAATGTCCTTGCCATGACTAAATTCTAGATTTTCATATCAGACACCATTTCTCCCACAGCAACCTCCACTCTCATTCTCTCATACCCTCCGCCATGAGGGTCAGCATGGTGGTGGTGTGATGGAACCTTTATCCCACTGCTGCTACTACCCAGTCATACCCTTAGAACTCCCACTCACAATAGGTTAGGACTATTTCTTTCTATCATTTTCCTTTTGGGAGGTTCAGATACTGTACTTTCCATGTAGTTTGCTGTTGCACATAACAATTCCATAGCAATTTCAATTTTGCACCAACCTCCTTTTTATCTCTATATAATTTATGAAAACTGAGCTATTTTTTTTAAATACTGCTGTTAACATTTTGTATCTTTTTGTATCTTTGTACTGTAGCATATTTCTGCCAATGACATATTACAGTTGTTTTTGACAAAGCAGCTGCTGCAAGTTGATGATGATGTATCAGTAGGCCCGCCCCTCACATGTAATTCAGGCATTTTGAGAAGTAGAGTGGTTAGTCATATAAATGCCACCCCCTCCCTGCGCTCCCTGCTAAATTTGCTCAAACACCAAATCCCCACACCTGTTCCCACCAGTAGTCTTAAAGTGCCAATACACTTCATCCGATTCCGTTGCATTGGGCCAAGAAATTGGGTGAAATGTGCCCAAATGGTATATTCCTATCCTCCGATTCCGATGTGATGCCCGGTCCCGTGCACATCAGATTGAAGTTAGAGATCACAAGGGCTGCTTATAGGATTTTTCAGATCCTATAAATATATCCTATGATATATCGTATGCAAAAATACATCATATAGCATGTGATCCTGCTGCCTGGGAGCCCGGTGGCTCCCAGGCCGGCAGTTGGTGGAGTATTCCATGTGAGGGAGGCATGCGATACCTTGCATAAGTTTATGGGGACATTTAGTAATATTTACATAATTCAATGCCAGATGATATTTCTGATTGTCGGAAATATCGTCCTATTACTTCAAGAATGTCAAATTTACATGTGACCTATTCAATGTCAATTGACGAGTGAATACACCTCTTTTTTGTCGGAAACGTGAACTAATTTGACAAATTAGCGTCTGTTACCGACTTTTTAAAAAGTTGAATCTGCAGCAGCGAGTCCCGGATGAAAATGCTTGAATAGGGATTGAATACACTGACTGGACAATATTTCTAATACAGGTTGAGTATCCCGTATCCAAAATGCTCGGGACCAGGAGAATTTTGGATAACGGATTATTCCGTATTTCGGAATATTTTAATATTTCAATGATGTATTTTGAAGTATCTTGCATTTATGCTGTATAAACACATAATATACACACAAATATATTTTATTACCACATAAAATACACACAAATATATTTTATTTGTTCAAAAAACAAGGTTTCAAAACGTGAAACAAAATGTGTGTACTATCTCAGCACTGAATTTGAATGCCAAGCAATCATTTTCTTGTACATATATAGTGGCAGTTACATATCATGTCCTCAGTAGTGCTGTTACAAATGTCCCCAGTGAGTTTTTAGCAAAAAAAATTTTTTTTTTTCACTTTCTGGAATGTCCGTATTTCGGAATAATTTGGATAACGGATATTCGGATACGGGATACTCGACCTGTAGTAGGAAATATCGGCCAGGATTGAATACCCCCTATAAAGTAATAGATACTAGCATGTAGATATATAATTTAAAAAAAAGCCATGCAAAACACATATTAAACCACACACGTATCTGTTAATACAAACATTGGCCATTATTCTTGTTCCCTTGTAAAGGCAACTTCCTTCTCAAGTGGACAAAACCATGTGCACTGCAGGTGGGGCTGATGTACTGATGTACCATGTGCAGAGAGAATAAGATTAGGGTGTTATTTAGTTACTGTGCATGGAAAATACTGACTGCTTTATTTTTACACTGCAGTATAGATCTCACTTTAAAGTAAAACCCCATCCAATTCTAATTTTCTCTGCACAAATGACATCTGCCCCACCTTCAGTGCACATGGTTCTGTCCATTTGAGAAAGAATTTGCCTCTACGAGTGAACCAGAATAACCCCCATTGTTTCCTGTAGGAACAGTAGAGTCACTCAGACACAAAATTCTATGTAAAATCAGAGACTGTCTGTTCCAAATGTTCCAAATGTAAAGATCATTTGTCTAATATCCTCCGTAATGTTACTTTTTGAGAGCTAGTGATGACTAAGTGACTTGGTAACCCATTATTTCAACTCAGTGATAATTAAATTGGCAATAATGTTTGTGACAGAAAACCGGAGATAAATATACATACAAAACTCAATTCTCACAGCAGATGGACCATTGTATACATCCAATTAATTTAATGAATTTAAAAAAAACACCTTATGCAGTTTACGCAGACATTTTAGTGGGGAATGAGAAATTAGAACTGATTACATTTTAAGATCTGGAATGAATGGGTGATTTGATTAGTATACAAAGTGTTCTAATAAGACATCTGTTATACTGTAAGTAGCTTGGATATTCTTGCATATATATCTACCCATATTAGCTGCTAAATAATTCTATGGCCATTCACATGGAGACAGAATGTGTTCCTTATTAAAAGCTGCCAATCTAACATTATTGTGGGTGGTAAGTATATGACAGCCCAAAATGTGTTTGCTGTGAATCAGCTGAATTTAGACAGTCACAGGGAATTTCACAAATGCTGTACAATACTCCAGGCACAAGCATTAACTAGCGCTAAATAACAAAGATGGAACATTACTTCACTGGACAGCCAATCACAAGCATTCTCTCAAAAATGACTGAATAATAATTTAGTGTTGATAGTCACTACTGCACAATATTACATTTTTCTTATTAGTTTAGTTGGTGAACAATCGCCTGTAGAGTCTAGAACAGGGTCTGGTTGGCAAATTGAAGACTGGGGGAAAGGTACGAAGTACTATGCCATGTAGTGGCGTAAGTTCGTCCCAGTTGCTTGGAGACAAGATAAATATTGGTGCCCTTCCCCACAAACACAGCACCTTATATAAATATATATATGCATGTGTGTATGTGTGTATGTATGTTATATATATTATGTTTAAAATAAAGAGAGTGTGATGTCAGTCCTGCTAGGAGGGAGAGTCATCCACAGAAGAGTTACAAACTTAGGTTAAGTATATGACTCCAAAATCTTTGGATGGTATGTTGAGGCTGAGTACAAGAGATCAGGAATTCAGTAACTCTACCATGTCTATAGGAGCCCAAATATCTTCCGCTAATGTGTCAATTAGTAAAGATTTATTAGAAGACAGTTATTTTTAAATTGTTGAAGTCTACATATTGGCCCTTATTCAGATCTGATCGCAGTACAAATTTGTTCTCAAAATGGGCAAAAACATGTGCACTGCAGGTGGGGCGGATGTAACATGTGCAGAGAGAGTTAAATTTGGGTGGGGTGTGTTGAAACTGAAATCTAAATTGCAGTGTAAAAATAATGCAGCCAGTATTTACCCTGCACAGAAACAAAATAACTCACACAAATCTAACTCTCTCTATACATGTTACCTCTGCCCCACCTGCAGTGCACATGGTTTTGCACATTTTGGGAAAAAAAAATTGTACTGCGATCAGATCTGAATAAAGGCCATTATATTAAAGGAGTACATTATCATTAACTGAGGGATATAAAAAAAATCCCAGAAAAAATCTATTCTAGAAAAGTCAGTCAAAAAAGTTTAATAAAAAATGTGTACATCAGTACTTCCATACAAAACTTACACATATATTATATCACATTATAGTGCTAACCTATCCAGATTTATTAGCTCTGGACTGCCTGGTTATTGAGTTTTGCAGATTGGAGGTAGAAGGGAAAATAGAGATGTTTTTGTTTAAAGTTACTGGATTTTTTTTCTCCTACAGTATGATCAATATGTTGTAGACGCTAGTGTTTTGCTCCAGCTCCAATCCATCTTTGCCACTTTGGCACAACCCAGACTCCCCCCCCCCCCCCCCCTGCCTTTACCCCTTTTGTAATTTATTTCTGTTCAAGAGCTGGAATTTCATTACTCAACAAACTTTTCAAGACTGAAGAATTTCCCACAGGGACAATGTTATTTTACCTAATCTCTGCTATAAGGTTTTATACAGTCCCTCATTATCCCACAACAATTTTTTGTTTTTTTTTAGAGCCATCATAAATTGTTATGCTACATGATTGGAAACAATTTATCTAAATAATATGCTTATATCTTACTTTAAAAGAAAAACCTATACTCTGGGGCTCATCTGGATCACTCACCATATGAAGTACAAAGGTCCTTCTAAAGATGCCTTTATGAGTGGATCCCAACACTTATTACTGTGAGTTGGGTATGCCTAAGCTATGTTTAAAGAAACCTCTAACGGTTTATTGTTCACTTCTTATTTGTAAGTGAGGTATGCTTTCTAAAATCAGATACAGTTTTTGCAACAGGTTTCTCCCCTCCTTCTCGTTTTTTCCTGCAGTATTTCAGTACCTTCAAGAATGTCTCAACCTTCTTACCATTGTCTTCCATCAGCAATTACAAGTGTGTTGCTTTTTTAAGCTTCCTCAGCCAAGGTTTATATGAAGAAACATAAACAGCATTATTTTCTGGCTAATTATGCACCCAAGGTCAGCTCTACTTTACATACAGTAACTATGCAATCCTCTGCTACTCCTCAGACATTCCCTCCTGAGCAAGGTATTGGTGAGACCTTGGATGCAGATGATTTGTTCAATATTTCATTTGTGTTAAGCTACTATAAAGATGCTATTGGTTACTGACCAGACAATAAGGCTGGATACATATTACATGATATATTGGGGCAAGTGAAAGGAGATAAAGCACCAGCCAATCAACTGTGTTTGAAAATGACAGTTGGGAGTTGATTGGCTGGTGCTTTATCTCCTTTCACTTAATCTCCACTTTATCTCCAGTTTATCTCTTCTCTAGGCTTAATACATCTGCCCCACTGTATGATATACCATTCTGACATGGATCAGAATGATATATAGTCGATATCATCTAATGTATACCCACATTTGCGCACTCCCAAGGGTATTTTTCTCTGCAATCATATTTGCATGCTGCACGCCCAAGGTGACAGACCCAGCAATGACAACATGGAGGTAATGTGGCCACAAATGATATATTGCGCAACTAAGTTACATATTGGGCCCGATTCAGACCTGCTCACTGGGATGTGAGTTTTCAGAGCCCAGCGAGCAGGTTAAGGCCATCTCACGCTTCGTTCAAAGCCGGACACATGAGGAGAAAACCATTCGGATTCCTTCACCATCTAATGGTTTTCCGTCAAGTAAGTCTAGACTCAGCACTATAAAGGCCGTAGGGAGAAGGAGGCAGCTGATGATCTCAGCAGCCCTCCCACCCAACGTCCAGGGAATGCCTGCGTTTTCTGGGGGCACTCCCAGAAAATGCATTTTTATCACTGCAAATGGAGTGTCAGTCACCCTGCGAATAGCCAGCAAAGGCTAGCCACCAGTATTAGCAAGTGCAGCATTGCCCGGAGTGTCCTCTACTGACCAATAAACTGGAAAATGAGACCACAGTCTGAGCACCAGTAAGAGGCGGATATGCGGCATTGGTAAGTCACTAACACCGCGTTGGGGGGGAGGTAGTCTGGACAATGGAGAAGTGTCCGGACAGTAACTGGGGTGGGTCACAGTCACTGCTATGACCCAAAACATGGAGGCGCTGCGTTTGCCTTCTCAGGCAGAGGGCTGCCATAATAATGATAGCGCTTTTGCTAAAGCATTTGCATATTAGCGATACGATTGGGGCAGCCTTGTGGAGGACACAGCATAGGATTATTGTGACACCATTGGGCAGGTTTAAGCAATCATGGGGATGCGCAAGCCACCTGTCGCAGATTCTCTTACTTCCATATCTTTCATTTTTGTATAAATAAAGCCCATCGCCACCCCCTCCCCGCCCACAAAGGGCTTCAGACGATCAATCACTTGACAGTCTGATACTGTACTACATTCTATGTATTAGGACCCATTTGAGCACAAGTAGAACGGGTTCTGCACATGCAAAAAGTACCGAAAAACCGTACTTTTTGTGCCTTAGGACGCAGATCATTTGGGATCGAAACTAGCTTCTGTGTACATCAGCGTGCATTAGTATTCCCAGTCTGCAGAGTGTATATACATTGTCAGAACGCATTACTACTTACAACATGCAGAGCACACAGCCATTATCAACATGCATTACTATTCACAGCCTGCAGAGTGAACATTCATACAAGTGTGCATTACCACGTATAACCAGCAATGTGCATTACCTGTGCATCTTTGGATACTTTACAAGTATATGCAAATATAGCAGGAGGGGTTTTGTGTAAAAAGACGAGGCCTGCATGCTTGTGTGATCTGATGCTGTGTCTGAAGAACCTTATGTCATCACCCTGCGATCGGTTGTATTTGGATGTAAAACTTGGCAACAGATATGGCTCTGTATATTAAGACTAATCACAGGAGAAGGTTTTGCTTTCAATGGTCCCATTCCTCTATGCTTCCTGCAGATGCGATTTTTTTCTTGTTCATAATTCATAGTCTATGAATAGGGCTTGGATGACAATGGGCTGCTGTATGGTGTTGTAGAAAACAAGGTTAATTTACAATTGGGACAAATAAGACATTTAGCAGAAAAATGTGATGTGAAAGTAATGTTTAGCTTTAGGTTTTGAAAATGTCACTTATCTCCTCCAGTAACAATGCATGGAAAGAACTAAAAATATCTGATAGCATTCATCTTGTTATAGCTGAATTTGAGTCATTTGAAGCTGGTGTCTATTACCATTGTTTTTGAAGTGTTGCCTTATGAATGGATAGTAATGTCAGAACAATTCCAGACTAAATAGCCTGTGATTCTATGGAAAGTTAGAAGAATGCGTTGTACTTTTTTAGAACTTTAAGTGGTCAGTTTCTTACTGAATAATACATCCCTTGTCATCTATTCTCTCCATTATTCTGTTATTGTTGTACAGTAGTTATCGCAGTCTGCTGCAACCTTTTGTCAGGGTTTTGATATCTAAATATAAGACTGAAGTATGAACAAAGGGGGTTATTCTGATTGCCTTGGTCCCCCGTGCGTTCCGCTTGCACCTAGCAGTGCAGCCGGGGGCATGGGTCCGTGCAGACTCTGTACAGCTCTTTCCAGGGGTGGGTCTTGCCGTCATTAAGCCCCGCCCCAATTTTGGTAAATGATGGTATTCGCGGCTCCTTGGGGAGGGGGTGGAACTAAATGACACGATTTGCATCATTTTAGCCCCACTCCCTCCTTGAAGACCTGCGAATACCGGTATTCGACCCGTGGAGGGAGGGGTCCAGGGCTGTCGGGGGGGAAGGCGGCAGACCCTAAGTATTAACCACCCTTCCAGGGGGCCGTGAGGGGGTCTCGATTTTCAATTTTCGTGAGCCTCCAGCCATTCCGGAATGGTAAACATGTATTATATACTGTACATGTCACTGGACTATGATTTCACTCCATATCTGTATGCACTTTACTGAGTGGAATGTAGGACAAGGATTGAAGCTAAAAGTAAGGAAGAATCTTGCTGCTGTTTATCTAGGTCTTATACTGTTTTGTCTTCTGTATAAGTCCTGATGCTTTCTGAATATATGCTTCTAAACATTTCTATCTCATACATAAGAAGGCCATGGGGTGAGTGAGCACTTCAGTGTGATAGAGAGCAGGCCTCAGGGTGAGGAAGCCCATCAATGTGATAGAACACCATCAGAGGGGTGAGGGAGAGAGTCAGTGTTATAGGGCTTAGGTAGTGGGGTGAGAGCATGTTGGTATGATAGCGTGCAGGCCGCAGGTTAAGGGAGCACATCAGTGTGATAAAGAACAGGCCGTGGAGTAAGGGAGACGGTCAGTAGGATAGAGCGCAGGTTGTAAAGTGAGGGAGTGCGTCAGTGTGATAGAGAGCAGCCCGCAGGGTGGAGATGCAATTCATTGTGATAGAACACTGGCCGCAGGGTGAGGGAGATGATAGAGCACAGGTTAGAAGGTGAGGCAGTGTGTCAGTGTGATAGAGCACAGGCCATGTGGCAAATAACGGACACTCCTGTGTGGTGTAATGTGAATTGGTACTATTATGTGACCTCACCCCGATCCCATGAAACCATGCCCCTAATTTCATTGTCCCTGTTTTGAGTAATTGTTTGGGAGGGGGGAGGGGCGCTAAATCTATTTCTGGCACATGGCACCAAAATGTTTAGTTACGACACTGCCTTAGAGTGTGTACACACGGTGAGATTCCTTTGCTATTCAACTTGCTATGCAGTCTTTGCTAACTCGTGTGCTATTTACATACAATTCATGCTAACTGCATTCGATTTCCACTCTATAGGGCCAGATGTAACAAGCTTCAAAAAGTGATAAAGTGGAGAGTGATAAACAACGAGCCAATCAGCTCCTACCTGTCATATCACAGGCTGGGTTTGAAAAATGACAGGCAGAAGCTGGTTGGACGGCTTTTTATCACTCTCCACTTTATCACTTTTTGAAGCTTGATACATCTGGCCCAGTGTCATTGCGCAATGGGATCCCAAGGTAAAAAACCTGTGCGATCTGCATACGATTTTGACTATATAGTCAAAATCTCATGCTGTATTGTACCGTGTGTACACAGCATAAGACACATGACTCTTGGCTCCTATGAACATTTAATTGGTTAAGTAAAATAAATATTTTTTAAACTGTGACCTCTGTAATTAGATTTGATATGCTCGCCTTATTGTTCTTATCTTCAGTTCCCAAGGACTTTGCAAAGTTTTTATAGCTCATGTGTGATACTGGAAAATCCTTAATCCGTCAGGCTGAAGATATGTTCTACTTACAGTACTAACAGAATGAAGCTGTTAAATGAACTTTGCATCTGTGACTCTTTACTAAGTCATGTCAGTGCGCACACGTGTGACTCGGACCATGTGAACTTATTTCCTGTCAAATGACTGCGTAATGTAGACAGAACAGAAACTAGAGACTAGCCCAGTAGTTACTGTAAATATGAAGGAAGTTTAGTGATATTAATATACTTTTGGGTACTTGTTTCCTAGAACGGCCACACCGATGTTGATCGGGTCGGTCGCATCGCATCGATCGCATGCGATGCGACCGACGCGATGGTCCCGATTTTTACATTGATTGAAATGTGAATAGGGTCCCTGGGACCCTATTTTACATTGGATTCAATGTAAAATTCTACCCAGACCCCAGTTTTAACCCCCTCAACGGCACCCCACGATTGACGCCAACCCGAAGCGTGGCGAGCATAGCGAGCCCGCGAGGGGTGGCGGTACGCGTCCTCCGACCTTTTCATACCCCTACTATCCACGTCAGCGTGGAGTTGAGAATATAAAGTGTGGCGAGCGCAGCGAGCCCGAAGCGTGGCGAGCGGAAGTGTATAACTTCACAGGTATATGCGGCCGCTCGCCACGCTTCGGGCTCGGTGGCTCGCTGCGCTCGCCACACTTTTTATTGTCCACGCCGACGTGGATAGTAGGGGTATGAAAAGGTCGGAGGACGCGTACCGCCGCCCCTCGCGGGCTCGCTACGCTCGCCACGCTTCGGGTTGGCGTCAATCGTGGGGTGACGTTCACAATGGGGGGGGGGGGGCATATACAATGAGAAATGGCCCATATTGGCCCATTTCCCATTTTTTTCCCGATTACAATGTTAAAAATATTTTAACATTGAACCCTATGGCAAAATCGGGTGCATCGCGTCGGTCGTGTTGCGTGCCATGTTAATGCACCCGACCGACGCGATGGACCCGATTTTTCCTTTGCCGGCAAAATGAACCTGATTTCAAAGGAAATCGGGTCCATCGGGGGTAATCGTGTACCTTAAGTTAAGGTACACGATTACCCCCGATGGTGGCCGTTCTAGGAAACAAGTACCTACTTTTGAAAGATGGACAATGCAGCTGTTTCATAAAGGTTTCAAATAAAGAATCTAGGTACTTGTGTAATAGCACGGCACCCAGCTACGCTAAGTTTTCTGCATAAGTAAAGCTATGCTGTCAGCGTAGCCCAACGGCTGCCTAGCGTACTTAGCATAGTGACTCCTCAGCAGCCCCCGGCGTCCATGGCAAGCCTAGTGAGCACCTCTCACACAGCGCCGGTAACCGCCAAATCCCCTGCGCTGGCAGACGCCGGCTGAGAAGGGGATCATGCGGTGCCGGCGGAGAGGCTTCCATCTGTCTGAGATGCAGGTGCGTCTCAGACACTATTGCGGCAGGGTATGTCAACCCTGCCCGTGTCCGCTTCAGGGAGAGCCTCCTTTTGAAACCCCCACTATCCATGCCAGGCCGATGCGTGGCAAGCACAGTGAGCCCCGTGGATTACTTTACTTGTATTCCGCATCCCCTCGCTGCGATCGCCACACTTTGGGCTTGGTGGCTGACTACGCTGGCCGCTGAAACACTACGCTACTTCTGACAGGGGTGCTGACTTTGCTAACTATGCTAAGCGGCCGCGGGTACACTACGCTACTTCTGACTGACTCCGCTAACTATGCTGGCCGAGCGAACACTACGCTGATTCTGAAAGGGAAGCTACGCTAACTACGTAACACTTTCTAATGGACAAAACCATATGCACTGCAGGTGGAGCTGATGTAATATGGGCAGAGAGTGTTAGATTTGGGTGTTTTATTGTTTCTGTGCAGGGTAAATACTGGCTGCTTTATTTTTACACTGCAATAAAGATATCAGTACACCCCCCACCCAAATCTAACTCTCTCTGCAAATGTTATTTCAGCCCCACCTGCAGTGCATATGGTTTTGTCCATTAGAGAGTGATTGTGCCTTTCCGAGTGAATCAGAATGACCCCCATAGTCAGTCTACAAAGAACAGAGCCGTGTTATAATGTAGGGGAGAGTGCATGTTAGGAGTCTGGCAGTAGCAAATGGGGGCACATAGGCCCTTATTCTGGATGGTGCGGATATTCCCGCATGCGGACGGACCGCCGATGTTGATCGTCTGCGCATGTGCAGAGGTCACTCTGCGCATGTGCAGGCGATTTCGCCGCACGGATTCTTTATACGCCGCACAGGGGGCGTAGAGGGGCGTGAGGGGCTACTTAGCCTCATTACCCTATGCATACGCCCCGCGTTTCATGGGCGTTCCCATGCAAACGCGGGGCGTATGCATGGTAATGAGGCCGTGACGCGTGGGTACGGGGCGGGCATCTGACATCGCCGGATGTCAGCTGCCCGCCCCCATACATGATTTCACACGGACAAGTGTCCGTGTGGTCTTGTGTTGCGGGACCTGGTGGAGCGTGCGGCCCTGCATTCGATGTTCGGCGACCATCGAATGCAGGGGCTGCTCCCAAGACGGAGGAGGTGTATCCCCGTCCAATTTCATGCGGATCGCCACATATCCGCGTACGGACGGCAGGTGGCGATCCGTATGGAAGGCGGGGATTCGCCTGCACGGTTGCGGCCGCATATTCTGATCGGGCCGCACCGATCAGAATAAGGCCCATAGTAAGGTGAGAGGTCACACATGACGGGCCAGGGGAGGCTCTGTTTTCTGATGCTGGGGGAGATGCTATGTGTGGGGTGTATCTGCCAGTCAGTGGCGGTTTTTACCTATGGGCTGCAAGGCTGCAGCCCCCCCAGGTAAAATCCGCCACTGTGTGAAGCCAGATGCAGTCTGTGAGACTGCACTGGCTTCACTGTGACTAATAATGACTTCCTATTGCAACCTGCCAGTCACCAAGGCAGTCCCATTGGGAGGTATTCCCTCTCTCCAGGACACCTTTCTGTGGGCTGCTGAGCAAATTTCCAGATTGCGCATGCGCACGCTCCAGTCCCTCCAGCCCATAGAAGCTGGCCACATGCACAGTACAGATGTTTGTACCGCGCATGTGCCAGTCCGGAAGGAGAGGCAGTGGTGGCACATCAGCCACGAGTAGCAGCAGCAGTGCATAGCAGCCAGAGGGGACCCACAGCAGCATCATGTCATTCAGCACCGAGCAGCATGCCAAAGTCCAACAGTCTGGAGTACCGGCACTTCTTCAGTGAGCGCAGCAGTCTCTGTGGACGTGGTATAGTGTGGGCTAGGAGCGGTGGCGGCAACAGGGGGAGGGAGGTGCCTGTATCATGGTACCCCAACAGCAGCTGCGGCAAGAGGCAGACCCCTTCCCCAAGAAGGTAGGAGTTACCAGTACACCAGTCTGGCACCATAAAATGAACATATCCCATCCCTGATGGTGACTAGTCTACAGCTGTCACAGCCAATTATTTAATACAGTAATAAGATTTAATAGGAAAGCTACTTCTGGTAAGAATCCTAGAAACCATAACAAATGAATATGTATATTAAATATATGTTGATATTTGAATGATAGATTTAATTTAATTTAAAAAAAGGTGATGTGCTTTCGAAATCTTGCTTAACCCATTGAGTGCCAACATCTATGTGAGAGATGCACAAAATATCCACTGAAAATGCCGGCGTCGCTCACATTTGTTATATAAATTCAAAATCAAACATTTGTGAAAAAAGATTATATGACGGTAAACATTACAGGTTATTTTGATGAATATAAATGTTAGCTTGGCAATTTTCACACCATTTTATCAAATTCACATGGCACTCAAAGGGTTAAGGCGCATACCCATTAGGTGATTTTGAGTTTAAAGCAGCTCACTTTTGGTGTTTTGGGCTCAAAATCACCTATTGTTTTCAGTTGGGCAATGAGAGGTGAGTGCTGATGCTCTGTCCCACATCTTCCCAGGCTGCCGCCATCCGTCTGCTTGTTTTACATGCCAAGTGAACCACTTTCCATAGTCTCCTATTGTGGAGAGTGGTTCACCCCAAGTGCAAATCGATAGGCCTGGTGAAAATCGCTCAGTGTGTATGCAATGAGCGAATTTCACAAAAACGTACATTGTGTATGCACCTTTAGTGGTTTAGCATGTACCCAGCTTAAGTTAGCCAGCGTCAGACTGTTACTGCTTCATATTCACATAGCAGAATGTCTCACCCTGCAATCTCTCAGGGCCAAATATCATAGGAGACTTTTATAGTGCGCTGGATCCAAAACAGGAAAGGTTGCATCTTCCATTTCCGATAGTAGACATGCCTAGGCAATTGTGTTTTATTCTCACTATTAAGCCTTTGTGATCCTTGTAGAGTTTATTACTAATATATATAAGTTAATACGTATCACCAATTCTTTGAGGGCGCTTGCTCCAATCCCTATCCAGAAGGATTGAAATCCTCTATCAGCACTGGGTAAATATCAATATACCCATTGCAGGTATTCCACACCACACTTGTCATCGTAAACTATTGACATCCAACAAAGCAGCACACCAGCAAAGGGACTTTGACCCCAGATTTTCACTGCAGATCTGGGTCCATTTAATATATTTGTTTTTAATTATTTTTCTGTTTTATTCACATTTTTAATTTAAACATGTGCTATATACTGAACATTTACATATTTATATTATATGTGTTGTTAATAAATATTATTGATTTTATTTAATCATTCAAGCGCCACTTCTTTTGTTTCTATTCTACGTATCACCCATTCCCCTGTAATACATATTTGCATGTTCACATGATTTTTGTTGCTCACAATTACAGCCAGGTGTTGCATCCAGATGTTACTCTCTAGATAGTGTCTGTCACATTCTTCAGTGGGAATGCCCTGACTCCACCTTACTCCTACTTGTGCAGACTTGTACCTTCTGCAAACAGAGTCATATACTGTAATTCCACCAATGTGTGCACCTGGGAAAGAAATTCAGTTGGGTTTGCTGCAATAAAGGTGTACAGCGGTGCCAGGCTGAGCTTTGCGCTGTGGATCCGCTGTTTTGTCATTTGTACATGTGACAGTGTGGGACAAAGATATCAATGCATTATGTTGTGTGTAGTGTGGTAAGGGTAGACTCAAAAAATGACAGAGGTAAATTGTATGGTGTATTCAAATCTATGACAGAGGTAAATTGTATGGTATATTCAAATATATATATATATTCAAATGTACAAACAGGGGGTCATTCTGAATGAATCACTCCCCTGCACGTTTGTACGGGAGAGCAATATTTTGTATGTAGGCGAACGGACTTGGCGACTTGCATAGTCGCCGATCCGTTTGCACGGGACAGTGTGGGTGGGGGGCGGTGGGCCAGGGTGTTGCCCATGGGAACACCCAGCGTTCCATGGGCGTCCCCATGAAAACATTGGGCATTCCCATGGGATATTCATGATTTCACTGTGCTGGACTTTAACGGGTGCCGGACGGGATCCCGACAGTCGGGATCCCGACAGTCGTTTACCCGACGTCGGGATCCCGACTGTCAAAATGCAGACAGCCGGGTGTCCGACGGCCACCCGCAAGGGGCTTTTTTGCGCTCGCCATGCTGTCTGACTCCAGGCAGTCGGGGTCCCGACGTCGGGATAATGACTGTCGGGATCCCGACTGGCGGAGTCCCATACCACACCCAACTTTAACAGCAGTACTACTGGACTGGAATTATACAGCAGTATCACTGGACCGGACTTTAAAGGCAGTATTACTGGACTGAACTTAAACAGGAGTATCACTGGACTGGATTTTACTGGCAAGATCACTGGACTTTAACGGCAGTATCACTGGAGTCTGGACTGAATTATGCAGCAGGATCACTGGACTGGAATTATACAGCAGAATCACTGGACTGGACTTTAATGGCAGTAATGGCAGATGGGTGCGGTTGGTCAGTATGTCATCCACTGACCACCTTCCGATCATCTGCAGGAGACGGGGACACAAAGGTGGGATGGTTTACACACAGAGAGCACAACGCGGAACCAGGCTCCCTGTCAGTGGCTGCTCTCACTATACTGTATAGTCAGTAAAGTTTGCTTTCAGTTTTGCTTCTTATGACCTCTTCTTTTGCATTACCTTATTACATTTATTTTGTATTACCGATCTTTTGCATTACTTTTTTACAAATTAAAAATGATATTAGTAATGGGGAATTAAACACATTAAAACACACAGGAACCCATCTGCTAGCTCTAGTGTACTCTGACACGCTGCCAGAAAGTCATTGACACTTTGGCTTCATATTCATAGCTCAGAGGCATAGATATGGCCACTGCCAACAAGCTCCCTCTCTTCCTCTTACATAACCTGTAAGTGCTTTTATTATTATTTACTTACATTTTTCTAACATTATCTTTGTAACTGTCCAAATATACAGTAGATATCGCTAACGGGTCACAATTGAATTGCAAATCTAAGTTACAACAGGGACAATGGATTATGGCCCTGATTCTGGTTCACTCGCAAAAGCAAATTCTTTCTCTAATGGACAAAACCTTATGCACTGCCGGTGGGGCAGATGTAACTTGTGCAGAGAGAGTTAGATTTGGGTGGGTTTTTTACTTCAAACTGATATCTATATTGCAGTGTAAAAATAAAACAGCCAGTATTTACTCTGCACAGAAACAAAATAACACTGAAATCTAAGTCCAACCAACAAAATTGCCAATAATTTATGATGCTGACATTATTAAAACATTACATACCTTCCAACTGTCCCGATTTTCATGGGACAGTCCCATTTTTTTAAGTCAAAATCACACAGCACATCATGCTATGCAGCATCTGATCCTGATTTAATCCCGGTGAACAGGCATCAGAATCAAATGTCTTGATACATATCTTACTCTCTGAGGAAGCCGCTAAGGCTAAATGCAGGGAAACGTGTTTTAGGCTGATAAAAGGAGACACATTGGACTCTGAGAATATCTTTTATTTTACAGTGGACCCAGTTAGCTTTCTCCAGAGTTACATCAGAAAGTTACACCATTCAAGGTTGAAAGCACTAGTAGCTAGGAGACACAGAGCAGCTGGCGTCCAAAAAGGGTTATTTTTTTTTATCCCTGTAAGGTACTCTTAATTCAAGGTTGCCTATCCTCCAAGAATGGCTGGGGGTCCCGATAATTGGGTCAACCTCCAGAGGATGCGATTATATTGGCCACACCCCCACACTGACCATTCCCCGACCTCCCCGCCCCCATCCCACCCTATAAGTGGCCCTGCCCCCTGTGCCTCACTGAACTGGCTGTCCTCTCCTGGAGGGCAGAGGGCAGCCAGTTACGGTGTGTATCCCTGCTTGTCTAGCATACAGTTTAAAGTGACGTGGCTGATATACAGCCCATTTGGTCACTTCAAAATAAATCTAAATTTTCTTTTGTGAACCCTTTGCGCAATTTTTTGCTTCTGTCTTGTGAAATGTAGAAATAAACTGTGCAGCATGTTGCTCAATACAGCATTGCCCCCGCCCCACACGCCGTCTTTCCCTTCCTGCCAGCAGATGCCAGACCCCAACCAGGTCCCAGTGGCTACTGATATTGAATTGATATCGGCGGCCACCAAATTGCAGCATGTGTACACACCCTTAGCATGCCCCAGCAGCTGCTTGTAGGAGGCCAGGACCAGGAAGTGTCTAAATGCACCCAGTATTCTGGGAGTGCCAAGGCCAGTGGCCACATCCTTGAACATAGCTTCATTAGATTGGCAGTGTTGTTTGGACATCCTGATGGACCTGCAGTTGATCTGATGTTGCATCCTCAGACGCAGCAGCGCTCACATGAGCCAGCAGTGCGGATTTAGCATACTTTTGCACATTCTCCAGTTACAAAGTTGCATTGGCTGTGCTATCATGTCAATGTACCCTATATACTGTATCCTACAGGTCGGATCAAGGCAATATATACCTACAGTACATTGCTTCACCCACAGATGGATGAGAGGCTACATAGTGAAATTGTTTTACGAGGTCAAATTCTGTTAAAATCTGAGCCGAAGCTCAATTATATAATCAATAGTTTATTTTTCTTTAAGTTACTTTTTCAGAGGACCTGTTATTGAAAAGTAAAATTAACTAAAGCTGGGTACACATATATACAATTGTCGGGCCGTTCTTCCGTTCTGGGTCGGACAGCCGTTCAATTGTATATGTGTGTACACTGTCCCGTACGAGCGATAAACGGCAAAAAACTGTCTTGTCCGTCCAAACTCGGTCGGTCGAAGGTTCTTTGCAGTTTAATTTTCATCCGACAGGACGGCCTCATATCGGAACAAAAGTGCAGTGTGTACGCACATCCGACCGATATGCTGCCGTCCTTGCGACCATACTGCCAAAGCTGGAACGCCCATGTGGGCGTTCCATAGCTGCATGATCTCTCCTACAGCACATATAGACTGGTTATGCGTCTAAACTTTAAGAAGCCGCTTAGAGATATAGAGAGCAGCGGTTAAATGATCATTAGCCGCAGACACAAATAGAATCAATTGTGGACTCATAATAAAGATAAATATACAAAAATCTGGATATCAGTCTACATAAAAAATTCTAATAAAATCAGCCAAAAATCTGCCAATTCCCTAACAGCCTGAGACGGAGGAAGCGGCAGGGGAAGCTTAAGGTAGATTTACAGCATCAGGAAAGGCATTCAGGATCGTCCTGCCCGCATCCAATTAACCAGATTTAAGTCAGATGGCTGCACTAACATCCTAAATTATCCCTCAGCATACAGCAGGTCGCCCCGTGCCCCCTCTGTTATATAGCTAAAAATGGCCCTGGGTGGAAATATTACTGTTTTACAAGCACAATTACAATTACCGCTAAACCCATCCACGGCTGATACATAATGCGCCCAGCGCACTACAGTCTTCTCCAGCGGCGCGGAGGGAGGGGTTCATCTTGTTTGCAGCCCAGCTTTCAGAGAGATTCATTTCAATGGACCTCAAACAGCAGCAACTTCAATTTCCAAAGGGAACGACACATGCAGCGTTTGGGAACCCCAGTAAAATCCCGACTCCCAAAAGCCCAACCTGCACCAGCCCTGGAACTCTGACTCCTCACACAGTAGCTCTGCAGCTGCACCACGCACCCACCAGCAACACTGTACCCATAGGCATGGAGGGACAGGACAGCCCGGGTCGCGCGACTTCGCCCGCAGCTACAGTATGAATCCCTGGCACATACATGACTAGGGGACACTACCATGCCTCACACAGGGGACCTGCTGCTCCTTGACTCGGTCAGTAAGATCCACTAGATCCAGAGGGGGTTGCAGCACTGGTACCAGTCAGACACATCCAGATCCAGGCACAGAGAGAGCGACTGCAGCAGCGCTGCCGGCTGACTAAAGTTTACACGCATAACCCGTCTACATAGAACTTTAGTCACCCTGCCGGCTGACTTATATATATATGACTATCGGCAGGGTGACTAAAGTTCTATGTAGACGGGTTATGCTCCAAAAACTGTGGAAGCCCGTACAGAGCTAGACACAGATATTAATAGCTGGAAACAACTGTTGTGTAACAAATAATCACTCATATCACACCAGTGAAGGGAATTAATAATTGAATGACACACAAGGATTTGCATATGACTGAGTATGGATGCCAAATTATTCCAGACAAAGGATTAATTACTAAAGAAGGAATTAATGCATTCACATGTACACCTTAAATCAAACTGCCTATATGCAAATAAGAAATAATATATGAAACAAAATAACTTCACACATGGTCTTTTTAAGAGAGAAGCTACCAGAATACAGCCCCAAATTACCTGTTTAAATAAGAAAATATTGCTCTCCGATTAAACTCTGCTAACTCCCGTAAGAAGCTTAACCAATGAAGAACTAACCATAAAACAGTTACATTGTATAACTGGCAAGCAGCCCAGAAAACATATCAAAGATTCATGATATAAGCAGAACTGAAAAAGATACAAAGTACAAAAATATATTGAAAAAGATACTGTACATAATTTCTTACCAGCGCTGTTGCTAGACTTGATCTAGAGACCAGACTGACAGGCTCATAGTCCCTCTATGCGGATGCCCTGCGCACCATCTACCGTCTCCCCACTTAGTGCAGGCACAGGAGGAAGAGCCCCAGGTCAAGGAAGGAGAGGCGCAGTGTAAGGGGGTCACAGGAGCAGAAGTGGTGCAGTGTATGGGGAGCAGCAGCACCGTGTATATGGAGGAGTGGCGCCATGCACATAATGAGCACCAAACTGCTATAAAGCCGGGTATGCGACTACAGGGTGACTACCGCAAACTGACAAGTTGCATACCCGGCTTTATAGAAATAATGAACTACAATAGTTACAGTTGCGGTAGTCACCCTGTAGTCGCATACACGGCTTTATAGCAGTTTGGCAGGTTGACTACTGTATCTCTTGCGGCGGATGGCGGTGTCGGCGGTCAGTGTCGGCGGTCCCTCTGGCGCAGGGGAAAAGACCCTATTTTGAGTGGAGATGGGGTACCTGTCAGCGGCCAGCCTGACACGGCGCTGCCACTGCTGTATCTCCCCCGCTGCTGTATCTCTTGCGGCGGATGGCGGTGTCGGCGGTCAGTGTCGGCGGTCCCTCTGGCGCAGGGGAAAAGACCCTATGATTGCCGGCGCTGCTGTATCTCCCCCCGGCGGCCGGTCCTTGCGGCGGATGGACAGTCAGTGTCGGCGGTCCCTCTGGCGCAGGGGAAAGAAATAGTACTATTTTCCCTGCGCCAGAGGGACCGCCGACACTGACTGTCCATCCGCCGCAAGGACCGGCCGCCGGGGGGAGATACAGCAGCGCCGGCAATCATAGGGTCTTTTCCCCTGCGCCAGAGGGACCGCCGACACTGACCGCCGAGGGACCGCCGACACCGCCATCCGCCGCAAGAGATACAGCAGCGGGGAAGATACAGCAGTGGCAGCGCCGTGTCAGGCTGGCCGCTGACAGGTACCCCATCTCCACTCAGTAGCCGCAGGGACCCCCCTCCTCCCGCAGCACCCGGGGACAGCTTCCCCCCTCTACCCCCACAACACCCGGGGACAGCTTCCCCCCTCTACCCCCTCCAAGCTATATAGATAGATCTATATAGATCTATATATATATATCTATATATATATATATATAGATATATAGATATATAGATATATAGATATATAGATATATAGATATATAGATATATATAGATATATAGATATATATCTATATATCTATATATCTATATAGATATGTATATCTATATATATATATAGATATCTATAGATATCTATAGATATCTATATATATATATATATATATATATATCTATATATATCTATATATATATCTATATATCTATATATATATATATATATATATATATATATATATATATATATATATATATATATATAGATAGATATATAGATATATATATATATCAACAAGGAAAGGCAGGGCTGACCCAGGTCTGCGACTAGTCAGTTTGCGGTAGTCACCCTGCCAAACTGCTATAAAGCCGGGTATGCGACTACAGGGTGACTACCACAAACTGACTATACTCCCATACCCGGCTTTATAGAAGTTTGGCAGGGTGACTACCGCAAACTGACTAGTCGCATACCCGGCTTTATAGAAGTTTGGTGCTCCGTGTGTGTCACATTATGTAATGCATATTGAAATATTAGCAACTGTGCCTTGTATTATCCTTGGCCATTTTAAGGGCTATTGTCTGTCTGCTTGTGCCTCTCAAATTTAACTGCGGGACCAGACCGGCATTTCTATACTGAAGTTTAGTAGACGCGTACCCCGTCACTTTTGTTTAGGTTCTGTACTCACGCCTCTTTGTTTTGGTATGCCCTTAACCCAGCCCATTATGATAATTTTGTTCATATATATCGTGTCAAAAGCCCAAATCGAGAGAGTGTGTACGGTGGTACAATCTTTTTCTTGCGACTGTTTGGACGGGAGTACATCGGACGTCGCAAGTAAAATTGTACAGGTGTGTACGCGCGTGATCGGCTGTTGTTTGTGGACGGTCCGACGGGAGTACAGTCGGCCAAACGGTTGGATTGTATATATGTGTACCCAGCTTAAGTCTGAACATCATTATAGTCATTGTTCAGGAATGGATACTGTTAACACATTTATTTGTTTGTTTTGAATCTGTTTCCTCCAACATCTTTAATGGCAAGACCATCCATCCTGCCAGTAACCTCCTATGATAGCAGAGGAAGAACGCAGACTTGGCAGGCTTTTCTGGAGTTTAAATAGATGTCCCTCTGCCTTGATTTCTTTTTCTTTTTTATTAATTGTTATTTCGATTTGGAAAAAAAAGAAGAAATGAAAGCTGGAACATCACAGCTCACAACACTCTCATTGATGTTTTACGGCCTTTCACATTTCTTTTTTTCAGAAGCTCATCATTGTAATTTATTTTCCTACTCTTCATTAATATCAAACAAAACCCTTTCAACTCTTGAACATGAGGCTTGTTTTGAATGAAAGGAAATAAAGTATTATTGTTAGATGGTCTTTACAGTCTGCTGTCGTCTGCTTGTTATGCACAGTTGTGCATTAGCGATTTCTGGTAGAGTCAAGGTTGTGAGATGTTTCCATTCACTATAAACTGATGTCTTTCTCTAGAAGGAATATGCTCGCATTAAGGCCCTTATTCAGATCTGATCACAGTACAAATTTGTTCTCAAAATGGACAAAACAATGTGTACTGCAGGTGGGGCAGATGTAACATATATAGAGAGAGTTAGATTTGTGTGAGTTAATTGTGTCTGTGCAGGGTAAATACTGGCTGCATTATTTTTACACTGCAATTTAGATTTCAGTTTCAACACACCCCACCCAAATGTAACTCTCTCTCGACATGTTACATCTGTCCCACCTGCAGTGCACATGGTTTTGCCCATTTTGCGAACAAATTTGTATTGCAATCAGATCTGAATAAGGGCGTAAGACATGAGTGAAAACAAAGGGTGACATTTAATGAGATGCGAAAATGTGAACCTCCGAAATGGCACGTTTTTCCGAATTTGCATATTTAATGCGAAAAACGGCAAAAAACGCGGGGTGACATTTAATAGAATGAGAGTTTTAGTAACTTCACCCATTATTGCACTTTTTAAAATCAAAATTTTTGCTGCAAATTTGCATATTTAATGAGCTGCCTATTCTGGGGAAAAAGGTGCGATTAAGTGCGATAATGTTCGATTTTTAGTCATGAAAATGTGCGAATTTGAGAAAATGTGCGAATTTGAGTTTAAAAAAATGGCGTCTTGAGCCGGACCTGATTCCAAAAATATGGGGGACACAAAGCGTAGGAGTCCCCCGTATTTCTGAAACCAGCCCCGGACTCTTGGACCGGTCCTGGTTCCAAAAATACGGGGGACAAAAAATCTGGGGGTCCCCCGCATTCTGAAACCAGCACCGGGCTCCAACAGCCCGCGGTATCATGCCACAGCCGAGGGACACTTTTTACATAAGGTCCCCTGGCCGTACCATGATTACCGTGGCTGGTCAGCCTTAGACGGGGTACCTGGAGGAGTGGGGACCCCCCCAATAAATGGGTCCCTCCCAAGGATTCCCCCATCTAGGGCTGAAGCCCGGGGTTGTCACCGGTGTCCCAGGGCTTTGGACGCCGGCCTGATAGGGTTAAAACAGTCATTCATAACATTGCTTTATACAGGTGAACTACAAGTGCCAGCAGGCCTCCCCCGCATTCTGGGACTTGGCGAACCACAAGCATGCGGGGCAGAATGTTAAAATAAAAGACACACACACAGAAAAGTATAACTTTATTACACACACAAACACCCACCTCACTTTTACATCAATATACTTACCAACCCAGGGTCCAGCGCTGGCATCTCTCCTCCAGAGCCAGCTCACCCCGCACTGACAGCGTGGTGAGCCGGCTTTCTCCGGCACTGCTAACAGCTTCTATAGCGCTGTCCCAGCGCTACAGAGGCTGCTAGCGTGGTTGGTCGATGCGTCTCCATGGAGACGCATAGCTCAGCCCTGATTGGCTGAGCTATGTGTCTCCATGGAGACGCATAAGCCAAGGATGCTAGCAGCCTCTGTAGCGCTGGGACAGCGCCGCAGAAAGCCGGCTCACCCCGCTGTCAGTGTGAGGTGAGCTGGCTCTAGAGAAAGGATGCCAACCGCTTCACCCTGGGTTGGTGACAGGGTGACAGCCCCGGGCTTCAGCCCTGGATGGGTGAAGCCTGGGGGGGACCCCTTTATTGGTGGGGGTCCCCACTCCTCCAGGTACCAAGACCAAGGCTGAACAGTCACGGTGGTCATGGTACGGCCGGGGGACCTTATGTAAAAAGTGTCCCCCGGCTGTGGCATGACACCGCGGGCTGTTGGTGCCCGGTGCTGGTTTCAAAATGCAGGGGACCCCCAGATATTTTGTCCCTCGTATTTTTGGAACCAGGACCGGTCCAAGAGTCTGGGGCTGGTTTAAGGGTACTTGTTTCCTAGCAGGGTGCCCAGATTTCCTACGTTTGTTAACGTACTGAAAACACATCGTATCGCATGGGCCATTTTAGTGCAGTGCAAGGCTTTAATGTAATTTATTAACTGCTCTGTATGCCCCAGGGGATCACATCGTATCGCACCTCCCGCAAAATCGCATGCGATTTTATATGGTGTGCAATGCCATTACATAAACTATACAATAATATCATTGTATGACATACCAAGAGGTTTTACGCCCCCCCCCCCCCCCCACTATCCACGCCACCCCGAAGCGTGGCGAGCGCAGCGAGCCCAGCGAGGGGGGTGGAATGCGTCCTCTGATGTTTTCATACCCCCACTTTCCACGTCGGCGTGGAGTTGATTTTATATAGTGTGATTTTATATAGCGCAGCGAGCCACCGAGCCCGAAGCCTGGCGAGTGGACCCGGATTACTTGACATGTATTCCGCATCCCCTCACAGGGCTCGCTGCGCTTGCCACACTTTGGGCTCGGTGGCTCGCTGAACTATATAAAATCAACTCCATGCCGACGTGGATAGTGGGGGTATGAAAAGGTCGGAGGACGCGTTCCACCACCGCTCGCCATGCTTCAGGGTGGTGTGGATAGTGGGGGGGGGTGCCTAAAACCTCTTTGTATGTCATACAATCATATTATTGTATAGCTAATGTAATGGCATCGCACACCCTTTAAAATCGCATGCGATGTGATGCGATCCCCTGGGGCAGACAGAGCAGTGAATAAATCGCATTGCATCGCACGACACTAAATGGCACATGTGATGCGATGCGATTTTCCTACGCAGAATAGCCCACTAAGCAATTTGCTTAGTGGGGGCCCTGCTAGGAAACAAGTACCGGTTTCAGAAATGAGGGGGACCCCTACACTTTTTGGAATCAGGTCCGGCTCAATAAGCCCAGGAGGGAGGACCTCACGCAATTTTTTTTAACACAAATTCGCACATTTTCATGACTAAAAATCGCACATTATTGCACTTTATCAACTTTTTTTTCCTGGAATATGCAGCTCATTTAATATGCGAATTCGCTGCAAAAAATGCGATTTTAAAAAGTGTGATAATGGGCGATTTTGAAAAGTTACTAAAACTCACATCCTATTAAATTTCAACCAAAGAGTTAGTATACTGTGCAAATTATGAATAACACAGAAGAAGCCAATCCCATTGTTATTCCATTATCTAGTTTTCAATCCATTAAATGTTGAATCCATTTTCCAATTAAATAAAAGATCATTTGCAAACATTTGTATTCATTTTCTTCTGACTTAAGGATGAAAATCAGCATTTAGTGTTTGTTCTAACGAGCAATATTTGATATTCTGCCACATTTAGGAGGTTATTCTGGTTGGTGCGTAAATTTCCGAATTCTTTCGGAGCGGACCGCACGCCACGCTGTGTGGACATTGTAAGAAGAAACGCCCACAGGTCCTCCACATTCGGACGAACTTACACTTTAAGAAGAGGGCGTGTTTACGGACTACATCCAAACCTTGCGTGTGCGGTGGACACACACATATTCTGCACGGTCTTACAGCGTCAGAACGGACGGGAAGCTGCCCGTACGCACCGATGGGGTGTATTTCCGCAAAACATACTACTATCATCGGAACTCATACATCACACACGACACACTTATGCAATTAGACTACCTCATTAGAAAAGGGATTGTTTTTATTGGTTATCAATTGCAGTGTAAATGTGTGTAAAAAATGCAGCCGTGCTTTCAGCATATATTTGTGTGTTTAGTAATGGTCCATTTAGGCTGCAATGGTTCCAATTGAAGCAATGAAAAGAGTGTAATTAATAAGTAATGAGTAGAGGAGTGGATTGTATTGTGTTCAGCTGACAGTGGTTCAGGTGCGGCCGTACTAATTGGGCGATCCGAATGCCTAGCGCATGACCGAGTGGTGTCCGCAATGTGAAACTTGTGTATGAAGACCGCATATTTCCTGCCTGTTGGTTCGTTTGCAGTCGGTGTTCTGTCCAAATGCACGCCTACCAGAATTAGGGCACTCCCTCGTGTACGCCCATGTTTACGCCCAGTTTAGCCCACTTTGAAACTACGCCCCTGTGTAGTTCCGAATGACGCCCATATTACGCCCATATTTCCAGAGTGAATGCAGTGCACATTTCTGTACGGTATTAGTGAGAATGAGTACGACCGTGCGTGGCACATGTGCATAGCGTTGCCCACGCATGCGCAGATGGCTAAAAAACGCCATCCGAAAGAATTCGGAAATTTACGCATCGACCAGAATAAGGCCCTAAGTTTTGTATGACGAGTATTGCAATATGTACATGTGGCTAATGTTCAATGGGGGGGGGGGCATAAGCAAAACACAAAGAACATTAAATTCCCCTGGTAAGGAATACTCTACTGGAGTGACATCACACTGACTTAGGACTATATTAGTGTATTAGACAAGGGCCTCAAGTTCGCACACTCCTCAACCATGAATACGTTTGAAACAGAGACTCCACAGAAGTCATTGGGAAGCATCAATGAAATGAAATGTAGCATGAAAGCTTGGATGGTACTGTAGCTTGAGCTTGTTTGCTGTCCAGAATGACATGCCTGGAAGTGCTCCAACTGCAACAAAAGCACAGGCTGAACTACAAGTGAAAAGGCAGCTTGTAACTTATATGAATTTGGGTTTGTTGAGGACATTGAAAGAATAGAAATGCTTGTCGTTAACAGGAGCACAGTTGGAAAAGTTAAACTTGAACAAATTTATTTAAAATAAACCAAAAGTGCATACAACATATTTGCCTGTCCGGCGCCTCCCTGCAAACTTAAAATGTGCGCCCTCTCTCCCATAATTAAGGAATACGGTGTCATATAGCGGGTGTGGTCTCACAAGGAAAGTATGTGCCCACAAAAAAGTACCCAAATTCAAATTACATCACACAGTACCACAATCTTATTCACATTACACTGCACTTAGTGGCCTAATTTATATTACAAAGTAGTGCCCCTTATTCATGTTATGACAGAATAGTGCCCATTATTCACATTACGACACACAGTAGTACCCAGTATACACCTTATGTTGCACAGTAATGTACCTTTTACACAATGCCCACAGTAGCATTGCTGCTTATACACATAGGTTATTCTGGTTGATTTGCTCGGATGTAAACTCGAATCCTTGCGAATCAACCAGATCCCGCTTTGCGAATAGTGGTACGCCGGCCCACCATTCGCACATTGAGTCTGTTCGCACGCCATTATGCGTTTATGCAAAACATCCATTCGCAGCCTGTGGGGGAACACCCTCATCATTCTATGGTCACCAACGATGATGTGGAACAAGCACCCACCTTAGATCTGCGTGAACATTCTGCGGGAATAGGGCAGGCAGCTGACATCTGGTGATGTCAGCTGCCCTCCCCCCACACCCGCATCATCTGCCCAAGGAACGCTGAGCATTCTCATATGCTAAAGTTGGGCCCCATGCCTAATGGGCTGCCCTGCCACCCCATGCCCACTGGCCGCAAGAACATACTGTTCACCGTGGGTGCACACACCAAGCGAATGCACATGTGCAGGAATGCGCATGCACAAAGAGAAAACACCAGCCCCATGCGAACGCATGCATACTGTTCAAGCGGACCTGAATAAGGTCCATAATGTACACAGTTGCAGCGCCATTTATACACATAATGTGCACAGTAGTAGAAACCATTATACACCTAATAAGGGCAAAACAATTGCACTTTAAGCACCTCCCCGGTCATACTGCAACCGAGTACACAGCAGGGGGTTGAAAAGAACTGCAGCAGTTGCCAGGTGACAATGCCCCTACATTAGACCGGGGCCTAGGTAATTCGTACCCCCAGTCTCGGCACCACTGTGCATAATGAGTACAGTAGTAGCACCTCTTATACACATAATCCCTCCTCTGCCCACCACTTCCTCCCCTACTCATTCTCTGCTCTTGACTTTGCCACTTACTTTACATCCAAAATTTACTCCATACATCAGGACATCACATCCAACCAGACCACCTGCAACCTACCACTTCCTCTCCCTCACTATCCCTCCTCCCACCCCTTACCAACTCTGACATCCTTCTCCCATGTATCTGGTAGGGAAGACATGGGCCTCATCTGTTCCTCTCCCCTTGCCACCTCCCTATCTAACCCTATCATCTCCCGCCTCCTCTGCAACCTCTCTCCTTCTGCCTGTTCCCATCTTGCCGACCTCTTCAATCTATATCTCTTATCGGGTATTGTCCCTTTGGCCTTCAAGCATGCTCTTGTCTCTCCTATCCTTAAAAAACCTACCCTTGATCCTAATTCTCTTGCTAACTACCGACCCATTTCTCTCCTCCATTTTGCCGCCAAACTCCTTGAGCGTATTGTCTACAGCCGCCTTACTGCCTTTCTTTCCTCCCACTCCCTGCTTGATCCATTCCAGACTGGCTTCCGTCCACTCCACTCCACTGAAACTGCTCTCACTAAAGTCTGCAATGACCTTCATGCTGCCAAATTTAACCCCTTCAGTGGCAATCCCGAGAATTTTCCGGGCTGTGCCTCAGTGACCACTTTGGCAAGCCCGGAAAATTCTTGGGATTGCCACTGTTTGGAGCTGGGCAGTGCTACTGAGTTCACACAGTGATCTCAGGCAGCTTCGTACTGCCCGGCTCCCTCCCCTCTGCGGTGCCGCCTCCTCCCCCCTCCCCTCCGGGTTTCTTATTGAAGTCCCCAGCGCCGGCTTATGACAAGCCGGCTGCCGGGGACAAGTACGCGGCGCGGGGGGCGCAGGTCCGGGCAGCCGCTGATTGACAGTGCAGCGGCGCTGCCCGGACCCAGGGAGGTAGTGGTGTTTTTTTTAAATCGAGCGCTCCCCATAAAAAACTCGCTCAGTGGGGCGTGCTCCCAAAAACCACCACTGAAGAGGTTAAAGTCACTACTCTCTACTTATTCTTCTTGACCTTTCTGTGGCTTTTGACACTGTTGACCACCCCCTCCTCCTCCAAATCCTTCACTCCCTTGTATATAAAAAGTAATTTATACTCCTAACATAAGCGCTCCCTTTATGGACACACTAAATAATATATATATGGAGAATACTTTCCTCCTATAGTTTTTCAAGTAGTTGATTCTCAATAGGTTCCGACTTCTCCCAGTCTTTTGCTCAGGGTTTCAATTTGATGTCGGAAAAAACAAGAGAAAAACAAACAAATATGTAGGGTGGTATTTATCCAATCCAAATATTTCATATACGTAGGTCAACTCAGGCATACCAGGACTCACTATTGCAAATATTTATAAAAGCATATAACGGTTTCTTTAAAAGATGGGGTGGCGTACCCTTACTCACGGTAGAATAGGAGACTTCACACCTATAGCAGTTTCTTTATACTTCTTTATTCCACATTAAAAAGGGTTTTCCGCTCACACATAAAAAATTACATAAATTAATAAAAAGGCTGCTAAGTCCTCAGAGTAGGTGCAGTGTCACCACAGAGTCAACTCATCTGCTGAAAAGTCTGGATCCCCAACAGATGTGGGTACTCCTGTGTACACTTACCTCCTTCTCAATGAGTCCAAAAGCAGGTGGAAACACTAGTCAGAAATCAACATGTTTCGAGATGTTCTCTTCCTCAGGACTCCAGAGATCCTGGGGATCCAGACTTTTCAGATGAGTTGACTCTGTGGTGACACTGCACCTACTCTGAGGACTTAGCAGCCTTTTTATTCATTTATGTAATTTGGGGATTAAGGGTAATATCCCCCTACTCTATACAGGCGACCCCTCTTGATTAGCGCAAAAAGAGTCTTCTAATTTTTGTATCCAAATTAGTTGTCCTTCACTCCCTTGGTCTGCATGATACTGCTCTCTCTTGGCTATCTTCCTACCTCTCTGACCGCTTTTTCTCTGTCTCGTCATGACTCCACCTCCCCTGCACTTCCATTGTCAGTAGTTGTCCCACCAAGGCTCTGTTCTTGGTCCTCTCCTATTCTTTCTCTATACGTCATTGCTAAGTGAGCTCATTCGCTCATTCGACTTACAATATCACCTTTATGCTGATGATACTCAAATCTACCTCTCCTCTCTTGACTTCTCTTGATCTCCTCACTCGTATTTCTAACTGTCTCTCCGCTATCTCTTCTTGAATGTCCCAGCGCTTTCTTAAACTAAACATGTCTAAGACTGAGCTGATCATCTTCCCACCCTCCCACATTACCTCGCCTTTAACAATCTCACTTTCTATTGATGGAACAACGATCTCCTCTAGCCACCAAGTACACTGCCTTTGTGTCACTCTTGATTCCTCTCTCTCCTTTAAACCACACATTCAGTATCTCTCACAGTCCTGTCATTTCCACTTCAAAAATATTTCCAGGATCAGACCCTATCTCACCCAGGATGCTACAAAGACCCTCAACCACTCACTAGTTATATCCAGATTGGACTACTATACTCTACTACTTTCTGGCCTCCCTGTAAAACACCTCTCTCCACTCCAATCTATCCTCTATCCGTCTCATCTTCCTCTCCAAACGTACTATGTCCACCTCTTCTCTCTTACAAGCCCTACACTGGCTCCCCTTTCCCTTCAGAATACAATTCAAGCTCCTTACACTCACTCACAAAGCCATCACCCATTCTTCTCCCACCTACATATCTGACCTTGTCTCTCTTTACACTCCCACCCGCGATCTTCGCTCCACAAATGCACGTCACCTCTCCTACAAACTGGTTACTTCCTCCCATTTCTGCCTCCAGGACTTTGGCCATTGTGCACCGTATCTCTGGAATTATCTACCCCTCCATATAAGACTTGCCACCTCCCTACAAAACTTTAAACGGGCACTCAAGACCCACTTCTTCATTAAATCCAACCATCTCTCATCCTAACCCTATGTTTGTGTTTGCTTCTATCCCAGCTGTCACCCCAGTTTGTCTGCCCCGTACCTTTAGAATGTAAGCTCTAGCGAGCAGGGCCCTCTCTCCTCATGTGCTTTTCTTAGAATATATCTCTGCCACTGTTATAATTGCCTCAGTGTCCACTGTTGCAACTGTCATTTTTTACCATGTACCTGTTCTAATTTGCATTTGTACTGTAAATCACAATCTTTCTTGTATTGTTCTTTGCTTATCTATGTATTGTCAGGCGCTGCAGAACTCTTGTGGCGCCATATAAATAAACGATAATAATAATAATAATAATAATAATAATGCACACAGTACTTGTGCAGATTACACACAATGTCCACAGGAGTAGTGCCGCTTATACGCATAATGCACACAGTAATAATGCTGCTTATACATGTTCAGAGTGGAAAATACAAAATAATCAAGAGGGGGGAGTGTGTTTCCAATTCCTCAATCGCAGAACAAAGAGAAAAAAGTAATAGGTCCACGGACAGGTACTAGTGCTGCTACGTTCCAAATAAATATTTAAAATCAGTTATTTTTTCTGGCGTGATTTCTCTCCCCTTCGGCCGCATGCGAGGGAATGTGTTCTCAGACACATTCCCTTGCATGGTACCGAGGGGATGTGGGTGGCACTGGTGGGGAGGGTGTTCGGTGGCCTGGCGGCCAACGTTTGGCTTCGTAAAGAACACTGCTTAGCAAGCGACTCTGAATAAGGCCCTTACTCAACTTAAGAAGCCACAATAATTGGTTTAGACTCAAGCAATGTTTTAATGTCTTTATTGCCGGTTTTTTCAAGCCATAATAATAATAATAATAATAATAATAACCAGCACTCACCAACATATATAGCATCTACACCAGAGTCTAATGTCCGTCAGATCCCATTTCTGCCCAAAGTGGCGCTGCATATGGTTCAGACGGACAGTAGACACTGGTAAAAAATGGAGACACACACTTTTAACATGAGCATTAATTAGCACTTACTGTTCAATAGAAGGGATTCCAAGAGATTTGCTGGCTGCTACAGACACGCTCCACTCAGAATAACAGCATGTAGAGAGGAGGGCTCAGTAACCTGGGTGCAGGGAAGTAAGTTCCTTGCCTCCTGTTATGAACAGAAAATAACAGGGGTAGTAACACAGTAGTTTCTAACAGCCTACGCGGGCACAGGACCTTATTCTGGTTGACTCGCAAAGCTGCAAATTTTACAGATTTGCGAGTCCACCAAAAGCCCCCCCCCCCCCCCCCCTCACATGCCGAGTTTCCCTGCACACATGCGAATGGATGTTTTGCATAAACATCCATTCGCAGCTTGTATGCTGGGAGGAAATCATTCAATGGTCGCCAACCATCTAATGATTTCTACAGTGCTCTCATATGTGAGACTCCTCTCTGGTGTCTCACATCTACGAGTGCCCTGTGTGGGAAGTGGGCAGGCAGCTGACATCCACTGACATCACCTGCCAGGCCCCGCACCATCGCCCAATTTCCATGGGAACGCCCAGCGTTTTCATGGGGACGCCCATGAAAACGCTGGGCACATGATCATAAATCGCAAACACTAAACATTGCTTCACCATGCCAACGCGAGGGGGAGTGATGCAACCAGAATAACCTCCAGCGTTTCAGGCTGTCAGACAGTGTGTGAGGAGGCATACCTCCTGTATGCGCAGCTCAGAATGGACTGAAGGATTGGAGCTTCAGGCGTCTGGCTGACGCTGTCCAGAGTGTGACAGGCGCAGTGGCTGCCAAATTATATTCAGACTCAGAGCAGGTCTTCGGCTATTTTGAAATCTCCCGCTGGCTCGCAGGCCAATTGGAACTTGCGGTCCGACAGCCAATCATGAGCCTCCACTGCCACTCCTGATTGACTTCTGGATTGCAAACTGCGATCGGCTTGCGAGCTAGCGGGAGATTTCAAAATAGCCATGGACCTACTTTGAGTCTGAATACAGCCTGGCAGCCCATCGCTTTCTGCCCGGCTGTCATGGTTTTCAACTGTGCCCGGCTGGCAACTGTCATTACAGCGAGCGGTAGCATTTCACTCCCCCTTGGCAACAAGCAGTTCACTCCCCCTTGACAATGAGCATGTAATCCCCATTAGCAATGAGCATTTAACTCCCCTGTGACAATGAGCATGTAATCCTCCTTGGCAACGAACATGAAACCCCTGACATCGACCTGGCATCAAGCAAGAACACCCTAGCAATGAGTATGTAGGTAAGTGGCACTTATGTGGCATAATATGTAATGGGCATCACAGTCTGTGGTATAATGTGTAATGGGCATCAAAGTGTGTGGCATAATGTGTAATGGGTATCATGGTGTTTGGCACAATGTGTAATGGGCATTACAGAGTATAGCACAATGTGTAGAGGCTCTAGCTGGCACAGTGTGCCTAAGGGGCACTAGGTGGTGCAATGTGTCTAAGGGGCTCTAGTTGGCACAGTGTGTCTAAAGGGCACTACTGTGTGGTGTAATGTGAATTGGTACTATAATGTTGCCAAGCCCTACATTTTTGATGTGCGCCTCTGGTGCGCACTGTCCCTATATTTGCATGTCAATTGATACTCCACCCACATTGTAGCTCCATTGTAGCTCCACCCACAATGAGGGGCTGGCCCTAACTCTTCCCTTCAACAATCCATAGCACTATATTTTCGCTGCAGATGGCATCGATAGAGTACCTTGGAGTGCGCACAGTCTACCAGTAAATGCTCAACTGTGTGAACATCTGCATTGTGTTCAAATTGGAATCAAGTTTTAGGTCTTTTGGAAGTAGTTTTCACATTTAGAGCCCATATGAAGTCATGACGTGATGCAGCAGTCATGCAATGCGCATAGAATGTTTTGAATGGCCAGGATATGTTTCTGGGGCCCCTTAGGACCTGCTGGGCCCTAGGGAGGTGCTAGGTTGCCTTGTGAAAAATCTGCCTCTGGTTGAGATTGAATGTGAGCAGAAGTGGGGGGAACAAAAAACTATCTTGCCTTCGGGCTCCTAGTATGTATTTACGCCTGTTTTTGGACAGAGAAAACTAGCCACGCACAGATCATCTGTTAAGCCCTGTACACACGGGATGATATGCTTGCTGAGCGATTATCACTCAGCGATATATTACCCAGTGTCCTGTTTTCATCAGTGACCAGTGATGGTCTCTGTAACGCTTGCCTGCCATCTAAACCTGCATCGTAAGCATGTCATCTGAAGCATGCATTTGGAGTTTGGACTGGATTTGGACCCGCACATTGCATAATTTTATTTTTATTTTTCACCAATTACCATCTCTAAGCCTCAAAGCTTATGAAAGGCAAACTATGTATAATTTTTTGGTTTACTGTTTCTTTACCATGATTTGTACCATGTACCTCCACCCCCACTGTATGCAAAGCCTGTATGCTGTATTATCACTGGTTGCACACCCTACCAGCATGTGACAGCTATGGAAGAAAAGTGCTATACAAATAAAATTATTATTATTACTGCTGCCTTTGATCAAGATGGTGCCGCAAATGGCTGCCTAGGAACTGTGCCACTCAGCCATATATCATGTGCACAGCATCTATCCCCGCAGCCAGGGGGGCTGGGGGCTTGGCTAGAGGCTCGCAGAGCCTCTGGGCCATGCCTCCACAGTGTAAAATGGGGGCATGGCGCCTTGGGACAACGTAATTATAGGCCATGCCCCCTCCGTGGTAAGCCATGCCCCCTAATTTCGCTCCTGTGTCCCTTCTCGGCTTAACTAAAATTTGGGAGGTATGTGTACCCCTGTGTCTCTCCTGTCTCACACACTGCATAGCAACCTAAAACTGTACTTTCCCTGCTTAACTGTTACCTACCTGGCTGTTGCAATGACCAGTGGTGCCGCTGATGGCTGCCTAGGTGCTGTGCAGCTCAGTGAATATATGTTCCCTGCGTCTACAATCCCCAGGGCACATCTTGCCTATATCTGTATGTGTTATGTATATTTGTACTGTCACTGTTTAACTGTTCCCTAACCGGCTGTTGCACAGCAATCCAAATCAAATTCCTAGTATGCGCAAGTATACCTGGCCAATAAAGCTGATTCTGATGAAAATGAGACACTCTGCCGGAGGAAGCTGCTAAATATGCAAATCGTGCCACGTAGTCCCACCCCCTCCTTGAGGTCCCGCAAATCGGGGGGATTTTAAGTGCTTGATGCAGGGCTTGATGGCGTCTACATCAGGCCCCCGCCCCCAGAAGTGACGCTGTCAGTGTCCTCTCCGGGCTTCTCCCGGAGAGGAGAGTTCAAAAGTGGGCAAGTATGGCTTCAAGATATGTTTGCATGGTTATGGTGGGGGGATCTTAGAATGCACACCATATATACATGAGGTGCCATCATGCTGGAACTTTGTAGTTCTGCAAAGAAAAATACATGGTGCAGATGCACACTCCATATTATTAATCAATAATAGAGGCTCTTGGTATATTAATTGGCCAAGAAATATTTGCCCACCAACCAGCTTCACGGTGACCTCATTTCTGGTGGGTCCCTAATACTAAGTTTGAATCTGGGGCGCGGAAGCCCGAAAAGGTTGGCATAGGCCAGTCACCCCAGGGCAGCACACAAGTGAAAAACTAAGCTAAAGGTGTATTAATAAAAAAGTAGCAGAAGCTACAGGTTCAAAAGTGAAGTGCTAGAAAGTATAATATATTAGTGGAAAATAAATAGTGCTAAATAAATGTTAGGGTGTGCCACCCGGAAAGCAAATCAGCCACACCAACCCAAGGGGATCCACGCCCCAAATCCATCACCAAGACTAGCAATTAATGTAAATTTTAGGTCTTACCTACAGTCAATTTTAGGTCTTACCTATATAGAGTGTGCATCTGCACCATGTATTACAGGGCTGGGCAACACCGGCCCTCCAGATGTTAGTGAACTACACATCCCAGGATGCTTTGCATTAGTTTTGCTATGTGGCCATGCTGAAACTGATGCAGGGCATGCTGGGATGTGTAGTTCATCAACATCTGGAGGGCCGGTGTTGCCCAGCCCTGATGTATTATGTTTGCATGGTGCGTCACATGCTCAGTTTGCTAACAATTGCTAAATGCATCTACTTTTGAACTTTCTAAATCAGTACCTAACATTTATCCATGCTGTGGAGCCACAATGTAAGCAAGTAAAGAATATTTATAAAGAATGCTAACAGCCAAGGACCTGCACAAAAATATACTACCAAGAGAGTGAAATGCTGAATAATATTTTGACTAAATACAGCTGTTCTGAAATTTAAGGAAAGGCTGTACAGCTGCCCCTCCCTTAAGTCATATCAAAATATTTCTAGTTTAAAGAAACTATATATAATCCTCCTAAATTGAATCCAGACAGAAGAGAAAATATGTGGCTTAATGCAAATGTTAAATCTACGTGACTGGTTAGATTGCCACTTAGAACACTTGTATTAGCTCATATTGGAGAATTGATTAATGCATATTAATAATAATACAACTCAGATTGGAGAAATGATTAATTCATGTTAAGTTTTTGTGAAACTTTTTTTTTTGCCAGTAGCTGATTGTTTTAGGTTTATTTCTGTTTTAGAGAAGTGCATGTTTTCTTATGTATTTACTTTGATTTAGCAGCAGTACCAGTTGGAGAACCTCTTCATACTGCAATAATATTACCTATTGTTTTTTATGTGACTATGCAGTGACGAGACCATGTATAAAGCTGCAAGTTCTTAACTGTAAACTGCTTGACTCTGGCAGTCACATTCCTGATGTCCTGCTATCAGAAGCTGAAATGCATACAGCAGTATTATCTGTGTGAGTCACAGTAAGACAGGAAATCTCCAGCAGACCCACCCTTCCTTCCTGCAAGTCAGTTGCTGAACCCCAGGCAAGTGCGGCCAGATGACTGCAAAAATGTACATTCCAGACATAAAGCAAACAATTCATATTGATCCCCCCAATAAACCAATTTCAATAAATAACTACTGATTATTAAAATAAAAGAGAACCAAACCACTATTTTTATCATTTTTATCAATTATATCAGTTATTATTATTCTTCATTTTGATTTTAAGTAATATTGTTATTTTTTTTTCTATAAAGACAAAACAAATGGACATTATGATAGTAGCCACTGAGAGTCTAACCTGGAAATAGGGAGAAGACGAGCATGTCTAGAAGTGGTCAAAGTAACCCAAGAGCTGGATTCTAACTACAGCTGCTGAGGCTATAAAACATACTTGCCTACTATATCGGTTCAGCCGGGAGGTTCCCAAATTTTGGGTAGCACTCCCGGTCCCTGGAAAAGGTAGGCAAGTCTCCCGTAGCCAGCCTCAGCCCCCTGCAGCTTCCCTTACTCCACATCAGCCTTCCTTGAAAGTAGGTGGTCCAGGGAGAGGGAGTCCATCGTCATAGTCCTGCCCCCGCTATACAATGTCAGTTAACTGAGCATTGAAAAGGGCACTTTAAACACAACTGTACCGCCCACCTATGATGAGGCCACGCCTCCTGCATGGGGCAGCCGGAAACTCAGAAAGTAGGATATAAAACAGAAAAATAGCTCACTATCTATACATTTAAAATTAGAATTAGCATTTATACCCCTTTGCCACTGCTGCCATAACTGGGGTATTGCCGGAGTAACCCTTGTCATGGCATGGTAGACAAGGCACCTTGAAAAATAATGGGGCCAGTTACCTAGCAATTTGATATGGGTAGCCTGCAGTGCAAGCAAACAAACCAATCTGGGTCACACTACAAGTATAGAGAGAGCCGGGTCACTGTCACTTTGAGATGATGTAATCTACAAGTGCCGGCAGAACAGGAAGAGGGCTGCAGTGCAATCTAAAAGGGGTATACCTGTCAATAGATCCATAGAACCAAACATTAGGGGATAAGGATACACACTTCAGCTATATTGCAAATAAAGACACTTTCCGGATCAGGTCGATAGCTTGTGGACCTTAATTTATCTCTCCTTAATGTTAGTCTGGTCAAAAAGCCTCTTTTAAAACCTTTTATATCGACCTGATCAGTAAAGGCCCCCATACACTAGCCGATTTTGGTCAGATTTAGGCCAGATCAGTCGGATCTGGCCTAAATCGGACCAAAATCGGCTAGTTTTGATGTCCCCTCAGATCCGATGCGCGGTCCCGTGAGCATCGGATCTGCGTCGGGTGGTCGGACCTGCTGCACGTCCGACCACCCGACTTGGGACCTAGTGGGGCGGTGCGGCGGTGGAGGGAGCAGGGGGGGCTGGGGGAGCCGCGAGGGACACAGGCGGCATAGAGCCGGGACTTGTCAGCACTGAATAAAAAAAAAAAAGCCCATACAATGAATGGGCGGCCTGTGATTGGCTGAGCGCTCTCTCAGCCAGTCAGCAATTGGCTGAGAGAGCGCTCAGCCAATCACAGGCTGCCCATTCATTGTATACAGTAGGCTTTTTTTTTCTAGCACTGACAGCTCCCGGCTCTATGCCGCCTGTGTCCCCCGCAGCGTCTGTGTCCCCCGCAGCGTCTGTGTCCCCGCAGCGTCCCCAGCCCCCCTGCTCCCACCAGCAGCCCCCCCCCCTGCTCCCCGGGTTTTTTACATGTGATAAATCGAGACGATTTATCACATGTAAAAAATGGCACATCAAGTGCCAATCTAATCAAGCTCCCCCGGGGAGCAGCCGGGGAAGCTCAGGGGGAAGTCGGGACAAGTCCTTAGGACAAGTCGCCCTAGTGTATGGGGGCCTTAAAGGGTCTTTATTTGCAGTATAGCTGAAGTGTGTATCCTCATCCCGATGTTTGGTTCTATAGATCAAGACCCCAATTTATAGATATTGTTCAAATAAAATAATATTTTTTATCTTAAACCTACATTTTATAGATACCCAGATAGGAGTCATCAAGCATCTTACGCCGTGAGTATGGCTATGCCCCCATTGGATACATAAATCTGTTTAAAGATACCATGATGTATCTATAATATACTATTGAGATGTAAATTGGGTACGCAGCCTTAACAACTCACCCATAACCCTCGGGATACGGTCATTGGGTCACCAGCAAGTTGGTAGCCAGTCATTAGGTCGACATGCATTTAGGTCAACATGTGTCTAGGTCAACATGCAGGATGGCCATGCGAGGGGACGCGGTGCACTTTAACCTGTGTCCACATCGACTGTATCGACATTCGGGTAAAAAAAAACAGTGAAAAACCACATATTGACCTTTGACTGTCGACCTAACCCATGTCAACCTAATAACCCTTTCGACCTTATGACCCTGTCAACCTAACCCATGTCGACCTTCCTGCATGTCGACTTAGACACATGTCGACCTAAATGCATGTCGACCTAATGACTGTCGAACAACTTGCTGTGACCAAATGAGCCACACCCTAACCATCACCCATAATATTGAACAGACAATCATACCCATACCCATTTTTTCTTTCCCAATTCTCTCCCCCCCCCCCCCACACACATATATATACCTTCGACCCCAGAAATCTGTAGAGAAGACCATCAGAATATACAGAACAGACCACATCTCCAGAAAGGAAGTATTTTTCTATATATACCTTTCGATAGATCCATCAGGATAACGCCGTATTTGCATACCATCCCCCTTTTTTCTTCTTACCTAGTGATCAGGTAGATGCTTCCCTGCTAAAGTGAAATACTGCATTGCGAATTCATGTGTACGCGAATACGTCACAACCTAGCAGATATGTCCAAAACCCTTCGTAATCATTTTTTCAGTCATCGCAGACTCAGGGCCAGATTCTCTAAGCTTCAAAAGTGATCAAATGGAGAGTGATAAACAGCCAGCCAATCAGCTCCTGTCTGACATTTTTCAAATGCAAACCACAGGAGCTTTTTCTACTGTCCCCACAAAAATGAGCAAGGGTTCCAAACTCCTGTCAAATTGTGGGCCTGATTCAGCTTTGTTAGCAAAGCTAAAGTGCATGCAAATGGGCAAAACCATCTTGCAATGCAGGTGGGGTGAATATAACATGTGCAGAATAAATGAATTAGAACATTTGCAGTGGTCAGGCCACACGTAAATGACAGTTCCATGCAGCCATCGGAGGAGAAGGCTCAGTGAACCACCATCTGATGCCAAAGAAGGCTGTGTTCTAGCATAGTGGGGCTCCAAATGTAATCTTTCTCAGAGGGAAACTAATCATAGATCATCTCTATGAGAGATGTGCAGGGCTCAGTGACGGCATGAAAGTTATCAGAGGGCAGTAATTACGATGGAGCAGCTGGTATCCCAGGTGAGTGGAGAAAAAGGGTGTAAGAGATTATGAAGATAAGAAATGAAAGGTGGGATTTATAAAGAAGTAGATGAATGAACAATTGAGTGATTTACTAGTAGTAAATAAAGGTACATTAATGTGGAGGTGTTAATGACGATGCACAATGGGATCCAATAGAGAAGTAGAAGGATCAATATACAGGTTAGAAAGGCGGGAAGAGAGATAGCTATATGGAGAGGAGCCAGTACACTGATTCACAGAGAAAAATACCCTGTTTTCTATGTGTGGAAAATGTAATAGGACATTGTTGTGGGAACATTGTTATCACACAGGTTTAACCCCTGGAGATTTAAAAGCCTACTTATATCTAAATACTTTATAACCATTAAATATAATGGCAAATGTTGAATAATTGCACGCCAACACAAAATTGAAAAATGAATGACAATGCTTTCCTTAAAAGATAGTTTGATTACATGTATTTGCAAAAGCAGACTAAGACAAGAAACATAACATTGATTGGCTTATACTTCAACAAAAATTTTAAACAAATCAAAATGGAAACAAAGGACAGTGATCAGCCATGATAACCTCATATGTTACCTCCAGCCTCCCTCCTTCCATGTGTTTGCCTCTTCGTCCTCAACTGCCTACTCCCTCCTTCTCTATCTCCAATATTTATACCTTCTTCAATTTAATTAATTATTCATTCATATGTGTGAAATTATCATTGGACAGCTCTGCCTTCAATCATAATGTTATCATAATTCACCCATCACCCAACTTATTGTTGCTGGGGAAAGATTCACATGCAGATCAGAGACACCTCTATGGTATTTCTGATCTGCGAGGGCCCTGTGCGGGAAGCAAGCGAGCAGCTGACATCCCCTGACATCAGCTGCCCCCCCCCCCCCCCCCACACCCAGCGTTTTCATGGGAACGCCCATGAATCTCTGGGCATTCCCATGGGTAATGCCCACTGCCGCTGCCCCACAACATGTAGTTCACTGTGCCCGCTCGCACCCTGCCTCTGCACATGCACAGACTAAAACCATCATTCCCCCATGGGGGACCGGTCTAATCAGAACAACCCCCTTAGCAAGGGGCCTAGCTATACCAATGTCTGACAGCAGTTAGTGGAGCTGAGAGGGTGGGGGGTATTCTTTTCCTGGGCCAGGGTCTGATGGAGGGGCCTGAGGCCCATTACCCCTACACTGTTGCAGAGAACTGGGCAGTGAGATAGAGAGGACAGGCTGTAGAACTTATCTCTCCCAGCCCAGCACATGCTGCTCAGTACTGTGTACAGAGCTGGGGTGAGAGGCAGCTACAGTGGCAATCTGAGGAACTCCTGCTTTTTTTTTTTCTACAGGGACATGGCCATGCCCCTCCCATTGGCCATGTCCCTCCCATTGGCCGTGCCCCTCCCATTGGCCATGTCCCTCCCATTGGCTGTGCCCCTCCCATTGGCTGTGCCCCTCCCATTGGCCTGCCCCTCCCATTGGCCGTGCCCCTTATTTTACCGGGGCCTGGCTAAACTGTCGGCACCCTAGGCAGCATTATCAGGGTATTCATTGTTAAAAAAATGTGGTTTCCAGTAATTATTCTTGGCATATAAACTTGGCATTGTTATGGTTATAGGTAATGATGCTCTACATTGGGAGTGGATTGTCCCTGGAAAGCATTCTATCATTATGGAGGACATGCTAGTCTTATCTAAATGCAAAGATTTTTACAATCTATGGGCCCGATCTCGCATAGAGCGTAGAAGTCCGCTCATACACAGTAGCTTCTGCTGCATGTGATCACATCCCGGAATGATGCCATCGCACTTTGATTTACAGTGGCAGGGGTTGTGACGGCGGTGAGACAGCTTTTTGCGGGAGTGGTCCAGACAGCACAGGAGTGTCTGGACCATTATCAGTTTGCGTTATGCTACATTCAGCCACTGCAGCCAGGAAGGGATCAACCCTAATCGAATCGATTGCGGCAATTCCTGTGATGCGATTGCAAATAGATTGCAATCAAAGTGCAGGGAAAGCCTTTTCATTCTGGGTGGCACCCAGTATGCCATAACATTTTAGCAAAACGGCAACTGATGCTGAACCAGGCCCCATATTTCTTATCTTGCAAGATAAAATTTGAGATTTAGCAATTTGCTCCATCTCCTTTTAAGGAACATTGTTTGCCCTATTTTGACACTATTTTTCAATTCATTCAATCACTTCCCTATTCTATTTACTCTATAATAGAAGATGCTGACCTATATTAATGTAGTGTTCCTGATTGTTACACAATTTCCCAGTATGATAAGCCTATGTACAATAATAATTATGCATCATTTACACCAGTGGTTCTCAAACTTTTTTGCCTAGACCTCACATGATCTAGCAATAATTATTCCTTACCTGTGGCTTAAGTTATAAACTTACTCAGGCATCTTTATGAAAACTGGTGCATAGGAAAAAGTTGCTTTAACCCAGTTAAAGACATCCTAAAACCCATTTAGGGACCATATGAGCGTCTCTCAAAAGAACTGCACATTGGGCCTGATTCAGGTCCAAGCACTGTTCAGTAGACTGCACATGCACATGACATGTACAGCGCATATGTACAGTATAGGTCCTTAGTTCTTGCTCACAAAGCGGCTGCAAGCTTTGGTGTTTGACGGCTGTTTGGGGGCAGGGAGGGGCAGGGATTTCACAAAATGGAGATGTTTCTTCTCCATTTTTGGGAAGTGTTGATGTCAAGATTACTCAGGCAGCTAATGGTGTCACTAATGGTGACACTGCCTCCTCAGACGTGGATGTGAATCACACATGCATACAGGAGATGTCAACTTATACTAAATGCCTCCTGATACAAATGGGGACGCTCTCATCTAAACGGTTCCCATTGTGACTACCGCTGTCTGGCAGAATGGGGCGCACGCCCTATTCTCGGCAATGGGCACGCAAGCATGTGAGACGATCGCTCGTCCATGTCCCATCCGCAGGATCGCCATCCAACAGGAACCTGCAGATGGCGATCTGGTGGCAACAATGGGAACTGCCTCATCTGTACATGATCGTATCTGAGCATTGCTGCTACATTTAACTACACCTGAATCATGTCCATTGGTCCTTATCTCAGTAATAGGATAAAACTATACATTTAATCAATAAAAAAAGAATCAATAAACCAGGAAAAGATCTATAAACCGCAGATTAAATATCAATGGGCTGAATGTGACCCAAGGGCCACCGGTTACTCTCATTGCTGTCATTCATATAAAATACATAATCTGTATCCCAGCTTTCTAAATGAATCTCACCTCAATGATAAATTAACTTTGATAATCTCATTTGCATCTGTTCCACAAACTCACCCCCCCAATTCTGTGCCCTCTGGAATGCCAAAGTTCTTTGTAGCAACTGGTCTCCACCCATGACCATCTTCAACTCCAACTCCATGCATCTCCTAGCCATTACTGAAACTTTGATTACCCTCTTCAACACCACTTTCCTGCTGCTGCCTCTGCACTTTCCTGCTGCTGCCTCTGCTGGGGGCCTCACATTCTCACACATGCCCTGACCTGGGGGTCGCCATGGTGGTGGTTTGGGAGTCCTTTTATCCTCTAGCTAATCCTACCAATTAATATCGCCAGAACAATCACTCTCCATTAAATTCCATGTTACACGCCACTTCCAACCTTTTCATCTTCGATTAGCTGTCATTTACCATCCCCCTAGCATTCCCTCCAAAATGCACCAGAGGCGAATACATGCCCCCCCCCCCCCCCCCCCTGATGCCACCGATTCCCCCCTGGTACCATGAAAGGGAATGTGTATTGGACACATCCCCTTGCAAGCCTCTGCTGCAGGGGAAATCATTTGCTGGTCACCAGCATCAAATGATTTCTCCTGGCTTTGCAAATTAAAGTCGGCCTGAACTGACTAATTTGCGTGTGCCTGCCCAAAGACAGGGCGGATGGCTGACATCATGTGACGTCAGCCGCCTGCCCATGTCGCCATGGGTACGCCCAGTGCTTTCATGGGGATGCCCATAAAATGCTGCACGTTCCAATGTGCGACCCCTGTCCCCTCCCTCACTGTGGCTGTTTGCAGTCGGGGATTGCACATGCGCAGAAATGCCCATGTGCAAACCCTGACCATCAGGGCAGGGGCTGATTTTAGATCACTACGAGTGATCCGGAATCGGCCCCCTTTTCTCTTCTGACATTCCCTCCATTATATATGGCAATTTCAACATCCCACTCAATATCCTCACCAAATCCCCAGTCTTCAAACGTCTTAATCTCACATCTTTGCTTGGTCTCTCCCAGTGAGGACCTCCTCACCCTCTAATGTGAATGGCAGCTCCATTGATATGGTCTTCACACACACACTCTATTGTAATATTTCTGATTTCTAAAAACTCCCAATTTCACCTCTCTGAGCAGCACCTGTTCTCTTCTAACTCATCCCTTGCTGCTTCTCCAGATCTTCCTCCTAAGGCTACTATGACTAAGCGTAACATTGAGGCTACTGACACCACTTTCCTGTCCACGTGATCTGAACAAGCCACTTCCTTGTTACATACTGCTCGACTCCGTTGCTCCACAGACCGCTATTTACCCTTGCAGATCAACAACTCAACCCTGGCACACCAAATGCACCAGACATCTACAAAAATGCTCATGCATGAGCTACAGTGGAGGAAATAACACTCTAAAGGCCCCCATACACTATGCGATTTGGGCCGGATTTCACTCGATTCCGGCGGATCTGGACGTGATATAGGCCGAAAACGCTTGTGTATGACATCCGATTCGCAGTCCCATGCACATCGGACTGGAGTCGGAGGTCAGATGGGCTGCACGCAAGATAAGTCGGACGTGCAGCCATCAGCACATCCCATGTGCTTTTTAACACCCGCAATGTATCACATATGATAGTAGGTGCTGTACCCTTTGACTACATATAATCCGCCGATTTCTGCCACCCTGATACTTTTTTCAGTATCATTGGTGATGTAGCTAAGTTTATATACCCTGTACTTGTCCTACATTTTCTTGAACACTAATGGGGCCTACACACGCGATGACACTGCTGAGTGTTCTGAACGATGCTGGATCACTCAGAATGCTCAGCAAGATCACTCAGCACACAGCGCTGTGCTGGGCGATCTGTCAGGACCAGTGTTCTTCAATGAGAACACTGGCTCTGACACCGGTGATTAACTAGATTTATACAGCATGCTGCATATTAATCGCCAGGCGATAACTACGTGCAGGGCCATGCATCGCTATCGCTATGGCCCCTACATACGGAGCGATGTAGGGGCATTATCTAAGCAATCTAGTGAGATTGCTTAGAAAATGCCCCTTAATCACTACGTGTGTAGGCCCCATAACTCACGGTGTCCTTGTTTTGTCTATTTGTTTATGTACTTGTAATTGAGTAGAGCCCTTGTGGCGCCATATAAATACTGAATAAGAATAATATTAATAGTAATAAAAATCAGGCTTATTTTTATTATATTTTATTTGGTAAACAACACAGGAAACAATAGTGAAGGATTACGGCAAGTTTCCTTGCACCCATTTACTCAGATGTACCCCAATTGGATATGGATGGAAAGACCACAGTATATACAGATGTGTCCATGTATATCTAGACTATATTCGCATTAAATAGCCTTCTAGGCATGCCATGCCATAGTGCGTTTCAGTAGTCCTGGGTGTCTTTTTTTACAGCTTTTTTCATTAAAATGTCTTATTTGTAAAATGTAGAGAATAGGATGCACAACCAGCTTCTGCTAATTATGATATCCAGCATGCCTATATTTAGTGTGTGACTGTGACTGTGTCTGCATACGAAATGCTATATTTCCAGGAAAACAATGTAATGTTCTATTTCTTAAGCAGATGCTGCAGAAGCCACACACTGAATATAGACATGCGGCATATCATTTTAATCAGCAGATGCTGATTATGCTTTTTTTGCCCACAGCATCTGCAGATGTCTAGTGCTGTACACAGGTTTTTTTTCCAGGCTGCTACAGCAGACTGCAGCGTCCTAGGCTCTTCTGTTATCAACCCTCATCTCCAGCGCAGATGGATCAAATGTCAGCATAGTATGTGAAAGCAGCGCAGTGGAAGGCTTTCTCCCTGCGCCGCATAATCACTGTGACCTGGAGTTTCCTCCACGCCGCCCACCTCCTCTCCTGCAGAAGTGTCTCTCTTGGCGCAAAGTCCCAGGCCAGGGGCAGGCAAAGGTTCAGGAGCTTTATGGCATAACCCGCCCGACTGACTTTTATTCAAATAGATTGGCAGCCTAGAGCAATGTTCCCCACACTGCGCACATATTGGCTCGGCCTGCACACTCTACCACTACCTGGCCAGCAGGAGGGCAAATCAGTGCTGTGATTCGTGGGTGGAAAGGTGGTGGGTCCTAAAATATGCACCATCACTATATTTTAGGTAAAGTATGCAATAACATGTGAGAATGCGCAAAATATGCGAATGCATATGCAAATATGCAAATGCATATAATCCTGTCTCTACTGATCATCAATGCCCACAGATCAGCATATCCTGTCCCCAGATCGGTGCTTCCTTTGGGTTGCACTGATGATGTATGGGCACCTTAACACACGTGCATTGGCTAGACAGCTCACCAGTGTCCTCCATCAGCACTGCTTTCAGAGCCACTCTTATGTTCACATTGACGATAGTTTATCCATAAAACAGAGAATGGAATAATTTCCTCAACCCACAGCAATCCAGACTTTCTCTTGTTGTATTGCGCATGTTGCTCTTATCTCCTGCTGACATACTGTACATATGGGAATAGAGTACATTCTTTTTGAACAAATCACTAGACATGAAATTTACTAGCAGGGACAGCTGTATTCAGGATTGGAGATGTAAATGTACTCATGTACAGAATTTTACAAGGCAATTATCACACTGAAGTGTATCCTAATCATTGTAGTTGCATTAAAAATGCAGAGAACCTGTTAGGAATAGGCTCAGACTAGAGGTGCGGAAAATGTCCAGGTTTCCCACATTCCCGGGAGAGAATTACCCCTTTCACATTGCAGCTTTAACACGGTATATTGCTGTTATTTTACCATTTTAAAACGGGAACAGCTGCAGTGTGAAAGCTCCATTGTCAATTTTCCGGTTACAGAATACCGGTATTTTGAATAAAAGCAGGATCCTACACGGTTCTGAGCTGTTTTCCCTGCAGTCTGAACATCTCAGAAACGGTATTTGCTACAAATGATAACCACACAAGGGTCAAAGGTTATCTCCCTGCATGATCCCCGCCCACAAGCAGGAAATAAACATTTAAAATTACATTGTATGGCTTTCTATGGGTGAAACGGGTTGAATCTGAAAGGTACAAAAACGGTATTGAAACTGCAATATACCTTTACAACATGCAATATGAAATGGGTTTAACTGGCATTTGACCCGTTTTAAGACACGTTTACAAAAACGGGTTGAAAGCAGGTTTTCACTGTGAAACCAGTATAAGTAATCTACTTTTTGGAACACAGTGGAACCAACTGTAATATTAAATTATTACAAAAACTGGAGTAGTGTGCAAAAAAGGTCAGAAGTGACATACTTTATGTACCTGAGAATTACTGTAGGTGGCAAGAGGACACATGCAGCAAGCTAATTATAACTATCGTTCCATAACAATCTGTCTTGTGTTACCTCAGAGTGAAGGTCATGGTTTGGTGTCTATGTCAACATAGGTTGGTATGGACACCGGCTAAAGCCCCGTACACACGGGGGAGATATATTGCTCAGCCATATATTGCTAGCAATATATGGTAGAGCAATATATTGCTCAGTTTCTCCTTTTCATCAGCGACCAGAGATGGTCGCTGATGAAAGGGAACCTCTGCCTGGGGGGAGCCGCAGAGGTAATCAGCTGGTCGCAGCGATTAGAATGGGGCCTCAAAACAGGAGCGCGCACCCGGCGATTTATCGCCAGGGCACACTCCCATCACTGGCAATATAGTCGCCTGCGACCATATTTCCAGCGATTGCAGCCACTATCGCCCCCGTGTGTACACAGCTTAAGTGTAACGCGTCACCTCGCATGGCTCGCCATGCTTTGGTGCTTGGCACACTATTATATTCTCCATTCACGCTATAGTGGATGGCAGGGCATGATATACCACCTGTTGGCACGTCGGCTCAAAATTTTAAAGAAAACCTCATGTTGACCTTTTCCATGTCAACCATGCCAACCTTTTGACTGTCAACCTATTGACCCTGTCGACCAATAGTGGTTGACCTTATGACTGTTGACCTAGAGACAATATATCATAAGTCTGCTTACCGGTTTAGGCACTAGGGAGGAGTGCTAGGGTCAGGCTGTGTGGAGAGGGTTAAGCTGCTGCAAGATGGTTTTAGGGACATGGTACTACAGAGCCACTGTTGGAATTCTCCATATCGGGATGCTGGTATCAATAAACTCCAGGATATCATATGTATCCCGATGATGAATGTCTTCAGTTTGCAATTCATTCTTACTGCAAAGGCTACCACGTAAAGACCTGCATGAGATGTGCGCCCTCAGCGAGCTGGAGTAAAAGGAACCTTTTTGTGCACTATATGCAGTGGCGGTTTTTGTGCAGGCAGTATGTCACAGACAAGCCATGATGAGTTACATGATTGACAGGTTTATTGTTTAGCACAACGTTAAGGATGTCACCTGCCAACAGGTGTGGGAATGTCTCTATACAAACTGTAATTTAGAAAGCTATGTACAGTATGGTAATTGCAGGTAGGCAGTTACTGTATGAGCCTGAGAGCTGTAAGCACAAGTGTCATTCCGTCTGGTTATGTCAAATACAGTATGGGCAACCATGCCGAGGTCAGGCCCATGCCTGTATGTCATATATCCATAGTGCACTGGGGTAAGTGTAAAAGATAGGGGCAAAGATGTACTACGAGTGATAAAGTTACAAGTCAGCTCCTAACTATCAGTTTACAGGTAATGTCTAAAAAAAATGAATGGAGGTCATTGATTGGTAGTTTCTCTCTCCATGACTTGTACATCAGCTCCATAGTATGACATTTGTGTAAAGCCCATTATTCTGGTTCACTCGCAAAGGCAAATTCCTTCTCAAATGGACAAAACCATGGGCACTGCAGAGTTAGATTTGGGTGGGGTTTTACTTCAAAGTGAGATCCATATTGCAGTGTAAAAATAAAGCAGTCAGTATCTTCCCTGCACAGAAACAAAATAACTCACCCAAATCTAACTCTCTCTGCATGTTACATCTCTGCCTCCGCCCCCCCCCCCCCCCCCCCCCCCCCCCCCTACAGTGCACATGGTTCTGTCTATTTGAGATGGATTTGCCTTTGCAAGTGAACCAGAATAATGGCCAAAGCGTGTAACCCGTACCTGGTGATATGGTGATATCACCATTTAAAGATCCCATGATTTTCCTTTGCATATTATACAGCAAAATACCACCTAACACAATATTACAAATATGCTAAAAGTAGTAATTTATGTACTGAGATAATGATGCAGGTGAAGAAGCCTTCTGCCAAATCTTATGCAGGTGCTCAGTTCATGCACCAAGCTGATACATCCCACTTTCTACATGGAGAGAAGGGGCACTGCTGAAATTTGCTGAAAGTTTCCAGGAAAGAAAAATCCACAGAAAACATGGTTTGTATGTACAAATATGTCTTTAGCTGCACTTTTAACCTGTATAAATTCACGGCAGCATATTCTTTATATTAGTTATGGGCGTAAGTACATCCCAGTCACCCAGAGGTAAGGTGGAATTTGATGTCCACGCCCCCTTTCTGTTAAAGAAGAAGGGGAAACAAATATGGGCCCTCGTTCTGGTTGACTCACAAAGAAGTTTTTTTGCTGCTTTTGCGAGCCAACTAATACCGCACAGCACCCGCACGTACATCCACCCCCTGCTGAATGTCCCCACATTAACATCCATTCGCAGCCTAGGGTGGGGACCCAAAATCATTCAATGGTCGCCGACCATCGAATGATTTTAGAAGCTCTCTATAATCTGTCACTCCCTGGTGACTCTGCTCCGTGAACAGTGCGGGCAGCTAATATCCGGTCGTCACCTGCCTGCCCTTGGAAGGCAGGAAACTGCCCCTATTCGCATGGGGACAGACATCGTTTTCCTGGGAGCAACTATCAATTTCGTGGGGACTCCCAGGAAACGCCCCCAGCACATCACCCCCTTTGCAAGTCTTCGAGGACGCATTCAGAGAAAACCTGCACATGCGCTTATTCACATATGCGCGTGTGCAGATCCTCAACATTGGACGCTGTTGTGAATTCACAGGTTAGTGTCCCAACCAGAATGAGGGCCATGGTGTATGTGTTTCATCATTCACCGGTGCGTCATATCACACAGTACAACAGCAATGGTGGGTGCACTATTGTTGCTGCAGCACAATGTGAGTGGTGTAGGTGCTGCTGTACATGTACGTGCTCCTTCAGGGCTTGGAGCCCAAAGGCAAGTGCCTCCATTGCCTCAGGGAGTTATGCCCCTATATAGATACAATACTTATTCAAGACAATGGGCCTTATTCTGGATCATTCTTGGCAAATTCCTTCATAGATGGACAAAACCATGTGCATTGCAGGGGGGCAGATGTGAAAATGTGCAGAGAGAATTGTATTTGGGTGAGTTATTTTGTTTCTGTGCAGGGAACATACTGACTGCTTTATTTTAACACTGCAATATAGATCTCACTTTGAAGTAACCCCCCCCCCCCCCCCCCGACCAAGAGGGCCAAGAGAAATCCTGGGCCCCGGTACAACAGTGTCACGGGGCCCCCCTGGAGTGGCGAGCTACAGAAAAGAGGTGTGGCCATTAAAAGGATATAGGGGTGTGTACCACACCATATACCCTTTATGCAACACAATAGTAGACTCCTTATACTTGCCCCTTACACATTATGCTACACAGAATGAGCCAAAATTCACATGGAATGTCGTAAAATTCATTATATGCCACATGGAATGACACAAAATTCAAATTATTCCACATGGATTGTGCCAAAATTCACATTATACCACACAGATTGTGGCAAAATTCAGGGACAGTGAGAGGAATGGTGGGGATGCAGGGAGAGAGATGGCGGGGACAAAGGTGCATAGAGCGGGATGGCGGGATGCAGGGACAGAGATGGTGGTGACGAAGGGCCAGAGGGTGGGGACAAAGATGGTGGGGACGCAGGGACAGAGACAAATTAGGTCTAGAAGGTCATTTCTACGTAAGGGATGGCAACAGAAATCTTGGGGCCGGTACACCAATATCACTGGGATTGAAAAATGCTCAATCCCGGGATTGGCATCCCTAAAAGAAAATTGCCCCCTGTGCCCCCACACTGACTTACTTTTTCTGAGCTGCAGAGGGGGGCAGGCGGCCGAAGTGCAGAGGCAGGCAACGGGTAGACATGTGCGACGTGGGAGGCCCGGCGGCGAGCAGGTTCCCGCGTCGGGAATGATGTGGGAGGATGTGGGAGGCCCGGCGGCGAGCAGGTTCCGGCGTCGGGTATGATGTGGGAGGATGTGGGAGGCCCGGCGGCAAGCAGGTTCCGGCGCTGGTGGTCAGCGCTGCGGCCTGCACAGCGTGACCTATGATCGAGACACGCAGCGCAGGCCGCACGCCGGGTCGGGAACAGCCAGGCAGTGTCTGAGCGAGCGATACATTATGCCACACACCGCCATTTCTCTGAAACATGATGCAGCTCACCACAATGCCTATGATAATATGCTGCACACTGTTATGCCCCTGACACATTATGCCACACATTGCAATGCCCCTCACACCTAATGCATACCTCCCAACTTTGGCAGTGGAGAAAGGAATATATTTGCGTGCCAGAGGCAAAATTGTTGGGCGCCGTTTTGTCGCTGTGAGGGCATGGCCAGTGCTGTGTGAACTGCTGGCCATGCCCTCAGCCTCCCTGCCTCATTAGACACATGCAGTGTCTAATTCCCGCAGGACCGTCCCAAAAAAATGGGATGTCACACAAAAGTCGATACACACTGACTATGCCACACCACATTGCCCCCCACAGTAAGGATTCTAATAAATTATAAATTACCTGCTTGTTGCCAAGGGGGTTAATGTCCGTTGCGAAGGGGGTTGATGTCCATTGCCAAGGTGGTTAATGTCCGTTGCCAAGAGGGGTTAATGTCCGTTGCCAGGGGTTCTTGCTCGTTGCCAAGGGGGGGTTAATGTGCGTTGTCAGGGGTTCTTGCTCGTTGCCAAGGGGGGGTTAATGTGCGTTGCCAGGAGTTCTTGCTCGTTGCCAAGGGATTAATATGCATTGCCAAGCTGTTAATATGTGCCCGTGTGTCCGGCCACCCACCCATCAGCTGCAGCTGCCCCTACTTTACCCTGCCTTCCGCTGCGCACAGAGAGACAGACGCTAGAAGTCATTTTTCACTTCCAGCGTCTCTGACAGGGAGCACAGCTCTGCAGTGTTACCAGGAAGTGCAGAGCTGTGCTTCCTGTCAGACGCTAGAGGTGAACTATGACTTCTAGCGTCTGTCTCTCTGTGTGCAGCACAGTGCAGGGGAAGGACAGACAGGGGAAGGCAGGGGCAACCGCAGCTGACGGGCGGGTGGCCGGACACATGGGCGTGCGGGTCCTTGTCATCCCGGCGCACCCGCAGCCCAACAAATATATTTTTTAAAAGTGTGTGTCTGCCGGACCCGGGCCCCCCGGCAGGCCCGGGCCCAGGTAAAATGTACCCGCCCCCCCTGCCTCTCGGCGGCCCTATCTACCCCACCTGCAGTGCACATGGTTTTGTCCATCTAAGAAGGAATTTGCTAGAAGGAGTGAACCAAAATAACCCCCAATGTTCTTTGTAGTAACTGTATAACAGAAAAAACCTGTGTGTGGGAAATTCTATGTATAGATGTTTTTTTCTCCTAGTAAAACCAAGCAGCATTCTACTTACTTGCATGATTATAGGCCACCATGGAGGGACTTTTCAATGAATTATAAAGAGCAATTACAGTATATACACATAAATGTAATGTGGAAGGGGTGTTGATCAGTTGGTCACTAGCAAGTGGTTAGACAGTCATTAGGTTGACATGCTTTTAGGTCGACATGAGTCTAGGTCAACAGGGTCATTAGGTCGACATGGATAAGGTCGACAGGGTCATAAGGTCGACAGTGAAAATGTCGACATGTTTTTATTATTATTAAAAAAAATTTTTAACACTTATGTCGACAATGTCAACATAAACAGTAAAATGTACCACCCCGTCCGCTCGCCATGTTTCGGACACAGTGCCTCGCTACGCTAGGCACACTATTCTATTCTCCCAACACGCCCTAGTGGATGTAGGGCAGGGCTAGGCAACATCGGCCCTCCATATGTTCATGAACTACACATTCCAGCATGCCTTGCATCAGTTTCAGCATGGCCACATAGCAAAACTAATGCAAAGCACCCTGGGATGTGTAGTTCATCAACATCTGGAGGGCCGGTGTTGCCCAGCCCTGATGTAGGGCATTAAATACTGCCTGTCAGCACATGTCATGTCGACATGGAAACCGAAACGTACCACCACGTGCGCTCGCCATGCTTCAGGCACGGTGCCTCACTATGCTCGGCACACTATTTTATTCTCCCACCACGCCCTAGTGCAGGCCTGGCCAACCTGTGGCTCTCCAGATGTTGTCAAACTACACAGTTTGCTATATAGGGAGTGTTAAATCTGTGTCCAGGCATGCTGGGATTTGTAGTTTCACAACATCTGGAGAGCCACGGGTTGGCCTCTCCTGCCCTAGTGGATGCTAGGGCATGAAATACCACCTGTCGGCACATGTCAGCTCAAAAACAGTAAAAAAAAATTACGTCGACCTAAAGACCCATGTCAAAATAATGACCCATGTCGACCTAGTGGTGTCAACCTACTTGGTGGTGACCCAATGACCATATCCCTGTGGAAGTGCAGTGCTTCAGTGAGGACACACCCTCACCTGTACTTTACACCAGGTTCTGTGCAGGGCCCCAGGACAGAGGCAGAAGCTGCAGCATCTCAGTTGGAAGATGGTCTCTAATTCTAAGTATATATGAAATGTGGTTTAAAAGTGGCTGGACAGACTGAACACCTATCCCATCAGGTACAGTTACACCTCGCACCTTATTCAGTGTCCAGCCTCTGCTCTCAATTTGCCCATACATAGGTCCGATTGGGGCTTATTCACCCGATTCCGAGGGATCGGGCCAAAATATCAGGTGAAATCGGAGGTATTTGATATCAGGTTCAGGCCGGGATGTATCAATGCTTACCGTTGCGCTGACAACCCGTTTTCGCTTCCACAGAGTGTTCGTGTGATGTATTAATAAAGTTTTGTTTTCTTGTTCTTGAAAAAACTCCGCCGGCTTGAACTATCGCAGAGTTTCCGGAGTGGCAGCTGATACCAAAGAGGTCTATTGCAGCTGACACGCTGTGTTATGTATTAACACTCGCAGCGCTCATCTTTTTTTTTACATAATTCGTCTTGTATTGCTGGCGAACTGCAGTTGTGACAGGTCAATTATTAAAGTATATGGTAATTCCAGTGTTTTATTTGGTCAGTTTAACTTATGAAAACAGGTTGTGCTGTGGGATGTATTGTACTTGTTGTCTGGGAGGCAAGATTGTCTTTTTTTGGAAGGTGTGAGGTACAGATCATCAGGGCTAGGCAAGAGGCATTGAGGTTCGAGGCACATTGGAGTGAGGTGTGTGCCAGATAGGATTAGGGTAAAGGTGGGTGAGGAGTGTGGCATATTAGGGCAATGTCATATGCATTATGACAACATAAAACGTCATTGCGCATGCGCACAAAAAAAAAAACTAAATGATTCCGACGGAGGTCTGCATTACCGCGGACCTAGGAAAAGGGGGGAAAATTCATACATAATGCGAAAATCTCCACAAAAAGGCTGCGAAAACTGCACAAAAAAAAGGACTCCACTTCACTACAGAAATGCGAGTATTGATACATCCCGCCCTCAATCTGATGCACAGCCCTGTGCGCATCGGATCCGAATCAGAATCGACCTTCAGCGGCACATAGGGGGTGCTTTTTAGCACCCCAATGTATCACATCCAAGACAAGTCAGACCTGTGTATACCACTCATGAGTTATGGAGGGTCACTTGCAGTAAAATAGGAGGGAGTCTGCCAAGAAAGACAATCCTTTTCATTTCAATTCTGACAATTAGAAACCTTTATTCAGATGAGGGAATGCAAAAATAAACTACTTGCATTTAGGAGGGATTTCCAGCTATTAACTAATATTAAATTAAGCATAATAGTTGTTCCGCTAAACGATTGGTAGTTAGCTGGATGCCTCAAAGACATTTTTATCAAAAATTGGTTTCATCCACCTTCAGATAACAAACCTCATGCATTTAGATTTAGCTAGGTCTACTCCAGTAGTGCCAACATGACTAACACAGTCATCTGACAGCAGGAGAGAACACTGGGAGGTCAGCTGGGGACAGCAGTGTGCAAGGGATGTGCACTTATACAATCACCACGGGTCTTGTCCCATGCTCTCTCTGTAGAGAACTACTTGAGGCAATCTGCCTTAGATACTAATACAACTTAAAAATATAACTTAATTTGAGATGTATATATGTATGCAATTAAAATCTATACATTTAAAAAAGGGGGGGGGGGGGGGGAGAGTGTAAAGCTTGCTACACAGTGGATGAATTTCTAAACAATTTTGTTTACTTTCTGGCAGGTCAGATCGACAAAATGTAAATATAGTCCCGTATGTAAGCACAATGTCGGTAACGAAACACGCTGCCACACATTATCAGTGATGTCTATTGGCCGTACAGAAAATTTGCACAGACCATCACTATGTCATCTTGGAATACTGACACTAATAGTTGCCTGGACATCACGTTATCAATGGCTATACTACACACAGCCTGGCAGCCATTAATGATGATGATTACCATGTATGGCTGTGTCTGTGTCTGGTACAAAATTTGTACCAGACACAGCCATACATGGTAATCATCATCATCAATGGCTGCCAGGCTGTGTACCTTACTAGCAGGATATATAATCAATTTCTGGGGATACAGTGTATATAACACGTATAGGGTTTCCTTCCTTTCAAATCAAGGGAGTAAAGTTGCCGTATCTAAATATATTTTTGGGTAAAATGGTTGCTATAACAGGTGCAAGGTGCTTTGGGTCCAGAAGAACCACACACTGCACACCTTGCAATATTTAAGTATACTCACTGGCTGCAGAGCTGTAAATAAAAAAGAAATTGGAAAATGTCTACCGCAGCTATTTTCCAGTGACTCGAATTAGCAATGGAGATGTCCCCAGAAATACAGTGCAGGTGCCATGTTTATAGAGACCAGAGCTGGGTGTACACTAGACTATAAAAATAACAATTCTGCCAGGTTCGAATGACAACATTTTCATATCGTTCAGTTTGTACGGACAAGGTTGCTGACAACACTTGCTACATCTAACATCCTCCATCTTTTGTACAAGATATCGGGGGACATGCCATAGAATACAATCTGTAAAATAATATGTAGAAGCTGATAAGTCTTACGGCCAAGTAGAGTACTCCCGTTTCCAATTTCGCCATTTCCACAGACACTAATCCTAAATCCATAAGCTGTTGGGAGTGTGTGAGAAGCATTTATGGGAAATACTGGTTTCGGGCAGTGATGCTTGAACAGTTCTCAGTCTCCAGGTCACCTAGCAGGTGCACAGGTGTACTCATTATACAGCAACAAAGCTGCACAGGTGGAACTAATTATTTCAGTCATGTATATGATACATTAGAATGGTTAAACAGTGATATACAATGTATTAAGTGAGTCATGCCTCTGAAATGAAGACAATCTCAGCCAGAGGGCCGCCTAGTGTTTAGAATTTTTTTTATTTTCCAGATTCTGCCACCTGCCGCTGACTACCGATACACGCCAGCCCATCCAGCCGCCCACTCTACTACACCGCCGGCAGCCCTCTTCCAACACCCGATGTGGCATCGCAGGTGGCATGCAACATTGGATGCTGAAAAAAAAAAAAAAAAAACACTTGGGCACCACAAAGATGCAATCAGATGCAATGGGGCACCACATTGCGATGTCCCATCACATCCAATCGCACAAGTGTATAGAATGATGGGCCACACCGATACAAGCACGTGGACAGACATGTGCGTCTGTCTCTTGAGCAAGAAGAATGGTTCCTCACCAAAGTAACAAGCATGAAGATGAAAAAGAACTGCGAAAGAGACCACTGGTTTAGTTTCTGATTTAACATGTACATTATTAGAAGATCAGATGGACATTTTGTCTTTCATTATTTGAAGCTGTTTTAGGAATCTAAACACTCGACTTGTTAGAATATTGACATATCATCCCTGGCGGCCTAATGCTTCCAGGTCCCAGCAGACATACAATCAACACTTCTGAGTCAGATCTCCGATGTCCCGGCAAATATTTCTCACCTATTTCTCGCCATTTTATGCCTGATCCTAACCTCCCTGTCAACCCAAAACAAAGCCACCACTCCCATAGCCAAACCTCTCCCTGCAGCCAAACCCCAACCCCCTAAACAACTTAACACTAGCATCCCTCTCCACCCGTGACCAAATCCTAATATTGACACTCAAAAATGTCAACATTTCTATGTCTACATATTGCACGTCATTTTACTAACGTACGTAATTGCAATGCCAACACCACAATGTCTACTTTTGGGTACATCTCACATAGGGCCTTATTCTAGTTCACTCTTTCTGACAAAATCCTTCTTAGATGGACAAAACCATGTGCACTGCAGGGGGGCAGATGTAACATGTGCAGAGAGAATTAGATTTGGGTGAGATATTTTGTTTCTGTGCAGGGTAAATACTGACTGCTTTATTTTTACACTGCAATATAGATCTGACTTTGAAGGAAAACCCCACCCAAATCTGCACATGGTTTTGTCCATCTAAGAAGGAATTTGTCAGAAAGAGTGAACTAGAATAACCCCCATAAACACCTATGAGGTTTATTTGTTTTTTTTTAAACTGAAGCAATGGTCACCTTACATTCTCCTCAAAGAGTCAACATAAAAAGTTAAACATTCTCTTTAAAAAAAAAAAAAAAAAGAAAAAAAAAAAAGAAAAAAAAAAAGACACCAGTTCATTTTAATAACAGAAGAGGCTGGAGCATTTAAACAGATGAGCGAGCACCACCATCCCTGGAACATCAATGGTTCTGGCGCATTCATTTGTGACAAAGTATACTTCTCATAAACCTTATTTCTAATAATATCTCTAGCCATATGATGCCAGCAGAGTCAGACTGGCCCACAGGGGTACAAGGTAAACCCTCTGTGGGCCCTACTGCCTGAGAGCCCACCCCCTCCTGTAGGGATCAAGTACCAGATTGTGGACTTGAAATATACTACATGCAGGGCTATTTTTCAGCAGGCTGCAGCAGAAACTGAGGCCCTTATTCTAGTTCACTCTTTCTGACAAAATATTTCTTAGATGGACAAAACCATGTGCACTGCAGGTGAGGCAGGTGTAAAACCCCACCCAAATCTAATTATCTCTGCACAAGTAACACCTGCCTCACCTGCAGTGCACATGGTTTTGTCCATCTAAGAAATATTTTGTCAGAAAGATTGAACTAGAATAAGGGCCTCAGTTCCTGCTGAAAAATAGCCCTGACTACATGGGACTATGGTGTGTTTTCTATAGTGTATTGCTGTTATTAATCTCATACATTATCATCACGCATGTATTATCAGTATTCACATACATATACTTTGGAAAGAGCCGAAATCATGCACACCATTAAATAGTTATGCTCCGTTCAGACTGTGCGATTCAGTGTCACAAATCAAAAGTGAGCCTGAATCGTACAGTGTAAGCCAGTGGTCGCCAACCTTATTTAGGGTGTGAGCTACTCAAGAAAATTTAAACCGCTTGAAGAACTACTAAAAATGTTTTTTTAAAAACCTGCTAATATCTTATGTGGTCCTTGTACCTCTCTGGCCGTCTTCCAACTACCTTCCCACTTCTCTCCATGGGAGGGTCAGCTGTTCTGCTGTCTGCCAAAAGAGGCTCCCAGTGGGGTGCATCTTTGTGGGTCCCCAGAGCAGCCTCCAGTCTGCTTAGGGACAATGACACTGGATCCCTCTGCAATTGCCGGTGGCTTCTGGGTTCTTGATGTCTGCCTTGTGGCTCCCGGAGTCAGGTCCTGATTTCAGGCATTTCGTACCAGCTGGCAGTACTGCAGCTAGGCGAGATACTCAAAATATGACCGTGAGCTACTGGTAGCTCGCGAGCTACAGGTTGGAGACCACCGGTGTAAGCTGTTGTGCAGGCAAATCTATTTCTGCTTGATCTGCTAAATCAAAAGCAGTGCCATCCCTCCCGAATGGCCGATGCAAGGAACCTGCCCGGTCCCAGAGGTTACCGATATCGATGGGCGCTAGATCAGCCCGTGTGTACACCCCAATAGACAAGCATCTGTGGCAGCGAGCCAGATCCCAAATAAAGGCTGGCAATACTCCTAAGCATGGGACCCTACCACAGTGTTCCCCAGTGGGCACGTCATGCCTCAGTCCAACACTGAAAGCCAGGGCCATATTTCCTAAGAAGGCACCGGAATAATGATGTGGGAAAAATTAGGCGGGTAAAGTGTGTACCATTTAACCCTTAACCAATTATGGCAATGGTACCGGGAAGAGGCATAATTAGAACAAAACAAAAAAGAGGCACAAGTATAATACAGGAATCAAGTGTAACCACCCCAACAGAATTAAGATGGGCTACATGAGATTAAGATATTACTAAAGGAGACGTGACACAGGTGCGCCAACTACTAGAGGTTCACACCCCCCCCCCCCCCCCCACACACACACACACAAAAAAACAAAAAAAAAAGTCCTTCCTTAGTCCTTCTATTAATCATTCGAGTACACAACACACTGGGCGTATGCAATATCAGAGTTCGCCTGAGACTGCAATTATGCACCAAATTTTAAACGACCGATGTATCATATATAATCCGTACACATTTGCAAATGTACAGGTCATAAATGAGCTAGTTGTATAATATAAATATATATATATATATATATATATATATATATATACACACATATACACACACACACACACACACACACACACACACATAATATATTGTACTATTAGTTACGCAGGGGCGCAGCGAGGGCAGATCACAAGCTCCGGGCGCCAGAAGATAACCCCCTGCACGCTCCTCTGCCCGCTGTGTCCGGGAGACGTGCTGCTATTTAAAGTTCACGTCTCCCGCTGGACCGCTATCCAATAGGCGCTTGTGGTCAGCAGCCAATCAACTGGTGGACCGCGAGCGCCTCCTGTCTAGCAGTCCAGCAAGAGATGTGAATTTTAAATAGCAGCACGTCTCCCGGACACAGCAGGGTGCCAGGAGCGGGCATTCCCGGCAACATCCCGGGGGGGGGGGGGGGGGGGGGGGGGGTTTGTGGTGCACGGACGCACACTGCTTTGCTGGCTGGGGGGGGGGGGTGCCGATAGCACACTGCCCCTGACGGCTCGGGCGCAGGTGTGCACGGCTCCCCAGCAGCTGGCTAAGTAAGGAGTACTCTTACCCTCCCTCCCTGCTCTACACTACTACTCCCACCCTCCCTGTGCCACACTACTACTCCCACCCTCACTCCACACTACTATTCCCACCCTCCCTCCCTGCTCTGCATTATCACTCCCACCCTCCCTCCATACTCCGCACTATTACTCCCTCCCTGCTCCACACCACTACTATTCTTGATGGAGGGGGGGGGGGGGGGGGGACACACAGATATCAGTGTATGGGGCCCCATGATTTCTGTTGCTACCCTGAGAGCGGGCGGGGGAGCTGGTGGTGCATTGAATTGAAAATAGTGGCGTGGATCCGGGAATGGGCTGCTGCACAGTTCTGTCCCCCTTGGCAATGATGAATTTCAGTCCCCCTTGACATCGAGCATGTAGGTAAGTGGCACTTGTGTCAAATGTGTAATGGGCATTACCGTGTGTTATATAGTATGTAATGGGCATTACGGTGTGTTATACAGTATGCAATGGGCATCATGTGTGGCCTTGTGTAATTGGCATTATGGCATGTGGCTTTATGTGTAATTGGTATTACAAAGTTCGCTAAAATGTGCAATGGGCATTATGGTGTGTGGTATAATGCTGGGCCGTGCCCACTTTTCACTGTGCAGGAGCCTCACCCACTACAAATTGGGAGGAGGAGGGGGGGGGGGGGGGGGCGAAACATGCCCTTGCTCCGGGCACTGTGACACCTAGCTACACCACTGTAGTTACGTTATGCCTATTTGCAAGACATGCTGGGGCTTGCACTTGAAATACAGCAGTCATACCACAGGACTGCGTTAGTGCACATTCACCTTAGGAATTTACACCTCACTTCAAGAACTGCATTCTCACTACTTAAGGTGAGCCCAAACACCAAATGGACTGTAAACCACAGTTTCCTTTCCACCTACAGTCTGCAGGAGACTCCCTGAAAGAGTCCAGTATCCCTATTTCACCTAACCCATATTATTTAACAGCAATCTCCCTGATTGCACCTGACATTATGCAGTCGTCACATCTTTGGGGTCAGATAGATAATCATTCAAATGAAATCAGTGTAATTTCTCTGCAATGGTTATAAAGTCCAATGGGACAGATGTATTAACCCCAGTGAAGAGATAAAGTGTAAGGAGATAACGCAGCAGCCAATCAACTCTGAACTGTAATTTTTTAAACAAAGTTGACCTACTTCCACTTTATCTCTTACCAGACTTAATACATCTGCCCCAGTGAACCCTATGGCTACATGTATTTTAAATAAGGTTTCTCATGGCCACATATATGAAACCACTTCTAAAACACAAATACGTGAACAAGCCTGGACATGTACAAGTATCTGTTGTTTAAGAAGTAGGTCTTACTAGCTGCTTTGAGGCTCATCTACATTTCAATGTAAAAAGGTCCCCATACACAGGTCAAGACGTATTTGACATCAGTTCTGATCTGATGTGCATTCCCGTGCGCATTGAATTGGATCATGTAGAATGGGTCTTCAACCTATGGCCCTCCAGATGTTGTGAAACTACATGTTCCAACATGCATTGCCACATTTTTTCTAGAAGAGCATGCCAAAACTGTCAGGGCATGCCGGGACATGTAGTTCCACAACATCTGGAGGGCCACAGGTTGAAGACCTGTGATGTAGATCAAACGTGCAGATCTATCGGAATCGGATCATCAGTGGCATATCGCATCAGACAGTGTACGACTGTCTATAGCAGCACACTATGGAAAACACTCCACCCACAGATGAGCAGTGGTGACAATGTGGGAGAACACATCAACGTTCATCATCGGGCCATACACACTGGGCAGCTTTTCTGTGCAGAGTAAATACTGACTGCTTTATTTTAACAATGCAATTTAGATTTCAGTTTGAACACACCCCACCCAAATGTAAAGCCCCGTACACACGGGTGAGATATATTGCTCAGCCATATATTGCTAGCAATATATGGCTGAGCAATATATTGCTCAGTTTCTCCTTTTCATCAGCGACCAGAGATGGTCTCTGATGAAAGGGAACCTCTGCCTTGCTCCTGCGACCAGAACGGGGCTGAAAACGGGAGCGTGCACCCGGGGATTTATCGCCTGGGCACACTCCCATCATTGGCAATATGGTCACCTGCGACCATATTTCCAGCCCCTATCGCCCCCGTGTGTACACAACTTAACTCTCTCTGCACATGTTAAATCAGCCCTACTGTACCTGCAGTGCACATGGTTTTGTACGTTAAAGGAGTTTTCTTTTGCAAACCAACCAGAATTACCCCCTATGGCTGTTATGGGGACCAATTAGCTGTTAAAGCACAACTCAGTTTGCATACACAGACCACTAGCCACAAGCGTCTCTGAGACTGCATATCCTTAGAAGTTGGTAGGCCAACATGTTCTGGCATGTTTACTCAGATAGACCTGTGCATCTGGACTAAAAGAGCCATAACTGCAATTTCCCAATCCCTCTACTCTGGTCCCAAAATCCAACATGAAGAAATTGGCAAATCTGGGATTTTTAACCTGCAGAATTTGACTGGATTTTATTTTTTAAATTGGTGAAATGTGGCATAGATGTATGGCTAACTAACCAACTAAAGTAGTTCTTGACCACATGGGCACTGGATGACGGCCTGACAGACAAGATTCCAACGATCATTATACTGACATAAGAATCCAGATAGTTGAAATTCCCAACAATCTGGATCCCAACTGATGGGGGCTATTGTTCCTCATGGACCCGTCCCTCATGGAGGTCCACAACCCCCACAAAAGGAGAATAGAACCCGTGGCGAGCGCAGCAAGCCCGTAAGGGGCTTCTTTGCACTCAACCCCCTGTCAGAGTACGGAGGGTCAGGCGTCTGTACACTGGCCGTCGGAATCAGACTGTCATACCACCCCCGACCACATTTATGGATTTGCACACAATACATTTACAGGCACCATTACAGGATGCCTGTGACAATTGCTTCCCCTCATTTACAGTATGTGTTAATATCATAAGTGCTAATCTCATATGCAGTATTTGTCAGCGCTTTACATTTAATGTGCATTCAAGATTTAAGGCAATTATATCTTACTAAAGCATAGAATGAATAACCCATACTTGTGGTCAATGTGAAGGCCCCTATCAAATGTAGAATGAACTTAATTTCCCTCCATATTTTTATTATTTAACATGGTCCACTATTTATTATTGCAGTTTGGTGTCGTTGTTCATGCAAGATAACAAGGAAGGCTTGACTTATTAATTGGCCAGATATTAGTAAATTATGTTTAAAATAAATAAATATTATATAAATCAATGGATAAATAGGAAAAAGTAAATGTTTGTCCCATATATGACCAGAGTAAATATTCACCCATAAATTGTAGGTTATCACTCAAATATATCAATAACTATCTACACTAGCTCCCTCATTGGGGCAATGTATTAAGCCTTAACAAGAGATAAATGTCCAGCCAATCAGCTCCTTACTGACTTTTTGTGATTGGCTGGATGTTTATTTCTCTTCATCACCCATGCATGTATCTCTGGTTAAGGCTGATACATCTGCCCCAATGTCTTCTAACAATCCCTTTGCTGTTGCCAACAGAGAAAGCAATCGGTGACACGTTAGTGGATATCAGTGCCCTCCTCTGCACGGATAAACTACAGCAGTTTCCGCCCTCTGGAAAGAAACAGGAAGGAGAGTACACCACTGTCTGTATTAAGCATACTTCCTTCATTCCAATACAGACACAATATGACTGGTCCGACTTTTAAGACTGCTTAGTGGGAGATCAGATACAGTAGAGGGTCAAGTGACCAGAATAACCAAGTACTTTTAACCCAACCAGTGCCAGAGAACATGCAAACAATGGCTCTCATGGCCAAAGCCACAATTGTGCAAACTCTTATGAACATAGTAAATAAATAAAATAAAAAACTTACATAAAATGTCCATATTTAAATATCCTGAATTCATGAAAACACTGGATTTAAATGAATCAACTCAGCAGAGCATACAATAGGGCCTATTTAATAATTAAAAAATACAATAAAAGATGCTCTAATTATTATTATATCATCCATCAAGCGTAGATGGGACACCTACTGTAGCTCAGCATTTTATGGACGCGACCCAAGAAAACCTGTTACAGCCCCAGTCTAAGTATCACAAATAACGAAATACACATCATAGGTCACAACAGATTTGTATTCAATGTATTTTAAAACATAGGAGACAAGCTTGTTCTAGCATGTCCAAGAAAATAAAATTACATTTGTCAATTTCTTGAGGAGCATCACATTTTCTTTTTAAGATCTATGGCTGCTTTGCAATGATAAAATCACTGCTTGCAAATGTAAAACATAAAACCAACAAAATCAATAAAATGTAATGAAATAAGATTGAAACCCTTTCTGTGCCAGAATATTGTGTACACAAATATAAGGGTTAATCACCTACCATCCCCCCCTACACCCTCAAAAAAAATGTGCAAGACATGGAAATTACATTTACAGGCTCAAAAAAATAGGATCCAGGGACAATAGATCCCTTTGTCCACGCTTGTTCAGTGTGATTACTGAGAGGAAACTGTTAAGTAGTTTGCAGAATAGGAGATAATGGGATTTTGTGGAGGTTTTCACAGGTTGGCACTGACTGGAACAGCTGAATTCTGAAGGCACTCTAAGGACACTGGGTGCTGGTGACCCTGGTACACACAAGTCGTTTCAATGTATATTAAATATAGCTGAGCATCAAAAATCAGTTATTGCCAGCACACATGACATAAAGAGAAAAGGAAAAAAATAAACACATGTAACGTTTTCACAGCTGATAAAAAACATACTAACATTCTTCCCAAATTCCCATTTTATACAGCAGGTAAACAAAATAGACTTCCCCTCTGACACACACACCTCAGCATGGGGTGCACGCTGCCACCCCACACTGTGTTGGCATCTCTCATATTTAGATGTGCAATACTTATGAATGGTTACTCTGTAACAATAATTCCACTTTGCATAGAAATACAGAAAATGAATGTCAGCAGGCGACCTGTCCGGGGGCATGGAGGGTCATTCTACATGCACCCAGCCAGTCAGGGCATGGGGTAGTAGCTTTCATACCCCCACATCACTGCTTCCTTCTCCATACACCCAACTTGTGCGTATTATCAGTCAGGGCATGGGGTACTTGTGGTCATACACCCACATCACTGCTTCCTTCTCCGTGCACCCATGATGTGCAGACATGGCATGGGGTAGTTATGGTCATACCCCCACAGCACTGGATCCTTCTCCATGCACCCATGATGTGCAGACAGGGCATGGGGTATCAGTCAGGGCATGGGCCAGTGCTCTTGTACCCCCATATCACTACTTCCTCCTACAGGCAGCAAACTTCCCCTCCCTGTGATGCCCATGGAATTTGCAGGACTGTGTATAAACTGAAGATACTTTGTGTTACAGATGACATCTCAGAGCACGATACACCCACTGGAGCTGGAATCACTGGATGCAAAGTTGGTTCCAATCATGTTACAGGTAAGAGATAGTGCATTGTAAACAGGGGAGGGCGCCCCTCAGAGGATGACACAGGAAGAGCAGCACTGATCATCCCCATTGGGCTGGGAGGCGTAGTTCATCTGCCTGACAATCTCTGCGAACAGTTCATCCACTGAGGCTTTGTTTTTGGCAGAAGTTTCCAGGAAGGGACAGTTCCATTCATCGGCCAGAGCTTTGCCTTCCCCGTGGGACACCTCCCTCTCCCCCTCCAGGTCCACCTTATTTCCCACCAGGATCATGGGCACCTTCTCATACCTCTTCACCCTGATGATCTGGTCCCTCATGGGCTTGATGTCCTGGAAGCTCTGCTGGTTCACCAGGCTGTACACCAGGATGAAGCCCTGGCCGTTCTTAATGTACAGGTCTCTCATGGAGGCGAACTGCTCGGTGCCCGCGGTGTCCAGGATCTCCAGCACCGAGGGCGACGAGTCCACCTCGATCTCCTTCCTGTAGAAGTCCTCAATGGTGGGGTCATACTTCTCTATGAAGGATCCGGTCACAAACTGGACAGTGAGGGCAGACTTGCCCACCCCGCCGGATCCCAGGACAACTACTTTGTATTCTCTCATGGCTCCTTGCTGTCTGTTGCTGCCGCCTCTCGCCTGCAGCTTGGAGGGAAGGCAGCTCTCACCCAGAGCCACTCACTTCATCAGCTCCACATGTAACAAAGAGAGGGGTGTGGGGGGGAGCGGCCAGACGTACCCCCCGATTGCTGCCGGATGAGCTCAGGTATTACCGTGCACAATGTGCCAGAGCAGCCCCGCAGCTCCCTGCCGCTGCCCTTCTCTCCATTCCTCTCTAAGGCAGCCCACACTCTACTTATCTTGAATTACACTTGCATTTTGCAACTTCTTTGCATTCATTGGCTGCGCGGGCTGTCAACAACCGTAGTTCCGAGAATGGCGAGCGGCGATTGGTTCCACAGATTAGCCGCAGAGAAAGTATTTTCATTAGTCAAACATGACTCATCCCCCATTGGCTGGTCATGTGCGGCGCTGGCTGGGGGTGTGCTGTGCTGCTGCTGCTGCTGCTGATGCATTTCTTTATGGTTACTTTTGCATTTCGTGCTCATAAATGACTCAGATGAATCACCTTAAACTCTCATTAGTTCATTATCGCTTAATAGTATTTTCCGGAAACTATTATATTTAAGTGGTAAGCTTTTTCTATTGGTCTGAAGCTGTTGCCAGTGGTAACTTGCTGTTTTTAAGACAAGAGGTAAGATGCATAAAACCACCCAAAGAGCTAAAAGTGGATACATTGCCTATAGCAACTGATGAGTTTATTGCTCTTTATTTAGTACACTCTAAAATCGCAGAGGGCCATGTCACATACAGTCCATTTTATCATTTTTGAAGCTCAGTGCATCTGGCCCAAAGGCTGGCTGGTTGCTATCGGCAACATCTCAATGTTATTTTATTTTTGGAAAGGCTTGCAACAGCTGCCTCAATGGGCAGCATTCAAGTTTTGGAGCCCGTCCCTGCTCTTGGTGGTATTCCACTGTTTCTGTTAGCAGGCACCGAGTCCAGGGGGAATACACCACACATGCTGCACCTCTCCAGAGTCCTGCACCAATGGCAGCAGCGCTGTAGAAATCATTGAGAAAATGGTTTTGCACATGCATAGTAATAAAATGGTCACTGAGCAAGATCTTATCTCCGTGGAGGAGGGGTGGCTGCCGCAATGCTGCCCCCCCCCCCCCTCCTCCACCCCCATGGTGTGGTGCCGGCTGCTTGTTCCAACCCCATTGCGGTCACGGGGCCACACATGCGCAGTAGCTTCTTCTGTACTCGCATGCAGCCTCTATGGGCTGCTTCGGCAGAAGTCCATAATAGCATACTCACGGTCCCGAGTCTGGCACATGCGCAGTATCGTCCATGGTACTGCGTATGAGCATAATCCGTTTTGCATGGGCTGCACTCGCAGCAGCCCATAGTGGCATCCCGGAGTGAGGGAACACCTCCCAATGGGACTGGCAGGTTGGACTTCCAATAGAAGGCACTGCCAATCACAGTGAGGCCAGTGCAGTCTCACAGACTGCATCTGGCTTCACACAGTGGTGGATTTTACCAGGGGGCTGCAGCCCATACGTAAAAACCGCCACTGCCACTGAGCTGTTTTCCAGTAGATCTGCATGTGGGCATAAGAGTCTGGGCCCTCTTGTGCTCAGACTCTGTAACACTGCCAGCAGAGAGGAGGAGATGCGGACAGAGTAGGCTACACACGGCTTCCTCCTCTCTTAAAACACCCCTGTTAAGATGTGCATGGATGAACAACTGGAAATCTTTTAATACTCTACCCGGGTAGCATCCAGGATTTTGTACACGGTCCATCCTGGGTGTAACCTGGCTGAGACCCCTATCTAACTGGTGGCCCGAATCTTCTAATTGCCCAGGTGGTGCCGTCACTGCCGGTGATTGGAGATGAGACCATCTCCAAACGCTCTTCCAATGGTGTAAATAGGTGCAGGTCGCATCAACACTGCCATCCCGTTCACACTGCACCATGAATCAAGGTAAACCTGTGTTCAGCCCTGCTTGTTACCCAAGATGAAATGCCATGTCTCCCAACCTGGCCTATTTCAACTGTGTGCTCTCCCACTACAAACATCCCGGTTGCTGCGCGGTCACATGCAATAACCCTTGATATTGTGTGTATTATACTACTTTCAGACATGTGACCTGGGCTAGCAAGCCAGCAAGTTCCCAGGACCTGGACCTGACTGTTAAAGGGTTGGTTATCAATTCAGACCAGTTCCCATGGCTGCAAATTCGCAGTCCGAGCAATTATTGAATGAACGCGCATGGTTTGTATGACGCATGCGCATGATCTCCCTTCAATAAAAGCCAGCTACAGCTTTTCATCTCTGGCAGATTGACAGGCGGCTGCCGTTTGGAGGAGGCACCAGGCCGTTTCCAGGTAATGTCAAGGGAAAACGCAGGTGGACCTAGCAATTTTCAGGGAGGACCTCTGACGTCATGGAATTGTACGGTTTCATGCAAGGGGTGGGTTTTAACTTTGTCGGAGTGGCGGCGAACTAATCGCTGGGCTCCAAAAAGTAGTGACCCAGGTCTGAATGACCCCCTTAGTCCTGGGTAGTTTGCTTTTACACATACAGAAATCTAAGGTTGACACTTGTTCACGTGCAAAACCAGGATTTAGAGGCATGTGTGGCATGCGTATAATCAGGGGTGTCGACAGCCTTGCCGGACTCAGGTAATGAGAGGGGGTGTGGCTAGTGGGGGGAGTGGAGGAGTAGAAGGAAACGGTGGCGGGCAGGTGCAATTGCTCCCCCTGTACATCATGAAAGGGGAGAGAGGACTGATTGACTGCTTATGCTTTTTTCCCCAGTACAGAGCAATCTTCCTGCAACGGCAGGTGGCGGGTGTAGGTAGTGGCACCCAGGTCCTCGCCAAGCCCTTCAACAACAGGCCCCAGCCCAGGACAAGAGTACCCCCCTGGAGGTTTTGTTTGTTTCTTCAGTTTCTTAATAATATACTAATAGGATATTTTGATTGATCTTTCAGAAGGAGTTGGTGTTGACAAGAAGATCATTAAATAAAATACTGATTCTAGGTAGTGAGTTTATAGATTGAACATTTCCTTAAAGCAATAAAATGTCTAGCTTTCCCAACCTCTGCACAAAGTACAGGTAAAGTATTTACAATCTACATAGTTGGTTACAAAGATCATTTGTCTATTCCTATTTATAGTATGATACAATGTCAGGTTTTGCTTCATAAAATGAAACACATTGAAAACTGCATAGAATATTGCTTTATTGTGGCCACATTTTTAATATAGAAATTTAGGGACTAATTCAGTTTGATTCGGTCCCTGGTGTATTCGCACCGGGGACAGATGGTGCAACCCTGTGCATGCGTATATACAAATAGCTGCATGTGTAGGGCCACAGTGCGACCGCCTTCGCCACTATCACAGTCGCCGAGGGGTTTGCACACAGCAGTGCGGGCAGGGGCCGACAGAGGGCTGGATCATGGAGACACCCAGCATTTCCTAGGCGTGCCCACAAAAACTTTTGGACTAGATAATACATAGTATACATTTACACTTGAGTATTTTATAGTATACACCTGTGTAACATTTCATTTCACAGTAGTATGCAGTTTATTATAACACTACAAATAATCTGTACACACAGACCATAAAATTCTATATTAAAACATTCATACAATTATAGCCTCCTAAGGCAGGCATGTCCAAACTGTGGCCCTCCAGCTGTTGTGAAATTACACATCCCAGCATGCCTTTCCATAGTTTTAGCATTCCCTAATAGCAAAACTGTGGCAATGCATGATGGGACTTGCAGTTTCACAACAGCTGGAGGGCCATAGTTTGGACATGCCTGGCCTAAGGCCTCTTGGAGCAATGTTATCTCCAAAAATTCTACCTGATCTAGTTCTTCTTAAAAAAGACTTCCTCAGGTGTTCCTTAATGGAGTAGTTAAATAGGCAAGTCCTTGAAACCGTTTCAATTGGTACACATAGGCCAATATTGCTGATATCTGGAATTGGACCTCTTTATATAGTGAAGTTCTCCTAAGATATTTATTTCGGCAATCACTAGTAGATAGGTTTCATCTCTTAATACAGTAAGAGGTGGATAATGTCTACACCTGGCAGATAAATTGTGTGTGCCTGTGAATGAAGCAAGGGACGCAGTACAATTATATGGTGTTCATGCGCACCAACAATAAAAAAACTTACTCATGACCTTTTACATGGGTCAACATTCTGACCTTAATGACCATATCAACCTTATTCAGGTTTTGACCTATGGACTCTCGACCATTAGTGGTCGACATAATGTCGACCTAATTTTTTTTTACCCTATGACCCATGCGGGGGAGCTGCTGAGAGCGGCAGAGTGCGAATGGCGACACTATCCAATGGGAGCTGCTCCATCTGTATCAAGCAATCTGCTTAACATTACATGGTCACTAGGAACATAACAGAATTGATTTGCTGCATGCTACTGTATGCTAACAAAAAGAATGTGATATAGGCAGGCGGTATAAAGCGATGTGAAGCATGTCATATTTGTTCATCTCTGATAGGATGATGAATGGTGTAGCATGGTCACTGTAGTAAAATATATAATTATCTTTGATTACATATGATGTCAGCAGACGAGGATATCTTTCATAAATGCTTATAGAAGGATTCATACCACTTTTGTAATATTGGGCCTAATTCACAGTTGTACACAATTCCAATGTTTTCGCAATTCAGTGTTTATCGGCAGACCGTGCATGTGCTGCAATTGTGATGCGCATGTGTAGAGGTGCCTTTGCACATCTGATTGATTGACAGGAAGTGACCATTTATGGGAAGTACCAGGGAATGGCAGCAAACCTGCAAGCATGTCATGGATATCTTTATTTTTATTCATGGATGGCAGCTTCACTTGTACAGCAGGCAGCACAGCAGGCCAAAAAATCGCAACTGTATGAGTATTAGGCCCATAAACCCCTGCTCATCCAGTTTCATGGCAATTTAGCCACAGTTCCATATTATTTGTGGAAAAGGAAGCAATACAGAAATTCTGGTAGGTTAATTGGCCCCCAACAAAATTAACCCTAGAATGTCTGTGTGTGTGTGTGTGTGTGTGTGTGTGTGCAGACATTTCCACTTATTTAGTTGACATTAAGCTATTGTGTAGACTTAATGACATTACTATGTGGCATGAATGACCAAGCAATAAAAAAAATGTTAGGGAAAAATATGCACAGCTTGTGAACATTTGATATTAGAAACATTTGTATTTGATTTAATTTACTTATATGGGTAATCAGCTGGAAATAGTAGTAGGTGTATTTGTGGCATACGTGTCTAGTGTAACCTGATTGGCCAGAGTGATAGGATAGTGATGGAGGAATGATAGCAGGGAATAAAAAACAAAACTAAATCATCCAGATTCAGTACGTAAATAAACATAATCCTGTTATCGTTTAAGCCTTTGTTGTAAATTGTATTCAGCATGTTTTGTTTACAACAACATTTATTACCCAGACAACCTTGAAAGACCACATGTTGGCTGGATCCACGCCCAAACTGCCTCATTAAGCAGTGAAGTGATCAAAAGCCACAGTCCCATTATCATATCTGAGGCAGTGGGGAGAACAGTAGGGAGCTTGTTACTATACACATCACCATAACCCTAGAATTTGCTGCCTCTAATCCTATTCTGACCTCTAGAGAATATGACTCTACAGGTCATGGATGGGATAAAGTTAATAAATCAGCCTTTGTTTATTTCAGTTTAACCCACTTTTTTTGCCAAAACACTTACTAATTTCATTATTTCTCCAATACAGGACTAAACGGTCTTACTATATTAACTGGTGAGGCTGTTTACGAAGCACAACATGTCCGCTATGACGTAAGAAATCTGTTTTAGATTGCCAGTGTGCCCACATTTGCATAAATAGCTTTCAGAACAAGATGGCAGCCGGTGCGTGGGAGCAGACATTTGCACTGACATTGGAGAGATATGCAGGAAATTAGATTTTCTTTTGTACAGTGAACTTATTGTAATATAATAAAGGGGTGAAGAGGGCACATTTTAAGGGCATTATTTGGCAAGAGAATACATTGACATTTCCATTCTGCTAAATGATTTCAGTTTTGCCCTGGCTCAGTGCAGACAGTACTCATCTCTTGTCCTATTATTTCAACAGAGCCTGTTTTGCATGTATACTTCATCTTCATATGTGGGATCAAATGTAAAGAATGGGGTCAGTGTATAGCCGCTTTTTAGTTCCCTGCAATGGCCACAGCTACTAAGCACATAATGTCATGCCAAGGAGATGATTTCCCCAAATGACACTCTAGGTGTCGCTGCAGAAGTGACACTGGCTGCAGTGTACCATTTGAGGCTCCAGATTCTGTAGGGATCGCCATCGTTGCCTTTACCATCGATGGTTGTCATCAATGGCAAAAGTGCAACTGGCTATCGATGGTGTATTCAATTGATAACCATTAATGTTTTTACATATCAATGGTCACCCATTTTCTTTGATTGACTATCCTGTGGGCCAATCAAAATATGGGGACAGGGCTTTGCGGGTGTCGGGGGTGGAGCTATGCTCTGTGTCCCGGCCCCTTGGGGAAAAAGCAAAAATGAAACTATTCATTTAAACTTGACAGCGATGGTGGGAAGCCATCTGGTTCTCCCCTATCGATGGCAAAACTATTCGACATCGACCATAAACCATCAATGATTTATAATCATCGATGGTCAATGGCCATCCCTAATTCAGAGTCCATGAGGCAGCAATGGTTCCACTCTCTGTGAGCACTGTTTACACACCTCTAGTTATGGCCCTTGGCCAATAGAATACAGTATAGATCAGGTTATTTCTCCATGATGAAGAAACTGAACAAAGTTAGAACAGAGTAGAAGTAGAAGAGACAGTTCATTAGAAGAGGCCAAGAGAGGATGTTACAGAGAGTAGTTTGGAGGCAGAATGCAGGACATCAATTGGGAAGTTAAACCAAGGTTTTCATGGGGGTTAATGAGAAATCCAGGCTGGAAAATATTCAAGGGATTGTTTCTGTGATTGTTCTGTGATGAAGATGGGTGAGAGCTCACAGAAACATGGGGTGAGATTTAATAGGATGAGAGATTCAGAAAGTGAGAGATTTGGGAAGAAATCTCCAGTTTTTTTAAAGCGGCAATCATTTACCCTGCAAAACCAGGTTGATTTTCCAGTGTAAATGATTGCCGCTTTAAAAAACCTGGAGATTTCTTCCCAAATCTCTCACTTTCTGAATCTCTCATCCTATTAAATCTCACCCATGGATGTTGAAGGGACTGAAAATCCATGCAGTATGTGATGGAAGGGGTGGGAAAGCATTGTGTCTTCTCTGGAAGCTTCCATGTCAAAGGTTTGGTTATAGAGGGGATCCAGTCGAGAGTAATTCGTTCGACACTCAATAGATCGACCACTACTGGTCGACAGTCATAGGTCATCACATGAAAAAAAAGTCGACATGCATTAGGTTGACATGGCCAAAAGGTCGACACAAGCAATAGGTTGACATGAAAAAGGTTGACATGAGTTTTTCATGTTTTTTATATTAATTATTTATTTACTTATGTCGACTTATGTCAACATAGACACACATAAACACATAAAACTCACTGACCTTTTCCATGTTGACCTATTGCTTGTGGTGACCTTTTAACCATGTCAATTTAATGCATGTCAACCCTTTAACGTGTGTCGACCGTTTGACTGTCAATCAATAGTGGTCAAACTATTGCCTATTGAGCCTATGACCCATACCTGTGGAGACACCATGTGAAACCGAGGCAGTCTTTCTGATATTGCCAGCAAACTAAGGCTGTTTGACTGGGAAAGGTTAAGGCCCCCATACACTACACGATTTGGGCCCGATTTCACCCGATTCTGGAGGATCGGGCTGAGAAATCGGGTAAAATTACCCAAATCGTGTAGGGTATGACATCCAATCTGATCCGATGCGCGGTCCCGTGCGCATCGGATCAGATCTGGATGTCGGACGGTCTGCATATAAGCTGGTCTGTGGGCGTGGGGACCGGAGAGCAGGGTCCGGTCCATGTGTGATGAGAGAGGGTAGTCACCTAGCGGCAGGAGATGTGGCGGGGAGCGGGGTCCGGTCCAACTGCAGGAGGGGTAGTGAGCTAGTGTGTGGACTGGAGACTAGGTAGCGGCAGCTGCAGGCGGGGAGCACGGAGCGCAGGGCGCATAATAACAGAGTCCGGGTAGCGGCGAGCGGGAGAATAGGAAACATCCTATTCAAAAGACTGGGCGGACGCTGATTGGCCGAGAGCTCAGCCAATCAGCGTCCGCCCTGGCCGCCCAGTCTTTTGAATAGGATGTTTCCTATTCTCCCGCTCGCCGCTACCCGGAATCTGTTATGCGCCGTGCGCTCTGTGCTCCCCGCCTGCAGCTGCCGCTACCTAGTCTCAGCTGGACGTGCTCCCCTCCTGCAGCTGGACTGGACCCCGCTCCCCGCCACCTCTCCTGCCGCTAGGTGACTACCCTCTCTCATCACACATGGACCGGACCCTGCTCTCCGGTCTCTGGTCCCCGCTCCCCCAGACGGACCCTGACGCCCCCCCCGCCTGCAAGCTCCCCCAGACCCTGCTCTCCCACAGCTCCCCCGGATTTACATGTGATAAATCGATCCAATTTATCACATGTAAAAAATGGCACATCAAGTGCTAAATCATATCAGGAGCTGCCGGGGGAGCTCAGGGGAAGTCAGGGCCGTCATTAGGCCGACTTGTCCTTAGGACAAGTCGGCGTAGTGTATGGGGGCCTTTAGTTTGATAAAGGTTTTCATAGGGAACATTTAAAGGATCCTGAAAGTACAATATATATGATATTTTCTGGATTTCAGTATTGTGCAGAATCAGATGAAAACTCTGGATTTGGTTATATAGATGGCTGTTAAAAAAGACAAAATAAGATGTATGGAAATGTATAACAATTCAATTTATACTGACAGGCTGATAATATAACAGTTAGCGCCAAAGTTAGAAAAGAAGCTCATCTGTTACTCGGAGTTGGCTGAAATGGTGAGAGGGCAATATGGATAACGGTGTGCGATTCAGGGGATGGGGCAGAAGGATGATGTCATTCTAAGAATAATGTTACACAGAGATAGTAAGAATGTTTATTTGTTAAACATTGTTGGGTGTGATACAGTTTGAGAATGAGTGGAAAGGGCCCACAAGGACAACAAACAAAAGGAAGAAGAAGCAAGAAGCAGTATGAGCAATTTACATTGCCATTCTACAGCAATGGATGCAATTTGTGGATGTACCAGATGTTTTTCTTGTGGTTTTAAGATGTTCAATGCTTGTGTCATTTTTTTGTTTTAGAATAAATTAAATTCACACTATCCCCCACTCAGCCTGGCTATAATGTGTCAGAGGTGAGAATTGTGCTTCATTATTGTGTCTGTGAAGTTGCTTAGTTGTCCTTGCATCAGTGTTATGAGCTATATGTGATTGTGGGGTAGATTTATTAAGCTCGGTGAAGTGATAAAGTGTCTGGTTTTTATCACCGGCTAATCGGCTCCTTCCTGCCATTTTTCAAACCAATCATGTAACTTCACAGGTAGGAGCTGATTGGCCGGTGATAAAAACCAGACACTTTATCACTTCACCGAGCTTAATAAATCTGCCCCTCAATGCTGTGTCGGACATAAGACCAATTAATATCTCAAGTTCATTTTCTTTAATTAAGTTTCCCGAAGTTGCTTTTGGGGGATATTACTGATTTATTTCCCCCTTATGCAGCCATCTATATGCTAATAGGTTTATTCCTCGACTGAACCCTCTTCTTCAGTCCCTACAAGTATTAATTCTACCTATCCAACATTGCCAGGATTAGACCCTTCATCAACCTGACAATATCAAAATTCTTATGCACTCTTTTATTATGCCATCTCAACTATTACAAAATCATACTGTCTGACCTCCCTCTCTCGATGTTTCCCTACTTAATCCATCCTCGATGGCTTGCCATTCTGCTTCTGCCTTCTACCTCTGGCACTATCTACAATGGTGACACCTTCCTACTTAATCCACTATAAGCTGTTCTTGCTTAGGGTTCTATGTACTAAACCTTGTAGAGAGTGATAAAATACCAGCCAATCAGCTCCTAACTGCTGTGTTACATGCTGAATTTGAATATGACAGTTATATAACACTCCACTCCATACCACCATTTGCACTTTGTCAATGACTGGTGCCAATAATCTTTGCATCACACTAATACATCCACTAATATCCCTTTCACACCAGCCTAAATTCCCGGGTTGGGCCCATGACTAGCGTTGATGTGTAAGGTTCCCGGGCCAAAATCGATTTCAACCCTGCTAGGGAGCAGGGTTGTTCCCAAGTTCAACGGGTTGCCGTCCTCGGTGCGTGCGGTCAGGCCTGGGATCAACACCGGCGGCAAATATGACAGGACATGTGGCGGATGAAGATGACACAGTTATTTGGCGCCTTCACTACAGACGGTGAGCTACGTCATCTGCGCCCGCCGTCTGACCTGTCATCTGTGCCCGCCTACTGTGTGGATCCCTGGCCTGCACCGAGGACCGGCAACCCAGGGTGAGTACTCTCCACCACCATTTTGCCGCAATCCCACCTCCTAACCGCCTCCGCCACCATCCCACCTCCTTCCCACACCAGAAAATGCAGGGACTTTTCTGGTGTGAAAGGGGCCAACCCACGAATGCCCTTGCATGATCCCAGGGCTGTATTCTCGGGTGGGTCCCTGCATTTTCTGGTGTGAAAGGGGTATTACTTCTGCTTTGTTTCTCCACTCCTACAATATAAAATACACTTCCATATCCATTCATCCACCATGCTCTAAACACTGCAGAAAAACTCACCTCTTTACCAAACCCTACTAGTTTCCTGCCTAGCCCCACCCTCAATGGCCCAGACTCCCTCTGGCCACATCCTCACTCCATATCAAATGCCTCCATGTTTTCTTAGCCTCACCCATACCAATTTTATTGTGTCAGGAATAGGCCCACGTTTACAGGTACTTTCTTATATCAGGCTTCTGTGTGTTCTCTACATCACTTGTTTGTTACATATGTTGCCTTATGTGTCTTTTGTAAAAGATTGCCTTGTTTGTGTGATAGTTCTTTAAATGTTTGTATATTGCTTCACTTCACCCACTGTATAGCTCTGTGATTTTACTGCACATTTGGAATAAATATTAATGATAATAATAATAACAATAATAATTTATATACATATGTCCCTTTAGCAGATTGTATTTATTATTAAATTAATAACTAAGTCAAGGTACTTGGTTTAGAGTTCAAAAAAGAAAAAAACAACAACATAACATAAACTGCATACTCTACATACTTTGAGTTCAAACTACATCAGGCCACACAAGGCAAACAGACCTAACTAATTACAGTATCATTTGTCACTCACTGATGTGGTAACATGAATTGTTCTATTCCAACATTGTTACCTCATCAACGTGCTAATCATGTTTTCAGACTAGCCCCATGTGTGGCCATTCACACGCCCTGTGGAGTCACACCTTGCCTGTGTAATCTCTTTTAGGTCTGTGTTCACATGATGTATATCTTTCTTCTTTTCAAGAAGACACGGTCACTTAAAAAGTTGGTACTTATGTAGTATCTGGGCGCCCGATTTAGAAATCGGGTCGGATCAGGCACATCGCATCGCATCGCATGCGACCAAATCGGATGCGATGCGATGCGATGGACCCGATTTTTCCATAGGATTCAATGTTAAAATGGTCTGAGTCCATTTTAACATAGAATTCAATGGGAAAAAGGGGTCCTTTTCATACCCCTACTATCCAAGTGGGCATGGAGTTGGATATAAACCTGTGGCGAGCGTAGCGAGCCACCGAGCCCGAAGCGTGGCGAGCGTAGCGAGCCCCGCTAGGGGACCGTATTCTGTGTCTTCTCGCGGGGCTCGCTACGCTCGCCACGCTTCGGGCTCGGTGGCTCACTATGCTCGCCACAGGTTTATATCCAACTCCATGCCCACTTGGATAGTAGGGGTATGAAAAGGACCCCTTTTTCCCATTGAATTCCATGTTAAAATGGACTCAGTCCATTTTAACATTGAATCCTATGGAAAAATCGGGTCATCGCATCGCATCGCATGCGATATGGTCGTATGCGATGCGATGCGATATCGTATGCGATGCGATGCGATATCGCATCGCATCTGATTGTATGCCTTAACTTAAGGCATACAATCAAAAAATCGGGCGCCCAGATACTACATAAGTACCAAAAAGTTTAATTAAATCTGTCTATATGTTAAGTCAGGTACACACTACGCAAACTGTGTACCCAGTAGGGACGTGCACAGGACATTTTTCTGATTTGGTTTTGGATCTGGATCTCCTTTCGTATTTTGGATTTGGATTGGATTTGCCAAAACCACACATTCTGGGTTTTGGTTTTGGATTTGGATTATAAACCTCAATAACATTGTGTTCCATTCATTCCAAGTCTATTCTGAACAGCTCATAGCTAACAATATTGGGTACTTATGTATTATCTGGGCGTCCGATTATTGAATCGCATCGCATCGCTTCGCATGCAATATAGTGGCATACAATGTAATGCAATGCAATGCAATGTGATTTTTCATTGTAAAGACCCAATTTTTAATTATATAGTCAACCATGGGTGATTTCATGTAAAGTTATCCACGTCCGCTCGCCACGCTTCGGGCATGGTGGCTCGCTACACTCGCCACACTATATAAAATCAACTCCATGCGTAGTTGGATAGTGGGGGTATGAAATCACCCATGGTTGACTAAACAATTAAAAATCAGGTCTTTACAATGAAAATTCGCATTGCATTGCATTGCATGCCTTAAGTAGTGGCATGCAATGAAAAAATCGGGAGCCCAGATAATACATAAGAACCCAATATAGTTTTTTTAGGCCAAAAGGTTGCATTAAGGTAGCTGGATGACTAAGCTAAGCGACACACTTGGGCTGGACAAACACCTGGCACATCTATAAATGGCACTGCAGTGGCAGACAGGATGTTAGTTTTAAAAACTAGGCCCCAACGAGCACATAATGCAAAGAAAAGAGGTATAAGATGGAATTAATTTTCTTTGGGTCCTCCAACCCACCCATATGTTGCATTCAGGAAATGCACAGCTTAACAAACCAATCATTTCATCGACATGATCTGCAGAATTGTGGCTGAAATTAATGGTTCATTTGGACCCCCACAAAAAAGGTGCAAGATGGAATTGTGCTTGGGCACTCCCACGCACCCTTGGAATTGTGCTTGGTCACTCCCACCTACCCTTATGTTATATTAACAGGACATGCACAGTTAACAAACTAGTCATTTTAGCGACATGGTCTTCCACAACTGTGGCTGAAAAGATTGGTTTGTTTGGGCCACCACCACAAAAAAGGGTACTTGTATACTATCACGGCTCCCATCGCATGCCATCGCATGCCATATGTAATGACATGCGATGGCATGCGATGCGATGCGATTTTACTGGGTTTTTAATGCATTTGAGAAAAAAAATCGCATGTGATCGCATGCAATGCGTTCACATGCGATGTCATTTTCACACTGTATGTGAACACTGTACGCGAACCCGAAGCGTGGCGAGCGCAGCGGTACGCGTCCTACGACTCTTTCATACCCCCACTATCCACGTCGGCGTGGAGTTGACAATAGAAAGTGTGGCTAGTGCAGCGAGCCACCGAGCTCGAAGCATGGCGAGGGGACGCGGATACCTGTGAAGGTATCCGCGTCCGCTCGCCACGCTTCGGGCTCGGTGCCTCGCTGCGCTCGCCACACTTTCTATTCTCAACTCCATGCCGACGTGGATAGTGAGGGTATGAAAAGGTCGTAGGACGCGTACCGCCGCCCCTCGCGGGCTCGCTGCGCTCGCCACGCTTCGGGTTGGCGTTGATAGTGGGGGTGATACAGTGTGAAAAATGACATTTGGGGTGCATTTTACATGATTTGAACACATGTCCATGATTTCTGTGAAAAATGACATCGCATGCGATCACATCGCATGCGATTTTTCCCTGTGCGATGCCCATCGTGGGAGCCGTGATAGTATACAGTACCAAAAGAAGAGTTAAGGTGTGAACACACGGCAGTGAGATGCGAGTCCCGATGCGATCAGATCGAGATGCAGAAAGGTCGACATGCAAAAAGGTTGACATGCAAAAAGGTCGACAGTCAAAAGGTCGACATGCAAAAAGGTCGACAGTCAAAAGGTCGACATGGTGTTTTCACTGTTTTTTGAGCCGACATGTGCCGACAGGTGGTATTTCATATCCTACCATCCACTAGGGCATGGAGGCAGAATAAAATAGTATACGCAAAGACATTTATTATAGAGATAATTTATGTTGGGAGCCACGTAACCGCCCAGTATATTTTTGGATTATGGGAGAAAACCAGAATACCCGAAGAAAATCCAAGCAAGCACAAAGAGAATGTACAAACTCCACACTTTTAGGGCCATGATGGAAATTGAACCCATGACCTCAGAGCTGTGAGGCGTTAATGCTAACTATTATGCAGTCTGTCCTGTCTTATATGACAATTCCACCAGTGTTGTGAGAGCACTACATCTGCATTTGATGATGTTGCAAAATTTAAAAAGAAATTTTAAGGTGTGTAGAATATTCTGGTGGCCTGAAAAGGGTGGTCAATTAGTTGAAAGCAGACAGACACATGTCCGTCCACTACCCTCTCCAATGATGGAGTGAAGATGGCGCCGATCAGCAGGGACTTATATAGAATCCAAAACTCGTGAGAATCCCAAAGCCTGGTGATGATGTTGGACTCCATCTGTGATCCGTCTGGTGAGAAAACCCGACCTGACCTCAGATCCCAGCTCAGATCGTAAAGTTTGGGGGATGTTGGCACTCGAAGATCCAAACCCACTCATCCCTAGTACCCAGCGAAATTGGCAGCGGCAGCGACACTTGTTAATGCTGGAGGGAGTAATAGAGTGGGAAAACTGACAGGATAGCGAGGGCCATGCTGCATTCGATGTACTCCCTTGTCCATACATGCAAGACGATGGACAACATCGCTAAGAACCAGCAGGAGTGCACATATACGTAACGATAGCTAGTATACTCACTAAGCAATATTTTAAATGATACAGATGGGGAAAAGTTAGCACTATCATTTAAAATATTGCTTAATGTGTATTTGGCTAAACACTTTGCTTTCATTACTATTATTGGCTCTGAAAGTCTCAGAAAGAGCGTTAAAAAATCCACAGTCTAAAAAACTCAGCAAAAATTTGAAATCAATAAAAACATAGACACCTCCTGAAACTATTATAGTTCATTGAACAAATGAATCCGGCACAATTTTGAGATGTGTGCGCTGCCCAGAAAGAACATAAAGAAAAGTGAGGTCGATGATGACAGCTTTCTTGTGTATTTGACGTTCTCATTTATATTGGTAAAATAATGTGTATGGCATAATCATCAATGCTATGTGTTCTAAATCAGTGGTTTTCAAACTGTCTTGAGTCATGGCACCCTTAGCTTATCAGCATTTTTTCATGGCACCCTTGGATAAAAAAAATTTCATGGGTAATTTTGGGAAAAAATATTACAATAAGTAATTTGTGCAGACCTGTCATCCTTTGGTTCTGTTATGTGGTGGTGCACAGTTGTGCATGCTTTATTATTGGCTGCCGCTTGCACTGGTTTTACTTATCTCTTTAACCCTTTCATTGCCAACATCTCTGTGAGAGATGTGCAAATATCCACTAAAAATGCCAGCGTCACATTTGTTCAAATGCGATAAAATGTGCACGTTTTGACCTTTCTAAAAAAATAGAATTGCATCCAGATGTTTTTTCATAGAAAACAAAAAAAATCTCAAATGTAATAGGGTGCAAATTTTAACTTTGCACCATTAAAATTACAAAAAAAAAAAATGGCAAAACAAATAGACCAGGTCCATGCTGGCGAGTTTGACAGAACCATACACAAGGAAGAAAAAAGTATTCACTGGGAATAATCAGGCGCTTGACAATGAGCTGTCTCTACAATTTAAGCAGCTGCTTTGATGTGAAGGTAGTCACTCCTCACTTTAAAGAAACAAGAGAAGGAACTCGCACCAGGCGAGTTTAAGCAGCGCTTATGGCAATGAATAAGACACAATGGTATAAAAAGGTACAAATTTTACTAAAAAATGGTATACACAATATTACATAATATATGACAATAAAAAAACACAGTAAGGGAAAAGGTGGGTAATAAAAGTAAACTGGAATTAACGAGATTTAAAAAGGTGAATGTCCCCGCCTCAATGGACAATACTGAAAAAGGTAAGTAATTTTCCTTGTTTTTAGAAGAATGGGTAAGTGCACATTACCAATGGAAGATTCTGGATCCTTTCAAGTAAAGGTGTAGAGCTGGAGGTCCTCACAATATGTGCGGTGATTTGATGTACTACCGCTGGAGGTATGAAGGGTCGCTCAGTATGTTCCAGTCCTCTTTTTGGGGTGTGAGAACTGATGTGGATGGTCTCGAACACCGGAGGATATTCTGCAATGATGCGCCCAGATGGAAATGCCAGCAAGGATCTGTATAGGCTTCCGTGCCCAGACAGGAGCTGCGCCGGTGTGGATGTTGTTTTACCAGCGATGACTGGAGCACGGTGTCCGCCAATAAGTGGTAGCAAACCAAGTAATTATGAAGTGTCCACAATCGATTTGTAGTGGCAGTAGAGTCCAGAGGTGGGGAGAAGATACAACAGGGTTCACCTAACGCGTTTCACTGCTTTCCTGCAGCTTTATCAAAGGTGTGGGGGACTGTGTATCTAGTACAGGTATATATACCTAACATAATGAGGAATTTGGTGCACCTGTGAGGTGCAATTAACACCATAAATTCGTTATTCACAAACAAAACTTTCACAAAAGTTGGAAGGCAGACATATATCAAACTAGTCATTATACACAAATAATAAATAATTCAAAATTCATAATAAAAAGAGCAAAAATAATGTTTACATTTAGAATTACTCCAGTCCCAACAAATATATATATCCTTTCAAAAGTAACACTATCTATTGCGATCATGTGACTTCTGGTAGGTCACGTGATCGGAGCTAAGCTTTACAATAAACATTATTTTTGCTCTTTTTATTATGAATTTTGAATTATTTATTATTTGTGTATAATGACTAGTTTGATATATGTCTGCCTTCCAACTTTTGTGAAAGTTTTGTTTGTGAATAACGAATTTATGGTGTTAATTGCACCTCACAGGTGCACCAAATTCCTCATTATGTTAGGTATATATACCTGTACTAGGTACACAGTCCCCCACACCTTTGATAAAGCTGCAGGAAAGCAGTGAAACGCGTTAGGTGAACCCTGGTGTATCTTCTCCCCACCTCTGGACTCTACTGCCACTACAAATCGATTGTGGACACTTCATAATTCCTTGGTTTGCTACCACTTATTGGCGGATACCGTGCTCCAGTCATCGCTGGTAAAACAACATCCACACCGGCGCAGCTCCTGTCTGGGCACGGAAGCCTATACAGATCCTTGCTGGCATTTCCATTTGGGCGCATCATTGCAGAATATCCTCCGGTGTTCGAGACCATCCACATCAGTTCTCACACCCCAAAAAGAGGACTGTAACATACTGAGCGACCCTTCATACCTCCAGCGGTAGTACATCAAATCACCGCACATATTGTGAGGACCTCCAGCTCTACACCTTTACTTGAAAGGATCCAGAATCTTCCATTGGTAATGTGCACTTACCCATTCTTCTAAAAACAAGGAAAATTACTTACCTTTTTCAGTATTGTCCATTGAGGCGGGGACATTCACCTTTTTAAATCTCGTTAATTCCAGTTTACTTTTATTACCCACCTTTTCCCTTACTGTGTTTTTTTATTGTCATATATTATGTAATATTGTGTATACCATTTTTTAGTAAAATTTGTACCTTTTTATACCATTGTGTCTTATTCATTGCCATAAGCGCTGCTTAAACTCGCCTGGTGCGAGTTCCTTCTCTTAGAACCATACACAAGTCAGTGAGATATGTGCATGGATCTGTCAACAAAAAAAGTGTTGTAAAGTTAAATAAAAAAAATGGTGCTGGGTCACCCCTCCCAAGCAAAACCAGCAATGGGCTCATTGAGCCGGTCTTGGTTACCCAAATACGGGGGATCGTCGGTATACCCTGTAATCAAGAAACCAGCACTGGGCTCTTGGACCGGTCCTGATTCCAAAAATACAGTGGACAAAAACCTGGGGGTCCCCCCATATTTTGGAAACCGCACCAGGCTCCAACAGCCAGTGGTGTCATGCCACATTTTATGCAAGGCTCCCCAGCCAAACCATGATCACCCTGGCTGGTCAGCCCGGGACGGGGTACCTGGGGAGTACCAGAGTCACCGTACTGAATCCCACAGATGATTTTGCTCCTGCTGAATGTCTAAATGACAATAGCATTTAGGTCCACCTATAGAAGGAACTTAGGCCCTGATTGTAGTTGGCTCGGTCCACAGCGGGTTCGCATGGGGGACCAATGTTTCTGTCCTGCGCATGCGCATATTCGCATCCTTAGAGAAGGCAGAATTAATTAAATAGAAGGATATGGTGGGAAAGAGAGAACCATTCTATCCCTTCTTATAATGTACAGAATGAGGAGATTAGGAAAATATTATATAAATATTGGATTTTGGTTGTGGGAGAAAAAATTACCGCCCCCCCCCCCCCCCCCAGAAATAGTTTTTAGAAGAGCGTCTTTAAAAAAAATCACCTTTCCCCAAGCTTGTAATCATTAGAAACATCAATTACAAGTATGAATAAGCACCCTCTTACTACTCAGAAATTACAAGGGTTTTTTAATTATCGTGGAAAATGAAAATGTGTGCGCATGGCCTTAAAGCAGGCATGTCCAAACTATGGCCCTCCAGCTGTTGTGAAACTGCAAATACCATCATGCATTGCCACAGTTTTGCTACTAGTGCTTAAACTATGGCAAGGCATGCTGGGATGTGTAGTGTCACAACAGCTGGAGGGCCACAGTTTGGACATGCCTGCCTTAAAGGAACAAAAAACTGAGGACGGTGAGAAAGGCTAAGAATGTCAATTAGGGAACTGATTAACTGTAACACAACATATGTAGTACATACTTGCCTACTTTTAGGGGAGAACCCTGGAGTAGGGATGGCCATCGACCATCGATGATTCAAAATCATCGATGGTTCATGGCCGATGTCAAATACTTTTGCCATCGATGGGGGAGTACCAGATGGTGTCCCTCCATCGATGTTTTGCTTTTTTTTCAAAGTGCCGGGACACAGAGCATAGCTCCGCCCCCGACACCCGTGAAGCCCCGCCCCCATGCTTTGATTGGCCCACAGGCCAATCAATCAAACACAATGGATGACCATCGATATGTAAAAATATCGATGGTCATCCATTGCATAGTTTAGCACTATCGATGGCCTGTTGCCGAATTGCCATCGATGGCAACCATAGATGGCAATGGCAACAATGGCCATCCCTACCCTGGAGAGGAGACTGTCAGCAGCACTTCTGGGGTCGGGGTCTGGTGTAGATGTCATAAAGCCCTGCCCATAGTATGGCAAATCCCACTATTTGAGGGTCTTCGATGAGGGGGTGGGGCTAAAAAATGACATACTTTCATATTTAGCCCCACCCTCACCTTGAAAACCCGCAAGTTGCAGTAATCTAATGCTGCCACCGGGGAGATGGGGGTGGGGGTAAGGGGTGGGGTTTCAGGCCATATCCGGGGGGGTTGCACACCTTTCCGGAGACCCGAATTTTGGGAGCTTCCCAGCCATTTGTTTGTGTTAATTAAAGCTGCTCATTCTAGTATGTGACCTTATATTAATTGCATAGTGGATTTTATGAAAAAATTCGCACCACTTTCTTCTTTTAGAAATATATATATACATTTATTAAATTATTTATGCACTGTCTGTACAGTATTACTATATATTGTAAAGTTGCATACAAGGTTCTGTCTCTGATAATGCCCAGTATTGTTTATGCATGTGTATGTTGTCACCCAGTATACTTGTGCAAAATAATGTTCATATTAATAATTATAATAATAATTATATTATATTTTATTATTCAAATAAGTGTCTTGATCCACATAACATTAACACAATCTTAATAATGAAAATGTGCCATTCATTTTGTTGATTTATTACTTTCAACCGCAACCTAGTTGCCAATTTGTGTTTGTTCTATTTTTATATCATAAAAGATTTGCATTTTTGCACAAGCCTTTATAGTTAACAAACAAGACCAGCATTGCAATACAACTGTCCAGTAAACACATGGAAGGGCTGAGCCAATTACAAAGATCCATAGACATTCCTTGACAAGATGAGTCAACTGGATGGTAATCTGAGCTCTCTGCTCTGTGTATGTAAGTTGGCTTCTGTCTTGACAGGAAAAATTCAACTTTGTGCCAGATACTTTCAATAACAAATGATTAATGCATACTCATACACTTCCTGCCTACAGAGACAGGTACAATCTACACTCTTTCAAATAGTTAGATTCAGCAAGTCTGACTATCTAATTGTGTTGACTTACCTTGTAGGCTCTGGATTTAGAATGGTTAGTATAACAAACATACTGTACCTCCCTTAGCAAAGAGTATAATCAGAAACCAATTTAACCTTAAGATTTAAATCATACCTGATACCTATTCACAATATGGGGGAGATTTACCAATATGAAAAACCTAGTTTTTCGTATTGGTATTTCCCCTACGACTGCATACGACTGTTTAGAGTCGTATGCAAAGTCGTGTTCCGGAGGGGAATGTACAAAGCAGTCATATACGACTGCTTTGTAACCCTCCGATGGCGTATGAATTCGTATTAGCTGGCCATATATACGGCCACTAATACGAATTCCTACAGGCAGTCTGCACGGATCAGTCAGATCCGTGCTGGCTGCAAGATGTAAAAAAAATAGAAATATTAAATAAAAAAAAAAAAAAAAACAGCGTGGGGTCCCCCCCACAGCTGTAACCAGCACCAGGCTGAAGGAGCCGGGGCCGGTAATTAAAAATCAGGGAACCCGACAAATAGGGGATCCCCGATTTTTAACAACCAGCCCCAGGCTCCAGGTCTGGGTCTGGTTCCCAAAATACGGGGGACAAAATGACTAGGGTTCCCCTGTATTTTAAGAACCAGCCCCAGGCCAAACCAGCCAGCAGGGTAATGTCACAGCCGGGGGACACTTATGATATAAGGTCCCGCGGCCAAAACATTAACCCTACCAATCCAGTCAGCCTGGCCAGGGGCCCTGGGGGAGTGGGGACCCCCCAAAGAAGGGGTCCCCCCCCTCCAGGACTTACCTGACCAGGCTGAAGCCTGGTGCTGTCCTCGATGCCCCTGGGCGGTGGGCATCGAGCTGATAGTGGTGTAAAAAAAAAGGGTACTCTTTACCTAGAAGGGCGCCAGCGATTGAAATCGCGGTCGTCGGGGGTAAAAATCGCGGTCATCGCGGGCATCGCGGGTAAATCGGGATGGCCGCGATGCCTGCGATGACCGCGATGACCGCGATTTTCCCATAGGGAACAATGTTAAAAAGGCTGATTGACCGCGATTTGACTGTTAAATGGCTCAATGGACGCGATTTGGCCATAGAAATCAATGTTAAATGGGCCACAGAGCCCATTAACCCTTAAATGTCCCCCCCAATTTTTAACGCCACCCCACGATCCACGCAAACCCGAAGCGTGGCGAGCGTAGCGAGCCCGCGAGGGGCGGCGGTACGCGTCCTCCGACCTTTTCATGCCCTACTATCCACTAGGGCGTGGAGTGAGAATATAATAGTGTGGCGAGCGCAGCGAGCCACCGAGCCCGAAGCGTGGCGAGCGCAGCGAGCCCCGCGAGGGGACGCGGATACCTTCACAGTTATACGCGTCCCCTCGCGGGCTTCACAGGTGTCCGTGGCGACGCCGACACCTGTGAAGCCCGCGAGGGGACGCGTCTACCTGTGAAGGTATCCGCGTCCCCTCGCGGGGCTCGCTGCGCTCGCCACGCTTCGGGCTCGGTGGCTCGCTGCGCTCGCCACACTATTATATTCTCACTCCACGCCCTAGTGGATAGTAGGGCATGAAAAGGTCGGAGGACGCGTACCGCCGCCCCTCGCGGGCTCGCTGCGCTCGCCACGCTTCGGGTTTGCGTGGATCGTGGGGTGGCGTTAAAAATTGGGGGGGGGGGACATTTAAGGGTTAATGGGCTCTGTGGCCCATTTAACATTGATTTCTATTGCCAAATCGGGTCCATTGAGCCATTTAACAGTAAAATCGGGTCCATCGCGCCTTTTAACATTGATTCCTATGGGAAATCGGGAGCATCGCGTCGCGGGCATCGCGGGTACATTTATGGCCGGCCGCGACGCGACCGACACGATTTCCATGTTTAACATGGGTTTCAATGGGAAATCGCGGGCATCGCGTCGGTCGCGTCGCGGCCAGACATAAATGTACCCGCGATGCCCGCGACGGGCGCCCTTCTAGGTAAAGAGTACCAAAAAAAGAATAATCTATTGTCTAATACTGGGGCACTATGAGCCCCAGCAAGCCTCCCCCGCAAGCTGGGACTTGGAAAACCACAAGTCCCAGCCTGCAGGGCATTAAAGGGCCCACTGGGTCTTGTAGTTCCACAGTATTAAAAATAGTAAAATAAAACACACTGACACACACTTAAAATAAAACTTTAATACATACAAAGCCCATACATACTGATACTTACCTATCTTCTTCCCGTAGGTAGCCCTGGTCCTGATGTCCTGGTCCTGTGTCGGCGTTCTGCTCCATGTCGACGTCGCTGTCGGCGATGGCGTCCGGAGTCCGACAAAATCCATGGAGGAAGCTGTGGAAGGAAACCATACTCACCTGTCCCAGGGCGACGTAGTCCAGGTAAGGGTCTTTGCAAAAAAACAAACCGACACGCGAAACCAGACCGGACAGATGAGCCGCACAGTGTTTGTGCACATCGTGCGGCTCCGCCTCCAGAATGCCGCTTGCGGCCTAGCGGCCAATCAGGAGCCGCTAGGCCGCAAGGCGGCCAATAGCGGCATTCGGGAGGCGGAGCCGCACGATGTACACAAACACTGTGCGGCTCATCTGTCCGGTCTGGTTTCGCGTGTCGGTTTGTTTTTTTTGCAAAGACCCTTACCTGGACTACGTCGCCCTGGGACAGGTGAGTATGGTTTCCTTCCACAGCTTCCTCCATGGATTTCATTGGACTCCGGACGCCGACGCCATCGCCGACAGCGACGTCGACATGGAGCAGAACGCCGACACAGGACCAGGACATCAGGACCAGGGCTACCTACGGGAAGAAGATAGGTAAGTATCAGTATGTATGGGCTTTGTATGTATTAAAGTTTTATTTTAAGTGTGTGTCAGTGTGTTTTATTTTACTATTTTTAATACTGTGGAACTACAAGACCCAGCGGGCTCTTTAATGCCCCGCAGGCTGGGACTTGTGGTTCTCCAAGTCCCAGCTTGCGGGGGGGGGGGGGGGGGGCTTGCTGGGACTCATAGTGCCCCAGTATTAGACAATAGATTATTCTTTTTTTTTACACCACTATCAGCTCGATGCCCACCGCCCAGGGACATCGAGGACAGCACCAGGCTTCAGCCTGGTCAGGTAAGTCCTGGAGGGGGGGGACCCCTTCTTTGGGGGGTCCCCACTCCCCCAGGGCCCCTGGCCAGGCTGACTGGATTGGTAGGGTTAATGTTTTGGCCGCGGGACCTTATATCATGTGTCCCCCGGCTGTGACATTACCCTGCTGGCTGGTTTGGCCTGGGGCTGGTTCTTAAAATACGGGGGACCCCTAGTCATTTTGTCCCCCGTATTTTGGGAACCAGCCCTGGACCTGGAGCCTGGGGCTGGTTGTTAAAAATCGGGGAACCCCTATTTGTCGGGTTCCCTGATTTTTAATTACCGGCCCGGGCTCCTTCAGCCTGGTGCTTGTTACAGCTGTGGGGGGGACCCCACGCCGATTTTTTTTTTATATTTATTTTTTCAATTTTTTTTACACTAAAGCCTGCACGGATCTGACTGATCCGTGCAGGCTTAAAGCAAATACGACAGGGAAAGCAAGGTGTATTTTCCTGTCGTATTTGCGTGGGTGTTTTACACCACTTAGCAGCCGTATTATTAGTACAGCTGCTTAGTACATCAGGAACCACCATTCTTTTGAATGGTGATTTCTGTCGTATTCTATCGATGGTGTAGACATTCGTATTTGTAAATACAAATACGAATGTTCCATCTTTAGGAATACGAATTGTTTTATTTTCGGGATTGTAAATCCCGAAAATACAAATGTGTAAAAAATAGGTGTATTTCTGCCTACGAATACACCTTTTTTTTACGAATCCATTTTGGTAAATTTCCCCCTATATGTAGTTATACATAAGTTAACACACAACAATATACTGTAGTGCTATATAAATGCATATCAGATTAAGCACTAAAACTTCCACGGGAATGACCCATTTTTTGGGGACATTCCCGCATCCCGCCCAGGGCCAGCAGTGTCCCACGGCAGGGGATGGGGGGTGAGGGGCAGTGGGGAAAGACAGCATCAGCGGCAAATAGCTGTTATCCAATTTCTTCACGCACAAGGCGAGCATGCTTTAGAAATGAATTGCAGGATGAAGGCGGAGAAACGCCACGCCGTGTGTGGAAAAGTGATGAGAGTTGGTGGTGACTGAAAGGAGGCTTGAAATGCATGGAAAAATGTTCTATTCATTGGCATGTAATGGGAGGGCCGCAGGTGTGTTGGTGAAAACGGCCGTATACTCAGAGCCATAGTCATACGGAAAATTTTGTTATGGCGCAACCGATGGTGGCATCTAAGGAGGCAATAATTGGTTTTGTTACACGTACAGGTCCTGATAGTGGGCGTCTCAGTACTTGCACATTTTGGCTGCACGGATGTACACAATGGAAGTTTTTAGTGACATTTACATAAAGTAGCAGACAGTCGATCACCAATACACATTCAGCGTTGTGTATCAGTGCAAATGATACAGTATCACTAACGATTTCGCTTGAACTGCTTAAATTGACAAATGATATGGTGCATACACATCAAATGATATTTGTTAATGATATCGTTCAGTGGCCACATCCAGGAGCATTCTGTCATTAACAATATAATCAGGATTTTACTGCATGACGACAGAGGGCGACAATAACAATACCATAACCACACGCTAGCAGATATGCACATAAAATATCATTAATGCAGATGGCTAGATGCGCTCGCCATGCTTGGAGCACAGTGCCAGGGCCGTCTTAAGGGTATTGTGGGTCCTAGGCAAAGCAATGCACTGGGGCCCCTACTAAAGAAAAAAAAAATCCTAACTTCCTGCGGCGTCTCTCCACCTGCTATCAGCCATCCAGCAATCTGCATGCTTACAGCCCTTATGTGTTTGGCTGCAGGCCTGTAGAGAATGTTTCCCAGCATCTCTGATTTTGTGTAATTCATAGTCAAAGCAGCCGGGCAGCAATCTCTACTAGCCTTATGTAGGGTACACACCAGAATGATTTGGCCTTCATTCCCTCAATTTCACTACAATCTCGACTGATTGTATGTAAATTGGTCATGTTTTGGATCCGATCCGATGCACATCCCAACTGGTCGTTTGGTTGTTTTTCAGATCCTACCTGCTGCAGGTAGGTTTTGAAAAGACCCCTTCAACTGGGTACAGATCGGAATCAGAATTGGATCAGATACAGATTGTGAGCAGATTGCGTGCTACAACAGATTGTGCGACCATCTCATGGTCGTCTCACCATCTGCTCAAGATCATGATCGTTCTGATGTGTACCCAGCATTAGATGAAATGCCAGACATACCAGCAAACCCCTGCTCAAAGGCATCTAGTATTGTGGGGCACTAAGGCAGCTGCCCAGTTAACCCATGCATTAAAATGGCCCTGCACGGTGCCTTGCTACCCTTGGCACAATATTTTATTCTCCTACCATGCCATAGCGGATGTTAGGGCATGAAATACCTCCTGTCAGCACATGTCGGCTTGAAAATAAATCCCATGTCAACCTTTTTTACGGTCGTCCTACCCCATGTCGACCTAACGATTGTGTTGACATAATGACCCTGTTGACCTAACTCCATGTCGAACTTCATGCATGTCGACCTAGTGATGTTGACCTAATGCTTGTCGACCTAATGCTTGTACACCTAGTGACCATATCCTGTGGATAACATTCGATGCACAATCCCGTGTGCATCGGACCGGAGTCTGAGTTCGGACCTGCAGAACTTAAGATAAAGCGGAATCTGACCCATCAGCGGTACATCTTGGATGCTTTTTAGCACACGCAATGTATCCATCCATAGGTGTGTGCCAGTAGTGCACACCAATCTGCACCTAGGTCTGACCTCCGGGCAGGAGATTGAAAAAAAAAAATTAAAAGAATGAATAAAAAGAGCTCTCTCAGCCAATCAGCAGCCACCTTCACGGTCTTATCATGTAGTCTTCTTACACACACACACACACACACACACACGTCATTGGAATATTTGCTTATTCCCCATTATCCAATCCTTAAAAACATAGTTATTTAATAGAGTCTGAGTTTGCAAATGACTGCATTCAATAATTTTGCGGCAGGATTTAAAGCTTTTTATTATTTATTGACCAATATACAGTAGGTTGCTTTTTTTCAGACTCTATTACATATTTACCATGGTGCCAATATATCTGCCAATGTTATTAATGCTCAGTGCTCATGTTATTGTGCTTTGCTCTATGTCACACAGTAGGCTTCAGGGGAGCTAAATATAGGCGAAATAATTGGTCGTCTGTCTGACCAACAGCATAAAATGAAATGCCAATTATTGCAGCATTCCACTATAGGGACTGATGGTCCCTATTTTAGTTATCTGTGTACTGAACCCAGCACTGAAATATCACTGTATGTTTAAGTACCTGCCCATAAATACATACGTGAATAGCATTCTATGTAAGCTTAACCCATAAGCCTTTTACCAATGCCTACAGCACAATAACCCTATATATATATACTGTATAATAAAAACAAATAGAGAAACTTAACATGTACATTTTATTTTGTGCAAGAACTGGATGTGCTGAAAGTGATGGCGATGCCTAAACCCATTTACAGCCAAACACAGGCTGACAGCAGATACATGGAATTTACTTTATTTCAGGTCAGTCTACAGAAAGGAATTTGCCCGAGGGAAAAATACTTTCTGTTTGAAACCAGTGGGAAAGTTGCTGAAGTAAATTTAAAATGTGAATGCACACAATTAAGTATTTGAAATAAGTAATAAGTAAATTGTGTTCTTATCTAATTCTGTAAATCATTCAAAAGGGAATTTCAACAGTACTTACGAGACAAATGGAAGGACTATATTGAAAATAATAGAGAACATGAGGATGATACGATACTAATATGGGAGGCCTCAAAGGCAGTTATAAGAGGAGAAACTCATTAAAGAGAGCAGTTTCCACGGCCCACCAAAACTATAATACAGACCCAAATGAACACACATTTAAAGAATATCAGAAAGAAAGACAAATGCTAGAAAGTTATTTATTTGCTCAGGCAAAAGTAAATATAGAATATACAAAAAATTATTTTTATAGGTGGGATAATAATACAGGGTCACTTCTGGCAAATATGTCCAGACCGACTAGACGTAAAAACTATATAATGGCAGTGAAGGGAGAAGAACCAGGCCAAATACTTACTAAACCCCCAGATAGCATTAAAAAGTTTAAAGTCCACTTTGAAGAAACCTATAAAGCCTAACATTCAGATCCCAAAGCAATAGAAGAAATATTGAAGGAGGTAGAACTTCCCAAGCTAACCCAGAGTCAAAGAGATATGCTGGAAGCAGATATAACTGAAGAAGAAATAGCTATAAAATATCTTGCCATTGGGAAAGGCGCCAGGCCCCGATGGGACAACTATAGACTATTATAAAATTCTACAAAAAGAGACAGTCCCGATATTTGCAAAACTCTACCAGGTAATTCATAGAGAAAATCCCTTATACCCCTCATTTAACTCTCAGAGCAAACCATATTGATACCTAAAGAGGGAAAGGATCTGACAGAGCCCTCATCCTATCGCCCAATTACCCTCCTAAACATAGATTTTAAAATAATGGCCAAAATTATGGCAACTAGACTACAAAGTATCATAGCGCTTTTAGTGACAGACCATCAGCTAGGGTTCGTAAGTGGCAGACATGCAGTGAGGGGGATAAGAACGGCTATCACAGCAATAATTGCAGCCACCAAACATGATACACTAGAGTCGAATGTACTTTTAAGTCTTGATGCACGAAAAGCATTTGGACTCATGGAAGTATATGGGGGAGGTCTTAAGGCCCCCATATCACTATGTGATTTTGGGACGATTTCATCCGATTTCGGCACTTTGTGCCGATAATCGGGTGAAATCGGCCCAAAATCGCAGGTGTGTGGTATCTCAGGGAGGTCGGACGGTCAGTACATACAATCACGTCAGACCTCCTTGTATGCATATGCCTGCCCACCTGACAGGCATATGCATGCAGACACCGGAGGAGCAGTGGGGCGGGCAGCGGGTCCCTGAGTGCTAAGCTGGCGGCGCCGGGGAGTGCTGACCTGGCCGGGCAGTGATGATCATAGATATCAGCACAGCAGCGCTGCGGGACGTCAAATGACTAGCCGTTCTCTGATTGGCTGAGCTCTCAGCCAGCCAATCAGAGAATGGCCAGTCATTTGACAGGTATTTTAAAATCTAATACCCGCCACTGCGCGTCCCGTCCCGCAGCGCTGCTGTGCTGATATCTATGATCATCACCGCCCGGCCAGGTCAGCACTCCCCGGCACCGCCAGCTTAGCACTCAGGGACCCGCTGCCCACCCCACTGCTCCCCCTGATAAGAGCACCGCCGCCCCCTGACCCTCACCGCCCGCTCCCTGCGCCCGATATGTGATAAATCGCAAGCAATTTATCACATGTCAAATTTGGCTCATCAAGTGCCAAATTGTGTGTGAGCCTCCCGGGCGGCTCACAGGAGAATTGGGTCCGACTTGTCCTAAGGACAAGTCGGCCTAATGTATGGGGGCCTTTAGTAAGAAGAGGATTCGGAATAGACTTTAAAAAGATAGTACAATTTTTTTCTACACAAAACCAGTGACAACTCTCCTGATAAACAGATACAAAAGCAAACAAATAGAAATGCTCTGAGGAACAAGACAAGGCTGTCGCTTGTCTCCTCATTACTCTTTAATTTGGTCTTGGACCCCATGTTGCGCATAATACAATCATGGACAATCATGAAGGGTATTAAATTGGAAACAAACGGTTAAAACATCTGCATTCGCAGACGATATACTCCTATATGTGGAAAATCTGAAGAATAATGATATGATATGATTTTAATGAAATTGTAAGAACTAAGTGTACAATTTGGAAATTGTTGTAAACCGATTGCTTCAAAACGGAATAAATATTTTTTTAAAAAAGGGAATTTTACTTTATAAAAGTAATTTCAACAGAAATAATAATACAGAAAACAAAATAAAACAATAGAAACAATATTCACATAACTTTATGTATCACACTTTTGAATATGCAAATCTATAGAATGGAAGCTTGCGAGCAGGGCCCTCCTACCTCTATATCGGTCTGTTACTACCCAGTTTGTTTTAACACTGTTGCTTCCAATTGTAAAGGACAATGGAATATGCTGTGCTATACAGTGCACAAGAAACCGTAAATAAATAATAAATCTATCTACCTATGTTTGTCTGTCTGTCTATCTACCCCTCTATACCCTACACTACATCACTAACCCCTCTGTACCCTGCACTACATCACTGACCCCCTCTACAACCTACACTACATGCCTGACCCCTATGTACCCTACACTACAATACTGACCCCTCTATACCCTACACTACATTACTGACCCCTTTATACCCTACACTACATCACTGACCCCTCTGTACCCTACACTACATAACTAACCCCTCTGTGCCATACGCTACATCACTGACCCCTATGTACCCTACACTACATAACTGACACCTTTATAACCTACACCACATCCCTGACCCCTATGTACCCTAAACTACATCACTGACCCCTCTTTAAGCTACACTACATCTGTGACCCCTATGTATCCTACACTACATTACTGACCCCTCTATACCCTATACTCAGGGTTTAAAGTGGTCTGGAACGGGGCGGAACTGCATTCCGTCAGTTCAAATTTGAGGCGGAACGGTTCCGTCTCTGTCCACCCACCCACCAAAAGCAGCGCAGCAGTGGTTAAGCATAATATATTTTGATGGTAGAGGCTGGATTATTTTTCCGATATGCGCAGGGCAGGCACCGCAGTGAGCAGGGTGCCGAGCAGCCTGGATCACACCCCCAGCCCACATGGAGGCCCATGCTGCATCCCCGGCACTGGTGGTGGCTCCCGCCTCCCACAGATTACCTTCTCAGCAGGTCCACCTTAGCCAAGCCAGGCAGATCGTTCATGTCAGCAGCGGAAACACAGTGGGAAGACACAAATAGGAAGCGGGGAAGCCTGCACTGGACACAGATTCCCACCCTGTGCACCTTCCACACGGAAGTGCTGGTGAAGGACAGAGACCACGACATCCCAGTCAGTGAGTTCCACCACCTCCCCATGACGGCTTTAAGCCCTGCCTATACTATATCACTGACCCCTATATACCATACACTACATCCATGACCCCTTTCTACCCTACACTACATCACTAACCATTTTGTACCCTACACTACACCCCTGACCCCTATCTACCCTACACTACATCACTAACCATTTTGTACCCTACACTAAATTCCTGACCCTTCTGTACCCTCCACTACATCACTAATCCTTCTATAACCTACACTTGTACATCACCTACCCTTCTATACCCTACTATACATCACAGACATCACTGGGGCTGCTGGACCACAGGAAAAGCCCATGGATGTCAGCTAGGCCACCATCAATGGGGCTCCAATGGTGTTGCCTATACCTCCCAACATGACTCATTACAGGAGAGACACAATGCTCTGTTTATGGACTTTCCTCTTAGTTTATAATTGCCATCACCGGTGTTGAACAGATTCATTTATAAGAAAGGTGTTACACCACAGGTGATGGTAATCATACATAAGAGGGAAGCCCAGGAATAGAGCTTTCTGTCCCTCCTGGGGAGGGTCATGTTGGGAGGTATGGTGTCTCCCACACAACCTTGTGCTCTATGTGGAAACTTGTGTCTGTGCATCAGCAACGTTCGACACCCTTAGTTACAGCCCTGCAGTAGACTACTGCAGTATTCCTTTTGTCTATCAACCAGTTTATTCACATTCCATTGGAGAAGGAACTCCTTTTGCCCATAAAAGTTCATTTTCAATACTTGCTGGTGTTTCGCACATCATAAGGGCCGTGGATGGCTCTCATGTAGCCCTGGTATGACTGTGTCATAAAAAAATTGTACTTATTTCCTAGCACGGCGCCCATGATTTTAATCTTGTTACATCTTTTTGATCGCATTGATCGCATCGCATGCGACCAGATCGCATGCGACCAGATCGATGCGATCAAAACGATGATTTCATTGTACAATCACCGTGATGGGTGATTAGTATGTTATATGCACCCCCATTGTTAATGCCACCGCCACTATTGACGGCAACCCGACGTGTGGCGAGTGCAGCGAGCCCGCGTGGGGCGGCGGTACGCGTCCTCCCACCTTTTCATACCCCCACTATCCACGTCGGTGTGGAGTCGATTTTATATAGTCTGGCGAGCGCAGCGAGCCACCGAGCCACTGAGCCCGAAGCGTGGCGAGGGGACGTGGATAACTTCACATGTATTATGCGTCCCCTCACGGGGCTCGCTGCGCTCACCACACTATATAAGATCAACTCCATGCCGACGTGGACAGTGGGTGTATGAAAAGGTCGGAGGACGCGTACCCCCGCCCCTCGCGGGCTCGCCACGCTTCGGGTTGGAATTAATAGTGGCGGTGGCGATAACGATGGGGGTGCATATAACATACTAATCACCCATCAGGGTGCATGTTCAATTAAATCATCGTTTTGATCGCGTCGATCGCATCGCATGCCATTTTAATGGCATGCAATGCAATTTTAAAATTGTACAGTGCAGCTCTTAGGACCCGAAAATCGAGTCCATCGCATACCCTCGCATACCACTAATTAAGGCATGCGATGGTATGCGATGGGCGCCGTGCTAGGAAACAAGTACCCAAAAAATGACCTCATTTTTAGGAAAAGGAAAGATTAGCTTGATACAGAACATAGTGATGCATCTCTCCTCATTCATATCATTGTTGCCAAATTCCCTGGGAGTGCCAATGACTGTTGTGATGATGCAGTCAGTCATATAGTACAGATTATCACAGAGGCAAGGCAGAGGAGGGTGGCTATTATGTAATAATATTTATTGTCATGAAATGTGTGAACATGCCTTGGGCCATGTTACAGGGACTAAATTACAGTTACTACTGTATACTGAAAAATAGTTACCGCAATGCTAAATATCTGTGTACAATCTTTATAGTATGCATTTAACCTTTGCTGAATTATGTTGGTTGTAACATTTATCAATCAACAATTACATGGTGCTTTGTTATAGAGATGTGCAGGTTCGGATTTACCCGGATTTTCTTATTGGCTATCGGCTGTCACATGTTTTGAGTCCAAATCATGTGACAGCCGATAGACAATAAGACCCTGTTTTGACTTCCGGGTAAAGCCGAGTAAATCCGAACCTGCACATCTCTACTTTGTTATAAGGCTGATATTATAAGTTATTAAGAAATAAAAACAAAGAATCAGTGGGCATTCATTATTACCCGACATCTGTTCCCCCACACCGTAGAACTGAATTCCCACCACAATATGTACTTAAGTTGACGATGGACATATTGATTGACTTAATCCCCATAACCAATTGCCGATGGACAATATACCGACCAATACATGCCACCGACAATCAATACAGCAACAAAATTAAATACTAACAAGAAAAACACACACAGGAAGAAAACACAGACACAACCACAATGCCGACAGCCAAAATAATGACACAAATAATACACAATACTATACAATACAATACAGTTTTTCATGATTTTTTCCCCCAAAAAACTAATTTGTTCATACTTCACCATCCCAGTGGGCATGGGGGGGGAACATAAAAGTGTTAGCCATGTGAGGAGATGTGTAAACTAATATGTTGTCCCTGTCGACATTATAACTGTGTCAGTATTTTAACATGTTCGTCATTATGATCATTTCCATATATTGGCAAATGCATATCTTTTTGGTATTATGAATGTGTCGGGATAATGACCTTGGTCATTATACACACATGGTTTGTCCGTTTGGGCTTTCTGGGGAAGGCACCAGGGTATTATCAGAAGGAGACAGGAGTGCCAGCCCTCTCGACTACTATATATATATATATATATATATATATATATATATATATATATATATTATCTGACAATTCAGTGTCCATCCTGTCACTTCGCTCCCTCTATTAGCACAGGATTTGGGGGCCCTTTCAGGATTTTGCTATTGGGCCCACTCATGTGTAGTTACGCCCATGTTAAAATGTACTTTGTTCTGCATATAGGTGAAAATCTACCATTTACAGTACATACACTTTGTGCTTTTTACATAAATTCATTTTGCAGGTCAATCTGCATCAGCCTGCCGTATCATTAAGTCCAGATAATAGCTTTTCCTTAGAGCAGGCAGCTGTCCTTCATACATTGTTACATGAGTATCGTCAAGAACAGGTTAGTCAGGTGTGGCTATGAAGCAGTCCCCTATGATTCATGCTTAGATGTAATCACTGACTCACCACAAGCTGGTTTCACAGAGGTAAAATCATGATTACTGTACAAGTAATATACTTTTACAAGGGAAACAAATCTATATTGAGTAAGGCAGGATGACTAAGAATTATCTATGACACAACAGGAAAAGTTCACTTGCTGGACAGCTTACTAAAAATCTTCTTATATAACTTAGTTTTTTTTATACACATATATATATATATATATATATATATATATATATATATATATATATATATATCTCTATATCAATACAATATCACTCGGTATTTGCGCTAGGTAAAGGTGGTCGCTAATAACACTAGATTCCCTACTAGAGGGATTCACAATCCAATACACAACCCAATAGTGTTAAACAGCGCCCATATACAATTAATCAATAAGTTTAATTCAGTCTTTCCGCTTGTTGTAAAATTATCAACCAAGACTTCTTTTCAAGTATAAAACATTTATTATAAAACATATAAAAAGTACATACTATTGGAGTAGAAGTATTCACTTGGATTTAGGATCGTACCCCGTACCCGATGCATTTCGTTTTTTTATGAGACTTCGGGCTAGATTCTCTAAGCTTCAAAAGTGGTAAAATGGAGAGTGATAAACAGCCCGCCAATCAGCTCCTACCTGCCATGTCATAGACTGTGTTTGAAAAATGTCAGACAGGAGCTGATTGGCTGGCTGTTTATCACTCTCCATTTTATCACTTTTGAAGCTTAGAGAATCTGGCCCTTCATCAGGGGTTAGATACATATAGTAAGAATCTTGAAAGGATTAAAGATGTTTTTTACTCGTAAGAAAATTGCTTATTTCCACTGGATGTTCAAAAGGTACACTAACTGTTGTTTGTCCTTTAATTAGGGAATTAAATGTACCTGTTGTTTGTCCTTCAATTAGGAAATTGGATTTCTTTATTTCAATAATAATAAAGTTGGACCATTTGTGAATTAGAATACATATGATCCCATTTGTTAGGGGGCTTTCACAGAAATGTGTCTCCTAAAAGGGTTTGGCTCAAGCCTAGTTGGATAAGAGTGGCCAATTGTGGTAATAATCCCTTAATCCTTAACCTCCAATATATGGTTCCTTAATTGTTTTTTAGGGTCAAGATAAGGGTATAATAGCAAGCAGCAGTGTTTGGCCTTAAGGCCCCCATACACTAGGGCGACTTGTCCTTAGGACAAGTCGCCCCCGACTTCCCCCTGAGCTTCCCCGGCTGCTCCCCGGGGGAGCTTGATTAGATTGGCACTTGATGTGCCATTTTTTACATGTGATAAATCGTCTCGATTTATCACATGTAAAAAACCCGGGGAGCAGGGGGGGGCTACAGAGGTGGGAGCAGGGGGGCTGGGGACGCTGCGGGGGACACGTCTGTGTCCCCCGCTGCTGGGAACGCTGCGGGGGACAGCGTCTGTGCTGCGAGGCGGTAGAGGGAGCAGGGGGGGCTGGGGACGCTGCGGGGGACACGTCTGTGTCCCCCGCTGCTGGGGACGCTGCGGGGGACAGCGTCTGTGCGGCGAGGCGGTAGAGGGAGCAGGGGACGCTGGGGACGCTGCGGGGGACACAGGCGGCATAAAGCCGGGCAGGGGGAGCCGGCCGGGAGCTGTCAGTAATGAATAAAAAAAAAAAGCCCATACAATGAATGGGCAGCCTGTGATTGGCTGCTGAGCGCTCTCTCAGCCAATTGCTGACTGGCTGAGAGAGCGCTCAGCCAATCACAGGCCGCCCATTCATTGTATGGGCTTTTTTTTTTTATTCATTACTGACAGCTCCCGGCCGGCTCCCCCTGCCCGGCTCTATGCCGCCTGTGTCCCCCGCAGCGTCCCCAGCCCCCCCTGCTCCCTCTACCGCCGCGCCGCCCCACTAGGTCCCAAGTCGTGTGGTCGGACGTGCAGCAGGTCCGACCACCGACGCAGATCCGATGCGCACGGGACCGCGCATCGGATCTGAGGGGACATCAAAACTAGCCGATTTTGGTCCGATTTCGGCCAGATCCGACTGATCTGGCTGAAATCTGACCAAAATCGGCTAGTGTATGGGGGCCTTTAGGATTGGTGACATAATCACTTATCTCATTATTTTTTTTTTTTTTAGAGGCGAAATTAGAAATCCCCTTAGTGTAGACTGAGCATGTGAACTCTCCAATGTCCAAAGGGCATGCCCTTTGGACATTAGAGAGTTCACATGCTCAGTCTACACCATGGGTCCTCAAACTGCGGCCCTCCAGATGTTGTGAAACTACAATTCCCAGCATTCCTTGCCACATATTTAACACTTCCTTATAGGAAAACTGTGGCAAGGCATGCTGGGATTTGTAGTTTCACCACATCTGGAGGGCCGCAGTTTGAGGACCCATGGTCTACACTAAGGGGATTTCTAATTTCGCCCCTAAAAATTAGAAAAGTGATTACGTCACCAATCCTAAGGCCAAACACTGCTGCTTGCTATTATACCCTTATCTTGACCCTTAAAACCAATTAAGGAACCATATATCGGAGGTTAAGGATTAAGGGATATTACCACAATTGGCCACTCTTATCCAACTAGGCTTGAGCCAAACCCTTTTAGGAGACACAGTTCTGTGAAAGCCCCCTAACAAATGTGATCATATGTATTCTAATTCATAAATGGTCCAACTTTATTATTATTGAAATAAAGAAATCTAATTTCCTAATTGAAGGACAAACAACAGGTACATTTAATTCCCTAATTAAAGGACAAACAACAGTTAATGTACCTTTTGAACATCCAGTGGAAATAAGCAATTTTCTTACAAGTAAAAAAACATCTTTAATCCTTTGAAGATTCTTACTATATGTATCTAACCCCTGATGAAGTCTCATAAAGAGACGAAACTCGTCGGGTACGGGGTACGATCCTAAATCCAAGTGAATACTTCTACTCCAAGAGTATCTACTTTTTATATGTTTTATAATAAATATTTTATATTTGAAAAGAAGTCTTGGTTGATAATTTTATAACAAGCGGAAAGACTGAATTAAACGTATTGATTAATTGTAAATGGGCGCTGTTTAATACTATTGGGTTGTGTATATATATATATATATATATATATATATATATATACACACACACACACATACTGTACATATATATATATATATATATATATATTGCATACTTAGAGTAGGCACAATCTTAAATATCTGGTTGTGAACTATAATCTCTGACTAAAGTTCAGGCACAGCACCGTATATTGGGCCTAATTCAGTGTTGATTCAGTGTTGATTGCTAATATGTCATTTCGCAGATTGAGCGACTATGGAATGACTGCATATACATACAGATCATAGTGCGCACGTGCAAGACCAAATAACAGTAACAGAAATTGGAATCTCATAGGGATCCATCTCATCAGGATCTATCCTGTATCTACAGTTTTGGCCATGGCCCCCCCGAAACAGTCGGCCCAATGGATTCCAATTGAAGATGCATCACAACAGAAGTGTTGACATGAGTGCAGAGTGGCCGAGCAGATGGTGTCTGTGTTTGTGGCTTAGACTGGTCATGTAGCGTCTGATTTGCCAACCAATACAGGCCAATATATATTCTCAGCTGCAAAATCTGTACTATTTCAGCAGCCAATCAAAATAAGTATTCAAGCATACCCAGCTCACTGACTACATCCTTCTTACTGGCATCTCACATTCCCAATGCTGCAGCAGGACTTTGCTCTCCTGTCAATTCACATCCACCATTCCCAACTCCCTGAACATGCACTGGCTCCCATTTCCCTACAGAATCACCCTCACATACAAGGCCCACTCTAGCTCTACTGCTCCCTACATCTCCAAGCTCATCTCCTTAAGTATCCCCTCCCACCCGCTCCTGTCAGCCAATGATGTTCTAGCAGCTCTCCTCCTGCTAGTACCGTTGCTATTGCAGACAAGTTCCACCCTACACCAATTTTTCTCTCAGCTTCCCTGCTGTATTACATACTGAGAATTATGGTGCTGAATGTTACTTGTACTCTTTTTATGTTTTGCTTACTGTAATGAAATGTTCTGTGTACCACAGGCATGGCCAAAAAGTGGCCCCCCAGCTGTTGTGAAACTACACATCCCAGCATGCCTTGCCATAGTTTAAGCATTCCCTAATAGCAAAACTGTGGCAAGGCACGATGGGACTTGTAGTTTCACAACAGTTGGAGGGCCATAGTTTGGCCCTGCCTGCTGTATTACTGTTGTATGGTGTTGCAAACTATGTTTGGCACTAATAATAATAACAACTTTTAAATATTCAGGAAATTAAATTAGTGAGTACTGTACCGTCATCTACAATATCAATCTCTGACTCAGTTAATGCTTCAAATTGCTGCCAACTTCCTATGCAACCTGTTTAAATAGAGCCTTTATACATGTTACTATGCCAATGAAAGTTATTGGCAGCTACGTATTGACTCATTACTGTAACCAGCTGAGATATGTTATTTCTCTTTATTCTATGGTCATAGCTAACATGGCTTACTCATCATTCCATATCATTATTTATTTTGCAACATCTCACACCAAACAAGTTCATCTTTTATTTAGTTATTCTCTTATGCACTCATGTGCTGCTGCAAAGATGATAGTAACTCAGATGTATATTACTCTATAAATTGTAAGCTTGTGAGCAGGGCCCTCCTACCTTCATGTCGGTTTGTAACTGGCTTGGGGGCATAGCATACACCTGCGCAGGTATATGTAACCAATATCTCTGAATTCTATTATCATGTAGTGTTCAAGATTGGTTACTAATACCATTCAGTGTGCTGGAGGAACCAGTGTCTTGTCTTACTTACTCAGTATTAACCACTCCCTCATGCACCTGAGTGGTATTACTGAACTAATTTGAGCATCTACCACTATCTGTATGTAACTACCAGGGTTCGCAAAAACGCTCTATAGCGCGTATTTTACCCTAAAACGGTTTCCCGAGGACGCGCTGTACTAAACCTGTGAGCCCCCGCTGCGAGGCAATCACTGCAGCGGCTGCCGGGACCCAATCACTGAACAGTGGCCGCCTGGCAGCCAATCACTGTAGGTTTTACAGTTTGCTGCCGCTGCGCAGCGTGCACCCTAAAGCCACGCACCCTGCATGAGAGCAGGTTACCGTTTCAAAGTAACTCTGCGTCCTTCGGCCTCCCCCCGCCATGTAAGTTCATTCTGCTGCTGAGAGCGGTGGGGGGGGGGGGGGGCAGTATGGGATGCGGCTCTCAGCAGAGTAGGTGAGCGGGCTGTCAGGGTGGCAGGGGACTGGATGTGGCTAAAGCAACTCAGAGCAGCGTGTCAGCTATTCCAGCCACATCCAGTCCCCCACCGCGCTGATAGCCCGCTCACCTACTCTGCTGAGCAGCATGTCGGCATGTTTTCCAGCCCTTGGGCAACGACACCCCCCCCCACCCGTGGCAACAAGCAAAAAATGCCCCCCCCCCACTGTGGCAACGAACCTAATATGCCCCCCCCCCCCCCGCCTCATGGCAACCAGCATAAAACGCCCCCTCCCCTGTGGCAACCAGCATAAAATGCCCCCACCCCCCCCCCCAGCATGTAACCCCTGCAAGGAGCATATAACCCCTAGCAACAAGCATGTAGGTAAGCAGCACTTATGTGCTATATTATATACTGGGCATTACAGTGTGTACTATAATGTGTACTGGGCATTTCGGTGTGTGCTATGATGTGTACTGGGCATTATGGTGTGCTGTAATGTGTACTGGGCATAACAGTGTGTGCTATAATGTGTACTGGGCATAACGGTGTGTGCTATAATGTGTACTGGGCATAACGGTGTATGCTGTAATGTGTACTGGGCATAACGGTGTGTGCTGTAATGTGTACTGGGCATAACGGTGTGTGCTGTAATGTGTACTGGGCATAACGGTGTGTGCTGTAATGTGTACTGGGCATAACGGTGTGTGCTGTAATGTGTACTGGGCATAACGGTGTGTGCTGTAATGTGTACTGGGCATAACAGTGTGTGCTGTAATGTGTACTGGGCATTACGGGGTGTGCTGTAATGTTAACTGGGCATTACGGTGTGTGCTGTAATGTGTACTGGGCATAACGGTGTGTGCTGTAATGTGTACTGGGCATTACAGTGTGTGTTGTAATGTGTACTGGGCATAACGGTGTGTGCTGTAATGTGTACTGGGCATTACGGGGTGTGCTGTAATGTGTACTGGGCATAACGGTGTGTGCTGTAATGTGTACTGGGCATTACGGGGTGTGCTGTAATGCGTACTGGGCATTACGGGGTGTGCTGTAATGTGTACTGGGCATTACGGTGTGTGCTGTAATGTGTACTACTATGTGACACACCACTTCCCCCCCAAAAAATGCCATAATTTTTTGCCGCGCGCCTTCCGCGCGCACTGTCCCTGTGTTCAGGTTTAGATAGTTTCTAGTATATATGTACCTTTATGCGAGTGGGCCAATTGATACTTCCCCCCCCCCCCCCCGACCCACATTTGCCATGCTGGGGAGAAGGGGAGAGGCAGCTTTGTTCCATCGGGACCCAGAAAAGGTCCGGTAGGACCCCAATTTTTAGAAGTGAGGGGTCCCCGGGACCCACTTTTTTGGGTGGTTTTCGCGAACACTGACTACCCCCACATCTTTCGATGGTCGCCAACATGGCCGGATTAACAATGGGCCTGATGGAGCTACAGCTCCAGGCCCACTCTACAAATAGACCTGGATGAGGGCTGGGGCTTTCCAACGAGCCCAGCCCCACGTTGCTAGCCCCCTGGAACTGGAGATAATGCCAGGCAAAGCTGGAAAGTTTTCCCCATAGGATAACATAAGATCCGCTATTTTCGACCCCCACCCAGTTCCCACGGCTGCCAGGTCCCCCCCTGGCATCACAGAAGCTCGATTGATCTCATTCGAATCCAAATCGCTGGGCCTTCAATATGGGGATTTCTAGAGCTATATATAAAAGGAATACAAACATGTAACTGTCCACTCTAGAAAATACATAGAAAACTAAATAATAGATTATTCAAGCATAGAGCAATGCCAGGAAGCTCCAGATCACATTAGTCTCATATTAAACTCCTTGGAGTGAAACATAGGATGACTATTTAAATAATTGAGAAACGGTGACACTTGGATTGATAGAGGTAATTGGGGAACCTAATGTACAGTAGTCCAAAAAATAATTCTTACTTCAATGTCGACCAGTCCTGCTGAAGTTGACAATTTGGGGGTGTCACTGAAGTGTCACCCGACAGGTTCCATTTAGTGAGAAGCTTCAAACCATCCTCAACGTTATAAATGGATATTGTCGAACCCTCACGAGATATGAGCAGCTTAGTGGGTAAGCCCCATCGGTATAGAATGTTCGCTTTTCAAAGAGCCGAAGTTATGGAATGAAGAGAGCGTCTCTTAATCAGGTTTGCCTGGGAAAGGTCACCAAACAGTTGATGGTAGCCCAATGCATCCGCTGAATCAAGGCCATGTCTAGCAGCTTTTAGTAGGGACTCCTCTGGGCACCATCAGGGGCATTTCTGGCTTTAGGAAGCCTATGAATAAGGTCCAGCAGAAGATCTGAGAAGGATGCTGTTGGTACAAGCTTCTTGAAAATATCTATAGCAAAGTCATTCAAACTGCTGTTTGATACAGTTTCCGGAACACCCCTTAACTTGAGCTTGTTCCGTCGAGACTTGTCCTCCATGTCTGCTATTATGTCACGCAGGGTAGCTACCTCATCTTCCAGGGCAGCATGGGAGGCAACCAGATCATTGTGTGACCCTAACACCTCACCCATTTTAGACTCAAGATGATCAGTGCGTTCCCCAAGGTCATCTATAGAGCGCTGACATAATTGAATTGAAGAACGAATGTCTGTGGTCATCTCAACCTTGAGCTGGGTTGGCAGTTGTTTGAGGGTACCTACTGTCAAAGCATCAGTATCCTCCAGCTCCCGCTGGCCAGTGGTGCCAGAAACCAGGGGAAATGTCAGTCCCATGGGGGTCTGGGGGAGGGGAGGGTACGAGCTCATATTTGGCTTACTGATCGACTTAGTCGTGGAGTGCTGTGGCGAAGGTTTAAAAAAAGCCACCTGTGAGACTGATTTTGAGACTCTACCTCTCTTCCCAGGCATATTTGCATGAAGGTAAACAAAAATACTAAAAATAGTAATTTAGCTCGTAAGGGAGCGGTCTTCGCCTCTGTCATCAATACAACATCAAAGCAATAGTGGTTGCGGGGAGGAAACAGGGGAGCACATCAAGACATTCGGTTATATATCATAAGCTTGTTGAAAAATAAATTGAATTTCTGTGCTATTAATAATTTAGGCACCATGGATGAATGCACTCACACGGACAATCGGCTTAGTAATTAATATAATTTGTATAATTTACATAAAAATCTATATAACATAATTTAGTCGGCCACCTATAAAACAAACAACAACAACAAAATACAATATTACTACAGTTATTGTATTATAAGAAATTCATACAGTTAGAAATGAGCCTTGGGATAATTTCATGTATATATCATTATGTAAATTGATACCCAGTCCGTAGTCCAGCAACAGATTGATTTTTTATATCTGTATATTGCAATTGGCGTCACAAATAAAAAGTATACATTTCCAATAGGGACAACTGATTAGCCCAGTCACAATTACAGTAGTGCCGGACTGTGGCACCCACCGAGTGAAGTCTTTGATTAGATATTGTTCACCAGTTGTACAAGTTTTCCATGTAAGTGATGATAACCTTATAAGCGCATGGAAGCGCGGCTCTCACTTGTCCCTGCCATGCACCACTGGTCCAGCTGGTTTTGGAAGTAAGAGTGTCCCTCCGGTGAGAAGGATGTGGGGAGAGGCCATGTAGATGGTAGGGCTTGCATGTCTCTCACCCACGCTGCCGGAGGTGATGTTGCGGCGGGGCGGCTAGCGCTTCTCTCACCTGCGCTGCCACGTGCTCCCACTCTCACTCGAGTTCTCTTTACAGAACATGAAATTATCCCAAGGCTCATTTTTAACTGTATGAATTTCTTATAATATATTAACTGTAGTAATATTGTATTGTTGTTGTTGTTTGTTTTATAGGTGGCCACCTAAAATGTTATATTCATTTTTTATTGTCTACGAATACATTATACAAATTAAATTAATTACTAAGCTGATTGTCCATGTGAGTGCATTCATCGGTGGTGCCTAAATTATTAATAGTGCAGACACTCAATATCTTTTTCTATAGTTTTTCTAAAGCAGAGAGGCGCCATGTCCTCCTGTGACCTGCCCCTTCTTCCTCACAGACTCTTGCGCTGAGGCATGTAGCGCTGTCTGTGAAAGCCTGGATGACATTAGGGGTGACATTCTATGCTCTGCGATTTTCTGTTTTTGGCGTTATTTAGACCACAAAATGGCGATATCGCATTTTTCTGCGAAATCGCCAATTTAACGTGATGCGTTAAGGGACAGAAATCGCATATTTTGTGCGTAAAGGTATGCGGAACAAAAGTGCGAGATTAATTCGCACTTTTATCGCATCCAGATGTTTTCCAATGCAAAACTATACAAACCGCTTATTTAATGCTATGCGCATTTGCAAATCGCACTTTTGCGGTGTCTATTTATCGCACTTTTTTCAGACCTGGTTCTGTTTGGCGCATTTGCACACACCTCATTTTGGTCAAGTGCGCACATGGTTAATTTCAACACAGGTGCCTTATCAATCCCAAACCCCCTACCTTAACCCCAACATTAATAAGGACACCTGTGAGGGTTTAATTCATGTAGATTTGTATGACTATTTGAAAATTGCTTATCTGTGATGTGTCCCAATTGGAGGGCAAACGCAGGAGGGAGGAAGGTGGGCAAAAGATGCTGGTTGCCCCCCCACTACTGGGTACCCCACGTATGTATGGTGCTCACCTGTACCTGGACTACCTGTCGGACCAACAGGTTGTGGGGATGGTTACGCTGAACCCCATTACCCTGTCGGAGTTATATGAGCAGGTGAGAGATGCTTGTGCCCATTTTGTGGGTGACAACTATGTAGTGTCTGTCCAGCACTAATTAATGTGTGCCCTCTACTATTTGTCCACAGCCTCCACTCAGTCTGTGACCTCATGGGCCTTGGTGCTATCACAGGCCACTTTGTCTAAGAATTGTACTGTACTGTTACTTGCTATAAAGAAGTTGTTGCAGACATACATCAGCAGGTGTAGCTTTTCTGGTAAGCACATGTGGCTTGTACTCCAAAATGTACCAGTGTTGGAAGTGTACTCATTATCAAATTATTGACCAGTACCACCGCTTTCCACCCATATTTAACCTAACACCAGTCCACAACAGATGCACATGGTGGTGCTGACCTATCCCTTGCTGATATCTACCTTCTAAGTACTCTTGGTACATGTAACAATTAAGTTTTCTGTGAAACATGGCTCACTGGTGTTGTGGAACTACATGTTCCAGCATGGCCAGACACACTACAACCATTACAGTCCAAACCATGAGTGTCAGAGCCTGCTGGAAAATGTACATCCACAACCTTTGCCAGCCAAGGAGTTATACCACACTACTGCAATCCCATAGTCATATACCATTACAATATGTTATAAATCACACATTAATTTATATAGAGAAAAAGACACAAACACAATGGAATGCGGTTTGCAAATTTTACTTGTTTTGCTGTAAACCATTCTGCAATGTAACATGTGCAAAATACAAACTGTGGGGCCATGTAGACAGATATTTGGGCTTTTTTAATGTAGAAACACTGATGTAGCAGCTACCTTCGGCCAGCATCAGGCAGCCCTACACCACTTTTAGAGGCGGAACTAAGCCCACCACGGGTCCTCACACTACGACGGGGTGGGGAAGTGGGGGAGACACTTATTGGGGTGCTGGAGACACTGCTGAGGGTTGAGGTAGTGCCACCTCCCACATTGCCTTCCTGCTGCTGCTGTATTTGTGCCTGCATAGCTAGGAGGGCATTGGTCTGCGCTGTGCATGTGTGGGCTAGGGCTGTAAGAGTTTGGGCCAGGCTCCCAATATGGCTATTCTGCTCACGTATTGCAGAAGTTAGTTCTGCAAAACGGCTGTCAAGACTGTTGGCAATGCGCACTTGAGTGCCTACAGCTACCCTTACACTACGTGCCATTTTGCGCAACTGCAGGAAGGTGTCACGCATGTACCCCTGTATATTTCCGATTTGGAGGCTTTGGGAGGCCATGAATTCAAGCTGCTTCTCCTTGAAATTCACCAAGGAGTTAGCTACTTGGGAAGCAGTAGCTGGTGTATGGGGTTGCTGGGTGGTTGGGGGTGGGTTGGGAGGCACCCCACTTGGGGGAAGATCACTCTGGGACGAGCCCGGCATTTCTTCCTCTGCCGCAAAGGTGTCGACCGGATCAAGAATGATGTCCATTTCGTCTAGCACCAGTATTGAAGAATCTGTTTGGTTTGACCCTAGTTGTATAGCACCTGTGGATACAGATGAAGAGGTAAGTATTGATGCATATATAGGCCACACTGTCCTCTATACTGTTTTACATAGGCCTATAGATGGCTGACGCCCATACCTAGGGGTGTTATGCACTTACACATGTACCCCGATACTGCATGCAACAATGACATTATTAATATGTCACATGCCTAGCTCAGATTACACTCATTTCCATTGCAATGTAGCAGCAGGAGCAGAATGTAGTGTGAGATATTGTTGATGTGACATAGGTGTGTGTACTGTATGTGTAATGGTGTGTTGTTTAGTCATTTACCTGCTTCCGCAGATTCTACAGCAACGGGCCTTCTTCTCTTAGATGCTGCAGCACTTCGGGATGGACAATCTGTACAAGGAAAGATGGCCAGGCATTATGGACCTTGCAATGGATATGCATTTTCAGAAAACATGCAGTGAATTCACAATAATGGACAATACCCAATAGAAAAGGGCAGCATTATATCTGGACCACCCTTTGTTTAGTTTTCAGGCTAATCTTTCATTTCAGACTTAGTAGTAAACTAGTGTACACATGACAACTATAGGATATTCGGTGGTATGTAGGCATGCCAGCTAAACCTCCAGTACACCACAGGGTTTTTGTACACATAGATGGTAGTCTGCTGCAAAGAATGGTACACTCATAATCAATCAGATTAGTTGTGGAACTACAAGGGCCAGCATTATCAGCAATTTCAAAGCAGGAGCAGCCATTTTCTTCTGCATGACCTTGCTGGGCTATGTAGTTCCACAGCAGCACTTTACAAAGCATTACAATACAAGTGCACATTACACATATAATACATTGGCATGTATGTTACAGTTTGCATGGGGTCACACTTACCAGCTCGCGGTGGCGTTTGGGCCCTGTCGGTATCCGCCACATGCATCCCAGGCAGGACCTCAGGGGGGATGATGCGCTTCAGCTTCACCTCATACGCATTGTAGCTGACAGTGGTGGGGCTTCCTCCTCCAGTCCTGGTGGCCTCCTTCATCTCCAGGGCCATTTTATGCTTCAACTGGCGTTTGATATCGTTGAAGCGCTTCTTCACATTGCGCACCAGGCGCTTGTGATTACTCACAGCGTTCACCGCCTGGGTGATGTCCTTCCATATAGCGCGCTTGCGCTGGGCAGTGGTCTTGTAGTTGGTTTTGCCAAGTAGCCTCTCGTACACTGGCATGATAGCCCTCACAAGTGCCACATTTTCCTCATAGGAAAACCTGACCATGCGGCCACTTTTGGTGCGACCAGCTACCACCTCCTCCTCCTCCTCCTCATTTTCTGCCCCAGCCATGTCACCCTCCTCCTCCTCCATGGCAGTGTCTTCCTCCTCCTCACCAGCATCTTCCTCCACCTCTGACATGTGGCCCTCCTGCAGCTGGTGTGGGGTATGGTCTAGGGCTTGGCTGTAGGATGGGGATGCCAGCGGATCCTCCACCTCCTCCTGCTGGGGCTGGACGGCCAGGGTCTGAGCTGAGGCTGGCCTTGCTGTGGCCATGCTGCCTGCCACACTGCTGCCTCTCCCACTTGTCTGGCTGCTGCCAGTGCTCCCTCTGCCAGTGCTCCCTCTGCCAGTGCTCCCTCTGCCAGTGCTCCCTCTGCCACTGGTTCCTCTGCCACCAACTCCTCTTCCTGCACAAACGCTTCCACTGCTCCTCTACATGCTCCTTACTTCCTATCAAAGAGTGAAATGGCGCCAATGGCCCTTTATATAGGGGGTGTGATGCATAATGGAGGGGACATAGGTGGGCCAATAGGTTTGGGGGTTCTTAGTCATGCGGAGACAGGTTTGTAAATCGCACTCCGGTTGGTCCAAAACTCGCACATGACCAGCGGAAGAAATGGCGCGTTTTTCGGACTAAAAATCGCACTTTTTTCATACTAAAAATCGCACTTTTTTAAGACTAAAATTCGCCGCAAATTGCAACTCTTCGCACTTTTCAGCCTCAAATGCGCATCACATTAAATAATCGAATTTGGACTGAAAAGTGCGAGTTAGAAAAATGCGGTTTGCGGCGATATAGTGTGCGAATTAAACATGCGCATTTAGCGCAGAGCATAGAATGTCACCCGTCATGTCCGGATCCGCCCCTACCCATTGCTCCCTGCGCCTGTCAGCTATCAATCAAATGACGAACAGGCAGCAGTGCCGCCTCCCCTTCCTTCCCTCTTCTCACTGTGCTGTGCCAGTGCCACTGTCAGTCCTCAACACTCCGCCCCTCTATCTCCTCCCCTCTTCTTCCATCTCCTCCTTCTCTCCCCTCCTTTCCCCCTCAGTCACAAGAGGGGTGTAATGGCGCATATAGAAGAGGTGGGACTGCACAAGAGTTAAACAGCAAAAGAACAGTGAGTCTTTTATTATACATGTTTATAACAATTTTTTAAATAATTGTAGATTTTTTTTATATTAATTTAGGCACTTTTTAAATAATGGGCTGGGTTATTTGCCTAAAGGTGGCCATACACACTGCAATAGCAGCGTGAGATGCGATGTGCGCTCCTGCGGGCATTGCATCACACAGTACAAAAACTATGTGCTGCACATACTTTTTGTACTGCTTTCGGATCGCATCGCACACACATTGCATGCATGCCGTGCGATGCGATCGAGCCCAAAACGTATTCGATTCTCGCAGCGTGTATGGGCACCTTTAGTACCTGCAATATTTTGCGGACACAGCACAGAGATGGTGTATGCATACATGCACATGAAACCGAGATCCTCCATAGGCTCCCACAATCGGGCTGCAGCTTGTTGCAATGGCAGAAATGTGAAAGGGCGCAAAATGTATGGTTTGCAGGAGGGTGCTGGACACCCTAGCACCGGCCCTGCTTGTGTACATATACTTGTACAAGTAGAGCACTGCAGCTGAGGTATATTAAAATTATTGTGGATAAATATACAATTTATATATATATTCTCTATTATTTTATATTAATTTGCATTTAAATTTATTAGCACCCCATTTAACACTAGAATATAGTGGTCTGCTTTTTGAAAAAAAATCATAAGCTTCTTGCCAGGGCCCCTCATACAGAGAAGCACACAAGTACTGTAAATAAACCCTGTGCTGAAGTTAATGCATTGGAGCAGCCTGGTATTGTAAGCTGATCCATGGGGATTGTCAAGCTGTAACGCAGCACTTCCCAAAGGGAACAGCACACTGTTGTGTTGTAGTAGGAGATCCAAATATATAGGTGTTAATAGACACAGTCAGCAATGGTAGCCCTCCTAGAAGGCAGGTATAATGAGGGTACTGTAAAGCAGTCAGGTTGAAGAGGCAGTATAAGGCATTTTTATATCTTGTATATGTGCCTGCCCTCAAAAGGTTGTGTGGGAGTGCTGGAGGGAGCAAGCACCCCTGGGACAGTATAGGTGAAGGGCAGGGGTGAGGTAAAGCTGCCCGTGATGCAGTGAGTGCAGGCAGGTAGAGCTGGGCATGCAGGGACAGCCGAATACAAGATGGCCACTGCAGCTGGAGCAGGAGGAGGACACCCGGAGCTCCCCTCTTAATTCCCTTTCTCAGGGCCAGAAGTGCTGGGAGAAGCAGGGGTGCCCACTGCTTACCTCCAAGACGAAGATCTATTTAGGCCGCCTCGAGGTCCTGTTTCCTGCTGCGGTGTGGGCGTGGAGCTTTGCCACCTGCAGGGTGGCATCCCCCCCCCCCCAGTTCCGCAGCACCTTCAACCCTGGTCCAGAGGGTATCTGTGGGGTAACTGGGCTGCTGAAGATGGTGTGATGGTGCCTCTGGGGCAGCAAAAAGGCACAATTAATGGGAAATTGCAGGAGCTCTCCAAAAGTGCGTCCTGCTTCCTGCTTGGCTAGGCCATGCCCCCATGTCCATCTTTTCATGTGTCTACCTTTTGACCATGTTGACCTTTGACTATGTTGACCTTTTTGATCCTCTCGATCTTTCGACCATGTGAACCATTTGATCCTACATGTCAAGCTTTTGGTGTTGACCTATTGATTAATCCACACCCCTATTTCAGTATCTCACCGCATATGCTTGTCCCAAACCTCTCCTATCCTTGCCGGTATAAGTTTGTCTCAACAAATGGGTACTGACGGTGATGGATATATGAGTCCAAAGTCTACAGGATGGAGCGTGAACGCGGTTGCTGATTGGAAGTGCTAGCCCATCCGGGATAAGTGGCTCTGTCACTGACATTTGAATACTAGGGTGTGCAACGGACCACAACCGCTAGCATTTCCAAACTAGAAAACATAACTACGGTATACAGTATATATCACATCAATATGACATCACGTGTAGTGATATTTTACTGTAGCTTTTCCCATTTTCTACAAGACCATCACTATTTCACATCAATCAATGCGATATTATGTAATGTTAGAAATTCAGGAGGAAAATGGAAACAATATCTCTTTTATGTTTGTCATCTGTTATATGTTTGTTTGTCTGTTATGTATTTGGACACTGTTGGACCAATTTGGAATAAACCAATGCGAGGTGGCTTGATTGGGTCCAGATTAGCCACACTGACCCCAATTCCAACCCTGTCAGTATCCCAGGGGCCCAAAAAAGGGTCTTGCAACTACAAAAGTGGGTCAGGGAAGCATAATATGGCAAAGTTGCATAACAGGGGGTAGAGGACATGGGGTTTGCAAAAAAAATGGGCATGGGAAGCATGTTCAGTGCCTTTTGCAGGACAGATATGGATGAGAACTTCAGATGACTCTAGGCAGCCACCTCCTGGGTCTGTTGGAGGAGCTATCAAGCTTAAAACAAGAGAAGGAGAAAGTTCAAGAAATGCTAATTGCAAAACCAAACCTGAGCAATGCCGGGTACCTCAGCTAGTAGATAATAAAGTGAGAAGTGAAATAGAAAACAAGAAGTTAAGGTTCTCTGAATTGCTCTACCCTTTACTATAGTATAGGGAAGTGATTCTAACACAAATAAGGGGAACTGCTGGAGACATCTTGGATTTCTCCATGTAAACCCCTTCCCTGAATAAATCAGAGAATTGAAAAGCCCTGTTAACAGTGAAATGGCTTTTCACTACTTATTCAATTGAGCCCAAGTTCTCCTTTAATAGGCTGAAGTTAGTATGCGTATGGTGTAATGGTTAGTATTACTGGTTCACAGCACTGAGGCCATGACTTCTTATGGATAGGAGGACAGGACCAGATTTCCCACTAGGTCTGTGTGGCATGGGCCTAGGGGCAGCACTTACTGGGAGCAGCAAAGCCAGATGAGAAGTCTTGAATTGCAGGAGAGGGTTTCCAGGGGAGCCACAAATCTAGGGGGGTGTCAGTGAATACATGCTCGTTGCATGCTCGTTGCTATGGAGTGCGACATGGTAATTGCCGGGGGGGGGGGTTGGGTTATTACATGCTTGTTGGCAAAGGGAGTGATATATTTTTTACCAGGGGGGAGGGTACATGCTCGTTGCACAGGGGTTTCTTTCAAACAGTGCATCAGCGCTACCCGAATCCACACTTCCAGGTAGAACTAGCCACGCTGTTATCTTTTGGCAGACAATTAGTGCTCTGTTTGCTTCCGGAACATTGGGAGGCAATGGAGCCAGGGCCTTCTTAATATTGTCGGGGGCCCCTGGCAGAACATTAGTGCTGCCCTCCCCCCCCCTTTTCACATACCTATGGGGAGTGAGGTCCAGGCAATGTGGCGGCTGGAAGCTTGTAGCTGCTGATTTTTAAAAGACTGGCCGGACGCTGATTGGCTGAATTCTCTAAAGCAATCAGCATCCAGCCAGTCTTTTCAAAATCAGCAGTGCTTTCCGCCGTCCGACAAGCCGCCGCGCTGCCCAGACCCATATATATGTAGGATATATAAGCAAAATTAATTATAATCAAATGCATTTGATTTTCCTGATGCTGTATTGAAATGAAATAGAAAAAATGACTACGCAAGCAAGACTATATAGTACAGATCTTTACTATATAGTCTACATCAAATGTGTACATGGCACCATATGATTCGATCTGGATCAAATTGGATTGAATAGAAAGTAAATCACACCGTGTGTACTTAATATCTGAAAGACGGGTCATGAAATGACTTACATATACATATTTATATACATAAATATAGATGAACCCCACAGCAGTTAGTAGGATCTAGTGTACTTGTTGAAGAAAAGACAATGGTACATGTCTGAGCTTGTTCATGTATTGTATTGTGTTCCATATAAATGGCCACAATTAACCTAATATAAAATGCATGTAGCCTTCTAATTAGGTGATTTGTGTGACTACCACAATGTGTTTTAGTGATCAATGTGTAATTCTATGTATTTCTGTTTTTAATAATATGCTTACAAAATGCAATGCAGATCGTTTTACATATAAATCAATTCCTTAGTATTTTGAGCAATCACAGTTATTTTACTTTTATTGATATTCTTGTCCATTATTTTACAGCTAATTCTATGAGGTTTTCCATCCTCCTAAAATCTACCTCCCAGAAACACAGAATTACATCTTCTGTCAATAGGTCAACTTCAAAGACCAACAGACCAAATCTTGTAACAGCCATGTGCACCGTGTGCACTTAATATCTGAAAGACAAGTCATAAAATTACTTACATATACATATTTATATACATAAATATAGATGGACCCCACAGTAGTTAGTAAGATCTACTGTACTTGTTGAAGAAACGACACTGGTACATGTCTGAGCTTGTTCATGTATTGTATTGTATTGTATTGTGTTCCGTATAAATGGCCACAATTAACCTAATATAACAACTTACGTGGTGCCCCTCTATAGAAATATACAAAGTAATGGACGGGGCTGGCCATTTATTTACTAATATAATACTGTACTGTATATAAATATATTTTTGTAGTCCCCTTTTATATATTTATTTGATTTTTGTGGGGGCCCTAAGATCTAAAATACAAATACAAATATAAATGGAGACAGTGTGCGCAGAAAAAACAATTTTACACTTTAATGCCCATTACACATAATGCCACACACCGTAATGCCCAAACATAATGCCACACACCGTAATGCCCATTACACATAATGCCTCACACCGTAATGCCCTTTAACATAATGCCACACACCATAATTCCCATTAAACTTTATACCACATATCATAATGCCAATTTCATATTATAACACATAAGTGATGCTTACCTACATGCTAGTTGTCAGAGGTAGATTGTTTAATGCCAGGGGATACATGCTCATTGCCAGGGGTTACATGCTTCTTGCGAGGGGTTTCATTCTTATTGCCATGGGGGATTTACATGCTCGTTGCCAGGGTATAGAAACATAGAATTTGACGGCAGATAAGAACCATTTGGCCCATCTAGTCTGCCCCTTTTTTTTACCCTTCAGGTAAACTCAACCCTTTTTAATCCTTATTTCTTTGTAAGAATATTCATATGCCTATCCCAAGCATGTTTAAATTGTTCTACTGTCTTAGCCTCTACCACCTCTGATGGGAGGCTATTCCACTTATCCACTACCCTTTCTGTGAAGTAATTCTTTCTAACATTTCCCCTGAACCTACCTCCCTCCAGTTTCAGTGCATGTCCTCGTGTTTTATTACTTGTTTTCCTTTGAAGAAAATTTCCCACCTATGTTAAAACCCTTGATATATTTGAAGATTTCTATCATGTCCCCCCTTTCCCTTCTCTGCTCCAAACTATACATGTTAAGATCTTTTAGTCTATCCAGGTAAGTTTTGTGATGTAGGCCATGAACCATTTTAGTTGCCCTTCTTTGTACACTCTCCGAATGTATTTATATCCTTCTGAAGATATGGTCTCCAGAACTGGACACAGTATTCCAGATGAGGTCGTACCAATGACCTATAAAGTGGCATTATTACGTCTTTTTTTCTGCTACTGATTCCTCTCCCTATGCAATCAAGCATCTGACTAGCCTTCCTCATTGCTTTGTTACATTGCCTCCCTGCTTTTAAGTCACTTGAAATAGTGACTCCTAGATCTCTTTCCTCCTCAGTAGTTTCCATTATAGTACCCTTGATACTATATTGAGCCTTTGGGTTTTTGAGTCCCAAGTGCATAATTTTGCATTTTTTAGCATTAAACTGTAGTTGCCATTCTCTTGACCAATTCTCAAGTTTACTTAGATCATTAGTCATTTGATTTACACCTCCTGGTGTGTCTACTCTGTTGCATATCTTTGTATCATCTGCAAAAAGGCATACTTTCCCTTCAATACCATTTGCAATGTCACTAACAAAGATATTAAAGAGCACTGGTCCAAGTACAGATCCCTGGGGTACTCCACTGGTAACATGTCCCTCCATAGAATGCACTCCATTTACTACAACTGTCTGTTTCCTATCCTGCAACCAGGTTCTTATCCATTTAATTGTTTTATAATCCAATCCCACACTTTCAAGTTTATTTAGCAGCCTGCGATGTGGTACAGTGTCAAATGCCTTACTAAAGTCTAGATATGCCACATCTACAGCCCCCCTTCATCTAGTATTTTGGTAACAGAGTCAAAAAAGTCAATGAGACTTGTTTGGCATGATCTCCCTGCAGTAAAACCATGCTGTTTTGGATCCTGTAAGTTGTTTAATTTAAGATATTCCACTATTCTTTCTTTTAATAGTGTTTCCATTATTTTCCCTACTACTGATGTAAGGCTCACTGGTCTGTAGTTACTTGCTTCTTCTTTGCTTCCGCTTTTGTGCAGTGGAACTACATTTGCTTTTCTCCAGTCCTCTGGAACTGCACCTGTATCTAGTGACTGGTTGAATAAATCTGTTAATGCATGTTATATGTAACATGCTCATTGCTAGGGGAAAATATATGCTCGTTGCTATGGAGTGCACACACTATGATTGGAGGCCGGGAGCAGTGAATATCTAATGAGCTACAAGTACAAGCTTTCGTTCCAACCGCAGCTACCCACTGCTGCAGCAGCTCCCTGGACTGGGGCAGTGCCGTCTTCGACATTGGGGTGGGCCCCTAAAATCCTTGGGCCCCTGGGCAAGTGCCCATTAAGCCCAATAGGAAAGACAGCACTGAATGGAGCCAGTGCCTCCTTTAAGGATGGCGCTCGCTAGCAGATTAGTCCATTGCCTCTGGGAGTTCCTCCACTATATAAGTTATATAAGCAAAATTGATCATAATCAAACGCATTCGATTTTCATTCGATCCTGATGCGGTATTGAAATCAAATAGATAAAAAGACTGCAAGCAAGTCTATATAGTACAGATCTTTACTATATAGTTTTAATCGAATGTGTACATGGCACCATATGATTCAATCTGGATCGAATTGGATTGAATAGAAAGTAAATCACACTGTGTGTACTTAATATCTGAAAGACGGGTCATGAAATGACTTACATATACATATTTATAAATATATAACATAAATATAGATGAACCCCACAGCAGTTAGTAGGATCTAGTGTACTTGTTGAAGAAAAGACAATGGTACATGTCTGAGCTTGTTCATGTATTGTATTGTGTTCCATATAAATGGCCACAATTAACCTAATATAAAATGCATGTAGCCTTCTAATTAGGTGATTTGTGTGACTACCACAATGTGTTTTAGTGATCAATGTGTAATTCTATGTATTTCAGTTTTTAATAATATGCTTACAAAATGCAATGATCAGATCGTTTTACATATAAATCAATTCCTTAGTATTTTGAGCAATCACAGTTATTTTACTTTTATTGATATTCTTGTCCATTATTTTACAGCTAATTCTATGAGGTTTTCCATCCTCCTAAAATCTACCTCCCAGAAACACAGAATTACATCTTCTGTCAATAGGTCAACTTCAAAGACCAACAGACCAAATCTTGTAACAGCCACAAGGCACCTAACATTAACACTATCACTAGCATGCTTTATGTTAGTGTTGGGGCATAAACAATCCCCAGCTATGTGTAGGGATCAATGATACTGATATCACTGTACATGCCATCAGCTGGTCATGACCTCACACTAGAAAATGTACAAAAGAACAAACATATTTACTATATTAGGCTTTCCAGGTTCTCATTTATAGTAGCAGATCTGAGTAAATAGTTATTGGACGGAACATACTACAAGTTATTTGCAGAAGAACTAATAAACAAAAATGAGAGTGGCCCTCTACAATAATATTGTTTGTTAATATTAATTCATACATATCCAGGAACATAAGGAAGACTTACAAAATGTTGAGAGTCCATATTTTTTTTAATTCATTCATTTTTATTGAGTTTTATTGCATGCGAGAACATACGTTAACAGAGCCAGCCAATCAAAGAGGAGCATTGCATATTGTACAGAAAATAGGATACGTTCAATGAAGTATATTTTAACAGCATAAAAGATGAAGAGACATGCACAGTACTTATAGCATAAATAACATATATATATATATATATATATATATATATATATATATATATATATTATCCCTGGCAGGATATAGACGGCTAAGCAGCTACCCAAAGGCGCCATTTGGGTATAGTGTAGCAGATATGGAAGGGACAAATAATGAAAGAAATCCTATATGATTAGATGAATATTACAAAGTTCAGTAAAGTTAAGCAATTAGATGAATTGCGTTAAAGTATATTAATACTGCTGACAACCCTCCTAGAAAGAAAAAAAGATATATATCTATATATATATATCTATATATATATATATAGATATATATATAGATATATATATATATCTCTCTCTATATATATATATATATCTATATATATCTATATATATAGATATATATATATATATATATATATATATATATATATATATATATATATATATATATATATATATAAACAAAGAAGATAGGGTGTCGTTATAGAAAGAGCCGGCGGGTATACCTGTAGCCCTAAATATTAACCTTTCCCACTAACTACAAGAACTAATGGAATCCCTTACCCACCCACCCACCTACGGAGCCAATATACTAATATATAGGATATATATATATATATAGAATATATAAGTGGACTTTCACAAAGTAATCTGCATAGTGTCAAGTATAAAAAAAAGTAAGATATATTAACTTTCAACAGCAAACAGAAAGCTTGGAAAAAACATAATTAGACAGAACTTCCACAATATTAAAATAAATTGGTATATCAGTCCGGTAATCCCCGTGGACGTCAACAGAACATAGGTAGGGTAACAATTCCAGATAAAATAAAAGCAACAGTTCCAGCCCAAAAATACCCAGCGTATTTAGAGATGATAAAGTCCAATTTATCCAGCGCAAGGAGGAATGGTATAATTGTAGACAGAGTATCCATAACAGACTCTTCAGGTGTAAAAAAGTACAATGTCTTTAGTCCGGGTAGAGCCGCAGAGCTATGCAGGCACAGGATTTATGTGAATATTAAGGCCAGGCGTATAAAAGCAATAAGACTGTAGTCCGGATATAACTGCAGAGACACGTAGGTTCATGATGTAGATGGGCACAGAAATTGTAAAAACATTAAGGTCACTCTCAGGAGACAGTGGGGGTTATTCTGGTTGAATCGGTTCTGTCCGAGTGCGAATGGACCTCGCCAATCAAAAAGTCCTGTCCGCTCACAGCCGGACAAAGTGGGCGTAATGTGGGCGTTTTTAGAGGAGAGGCCAGAAAAGAAGGCAAAACTGGGCGTAAAGCTGGGTGTATATGGGGGTGTTACTCAAACTGCACGGAGGTGCATCCGCCTCGGTCGGAGAGTGTTCGGGACGCTTCTGGGCCAAAACCCTCGGCACGCCAAAGAGTAGTAGTAGTAGTACGTTTATTTATAAGGCGCCGCAAAGTGTCCGCAGCGCCGTACATAGCAAACAAAAAAACAAATTACAAGGTAACGTACAGGGTGTGTTGAAAAATACAGTATAAATAGGGGTATAGCTGGTAGAACTAAAATCAGCATCAGTTCAGAAGTAGGTGTGGAAATTGTCGAGGAGACTGAAGATGAAGTAGAGGAAGGGAAGAACAGGACAGGAGCACAGGTGAGGTAAAGAGGTAGGGTGAGTACGTGAGGAAGGAGGACCCTACTCATAAGAGTTAACATACTAAAAATAGGTGGGTGGACGAACGAAATACAATAGGATAAGTAGGAACGGAGGGGAACGGAGGCAGGATAGGAGGATCAAAAAGAGGTTAGGAGGAGGGATAGGCTAGTCGAAAAAAGTGGGTTTTGAGGGAGCGCTTGAAGGAGGTAAGGGAATCAGATAGCCTGATGGGTGGCGGGAGGTTGTTCCAGTGCAGGGGGGCAGCGCGAGAGAAGTCTTGGACACGGGAGTGGGAGGAGGTGATTAGGTGAGAGGTCAGTCGGCGGTCAGCGATGGAGCGAAGAGGACGGGAGGGAGTGTGGATAGAGATCAGTGAAGAGAGGTAGGGAGCTGTGGAGGAGGAGAGAGCCTTGTAGGTGGTGGTGAGGAGTTTAAAGAGAACTCTGAAAGGAATGGGGAGCCAGTGAAGAGATAGACAGAGGGGGGAGGCGGAGGTAGAGCGGCGGGAGAGGAAGATGAGCCTAGCAGCAGCATTAAGAATGGATTGGAGAGGTGCGAGGCGGGTGAGAGGTAGCCCAGAAAGAAGGATGTTGCAGTAGTCAAGGCGGGAGATGACAAGAGAGTGAATGAGAATTTTGGTCGCGTCAGTGGAGAGGAATGGTCTGATGCGTGAGATGTTGCGTAGGTGAAAGCGGCAAGACTGTGAGAGAGCACGAATGTGGGGGGTGAAAGAGAGGGAGGAGTCAATGATGACACCGAGGCAGCGCGTTTGGTCGGTGGAGGTGATCTCGGTTTCACAATGCTGATGGAGATAGTGGGAGAAGAGGGGATGTTCGGGGGATGGAAGATTAGAAGTTCAGTTTTAGCCATGTTTAGTTTCAGGAAGCGTTGGGTCATCCAGGCTGAGATGGCCGTGAGGCATTCGGAGACCTTGGACAGGAGTGATGGGGATAAGTCGGGGGAGGAGAGATAGATTAGGGTATCATCAGCATAAAGGTGGTAATGAAAACCATAGGAGCTGATGAGGGTGCCCAGAGAGGTGGTGTAGAGGGAGAAGAGAAGAGGGCCAAGGACTGACCCTTGGGGAACACCGACTGGCTGTGGGGTAGTAGGAGAGGAGGAGCTCGGAGTGGAGACAGAGAAGGAGCGATCGGAGAGGTATGAGGTGAACCAGGAGAAGACCGTGCCAGTGATGCCAAAGGAGCGGAGGGTGTTGAGCAGGAGAGGGTGGTCAACAGTGTCAAAGGCAGCCGACAGACTGGTGCTCCATACCACTCTTAGACCATCCGTTTGAGTCCGGCCGCACTCGGTCGGCTAATTATCACGAAATACACCTAAAATACTTACACCTGAACGCAGTATTAAGCAATGCTGCAGGCAATTTAGTGAAATAGCTCATTTGAGTACCTGCAAACACATTGGAAGGTTCACTTTCTACACTTGTCACCAAGGTAGGATTATTTGTATTGTTTGTTAGGCCAAATACACATGTTGGAATATGTGGAATTAGGTCTCATTTAAACATAGAAACATAGAATTTGATGGTAGATAAGAACCACTTGGCCCATTAAACATCTACACCCTCAATGCAAGTGTGCCTGTCATGTTAGGACAACAGGACACACAATTCACAGGAATCTACATGTGTCAACTTTCAGAATGCAACACAAACATACACTTCACATCATTAAATGAAACACCTCTCTCACGTCTAACAACAACACTGATGTTTTTGTAGACCTTTTATCCTTTCAAACACATATTCCACAACACCAGGACTTGGCACAGACAGTGCAACGACTGCAGCAAATCCACGATGAAGCTGCCAATCTGCTGGGACACCTGCAGTCCCTTATTTAATCTTTTTTCTTATTTATGGGGGGATTATTTAAAATAAAAGTTTTGGTACTTATGTAATATCTGGGCTCCCGTTTTTCTTATGAGACCGCGTGCGCTCGCCACGCTTCGGGCTCGGTGGCTCGCTGCGCTCGCCACACTATATAAAATCATCTCCATGCGTAGTTGGATAGTAGGGGTATGAAAAAATGGGGTGCATTTAACATGGGAGCCCAGATAATACATAAGTACCAAAGTTTCTAAATAGTTAGAAGTTGACTGTGGTTTTTTTAGTAATATGTTAGAGTGTTTTTGAGGGCAGGTGGACATAGGTACATGTAACATGTGTAATGTAACTTATATATGTCATTTAAAGTGAAGGGTAAGGAATGAATGTTGTGTGAATGTGTGGGTTGCAGGGTTAAATAACACATAATGTAAAGGCATGAATGTTAGTTTTTGGTGGAAAAAAACATCACCCATATCATTAGGGTAGCGAGACAGGTACATAAATAGGAACATAACAATTATCCCCATTATTTAAAGCATGCACACAAACACCCACATCCATTTAATATAAGCAAAAAACATTGGGGAGACACATAGATATTGAGGAAAGTGGCACATTAGAACAGAAGGGTAAATTGAAGATTAAGGTAGAGAAATTAGGTAATAGGAAGCAATCAATAAATCACACTTAGGATAATTGGGTAATTGTCAGAAGTTAACTTGAAAGGGAATATTTGCATGAGCATATAGGTGAAGCGTACGTTACCGTGCTCGGACGGACGCTTCCTCTTAGGATCGTGGAAACATGCTCAGTCTATGTGCGAAAAGATCTATCCGAGCACGGTGGTGTACGCTCATATGCATGCCACTCCCCATTGTCGGTTTATCACACCGTCCGTGTGCGGATGTTCTGAGGGCAAACTCATGCTCACCGAAAAAGAGTGCGGGATCCATTTGGACGGTCCGTACGCACACGTGTCCCCCTCATCCGACCAGAATAAGGCCCATAGTGAGCTCAGCTTTGGATATCATATAGGTGTATACAGATAACAGATGGATGCCAACAGAGAATTAAGACCATAGAATACAGCGTCAAAGCACCTTTAATGTTTTACCCATTAAAGGTATAGAAGCAGTGAGGTGGTAGTGACAGATCAGATACAGTACACCCACAGTATAATGAATGTGCCTGATCAGGAAGCTTGTGGTTGGATAAAAAAACAAAACACGGACCTGAAGGTTTTGCTGGGACTGTCAGCAATAGGATGTGATGATCACCCCATATAGTGTCATCCTTCTAGGTGTAACCTATTTCACCAGGGTAATCCCCTATAGTGCACCCAAGATGGCTGCCTCATCTGATACCTGTAGGATGGAATATACAACCCATACAAGTTATTTCTCAAAATGCATCCACCAATCCTACATAATGCATTTTTTTATATCTAGGCTTTTTTTTAAGGCTTGTCTATTGCTGTATTACATACATCTTCTGTATTATGTGCATTGTTTTGATGTTTGTAAAGTGCCTTGAGTCATGTTGTGGAAAGACTATGCTATATACACTACTGTTCAAAATTTTAGGGGCACTCATACTATTTTGAGTATGACAGGAAAACTGACTTTTATTTATCAAATGAGTTGCAAAATGAATAAGACATATACAGTAGGGACAAAATGAATAAGACATATAGGGGGAAATTTACTAAGATGTGAATTCTACTTCATACAGTATGTGATGTTGATATGGGCAACCAATCAGAATCTAATTCTTATTTATTTAGCACCTTCTAGAAGATAGTAGACAGGATCTGATTGGTTGAAGAGAGAGTAAGCGACCCGCACCATATGTGGTACGTAGGATATTCACATGGGTTTTTATATATGTATGAATGGCAATATGCCCACCTATGGGAAGTTTGTTATATATAAACACTGTCCTCCTAGGTTAAGGGTGCTGTCTACTGATTAGAAAATATGAATTCATATGGAGAAGAAAAAGCAAATCAGTTTCACTATGACGCACTCCTAATTCACACAGTGTCAACGTATGACTAAAATTACAGTATATCTTTATTAAATAATTAGTAGTAATAAGTATCACTCACAGGCCATCATTATTCAAATAGTCATTTTTAAATTTTTAATATTTATTAAATAATGTTTGACCCGATAATATATTTCCCTGTGTCAGGGATTATAATGGCGAAAATGTTAAAATAAGAAGAATAATAAGTATAGAGAAAAAGAAATTTGTAGAAAGATTAAAATTTTACTCTGTTGTCCGTTTGGTATAGAATATTAATGAATTAATTCCTGTTGGTGATTCAGGTAAGTATAGTACATGATGCAAATCGAAATGTAATAATAAATGGGTTTTTATTCCCAACTCTGCGTCTAATGTAGTCTTGTCTTTATTACTGTATTTGGTAGTAATTTAGGGTGACATCTTCACTGTGTTGTTACCACCATGGATTGTATGCTATATTAATACCAGCTTGAATGACGTAATTCCTGTAAGTGCGTTAATAGTATCGCAAATATGCTGGATCTTGGCACTTAAATGGACTTAAGTATAATGTATATTACGAGGTTAGTATTTCCTTTTTTATTGGGTGATTATCACTATTAATCTGTGTACATTATACTCAAAAAATGCCCATGAATCAGGTAAGTATTGGATAGGAAAAAGGGTGGCAACCTGCCGTACGGCCTAGTATACCACTTCTATCTTCAAATCCTATCTTATTATATATTATAGTCACATCCATATAAAATAGGTGTATTAGTTTACTATCAGTGTTTGTTGTGTCAGCCTAATGAGTAGCTGCGCTCCTTATTGCGCGTCTCCTAGCACGTGTTCTGGCGTGTACTGTATCTCGCATGCATTCAATAAGATACACCGTGCACATCTGTTGCTATTACACTCTTACAGTCACGTATTGTCATATGTGCGTTGAAGTCACATTGGTAATGTTTGGGCAATCACAATTATCTCAGAGATTGACTTAGAGTAAATTGCCCAGTCTGTACTGTGTGTGTTGCTATAAATCATACATGCAATAAATTGTTCACAGTAGATTGTCTATTTTCATGTAGATTGATAAAGGCAGGTTGCACAGTTTGTATTGTATATGTTATACATGCAGTACACGTTCTGATCTATTCATGCCTTTGCAAGGCGTCAGGATTATTAGGCGTGAGTACATGTCATTTTATTACAAGATCATTACAACCAATAACTGGGTGAGCCGTTTCTACTCAGTGCATGTACCCAGTATTTGTATCGCTTCCAATCTCTGTGTTTTGTTAGCACTTTTAAGATATAGAAGCGCCAGAGCGCTCTCAGAGAGGTGCGCCGTCCGCAGCCCACACTGTTTGGGACAGGGTCACCGGGTTCTGCCTGTGTTCAGGCGTCTCGCGTGCACCCCGCTCTCCTGACCGAGATACACGCTGCGGTGAGCGCTGCTACCCGCTACGTATTAGAAGCAGAGCTATTGACACATAATAATATTTAGATACATTTCAATTGATACATTTAAACGGTTAACAACAGAGCGAGCTGCCGATGCGCATTTCGCCTGTGTCGGCTTTTTCAAGGCTGACCTAAGTAACTGGCCCGCCTCTATTGAGCTATATTTATAGGGGGAAGAGATCCAAGAGATGGGTGTTTGTTTTCAGCCAATGTGTGTCTTAATTGGTATGTTTTCAAATTTGAGACTTGCTGATAGGTCTGGGTCATTGCCCTACGTCGATCTCTGTGATTGACAGTTTGTGATGTTGCCATCCAGACCTGGCGATTTTGTAAAATGCCGATGCTAGATGTGCTAATCCGTACTACTGGTTATATTGTACTCAATTATAGTACTATTACCCTAAGATCGCTATATAGAAATAGCGTGGTGCTAGGTTATTAGTCATTAATCATTCCCTGTCACCTATAATCAAAAGGAACCATGTCTTGCTCATTATAATAAATCTGATAAATTGCATCGTTCCAGATTGCATTATTAAATATATACTTGGGCAAAAATAGTGTTGCGATAGTAAGATTATAGTCTGGTGCTTCTTTTTTAAATAAAAGGTTTTTTTTATTATTTTTGGTGCGAAAGTACCTTTATTGGGGAAGAAAACGTGCACAAGGTGAAAACTGAAACATAAAATACATCGTGAAACAAAAACACATGTGACAAAGGTGTGCACATATTATGTGAATTATTATTGTGCATTAATTGTGTTAGAAAATATTAGATTGCTATTGTACATTAATTGTATAAAAAAGGAAATCAATGATAAATGTATGAAATATCAATGTGCTGGTGATACAGTGATATTGTAAATAATTAGTAGAGTGAATGACGTTAACTTAGTGTTAAGTATGTGTCACAAGTGGCAGTAAAGTGCCTAAATTAAATTAAATAAGAAGAGCTGATAGACATACTTATGAGCCCTACGTGTACATTCCCTAATGTGTATATGTAAGCACATGGCTCCTCAGACACGTTGTTGTATATGTCTAATTGATGGGAATTGCTGATAATATATTACTTTTCTTTCCAATATTTAGGGGACATATAAGGGTGTTGTTGCTCAAACCTTCTACATTGGTTGGTTTGCATAGGTATCTAGTCTATGTCATTAATTCCTAATGGTTACTATCCTATGTAAGTGTTTCATGAACATCCCACATGTTGTAGTGCCATTGTTATTTGTAGGGTGCATTGACCATGGATCATGGTACCTGCATTATTGATTGTTCATTTCAGTATTTGCAGGTACATTCTCTTATCAAGTTATTGAAATTGATTACTGGCATAAAATGGAATTCGTGTGTAGTTATATGTTGAATACAATTGTTAGGTAGATTATTCCTATCTCACCCTATTCCAGCATGGGTTGATTGCCTATCGCAGGTTATTATGAGATATGTGTCTCATATTATCTGACCCAATTCAAACATGGGTCAATTCCTTGTAGGATGTGTCTTACAGAAAAGCGGAGTAATCGATCTCTTCATTTAATCCATTCGGTTTCAGACTGTTCATTAAGAATATGTGTTTAGATTCTTTTTTTAAGGAGTTCTTGTGTGATATTACCTCCTCTAATCCCCAGCGTTACTTTCTCCAAACTCACTGCTTTCAGACCTTTGGGGTTGCTCATATGATATTTTAGAAAGTGTCTGGCCACACTTGTTATTTTTTTCATTTTGTCAAGATCTTTCTGTGCATTTTTGATGTTCCCTGTGTGTTCCAGAATTCTCTTTTTCCAAGGTCTTTTAGTCATTCCTACGTATTTGAGATTACAAGGACAGGTAAGGCAATAGATTATCCCAACTGTATCACAGTTGATAAAATCCCGAATTCTGGTGGTTTGGCCATATCTGTTAGTGAATTCTTTGATTTCCATTACGTATTCACAGGCTTTGCACCTGCCACACTTGTGGCATCCTGTTACAGTGGGGGCCTTTCTTGCTTTTCGGACAAAATGGCTTTGTGTGAGTTGGTTTCTTAAGTTAGGAGATTTCCTCCAGCTACTGTGTATCCGGTCTCCCATAACCAATTTCAGATCTTCATCCGTCGTTAGGACGTGTCGGTGTTTGGTTAGGATCTGGTTGATCTCCCTCCACTCTGTACAGTAGGTGCTAATGAATCTAGGGACAGACTCACTGCTTTTCTTGGGTTTAGGTGTCAATAGAGTTGCCCTTGGTATGTTTTTGGCTGCTGAATACGCTTGTTTGAGCAGTTTGTTACTGTATCCCCTCTGAAGAAGCCTTTCGCGAAGTTCTTGTGCTCTTATTTCGAAAATCTCTTCTTCTGAGCAGTTCCGTCTTAAGCGGATTTACTCCCCTTTGGGTATCCCTTTGAGGGTAGCTGGTAGGTGCGAGCTGGTCTTGTGAAGTATGCTGTTAGTGGCAGTCTCTTTTCGAAAGATATCGGTAATCAGATTGTTGTTGTCTGTTTTTTTGATTTTCAAATCAAGAAAGGAGATTTCGTGACTACTAATGCATGTAGTCAATTTCAGGTTGAGGGGGTTTGTATTGAGATTGACAATCATTTCTTCCAGAAGATCCTTTGTGCCCTCCCATATAATCAAGATATCATCGATAAATCGATACCATCCTACAATACATTCTGTATATTTATCATGATTGGCATTGAAGACCCACTCCTTCTCCCACCAACCTAGATAAAGATTTGCATAGGTCGGAGCATAGGTCTACCTACAGGTTCGCGGGACCGCGATGGGTAGTACCTGTGCTCCGACCTATGCAAATCTTTAGCTAGGTTGGTGGGAGAAGGAGTGGGTCTTCAATGCCAATCATGATAAATATACAGAATGCATTGAACGATGGTATCGATTTATGTGACAAAGGTGTGCACATATTATGTGAATTATTATTGTGCATTAATTGTGTTAGAAAATATTAGATTGCTATTGTACATTAATTGTATAAAAAAGGAAATCAATGATAAATGTATGAAATATCAATGTGCTGGTGATACAGTGATATTGTAAATAATTAGTAGAGTGAATGACGTTAACTTAGTGTTAAGTATGTGTCACAAGTGGCAGTAAAGTGCCTAAATTAAATTAAATAAGAAGAGCTGATAGACATACTTATGAGCCCTACGTGTACATTCCCTAATGTGTATATGTAAGCACATGGCTCCTCAGACACGTTGTTGTATATGTCTAATTGATGGGAATTGCTGATAATATATTACTTTTCTTTCCAATATTTAGGGGACATATAAGGGTGTTGTTGCTCAAACCTTCTACATTGGTTGGTTTGCATAGGTATCTAGTCTATGTCATTAATTCCTAATGGTTACTATCCTATGTAAGTGTTTCATGAACATCCCACATGTTGTAGTGCCATTGTTATTTGTAGGGTGCATTGACCATGGATCATGGTACCTGCATTATTGATTGTTCATTTCAGTATTTGCAGGTACATTCTCTTATCAAGTTATTGAAATTGATTACTGGCATAAAATGGAATTCGTGTGTAGTTATATGTTGAATACAATTGTTAGGTAGATTATTCCTATCTCACCCTATTCCAGCATGGGTTGATTGCCTATCGCAGGTTATTATGAGATATGTGTCTCATATTATCTGACCCAATTCAAACATGGGTCAATTCCTTGTAGGATGTGTCTTACAGAAAAGCGGAGTAATCGATCTCTTCATTTAATCCATTCGGTTTCAGACTGTTCATTAAGAATATGTGTTTAGATTCTTTTTTTAAGGAGTTCTTGTGTGATATTACCTCCTCTAATCCCCAGCGTTACTTTCTCCAAACTCACTGCTTTCAGACCTTTGGGGTTGCTCATATGATATTTTAGAAAGTGTCTGGCCACACTTGTTATTTTTTTCATTTTGTCAAGATCTTTCTGTGCATTTTTGATGTTCCCAGTGTGTTCCAGAATTCTCTTTTTCCAAGGTCTTTTAGTCATTCCTACGTATTTGAGATTACAAGGACAGGTAAGGCAATAGATTATCCCAACTGTATCACAGTTGATAAAATCCCGAATTCTGGTGGTTTGGCCATATCTGTTAGTGAATTCTTTGATTTCCATTACGTATTCACAGGCTTTGCACCTGCCACACTTGTGGCATCCTGTTACAGTGGGGGCCTTTCTTGCTTTTCGGACAAAATGGCTTTGTGTGAGTTGGTTTCTTAAGTTAGGAGATTTCCTCCAGCTACTGTGTATCCGGTCTCCCATAACCAATTTCAGATCTTCATCCGTCGTTAGGACGTGTCGGTGTTTGGTTAGGATCTGGTTGATCTCCCTCCACTCTGTACAGTAGGTGCTAATGAATCTAGGGACAGACTCACTGCTTTTCTTGGGTTTAGGTGTCAATAGAGTTGCCCTTGGTATGTTTTTGGCTGCTGAATACGCTTGTTTGAGCAGTTTGTTACTGTATCCCCTCTGAAGAAGCCTTTCGCAAAGTTCTTGTGCTCTTATTTCGAAAATCTCTTCTTCTGAGCAGTTCCGTCTTAAGCGGATATACTCCCCTTTGGGTATCCCTTTGAGGGTAGCTGGTAGGTGCGAGCTGGTCTTGTGAAGTATGCTGTTAGTGGCAGTCTCTTTTCGAAAGATATCGGTAATCAGATTGTTGTTGTCTGTTTTTTTGATTTTCAAATCAAGAAAGGAGATTTCGTGACTACTAATGCATGTAGTCAATTTCAGGTTGAGGGGGTTTGTATTGAGATTGACAATCATTTCTTCCAGAAGATCCTTTGTGCCCTCCCATATAATCAAGATATCATCGATAAATCGATACCATCCTACAATACATTCTGTATATTTATCATGATTGGCATTGAAGACCCACTCCTTCTCCCACCAACCTAGATAAAGATTTGCATAGGTCGGAGCATAGGTCTACCTACAGGTTCGCGGGACCGCGATGGGTAGTACCTGTGCTCCGACCTATGCAAATCTTTAGCTAGGTTGGTGGGAGAAGGAGTGGGTCTTCAATGCCAATCATGATAAATATACAGAATGCATTGAACGATGGTATCGATTTATCGATGATATCTTGATTATATGGGAGGGCACAAAGGATCTTCTGGAAGAAATGATTGTCAATCTCAATACAAACCCCCTCAACCTGAAATTGACTACATGCATTAGTAGTCACGAAATCTCCTTTCTTGATTTGAAAATCAAAAAAACAGACAACAACAATCTGATTACCGATATCTTTCGAAAAGAGACTGCCACTAACAGCATACTTCACAAGACCAGCTCGCACCTACCAGCTACCCTCAAAGGGATACCCAAAGGGGAGTATATCCGCTTAAGACGGAACTGCTCAGAAGAAGAGATTTTCGAAATAAGAGCACAAGAACTTCGCGAAAGGCTTCTTCAGAGGGGATACAGTAACAAACTGCTCAAACAAGCGTATTCAGCAGCCAAAAAAATACCAAGGGCAACTCTATTGACACCTAAACCCAAGAAAAGCAGTGAGTCTGTCCCTAGATTCATTAGCACCTACTGTACAGAGTGGAGGGAGATCAACCAGATCCTAACCAAACACCGACACGTCCTAACGACGGATGAAGATCTGAAATTGGTTATGGGAGACCGGATACACAGTAGCTGGAGGAAATCTCCTAACTTAAGAAACCAACTCACACAAAGCCATTTTGTCCGAAAAGCAAGAAAGGCCCCCACTGTAACAGGATGCCACAAGTGTGGCAGGTGCAAAGCCTGTGAATACGTAATGGAAATCAAAGAATTCACTAACAGATATGGCCAAACCACCAGAATTCGGGATTTTATCAACTGTGATACAGTTGGGATAATCTATTGCCTTACCTGTCCTTGTAATCTCAAATACGTAGGAATGACTAAAAGACCTTGGAAAAAGAGAATTCTGGAACACACAGGGAACATCAAAAATGCACAGAAAGATCTTGACAAAATGAAAAAAATAACAAGTGTGGCCAGACACTTTCTAAAATATCATATGAGCAACCCCAAAGGTCTGAAAGCAGTGAGTTTGGAGAAAGTAACGCTGGGGATTAGAGGAGGTAATATCACACAAGAACTCCTTAAAAAAAGAATCTAAACACATATTCTTAATGAACAGTCTGAAACCGAATGGATTAAATGAAGAGATCGATTACTCCGCTTTTCTGTAAGACACATCCTACAAGGAATTGACCCATGTTTGAATTGGGTCAGATAATATGAGACACATATCTCATAATAACCTGCGATAGGCAATCAACCCATGCTGGAATAGGGTGAGATAGGAATAATCTACCTAACAATTGTATTCAACATATAACTACACACGAATTCCATTTTATGCCAGTAATCAATTTCAATAACTTGATAAGAGAATGTACCTGCAAATACTGAAATGAACAATCAATAATGCAGGTACCATGATCCATGGTCAATGCACCCTACAAATAACAATGGCACTACAACATGTGGGATGTTCATGAAACACCTACATAGGATAGTAACCATTAGGAATTAATGACATAGACTAGATACCTATGCAAACCAACCAATGTAGAAGGTTTGAGCAACAACACCCTTATATGTCCCCTAAATATTGGAAAGAAAAGTAATATATTATCAGCAATTCCCATCAATTAGACATATACAACAACGTGTCTGAGGAGCCATGTGCTTACATATACACATTAGGGAATGTACACGTAGGGCTCATAAGTATGTCTATCAGCTCTTCTTATTTAATTTAATTTAGGCACTTTACTGCCACTTGTGACACATACTTAACACCAAGTTAACGTCATTCACTCTACTAATTATTTACAATATCACTGTATCACCAGCACATTGATATTTCATACATTTATCATTGATTTCCTTTTTTATACAATTAATGTACAATAGCAATCTAATATTTTCTAACACAATTAATGCACAATAATAATTCACATAATATGTGCACACCTTTGTCACATGTGTTTTTGTTTCACGATGTATTTTATGTTTCAGTTTTCACCTTGTGCACGTTTTCTTCCCCAATAAAGGTACTTTCGCACCAAAAATAATAAAAAAAACCTTTTATTTAAAAAAGAAGCACCAGACTATAATCTTACTATCGCAACACTATTTTTGCCCAAGTATATTTAATAATGCAATCTGGAACGATGCAATTTATCAGATTTATTATAATGAGCAAGACATGGTTCCTTTTGATTATAGGTGACAGGGAATGATTAATGACTAATAACCTAGCACCACGCTATTTCTATATAGCGATCTTAGGGTAATAGTACTATAATTGAGTACAATATAACCAGTAGTACGGATTAGCACATCTAGCATCGGCATTTTACAAAATCGCCAGGTCTGGATGGCAACATCACAAACTGTCAATCACAGAGATCGACGTAGGGCAATGACCCAGACCTATCAGCAAGTCTCAAATTTGAAAACATACCAATTAAGACACACATTAGCTGAAAACAAACACCCATCTCTTGGATCTCTTCCCCCTATAAATATAGCTCAATAGAGGCGGGCCAGTTACTTAGGTCAGCCTTGAAAAAGCCGACACAGGCGAAATGCGCATCGGCAGCTCGCTCTGTTGTTAACCGTTTAAATGTATCAATTGAAATGTATCTAAATATTATTATGTGTCAATAGCTCTGCTTCTAATACGTAGCGAGTAGCAGCGCTCACCGCAGCGTGTATCTCAGTCAGGAGAGCGGGGTGCACGCGAGACGCCTGAACACAGGCAGAACCCGGTGACCCTGTCCCAAACAGTGTGGGCTGCAGATGGCGCACCTCTCTGAGAGCGCTCCGGCGCTTCTATATCTTAAAAGTGTTAACAAAACACAGAGATTGGAAGCGATACAAATACTGGGTACATGCACTGAGTAGAAACGGCTCACCCAGTTATTGGTTGTAATGATCTTGTAATAAAATGACATGTACTCACGCCTAATAATCCTGACGCCTTGCAAAGGCATGAATAGATCAGAACGTGTACTGCATGTATAACATATACAATACAAACTGTGCAACCTGCCTTTATCAATCTACATGAAAATAGACAATCTACTGTGAACAATTTATTGCATGTATGATTTATAGCAACACACACAGTACAGACTGGGCAATTTACTCTAAGTCAATCTCTGAGATAATTGTGATTGCCCAAACATTACCAATGTGACTTCAACGCACATATGACAATACGTGACTGTAAGAGTGTAATAGCAACAGATATGCACGGTGTATCTTATTGAATGCATGCGAGATACAGTACACGCCAGAACACGTGCTAGGAGACGCGCAATAAGGAGCGCAGCTACTCATTAGGCTGACACAACAAACACTGATAGTAAACTAATACACCTATTTTATATGGATGTGACTATAATATATAATAAGATAGGATTTGAAGATAGAAGTGGTATACTAGGCCGTACGGCAGGTTGCCACCCTTTTTCCTATCCAATACTTACCTGATTCATGGGCATTTTTTGAGTATAATGTACACAGATTAATAGTGATAATCACCCAATAAAAAAGGAAATACTAACCTCGTAATATACATTATACTTAAGTCCATTTAAGTGCCAAGATCCAGCATATTTGCGATACTATTAACGCACTTACAGGAATTACGTCATTCAAGCTGGTATTAATATAGCATACAATCCATGGTGGTAACAACACAGTGAAGATGTCACCCTAAATTACTACCAAATACAGTAATAAAGACAAGACTACATTAGACGCAGAGTTGGGAATAAAAACCCATTTATTATTACATTTCGATTTGCATCATGTACTATACTTACCTGAATCACCAACAGGAATTAATTCATTAATATTCTATACCAAACGGGCAACAGAGTAAAATTTTAATCTTTCTACAAATTTCTTTTTCTCTATACTTATTATTCTTCTTATTTTAACATTTTCGCCATTATAATCCCTGACACAGGGAAATATATTATCGGGTCAAACATTATTTAATAAATATTAAAAATTTAAAAATGACTATTTGAATAATGATGGCCTGTGAGTGATACTTATTACTACTAATTATTTAATAAAGATATACTGTAATTTTAGTCATACGTTGACACTGTGTGAATTAGGAGTGCGTCATAGTGAAACTGATTTGCTTTTTCTTCTCCATAAGGATCTGATTGGTTGCCCATAGCAACATCACATGTGAAGTAATTTCCCCCCATAGTCAAAACATTGGCAAGGTTAGAAATAATGATTTTATTTGAAATAATAATTTTGACATTTAAACTTTGCTTTCAACAATTACAGCATTTACAGCATTGCAGACCTTTGGCATTTTAGCTGTTAATTTGTTGAGGTAATCTGAAGAAATTTCACCTCACGCTTCCTGAAGCACCTGCCACACGTTGGATTGGCTTGATGGGTGCTTCTTGCGTGCCATACAGTCAAGCTGCTCCCACAACAGCTCAATTACAGACAGAATACCAGCTGCCTGCTTCTTGCCTGATTTATTTATTATTTATTTATTTACAGTTTCTTATATAGCGCAGCAGATTCTGTTGCGCTTTACAAATGTTGACAACACTGAAAGAACAAACTGAGTAAAACAGACACACCTGGAGGAAGGAGGGCCTTTCTGCAAGCTTACAATCTATAGGGGAATAGTAAGGAAACACAAGGAGAGGCACCAGTAATAGCACAGCATCCACACCAAGTTGCAAGTACAGAAGGGAAGCTATATAATAATTAGTACCTCTGAGGGTTATGTGGGTGGTACCTAAATTTGATAGGCTTGCCTGAAGAGGTGAGTTTTCAGGGAACGCTTGAAAGTTTGGAGGCTAGTGGAGAGTCTTATTGTACATGGAAGTGTGTTCCATAGGGTGGGTACAGACCCATGAAAGTCCTGTAACAGTGAATAGGAGCTAGTAATCCATGCAGAAGAGAGACACAAATCTTGTGCAGAGTGCAGAGAGCGAGTTGGGAGATATTTTGAGATAAGTTAAGAGATATAGGCAGTGTTGTGTGTAGGATTGGGTCGTATCTTGGATATATATTTTTAGATGCATGTAACATGATTTTGAGACAGACTGAATGTGGGGAACAAAGGACAGTTCAGAGTCAAGGGGGACCCTTAGGCAGCGAGCTTGAGGGATAGGGTAGATTGTGACGTTTTGACTGTTTTGGAGTTATCAGGATGGCAACTAATCCTGGCAGGTGGGAATATAATTAATTCTGGTTTGGAAATGTTAAGTTTGAGGTAACGAGATGACATCCAAGATGAAATGGCAGAGAGGCATTCAGAGACATGGCCCAAAACCACTGGTGACAACTCTGGGGTTGATAGATAGATTTGAGTGTCATCCGCATACAAGTGATACTGGAATCCGAAATGGCTGATTAGTTTGCCAAGAGATGAAGTATAGATTGAGAAGAGCAGAGGACCTAAAATGGAGCCTTGCGGTTCTACAACTGACAGAGGTAGTGAAGAGGAGGTAGTATCAGAGAAGAGAATACTGAAGGAGCGATCAGATAGGTAAGATGTGAACCAGGAAAGAGCTGTATCATTAAGACCTAGGGAGTGCAGTGTAAGTATGAGAAGAGAGTGGTCAACAGTGTCAAAAGCAGCAGAGAGATATGGAAGAATAAGTAGTGAGTAATGACCTTTAGATCTAGCAGTGACCAGATCATTCACTACTTTTGTCAGTGTCATCACTGTGGAGTGTTGGGAATGAAAGCCTGACTGAAGTGGGTCCAATAAGTTGTGGGAGTTAAGAAAGTGTGTGAAGCGAGAGTAGGCAAGTCTCTCAAGCAGCTTGGAGAGGCTTCGTAGTCGTGAGATGGGACGGTAGTTAGAGAGAGAGTTAGGGTCAGAATTGTGTTTTCTTTTTCAGAATGGGAGTAATCACTGCATTATTGAACAGAGAAGGAAAGATACCTGTAGCAAGAGAGAGATTGCAGATTTTAGTTAACCCCTTCCTGACAGAGCTAGTTTTGGCGTTCCTGACAGAGCCATTTTTTTCAAATCTGACATGTCTCACTTAAGTGGGGATAACTTTTTTTTGCTTTTACTTATCCCAGTGATTTTGAGATTGTTTTTTCGTGACACATTGTACTTCAAATTAGTGGTAAATTTGGGTCGATACAGTCTGTGTTTTTTTGTGAAAAATACCAAAATGTCGTGAAAAAATGGAAAATTTAGCGATTTGCAAAATGTTAAATTTTCTGCTTGTGAGACAAATAATCATACCACTCAAAATAGTTAATAACTAACATAGACCATATGTCTACTTTATATTTCCATCATTATTTCAACTTCCTTTTCATTTTTTTGGACACTAGGAGGCTTACAATATGAATAGCAAATTCTCAAATTTTCAAGAAAATTTCAAACACTGATTTTTTTAGGGACCAGTTCAGTTCTGATGTGACTTTGAGGGACTTGTATGTGAGACACCCCCATAAATGATGCCATTTCAAAAACTGCACCCCTCACAGTATTCAAAACAGCATTTTGGAAGTTTGTTAACCCTTTAGGTGTTTCACAGGAATTAAAACAAAGTGTAGGTGAAATTTCAAAATTTCTTTTTTTTTGCAGATTTGCAATTTTAATACATTTTTCTAAGGAACACAGTACATTTTACTAGAGAAATGTGACTAAAAATTGATTCCCCCAATTCTTTTGTTTTCATAAATATCCTATATGTGGCCCTAGTGTGCACGTTGACCAAACCACAGGCTTCATAATAGAAGGAGCACCTACTTGATTTTGGAGACTCCTTTTTCTGAGATTATTTTTTAGGCACCATGTAGGTTTCTAGGCACCATAAGATGCTAAAATTTAGGAACCCCCCCACAAGTGACCCCATTTTGCAAACTACACCCCTCAGGGAATTCATCTAGGGGTATAGTGTACATTTCAAACCCCCAGGGGTTTCACCAATTGTGGTACAACTGGGCATTGAAAATGAAAAATTAAATTTTTTACACAAAAATGCAGTTCTGGCTCAAAATTTTTCATTTTCACAAGGAATGAAGGAGAAAAAGCACCCCAAAATATGTGCCCCAATTTCTCCCGAGTACGGCAATGCCTCACATGTGACCAAAAAATACCAGTTGGGTGCATGGCAGGACTCCGAAGGGAAGGAGTGATTTTTGGATTTTGCAGCTCAGATTCTGGTGGAATTTTGGTGGGTGCTATGTCGCATTAGCAAGACCCCCCAAGCACCAATACAGTGGAACCCCCCCACAAGTCACCCCATTTTGCAAACTACACCCCTCAGGGAATTCATCTAGGGGTATAGTGTACATTTCAAACCCCCAGGGGTTTCACCAATTTTGATACAAGTGGGCAGTGAAAATGAAAAATTACATTTTTTTACACAAAAATGCAGTTCAGGCTCAAAATTTTTAATTTTCAGAAGGTATGAAGGAGAAAAAGCACCCCAAAATCTGTGCCCCAATTTCTCCCGAGTACGGCAATGCCTCACATGTGACCAAAAAATACCAGTTGGGTGCATGGCAGGACTCAGAAGGGAAGGAGTGATTTTTGGATTTTGCGGCTCAGATTTTGGTGGAATGAATGGTGGGTGCTATGTTGCATCAATACAGTGGAACCCCCCCACAAGTCACCCCATTTTGCAAAGTACACCCCTCAGGGAATTCATCTAGGGGTATAGTGTACATTTCAAACCCCCAGGGGTTTCACCAATTTTGATACAAGTGGGCAGTGAACATGAAAAATTACATTTTTTTACACAAAAATGCAGTTCTGCCTCAAAATTTTTAATTTTCAGAAGGTATGAAGGAGAAAAAGCACCCCAAAATCTGTGCCCCAATTTCTCCCGAGTACGGCAATGCCTGACATGTGACCATAAAATACCAGTTGGGTGCATGGCAGGACTCAGAACGGAAGGAGTGATTTTGTGGATTTTGCAGCTCAGATTCTGGTGGAATTTTGGTGGGTGCTATGTCGCATTAGCAAGACCCCCCAAGCACCAATACAGTGGAACCCCCCCTCAAGTCACCCCATTTTGCAAACTACACCCCTCAGGGAATTCATCTAGGGGTATAGTGTACATTTCAAACCCCCAGGGGTTTCACCAATTTTGATACAAGTGGGCAGTGAAAATGAAAAATTACATTTTTTTACACAAAAATGCAGTTCTGGCTCAAAATTTTTCATTTTCAGAAGGTATGAAGGAGAAAAAGCACCCCAAAATCTGTGCCCCAATTTCTCCCGAGTACGGCAATGCCTGACATGTGACCAAAAAATACCAGTTGGGTGCATGGCAGGACTCAGAAGGGAAGGAGTGATTTTTGGATTTTGCAGCTCAGATTCTGGTGGAATTTTGGTGGGTGCTATGTGGCATTAGCAAGACCCCCCAAGCACCAATACAGTGGAACCCCCCCACAAGTCACCCCATTTTGCAAACTACACCCCTCAGGGAATTCATCTAGGGGTATAGTGTACATTTCAAACCCCCAGGGGTTTCACCAATTTTGATACAAGTGGGCAGTGAACATGAAAAATTACATTTTTTTACACAAAAATGCAGTTCTGGCTCAAAATTTTTCATTTTCAGAAGGTATGAAGGAGAAAAAGCACCCCAAAATCTGTGCCCCAATTTCTCCCGAGTACGGCAATGCCTGACATGTGACCAAAAAATACCAGTTGGGTGCATGGCAGGACTCAGAAGGGAAGGAGTGATTTTTGGATTTTGCAGCTCAGATTCTGGTGGAATTTTGGTGGGTGCTATGTGGCATTAGCAAGACCCCCCAAGCACCAATACAGTGGAACCCCCCCTCAAGTCACCCCATTTTGCAAACTACACCCCTCAGGGAATTCATCTAGGGGTATAGTGTACATTTCAAACCCCCAGGGGTTTCACCAATTTTGATACAAGTGGGCAGTGAACATGAAAAATTACATTTTTTTACACAAAAATGCAGTTCTGGCTCAAAATTTTTCATTTTCAGAAGGTATGAAGGAGAAAAAGCACCCCAAAATCTGTGCCCCAATTTCTCCCGAGTACGGCAATGCCTGACATGTGACCAAAAAATACCAGTTGGGTGCATGGCAGGACTCAGAAGGGAAGGAGTGATTTTTGGATTTTGCAGCTCAGATTCTGGTGGAATTTTGGTGGGTGCTATGTCGCATTAGCAAGACCCCCCAAGCACCAATACAGTGGAACCCCCCCACAAGTCACCCCATTTTGCAAACTACACCCCTCAGGGAATTCATCTAGGGGTATAGTGTACATTTCAAACCCCCAGGGGTTTCACCAATTTTGATACAAGTGGGCAGTGAACATAAAAAATAACATTTTTTTACACAAAAATGCAGTTCTGGCTCAAAATTTTTAATTTTCAGAAGGTATGAAGGAGAAAAAGCACCCCAAAATCTGTGCCCCAATTTCTCCCGAGTACGGCAATGCCTGACATGTGACCAAAAAATACCAGTTGGGTGCATGGCAGGACTCAGAACGGAAGGAGTGATTTTTTGGATTTTGCAGCTCAGATTCTGGTGGAATGAATGGTGGGTGCTATGTTGCACCAATACAGTGGAACCCCCCCACAAGTCACCCCATTTTGCGAAGTACACCCCTCAGGGAATTCATCTAGGGGTAGAGTGTACATTTCAAACCCCCAGGGGTTTCACCAATTTTGATACAAGTGGGCAGTGAAAATGAAAAATTACATTTTTTTACACAAAAATGCAGTTCTGGCTCAAAATTTTTCATTTTCAGAAGGAATGAAGGAGACAAAGCACCCCAAAATCTGTGCCCCAATTTCTCCCGAGTACGGCAATGCCTCATGTGTGACCAAAAAGTGGCAGGACTCAGAAGGGAAGGAGTGATATTTGGATTTTGCAGCACAAATTCTGGTGGAATAATGGTGGGTGCTATGTCGCATTAGCAAGACCCCCAAAGCACCAATACAGTGGAACCCCCCCACAAGTGACCCCATTTTGCAAACTACACCCCTCAGGGAATTCATCTAGGGGTATAGTGTACATTTCAAACCCCCAGGGGTTTCACCAATTTTGATACAAGTGGGCAGTGAACATGAAAAATTACATTTTTTTACACAAAAATGCAGTTCTGGCTCAAAATTTTTCAATTTCACAAGGAATGAAGGAGAAAAAGCACCCCAAAATCTGTGCCCCAATTTCTCCCAAGTACGGCAATGCCTCACATGTGACCAAAAAATACCAGTTGGGTGCATGGCAGGACTCAGAAGGGAAGGAGTGATTTTTGGATTTTGCGGCTCAGATTCTGGTGGAATGAATGGTGGGTGCTATGTGGCATTAGCAAGACCCCCGAAGCACGGTGAAATTATGAACCTAATATTCCATAGATGTGTGGTATAATTTAAAACACTCCTTTATACATAGGCCGGGTTTGTCGGGGCAAGTGTCACACTGGAAAATAGTTTGCTTTCTTATTCCCTTTTTATAGCAAACTTTGCACCTTTTTTGTGTCCTGCCCTTTTTTCCAGTGGAGGGGATTTCATCAGGAAAATGCTGCCCTGGTACAATACGGGGGCCAGTACTAGAAGTACTGGGGCCCTCTGCCTGCTGGTTCCCAAATATTAGGCCCTTTATGACTTCCTCTTGAAAGTGCATAAATGTCCCCCTCTGGCCGGTAGAACGGAATAGCACGTAAGCGTTATACAGTGCCATCTGGATGATATACACGGCCACCTTCTTGTACCAGATTTTTGTTTTCCGCAGGGCACTGTACGGCTTCAGTACCTGATCTGAAAGATCCACTCCGCCCATGTACCTATTGTAATCCAGGATACAATTAGGTTTGGAGGTGTGGGTACTAGCACCTCGTACAGGGACGGAGGTGGTACTGTCTCCGTGAATTGTTGTCAGTATAAGGACATCCCTCTTGTCCTTATATTTGACCAACAACATATTTTCGTTGCATATTCCCCTGCTTTCACCCCTTCTCATTACTTGGGCAATGTGCGTTTTTGGGAGGCCTCTTTGGTTCTTGCGCACAGTACCGCAAGCTGCTGTACCTCTTGAACCAAGGGCCTTAAACAGGGGGATGCTAGTGTAATAGTTATCCACATAGAGGTGATAACCTTTATCCAGGAAGGGGTGCACTAAATCCCAGACAATTTTCCCACTAACACCTACGAGGGAGGGGGGGCATTCTGGCGGTTCAATTCTTGAATCCTTCCCTTCATATACCCTAAACCTGTGAGTGTACCCTGAGGTGCTTTCACACAGCTTATACATTTTTATGCCATACCTTGCCCTCTTATTGGGAAGGTACTGGCGGAATTTAACCCTTCCTTTAAAATGTATAAGGGACTCGTCGATACAAATAAATTTTTCAGGGATGTACACCTCTTCAAATTTGGCACTGAAATGATCAATGACCGGCCTGACTTTGAATAGCCGGTCAAAGGTGGGATCATCTCTGGGTGGGCACTGTGCATTATCGGTGTAATGTATGAATTTAAGAATTGTCTCAAATCGAGTCCGGGGCATGGCCATACGGTAAAATGGAGTACTGTACAGAACATCTGTACTCCAATATTGCCTAATTTCTGGCTTTTTTACTATGCCCATATGAAACACCAGACCCCAAAACGTCATCATCTCTACTGCATCTACAGGGGTCCACCTAGCAAATGATGACGTGGGGTTTTGAGCAATAAACTGCTGGGCATATAAATTAGTTTGGTCCACCATTAAATTTATAAAATCATCAGAGAAAAATAATTTGAAAAAGTCAATTTCTCTGAGACCTGTGGAATCAAATTGGATTCCTGGCATGCCCAAAAACTCAGGAACCTGGGGCTCAAAATTGTCTGGTGGTGGGGTCCATACTAGATCAATTATTGGGGGGGGAATCTCAGCTGATCTACGGGGGCGTCTTTGAGGGGGTCCCTCATCAGCAGAGGAGGAAGAGGAGCTTAAGGCAAATCCTTCAAATTCCCCGCTTGCATCACTGCCTGTGTCAGAGTCCGAAGCAAGCATGGCATATGCCTCCTCCACTGAATACATTCTCCTGGATGATTGGGAGGACATTTGGGAGGACATTTGGGAGGACATTTGGGATGCCATTTTTATTTTTGTGTTACCGGTAGTGAAATGTTTCAACACGTGTATAGTGTAGGGGGGGGCACAAACTTTATTTCAATCCGGGGGGTATGTAGTGTGTAGTGTGTATGTGGTGCAGAAAAAAAAAAAAATGCTTTATACCAATAAAAAAAAAAAAAATGAAGGGGTTAAAAAAAAAAAAAAATGAAGGGGTTAAAAAAAAAAAAAAGGAAGGGGTTAAAAAAAAAAAAGGTCCTGCGCCAAAAATTGAGCACAGATGTTGGTCAGTAACGTCTGTCACTGAACAGCGCTCAAAGGCAACAGGAATTTGATCAAAAAAAAAAAAAAAATAGATCAACCCTGTGCCGAAAAAGATGATCAGTGATGTACGTCACTGATCAGCGCACAGCGGCCACAGGACACCCACAAAATCACAGTGTGTGTAAAAAAAAAAATTAAAAAAATACCCCACAGCACACACACAAAAAAAAAAGGTGATCAGTGATGCGACACTGATTACCAGTGAGGTGCAGCAGGTGCACAACCTTTGGTGCAACTGACAGGTATATATATAAAAAAAAAAAAACCTCTGTACCCCCAAAAAAGTTGCTGATCACCTCAGATATAGTGATCAGCACAAAAGGCGGGGACAGCAGACACAAAATTTAGCACTCTCTATCACTATCTCTCTCTATCTCTCTATCTCTCACTATCTAACACTATCTAACACTCTATGACACTGCAGCAGCAGCACTCACAGGTATATCTATATATAAAAAAAACCCTGCGCCCCCAAAAAGTTACTGATCAGTTAATTTATACTGATCAGCACAAAAGGAGGGGGCAGCAGTCAGTTATATAAAAAATATATAGCACAATCTGTCACTATCTCTCTCTATCTCTCTCTCTCTATCTCTCTATAACTATCACACTGCAGCAGCACAAAATATAGCACTCTGTCAGTAGGCCTCTCTCTCTATCTCTCTCTCTCTATCTCTCTCTCTCTATCTATAACTATATCACACTGCAGCAGCACAAAATATAGCACTCTCTGACACTATCTCTCTCTCTATCTCTCTCTATCTCTCTCTATCTCTCTCTATCTCTCTCTATCTCTCTCTATCTATCTCTCTATCTATCTCTCTATCTATCTCTCTATCTATCTCTCTATCTCTCTATCTATCTAGCTAATACAGTGCAGCAGCACAATTTCACAGGCACAATTATTGAACAGGATCCAGTAATCAATCAGCAGCGATCAAGTAAGTATTGCAGGCAGCAAGGTTCTGGTCAGTATGGCGGCAGGGGGGTACGGTGACCGCACTGCACGCTTTCCAGACCGGAATGGCGTCTGCAGTGCAGTCACCGTTAGTTTAAATCCCCCTCCTTGGCTGTGATTGGTCCGTCGGTCCGACGGACCAATCACGGCCTTTGGGGGCGGGCGGGGTGAGGTGGGGTGACACCAGTGTCACCCTTACACCCCGCGGTGATTGGTGCTGTACTTTACAGCACCAATCACCTCTGATCCCGTGTCACCGGCGAACGTTATTCGCCGGTGACACAGGAAAACGCTGTGAATGGCTGTTCACACTGAACAGCCAATCACAGCGATCGCCGACGGGGGGGCGGCATCGCAGCCCCCCCGGGGCATGCACGGACATGTCTGCTGTCAGGGACAGCAGACATGTTGAAACTGTCACCGCGTCTATAGACGCGGTGACAGTTTAAAGCCATGACGTACATTTACGCCATGTGTCGGGAAGTGCTTCCCGGCCATGACGTAAATGTACGTCAAATGTCGGGAAGGGGTTAAGGTTGATATAAGAACAGGAGAAATAATTTTACTGACTTTTGAGGGTATAGGGTCAAGAGGAGAGGAGAGGTAGTAGAGTAGGTGGATGAGAAGAGTTTTGATATTTCTTCTTCATTTATGAGCTCAAATGAGGAACAGGTGCTAAAGGGCTCAGGTAGGGAATGGAGTACTCAACGAAAAAACAATCTGCACAAAGAATAATATTTTTATATGCTCTAGATTGTTTAACAATCAAAATTATAATTGGTTACACTAGCTGGATGAATAATTTTGATGGAAAATTGGCTAGAGTAGGTCACTGGTTTTCATTACACATCCCCACACATGTTAAAGAGGGGAATCGGACGGGCGGCAGGCAGCGTCTCTGGTGCTCGGGAAGCTGCAATACGCGCAGCTTATTGAGCCAACAAGAATCACGAACTCTGTATATACACACTCTCTAGTTTAGCACTCAGAATAACAGTGCTGAAACTTTATAGCTTCATATGAGGGCTGCTTTCCCAATTGGAAACAGGGGACCGCAACAGGTTTCTCCAATATCTACTGTGGTTCCCTGTAGTTACTCAGGGTCTATTTAATATTTTTTGATACTTCCTGTAAATTGTTTTTAAAGTATAGCCCACAAATATTAATTGATAAAATGGATGTAATTTCGTAATGACCAGATCTCCTGCATTATTCATTTGGACCTGTCCTTCAGTATCTCACAGAGGGGCAGATTTATTAAGCTTGATGAAGTGATAAAGTGTCTGTTTTTTATCACCAGCCAATCAGCTCCTAACTGTGAAGTTACAGGCTTGGTTGGTGACAGGTAGGAGCTGATTGGCCGGTGATAAAAACCAGACTTTAGCACATCAATACGAATACGAATTGCCGTATTTTCGGGATAGTAAATGTCAAAAATAAGTGTATTTCTTGATACAAATACACCTATTTTTTTTACAAATTTCCTTTAGTAAATTTCCCCCAAAGTGTCTGGTTTTTATCACCGGCCAATCAGCTCCTACCTGTCATTTTTTAAACCAAGCCTGTCTGATTAATTTAATTTTATCTTCATTGAAAAAAAAAAAGTGCTTTTCTTTCAAAAGAAAGGGAATTTCATTTGGGAATGACCCCAAACTTTTAAACGGTAATGTACATTAAATTATTATAAATATTATTTATACAGTGTAATAAGAAAGCATTATGTATTGTATCATTATGTATTGAATACGGAGGCATATAACACTGATAATTCTCTTCTATTTTACAGCCTGTATTATGACAGTTAGGGGCTGTTTGGTAGGTCCTTTATTTCCTCCTATATCTGTCCAAGTCTGTTGATAGTAACCAATTGCATCATAAACTGATCACAATGTATAGATTTTCATTTGTTTACAGTATATAGTTTTTTTTTCTGTAACACTACTAACGGCATTTATTATTATACTTACAGTATATAGTTTTTCTGTAACACTACTAACAGCATTTATTATTATACTTACAGTATATTGTAAACATTTTCCTCTATTGTTGGTACTGCTAAGAGCATAATATGTAATGAAACGTTTAGCTTGTCATTTCAGAGCAATAATAGAATCCTGAAAGATGGGGCCTGTTTCCTTATTAGAAAGTGTTTCTCATGTGTGACACACATGTGAATTCACAGCCAATGTGTGAAACAGATATCTATTTCACACACAGAGGAAAGTGCAGTGCGTCAGAATAAGGTGAAGGTTTGCATTGCCTTAAAGGCACAACATGTGTCACACTAATTTCCACTCACAGAGCTCATCTGAATCCTAATACAGTTGAAGGAGCTTATATTGCATGCAATATATACATCATTTTCAACACCATATTAGGGGTTTGTGAATGGCTCAGCACGGTGATGAATTTCCTATTAGTCACATGAGGCATGTGCCCAGGCAGCACTTGTTTGTGTGTGCCAGGCGGCGTTTGTTTGTGGGTCCTGGGCGGCACTTGTGTTTGTACTGTCATGCCATAATGTACAAGTAACTGCAAAATATTTCCACTGTGCTTTGGAATATGCCATTTTGTATGGCGTGTAATGGATAACACATGCACCTACTGCTCTACTTAGTAAATATGTATAAACCAGGGATGAGCGAGTTCGGATTAGGGGAATCCGGACACCCCTAATCCGAACGTGCTTCCCGAGCCTGTTCGGGATTTCCTGCCCAGGCTATATATATATAGCAGGGGGGAGAACTGGCACTCCTGGAGGTAGACAATGAAAACAAGGTACTTATGTAATATCTGGACTCCCGTTTTTCTTATGAGACCGCGTCCCCTCGCGGGGCTCGCTGCGCTCACCACGCTTCGGGCACGGTGGCTCGCTGCGCTCGCCACACTATATAATATCAACTCCATGCGTAGTTGGATAGTAGGGGTATGAAAAAATGGGGTGCATTTAACATAGGAGTCCAGATAATACATAAGTACCGAAAACAATTACCGGGGTGCTGTGCAGGGGAAATGTGTAGACTGTGGTACAGTACTGCACTCGCTCGGATTCACTCAAAAAAAGACGCCACACAAATTGGCGTCAGGTCGACGTTTCTGATGCGACTCCTTTATCTAGACCAATATTCAACAGTGAATAACAGTACAACACATACCTAAATACCGTGACTGCATCCCTCCCACACGATCCTGGACTCGGCGGTAGGCTCCTGCTGTGCAGCATGTCGCTTCTGGATTTCACCTGACCTCTCACCCAACAGCGTGGCGTCATGATGTCAGTGTCTCCCCGGAGCCGGCCTGTGTTGCCTAGTAACCCAAACGCTGAGTAGCCGGTGTGGGAGATCTGCAGGGAACAAAAAATAACAATGATAAAAACGTGAAAGGACAAGCATATAAACAGTGGCAGTTACAGCACACATTCCACAATAAGCATTACAGAAATATATTAAAGGACAACTGTTCGTTCAGACCTTTAAGGTCACATAGTGTCCAATTTAAAGATCCAGTATGACTCCAATTGAAGGAGCTTCCTGGCCCTGTCACCACCTCTAATGTCAAGAGGCACATGATCAATAATGTTGTATTTCAGGCTCGCCAGGGAGTGCTTAGCACTAGAGAAATGCCTTGCTACCGGCTTATCATTTTCTTTATTGTTTAAAGCAGCCTTGATAGCAGAGTGGTGGATGGCAATCCAGTCTCTGAACGTCCTAATGGTCTTACCCAAGTAGCACATGCTACAAGGGCATTTGATTAAATATACTACGTGGGTGGACGTGCAAGTGACATGGTACCGGATGGGTATCGTGTACCATAATTGTGGGTGGCAAAAAACTTTTGTGTTGGTCATACCACTGCATGTGGTACACCCAACACAGCGGAAGCAGCCCCCAGGTTTCTTTTGTACATTAGAACCAAGCCTTTTGGACACATCGGTATTGACTACCCAGTCGCGCAGGTTGCGACCCCTTTTATAGCATGCCATCAGGGATGTGTTTTTTAACCTTTTTAGGTCTTTGTCATTCTGAATGACGGGCCACAGTTGTTTTGAATACTTGGCAATGGTGGTGTCTGCATGATTGTAGTCACAAACCCAACCGATACGGTCAGACAAATTGTCGGCTTTGACAGATTTTTTTAAGAAGATCACACCTGGGGATCGCATCTACCTTGGCCCTGGCAGTGGCCAGTGTTGTAGCGGAGTAGCCCCTATCAACGAATCTCTTCGTCATGGCTTCCAAATCACAATCTAGTTGCTGCTGGTCATTGGTGATTCTTTTCACCCTCAAGAGTTGTGAAAAAGGCAAACCCCTCTTGAGTGCCACAGGGTGATGACTTTGGGCACTCAAGAGGGTATTGCGGTCGGTTGGTTTAGAATAAACAGAGGTTTTCAGACAACCATCCACTATGGCAATATTCACATCCAGGTACTGCACGATTGCAGTACCTGCAATCGTGCATTTCTCACCATTTCTCACTAAAGCTTAGGAGAGGGAAGAGGAAGGGTGTGCAGTGCTGTAGTGTCGTGTTCTGCTGAGTCCAGTCCAGTGATACTGCTGCCGTTATGCTGTGTACACACGGTGATATTTGACATTAGATTTTGACTATATAGTCAAAATCGCATGCAGATCGTATGCATATCGCACACAGGACCGGTGCTAGGGTGTTCGGCGCCTCCCTGCAAACTCTAAATTTGCGCCTTCCCATACCTTATAAAAGAGTACACGCTAGAGGTACATGCCACAAAAAAAGGAGCTGTGTTCTCACAAGGAATGTGTTCCTAAATTACACCACACAGTAGCACAATGTTATTCGCATGTAGTGCCACTGATTCACATTCTACCACACATCAGTTTCCCTTATTCCCGCTATAAAATACAGTAGAGTCCATTATTCATGTTACTTCAGGCATTTGTACCGTTTATACACATTATGCCACACAGTAGTGCCCTTTATATAAAATTCTTATAGTAGTAGTGCTTTTTGCACATAATGCCCATGGTAATATGTCTGAAGCCGCCGATACACGTTGCGTTTCCCGGTGGTGCGATGTGTGCTTTGAGGTGCGTGCTCCCGTGGCACCTTATCGCACAGTACAAAAAGTAGGTGCTGCACATACTTTTTGTACTTAGTTTTTATCGCATCGCATCGCATTGCATGCACACATAATGCCCACAATAATACCGCTTACACATAATTCCCCAAGTAATAAAGTACACATAATGCCCACAATAATACCGCTTACACATAATGCCCAGAGTAATAAAGTACACATAATGCCCAAAATAATACCGCTTACACATAATTCCCCAAGTAATAAAGTACACATAATGCCCACAATAATACCGCTTACACATAATGCCCAGAGTAATAAAGTACACATAATGCCCACAATAATACCGCTTACACAATGCCCAGAGTAATAAAGTACACATAATGCCCACAATAATACCGCTTACACATAATGCCCAGAGTAATAAAGTACACATAATGCCCACAATAATACCGCTTACACATAATGCCCAGAGTAATAAAGTACACATAATGCCCACAATAATACCGCTTACACATAATGCCCAGAGTAATAAAGTACACATAATGCCCACAATAATACCGCTTACACAATGCCCAGAGTAATAAAGTACACATAATGCCCACAATAATACCGCTTACACATAATGCCCAGAGTAATAAAGTACTCATAATGCCCACAGTACAGTTTTTTTCACATAATGCCTAGACTAGAGGAATGCACATAATGCCCACAATAATGCTGCTTACATATAATGACGCTTACACATAATGCCCAGAGTTAGTGCCCCATACCGCCCCGACAAATACATGCCCCCCGCCCACTGCCATAACTCTTCGCAACCATGCAAGGGGATGTGTTATGGAAACACATCCCTTCACATGTCCCGCAGCAGGAGAAATCAATGGAGACTGACATATTTGCGTCACACTCCGTCATGGCTGCATTTACATATGAACGCCCAGGGTTTGCATGGGGATGCCCAGGAAACATTGTGCATTCCCATGGCCCACCGCCCCTGTGCGAGAATCACGCTGACTGTGCAGGTGGGGTACAGTACAGTACCCTGTACTGTACTGTATTAACACAGAGGTGGCAGTGGCACTCACAGAATTAAGCATATGAATAAACGGTACTCTTTACCTAGAAGGGCGCCAGCGATTGGAATCGCGGGCGTCGGGGGTAAAATCGCGGTCATCGCGGGCATCGCGGGTAAATCGCGGGTACATAAAAATCTGCTGCCCGCGATGACCGCGATTTTCCCATAGGGAACAATGTTAAAAAGGCTGATTGACCGCGATTTTCATGTAAAATGCCTCAATGCCCGCGATTTGGCCATAGGAATCAATGTTAAATGGGCTACAGAGCCCAAATAGGCACAATTAACCCTTAAATGTCCCCCCAAATTTTTAACGCCACCCCACGATCCACGCCAACCCGAAGCGTGGCGAGCGCAGCGAGCCCGCGAGGGGCGGCGGTACGCGTCCTCCGACCTTTTCATGCCCTACTATCCACGTCGGCGTGGAGTTGAGAATAGAATAGTGTGGCGAGCGCAGCGAGCCACCGATCCCGAAGCCTGGCGAGCGCAGCGAGCCCCGCGAGGGGACGCGGATACCTTCACAGGTAAACGCGTCCCTTCGCGGACTTCACAGGTGTCCGCGTGGCCACGGACACCTGTGAAGCCCGCGAGGGGACGCGTTTACCTGTGAAGGTATCCGCGTCCCCTCGCGGGGCTCGCTGCGCTCGCCACGCTTCGGGCTCGGTGGCTCGCTGCGCTCGCCACACTATTCTATTCTCAACTCCACGCCGACGTGGATAGTAGGGCATGAAAAGGTCGGAGGACGAGTACCGCTGCCCCTCGCGGGCTCGCTGCTCTCGCCACGCTTCGGGTTGGCGTGGATCGTGGGGTGGCGTTCAAAATTTGGGGGGACATTTAAGGGTTAATTGTGCCTATTTGGGCTCTGTAGCCCATTTAACATTGATTCCTATGGCCACATCGGGTCCATTGAGGCATTTAACAGTAAAATCGCGTCGGTCGGGCCATTTAACATTGATTCCTATGGGAAATCGGGTGCATCGCGTCGCGGGCATCGCGGGTACATTTATGGCCGGCCGCGACGCGACCGACGCGATTTCCATGTTTAACATGGGTTTCAATGGGAAATCGCGGGCATCACGTCGGTCGCGTCGCGGCCAGACATAAATGTACCCGCGATCACCACGACGGGCGCCCTTCTAGGTAAAGAGTACCGAATAAACACTCAGAGACAATTCTCTATCTCACCTAATTCTAATTATTTCTGTGAGTGCCATTGCCAAGTCTGTGTTAATGCGGATGGTGCCTCTCTCCTCATGTAGGGGGAAGGCCACAGTGAACATTATAGTGGACCACCGTTCTGGCCCTGGATAATTGCCCCCTTTATTTACAATGACACACACATTTGTTAGCCTGTCAGAGGACAGACAGTGCCTCCCAGCATGGCCTCCTGACCCTGACTATGTCCAGGGCGGCTCCCAAAACCACCTCTCTTCCCCTTGCACGCATTTATGGGCATAGCGACGGGGTCATGAACTCCCCTGGCTGGCTTCACAGAGGGAAGGCAATCGCAAGGTTCTTCTGGCACCGTGACCCAGAGAGGAGTCAGGCAGCGTCACTCAGCAGCGCGGGTGGCGAGAGGAGTCAGGCGGCGGCAGTGGCACACGCAGGATTTTAAAAGGGTGGCTTCCAAATAGTACCCCACCCCATAGGCAGACATGTCAGACATATTCAGAATCTGCCTGTGGGTGGTTTGAGCTGGAGGGGGATCTGAGTTGTCACAGGCATTTCACATATTTACAGAATCCCCTCCAGCAGAGCCTACAGTAGTACTGGCACATGCAGTTTAATGTATTCCCCACTGCACCTCACAGAGTCTACAGACTCTGACCTGCCCCTAATGCAGACACTGTAGCTGTCACAAACACCCCCCCCCCCCCCCCCGAATCACACTAAATCGTGCCCACAGGAGTGACAGTGCTGGTCACCCCAGAGCCACAGTAGCCCACTCACTTCTAGAAAGCTGCTTGGCCACAGCGCTGCTGCTCCTCGGTGTCTCTCTCCCAGCCCAGTCCCCTCTCAGGCTGACGTCATCAGTCTGAGAGGTGCTCCCCCTGCCTGCCAGCAGCTGTATCTTCAGCTCACGGCAGCAGCAGCAGCAGGGAGGAGGAAGGAAGTCAGAGGGGCAGAGGGGAGCACAGGTCAGCTGACTCGCACCCGACGGGGGAAAAACATCAGTACCGGGCCACCATCGATACATCGGGCGGCCAGGGGGGATTTCTACACATACTCGGAAACCTCCCCCTGCGTGCGGGTCTGGGCGGGCAGCAAAGAGTAAACATCAGTACCGGGCCACCATCGATACATCGGGCGGCCAGGGGGGATTTCTACACATACTCGGAAACCTTCCCCTGCGTGCGGGTCTGGGCGGGCAGCAAAGAGTGCTCCCAACACCCGGCTGCTTGTGAAACGTGCCGCTGCCTGTCATATATTTTGACAGGCGCAGGCTCCGGCAGCTACAGTGTGGCAGGACTCGGGGAGGAAGCGCCTCTAAGGGCTGGCGCCTACCTGCTTTGCAGGCTGCGCTGAGCGGGTAGCGCCGGCCCTGATCGCACAGGTTTTTTTACCTTATGATCCCGAAGCACACAGTACATATCGAAACTCAGATAGACAGGGCAGCAATGACTATATGGTGCAAATTGAATGTAGATTATATGAATTGTATGTAAATAGTACAGAGTTTGCAAAGTTACATAGCACTCAAATCTTGTCGAATAGCAAGGGAATCTCACCGTGTGTACACCCCATTAAAGTCCAGTCCAGTGATCCTGCTGCATAAGTCCAGTCCAGAGATACTGCCTTTAAAGTCCAGTGATACCGCTACAGTTCCAGTACAGCGATAGTGCTTGCAAGAAAAAATATGGCTCTAAGCGCTAAGTATAGCAAATATGGCATTAGCGCTTAGAGCCATATTTTTTCTTGCAATCTGTATACAATTTGAGTGAAAAGTGAGATTTCACTTTATATGTTGCACTGAGCTGCTTGTGGTTCTTTAATTTGCGCACTGACCCTAAGATATCCTCCGTATCCACAGCGATAGTGCTGTTTAAGTCCAGTCCAGTGATACTGCTATTAAAGTCCAGACCAGTGATACTGCTGCAGTTCCAGTCCAGTGATAGTGCTATATAAGTCCAATCCAGTGATACTGCCATTTAAGTCCAGTGATACTGCAATTGAAGTCCAGTGTTACTGAAGTTAAAGTCCAGTGGTACTGCCATTAAAGTTCAGTTGTACTGCCATTAAAATCCATTGGTACTTCCGTAAAGTCAAGTGATACTGCAGTTAAAGTCCAGTCCAGTGATACTGCTACATAAGTTCAGTCTAGTGGTACTGCCATTAAAGTCCAGCGATACTGCCATTAAAGTCCAGAGATGCTGCCATTAAAGAACAGAGATACTGCTGTTAAAGTCCATTGGTACTGCCGTTAAAGTCCATTGATACTGCCACTCCTAGATGGGCCACGTGTTTGTGCCACCCACTTGTGTCGCATGGTCTAGCTACCTCAGTGCAACCTTTTGGCATAAAAACAATATTGTGAGGTTTGAGGTATTCAGGATAGCCTGGAAATGAGTGGAAAGTAATGTTATTGAGGTTAATAATAGTGTAGCAGCAAAAAAATAAAAAATTCTGAGGTTTTGGCGGTTTTTATGTAATTTTAGAAAAAATCCAGATCCAAAACACGGAACACAAAACACGAAACATGAATAAGGGTGGTGTTTTAGAACAGATCCAGATCCAAAACACTAAACATGAAAAATGCCCGATGCACACCCCTAGTATAAGCAATTCTACATGTGCAGTGTCTTGCAGGCAAGAGGAGGTTGGCACTCTGTAAATGCTGGTTTGCATAGCAGAACAGCACCCGTGAATGCATGATGCGCAAGTGTTGGATTTAAATGTATTAAAGACAAGATACTAGCTCATAATGCTGGGTACACACCTACAGATTTATCTGTCCAATCTATCTGGTGGGAACAAAAACCTGGAAATGTAGGGTAGCAAATGACAATCAAGAATTTTCTCCCAAGCAGACAGTGGTCAGTCAGACAAATTTGTTAAAATCAATCTGAAATAAGAAATTTTTCCAAGCAACTGTTTTTGTCTGTTTTCCAGCAAATTGTCATTTGCTCATATACATTTCCAGATGTGTGCAGCTGCACATCCATTTGCACCCGAGCGAAAATGTCCAAAACCCATTGTAAAGGGCTCACCATCAAATTATTTTTGCACTTGCCACCAACTCATCTCAGCCGCGGCGTGGCCCAGGACTTACTCGGCAGCTCCGGGCTGGAGCTGATGTCATACTCCCTCCCTTACAACTCTCAGGCACGCCTGCGTTTTCCCTGACACTCCCAGTGTTTCTTTCAGTATGCCCAGCACTTTTCTTGCCACTCTCAAAAAAGGATCGGTTATCACCCTACTTCCTGTCAATCACCTTGCGGGTGGCCAGCAAACAGAAATAGTTGCAGGTGTTCATCGCAGCACAGCCTCAGGCATGCGTACTGAGAACCGTGCACATGTAAAGTCTATTGATAATCGGCCATGGTGCGAATTTGCAGTCATGCATCAGGTTTGAATCAGGCCCATTGTTTGTTTAATGGTAACATTTTACTATACTATTCATTTGTTTTTATCTAACACTTTCTGCACTGTCCTATACTAGTTATAAACGTTTTATACACAGCTGTATACTTATATTATGTATTCTCTCTATTTTATATAAGTATTAGTTTCATTGGTTTTAATTGTATTCTATTTAAATTGATGTACTCTTGCATCAACATGTCGCATAGGGATGTGCAATCAGACGATTTTATTAAGGTGTTACAATTTCTGCACAGTAAAGGCCCCTACACACATAGCGATTTATGACTATTTTCTAAGCGATCTGACCAGATTGCTTAGAAAGTAAGCACGGATCACTCTGGCCTTTATTCAGATCTGATCTCAGTACAAATTTGTTTGGAATATGGACAAAACCATGTGCACTGCAGGTGGGGCAGATGTAACATGTATAGAGAGAGTTAGATTTGTGTGAGTTATTTTGTTTCTGTGCAGGGTAAATACTGGCTGCATTATTTTTACACTGCAATTTAAATTTTAGTTTCAACACACCCCACCCAAATTTAACTCTCTGCACATGTTAAATCTGCCCCACCTGCAGTGCACATGGTTTTGCCCAGTTTCCAACCAAATTTGTACAGCATTCAGATCTGAATAAGGGCCTCTGTGTGTGTATGCCCCCGAGTGACGACGATGTGCGGTACTGTGCATCATCATCGCACGCTCAGTTAGACAATGCACTGTCTAACCTAGTTACATACCTCCCAACATAACCCAGAGTTGCCTATCGGACCCTCTCCTTCAGGGAGAAAATGCTCTGTTCCTGGACTTCCCAGGTAATGTATGATTGCCATCACCTGTGGTGAAACACCTTTCTTATCAATTACCTAGCACCCCACAGGTGATGGCAATCATACATTACCAGGGAAGTCCAGGAACAGAGCATTTTCTCCTTGAAGGAGAGGGTCAGGTCGGCAACCCTGACATAACCCTCTCCAGGAAGGAACGCAATGCTCTGTTCCTGGACTTCCCTCAATGGGGAGTATTCAATGAGGTTTTTCACGATGTGCAGCGAATCTTGTTTAGAATTCGCTGCACATTTGCAGGGTTTCGGAGGGCTGGAGCATTCGATGTCAGCCATCCCTCTCACCCTATTCAATGCCTCAGGGGCTCGTTGCCCCTGATGGCGATTTTTAACCCGCTGCATTGAGCCGGGGGACGGTGGCAGGCAGGGAGATGGAAGCCTCCCTGCCTGTGCCGGAATGTGGGTGGGTGGGTTTGGGGGATGGGGAGCTGGCAGGAGATGTGGGTAGGGAGCCGCTGCACTGGTCCCACTTGTGCATAAGTAATGAGCGGGACCAGTGTGAAGTGAATATTAATGAGCGCCTCCACGCCCCTGCTGACGAATGTGTAAAAAAATAATAATAATAATTAAATATATATTCATGTGCTGAAGGCAGTTCTCCATCCTAGCATTAAATACACTCTTGGCGAATCCCAGTGAAAACCCCATTGAAATACTGTACACCAGCGAATTGCAGCGGGCATGAAACAGAGAACTGGCCGGCATTCACTGTTCGCTTTAGGGTGAATCAGATTTTCAGTGAAAAAGATTCACTGCAAGGAGTGAAAACAGCCTGATTCGCCGAAAAAAAACAATGAATCGGGAGCATTGAATACTGCCCAACGTATGATTGCCATCACCAGTTTTAAACAGGTTAATGATAAGAAACTTGTTTCACCACAGATATACAATATACATTACCAGTAAAGTCCAGGAACAGAGCATTTTGTCCCTTCTGGAGAGGGTCATGTTGGGAGGTATGTAGTTAGTTTGCCTATCACATACCTCCCAACATGACCCTCTCCAGGAGGGACACAATGCTCTGTTTCTTGGACATCCCTCATAATGTATGATTGCCAGCACCTATGTTGAACAGGTTAATTGATAAGAAAGGCGCTTCAACACAGGTGATGGCAATCATACATTAAGAGGAAAGTCCAGAAGCAGAGCATTGTGTCCCTCCTGGAGAGGGTCATGTTGGGAGGTATGCTATCAAGCATAGGAAAAACAGTGGTTAGCATAGATCGCTCAGCATACATCATTGGTGCATCGCATGTTTGTCAGCAATGTGTGCTGAGCAATTTGCGCTTAAGTATGTCCCTCAGTACAGGCCTGAAGTTGCTTCTTGTGTAGGCCCCTTTAAGCTTGCAATCTAATTTCCCTAACACAAGAACACAAACACACACAAGTTTAGCTGTTTAGATTTCCCTTCCTTTGAATATTAATATAGTACGCACTGTGTTGCTTACAGTATTCACTCATCTGTTTTTATCTGCCACTGCCTTGAACATATCAGCTCCTCTGGTTAATGTTAGCAGGGGATCTTCAGCTGGTGGGGGAGTCCACAGGAAGCAGGAGGCTAAATTAGGGCGCAGCAGGAATTGTCTGTAGGCTGAAAGAGAAACCTTTCATATCACATATATGATTAGTACATAGAGAAGTAAGGTAATTACTCTTAGCTAATTTGATAAACAGTCCATCTGGCACCTTGCATATTATTATTATTATTATTATTATTATTAATAATATAGCCAATAAAGAAAATTGAAATACTAATTGCTTATTTAGGAAAATAAGAAGTTTCTGTAGTGTTACATATTAATGCTCTTTATTATACACCAGCATTGTTTATGATAGCCCTATCACACCAGAAAATGCAGGGACATACCCAGGAATTCGGTCTCAGGTTCATGCCGGGCGTTCCCGGGTTGGCCTCTTTCACACCAGCCTAGATAACCGGGTCGACCCAGTTATCTAGGCTGGTGTGAATGCTTAGACAAAGTCCCGTGATTTTTGGCCCAGGACCCATTCACACCAGCACTATACCCGGGTCGACCCCCGAATCTAGGCTGGTGTGCAAGGGGCCAACCCGGGAATGCCCGGCATGAAACCGAATTCACGGTTATGTCCCTGTATTTTCTGGTGTGAAAGGGGTATAAGAGCAATATTTACTGCATACCTCCCAACATGACCCTCTCCAGGAGTGACAAAATGCTCTGTTCCTGGACTATGTTATTTTGGTTCACTCGCAAAGGCAAATTCACTCTCTAATGCTGCTTTCAGACCGCAAAACTGGCTTTGACCCTGTATTTGAAAATGTTTCCAAAAACGGGTCTCCCAGGTAAAACCCCTTTCACACCGCATCTCTGAAACGGGATATCACCCCCCCCCCCCCGTAATTGCGGATCCCGGCACTGCAGTATGGACGGGTGCACTTATGAAAAAAGTGTCTTTCAGAAAATGGCTGCCTCATAGGAAAACCTGTTTTAAAAAACTGTCTTTCGTATGGGGGCAGCCATTTTCTGAAAGTCACACAGGGGGGGGGGGGGTGTTTCTTAACACACTGCGGGGGGTGGGTGGGGGGAGTCGACCCACGTGCGCGGGGGGGGGTGGCTCCAGTGCTGTGAATATTTAATAAGCGCTCATTAAATATTCACTGCGCTGAATTTAGGACCCAGCTCATTGGCTGGGTCCTGAATACCGTTTCAGACCCGATTTTGATGCCAAAATACCAGGTCTGAAACGGGTAGGACCCTCCATTTTAACTGTAAAGTGGTCCTGCACCTTTTAGATCAGATTACCGTTTTAAAACGGTTAAAAATCTGCAAAATACCGGTTTTTTAGTGCGGTCTGAAAGGGGCATAATGGACAAAACCATATGCACTGCATGTGGGGCTGATGTAACATGTGCAGAGAGAGTTAGATTTTGGTGGGAGGTGT